>NW_028136517.1:0-702000 GCF_964662115.1 Mustela nivalis
GTGTGCATTTCAACTCAGCATCCTCGGTAGCTCCCCACAGATCCAGGAGATCTAAACTGTCTTGTTGCTAGGAGACAATTGGAATGCGAGGTGGGCTACCCAGCCATCCATCCTTAGAACCCTGCTCAGAATCATTGGCCTGGAGCCAAACAACAGGTCTCAATTGTCCTGCCGAAGACTCTCTGCAGTTTGGAGCTTCTCACAACTCCCATCATGGGAAAACACCCATGGCCTCGTGATGCCTCCCCATTCATGTAGGGGCCATCAGGGACAGAAACTCCAACCTGAGCGATCGTCTGATCCTCGCCCTGACTTCAGATGCACGAGATCTCGATTCAGGTCTGTAGATTGTGCCTGCCATGGCCTCACCCAGAAACCTAAGCCTAGCTTGTGTTCTCACTTTTGTCGTCAGACTACTGGCCCACAAGGCCTCCAGTTTGGCAATCCAGAACTACAATGCAGCACTCTGCCAGCCCTCCAGATAAAAAACATTGTCCTCTGGGGCTACCCAGTAACCCCAAATGAGGATCAACCTGCACCGACCTTGGCTGTACCCCAAATACATAGGCTGACCAGGGCACTAATGCCCTTTCTGACACAGCCTGAGCCTGGACCCCCTGGCCCCTCCCAGACAGCTGGCCGCACACTGTGCACATCGAGCCGCCATGGCCTTAGATCGTCATCTCTTCCCAACCTCGGTTTTCAGGTTTCAGAACCTAGACCTTATCTCCAATCACTGTCCATGTTGAAGGTGATGCAGAAATCAGAACTCCTTCCCCATGGCAAGAAACCTTGTGGTTGGCATGTTGTCTAACGTTCAGTGTCGTTGAAACCAGTGTGGCCCATGAGGCCCCGCCCATGCTCACGGGCCACATTGGTCACAAACACACATTGTGACCCTCAGGCTGAGCCCAGTCCTCAAGTAAGGCCACTCAGTGGCTGGATGAAGAGATAGCATATTGGGCTTGCCATGCCCCTAGGCCCCAATTTTTAACCATAGTTCGGATTGTCCCTTCAGTCTTCCCCACGGCTTTGCTTTGGAATTCCTCTTTTGGTGGGACACCTGAGGTAACAAAACTGAAATGAGTCCTCCCATCCCACAGATTGACGAAAAGCAATTGGGAATCTGGCCAAATCCTCAGAGAGGAAGATTCGTCCATGGCCCATGAGGCCTCCCCGACATTCCACGGACATCACTGATTCAAAATCCAGAGACAAAAGCCTGAGCAATCGCCACAGACTCGCACTTTCTTCATATCCTGTAGAGTTCTTCTCATGGTTTGTAGATCGGGCCTGCCATACCTACGTCCCCAAACCTAAGCTGAGTTTGTGTTTTCAGACTTCTGTCCTCAAAGTCTTGGGCCACACATCCTCCAGGCTGGGCCCCTGGAGCCACACATTAGGACTGTGCCTACCAATCCATGGGAATTCTGCCCATTCCATGGTCCAAAATCGTACAAATTAGGAGAAACCTCCAACGACCCTTAGGCCATCCCAATAGTGTGGGTCACCCGGAACAAACAAGGGGTGTCTGACACCAGCTGATAATCGACCTCCACTCATACCATAGATGGATGTCCCCAGAGAAGAAGATTGAACCAGACAGGACCCTAGGCCATAATAGGATCCATTGCTATGGGTTACAGGCATGTGTCCTCAAAAGCCTGATTCCAATACGAGCATAGGGGTTTTCCTGAGGCACCCATCAGAACTCATCTCGTCTCCACAAGTAAACCTGTGCATGGGAGCCATGTCCAAAGCTTAGGAAAGTACTTCAGGTTGCCGGTGCCACCGCCCCATTCCAAGGCCCTCATGGACACAAAAACACATTAGGACACATCCTCAGGAAAGTCCATTTCAACTCAGCCACCGAGGTTGCTCCTGCAGAGCCATCAGATCTAAACTGTCTTGTTGCTAGGAGACAATTGGAATGCGAGGCGGACTTCCCAGGCATCCATCCGCGAACGGTGCTCTGGAGTCATTCCATATGGGATGTCCTGGAGCTGTCCAACAGGTCTCAATTGTCCGGAAGAAGGAATCCTAAAGGGGGCATCCCACAACTCCCAACGTGGGAAAACCTCAATGGTCTCGAGATTCCGCTCCCTTCATGAAGCGGCCGTCATGCTCAGAAACTCCCACCTGAGCCAACGTCTGATCCTCGCCCTGACTTCAGATGCATGAGATATTGGTTCAGATCTGCAGGGGGTACCTGCCGTGCCCTCGCCCTGAAACCCAAGTCTAGCTTGTCTTCTCAGACTTCCATCCTCACACTCCTGGCCCCAAAGCCCTCAAGTTTGGCAATTCCGGACCCACAATGCAGCACTCTGCCTGCCCTCTAGAAAAAAAATGATTGCCTCATGAGCTGCCCAGGCACCTTAAATGAGGGTAAACCTACACAGCACTCGACTTTACCCAAATTATATAGTCTAACCTGGGCACTAATGCACTGTCGAACACATCCTGAGCCCGGACCTCCTGACCAACACCCAGAAAGCTGACCGCACACTGAGCACATAAAACCCGCCATGGCCTTAGGTCATCATCTCTTCCCTACCTCAGTTTTCAGGCTTCAGAACCGAGACCTTATCTCCAATCACTGCCCAGGGGTGAGTCTGATGCAGAAATCAGAACTCCTCCTTACCCATGGCAAGAACCCTTGTGGTTGGCACGTTGTCCAACGATCAGTGTAGGAGAAACCCTGAGGCCCCGCCCATTCTTGAGTGCGACGAGGGCATACACACGCATTGTGACCCTCAGCATGAGTCCTGTCCTCTAGTAAGTCCTCTCAGTGGCTGGACCTTTAGATGTCATAATGGGCTTGACATGTCCCTAGGCCCCAATTTTTAACCAGATTTCTGATTGTCCAGTCGCCCCTCCTAGGGCTCTACTCTGAAATCCCTCATTTGGTGGGACACCTGAGGTTAAAAAAGAAAACAACAACAACAACAACAACAACAACAAAATAAAACGGACTTCTTCCAGACCACAGAATGAACCCAAACTCTTTGGACGGGGCCAAACCACCAGAGAGTAAGACTCGTCCATTTCCCATGAAGTCACCCAGAAATTCCACGACCATGAGTGACAAGATATCCCGAGACAAAAACTTGAGCAGGAGCCTCACACTCGCCCTTCTTTCAAATCCCGAAAAGTTCTCCTCATGGTCTGTAGATCAGTCCTGCCATACCTATGACCTGAAACATAAGCCGAGTTTGTGTTTTCAGACAACTGTCCAAAAGGGGCTGGACGACACAACCTACAGGCTCAGGCCGCTGGAGCCAAACCTGAGGACTGTACTTGCCCTCTCCAAGGGAATTGTGTGTGCCCATTCCAATGGCCACAACCCTTCTAATAGGATAAACCTCCAAAGTCCCTGATATATCTCAATAGTGGTAGCTTCCCAGGAAAAACAGGGGCAATCTGAGCCCAAATGAGCCCCTACCTGCACTCAGACCCATAGACAGATGTCCTCAGAGGTAAAAAGGAAAGAACAGGCCCCTAGGCACTAATCAGATCCATTGCTTTGCTTTCCAGGCATCTCTCCTCAGAGGCCTGGATTTCAAAAGCAGCATATAGCTGTTTCTTGTTTCACCCATCAGAAAACATCTCATCTACACATGGGAAACTTGCACGTTGGAGCTGTGTCAAAGCCTCTGTTTAGGAGAACCCTTTAGGGCCCCAGTGCCACCGCTTCATTCCAAGGTCTCCATAGACACAAAAGCACATTCGGACCCATCCCCAGGGGTGTGCATTTCAACTCAGCATCCTCGGTAGCTCCCCACAGATCCAGGAGATCTAAACTGTCTTGTTGCTAGGAGACAATTGGAATGCGAGGTGGGCTACCCAGCCATCCATCCTTAGAACCCTGCTCAGAATCATTGGCCTGGAGCCAAACAACAGGTCTCAATTGTCCTGCCGAAGACTCTCTGCAGTTTGGAGCTTCTCACAACTCCCATCATGGGAAAACACCCATGGCCTCGTGATGCCCCCCCCATTCATGTAGGGGCCATCAGGGACAGAAACTCCAACCTGAGCGATCGTCTGATCCTCGCCCTGACTTCAGATGCACGAGATCTCGATTCAGGTCTGTAGATTGTGCCTGCCATGGCCTCACCCAGAAACCTAAGCCTAGCTTGTGTTCTCACTTTTGTCGTCAGACTACTGGCCCACAAGGCCTCCAGTTTGGCAATCCAGAACTACAATGCAGCACTCTGCCAGCCCTCCAGATAAAAAACATTGTCCTCTAGGGCTACCCTGTAACCCCAAATGAGGATCAACCTGCACCGACCTTGGCTGTACCCCAAATACATAGGCTGAGCAGGGCACTAATGCCCTTTCTGACACAGCCTGAGCCTGGACCCCCTGGCCCCTCCCAGACAGCTGGCCGCACACTGAGCACATCGAGCCGCCATGGCCTTAGGTCGTCATCTCTTCCCAACCTCGGTTTTCAGGTTTCAGAACCTAGACCTTATCTCCAATCACTGTCCATGTTGAAGGTGATGCAGAAATCAGAACTCCTTCCCCATGGCAAGAAACCTTGTGGTTGGCATGTTGTCCAACGTTCAGTGTCGTTGAAACCAGTGTGGCCCATGAGGCCCCGCCCATGCTCACGGGCCACATTGGTCACAAACACACATTGTGACCCTCAGGCTGAGCCCAGTCCTCAATAAGGCCACTCAGTGGCTGGATGAAGAGATAGCATATTGGGCTTGCCATGTCCCTAGGCCCCAATTTTTAACCATAGTTCGGATTGTCCCTTCAGTCTTCCCCACGGCTTTGCTTTGGAATTCCTCTTTTGGTGGGACACCTGAGGTAACAAAACTGAAATGAGTCCTCCCATCCCACAGATTGACGAAAAGCAATTGGGAATCGGGCCAAATCCTCAGAGAGGAAGATTCGTCCATGGCCCATGAGGCCTCCCCGACATTCCACGGACATCACTGATTCAAAATCCAGAGACAAAAGCCTGAGCAATCGCCACAGACTCGCACTTTCTTCATATCCTGTAGAGTTCTTCTCATGGTTTGTAGATCGGGCCTGCCATACCTACGTCCCCAAACCTAAGCTGAGTTTGTGTTTTCAGACTTCTGTCCTCAAAGTCTTGGGCCACACATCCTCCAGGCTGGGCCCCTGGAGCCACACATTAGGACTGTGCCTACCAATCCATGGGAATTCTGCCCATTCCATGGTCCAAAATCGTACAAATTAGGAGAAACCTCCAACGACCCTTAGGCCATCCCAATAGTGTGGGTCACCCGGAACAAACAAGGGGTGTCTGACACCAGCTGATAATCGACCTCCACTCATACCATAGATGGATGTCCCCAGAGAAGAAGATTGAACCAGACAGGACCCTAGGCCATAATAGGATCCATTGCTATGGGTTACAGGCATGTGTCCTCAAAAGCCTGATTCCAATACGAGCATAGGGGTTTTCCTGAGGCACCCATCAGAACTCATCTCGTCTCCACAAGTAAACCTGTGCATGGGAGCCATGTCCAAAGCTTAGGAAAGTACTTCAGGTTGCCGGTGCCACCGCCCCATTCCAAGGCCCTCATGGACACAAAAACACATTAGGACACATCCTCAGGAAAGTCCATTTCAACTCAGCCACCGAGGTTGCTCCCGCAGAGCCATCAGATCTAAACTGTCTTGTTGCTAGGAGACAATTGGAATGCGAGGCGGACTTCCCAGGCATCCATCCGCGAACGGTGCTCTGGAGTCATTCCATATGGGATGTCCTGGAGCTGTCCAACAGGTCTCAATTGTCCTGAAGAAGGAATCCTAAAGGGGGCATCCCACAACTCCCAACGTGGGAAAACCTCAATGGTCTCGAGATTCCGCTCCCTTCATGAAGCGGCCGTCATGCTCAGAAACTCCCACCTGAGCCAACGTCTGATCCTCGCCCTGACTTCAGATGCATGAGATATTGGTTCAGATCTGCAGGGGGTACCTGCCGTGCCCTCGCCCTGAAACCCAAGTCTAGCTTGTCTTCTCAGACTTCCATCCTCACACTCCTGGCCCCAAAGCCCTCAAGTTTGGCAATTCCGGACCCACAATGCAGCACTCTGCCTGCCCTCTAGAAAAAAAATGATTGCCTCATGAGCTGCCCAGGCACCTTAAATGAGGGTAAACCTACACAGCACTCAACTTTACCCAAATTATATAGTCTAACCTGGGCACTAATGCACTGTCGAACACATCCTGAGCCCGGACCTCCTGACCAACACCCAGAAAGCTGACCGCACACTGAGCACATAAAACCCGCCATGGCCTTAGGTCATCATCTCTTCCCTACCTCAGTTTTCAGGCTTCAGAACCGAGACCTTATCTCCAATCACTGCCCAGGGGTGAGTCTGATGCAGAAATCAGAACTCCTCCTTACCCATGGCAAGAACCCTTGTGGTTGGCACGTTGTCCAACGATCAGTGTAGGAGAAACCCTGAGGCCCCGCCCATTCTTGAGTGCGACGAGGGCATACACACGCATTGTGACCCTCAGCATGAGTCCTGTCCTCTAGTAAGTCCTCTCAGTGGCTGGACCATTAGATGTCATAATGGGCTTGACATGTCCCTAGGCCCCAATTTTTAACCAGATTTCTGATTTTCCAGTCGCCCAACCTAGGGCTCTACTCTGAAATCCCTCATTTGGTGGGACACCTGAGGTTAAAAAAGAAAACAACAACAACAACAACAACAAAATAAAACGGACTTCTTCCAGCCCACAGATTGAACCCAAACTCTTTGGACGGGGCCAAACCACCAGAGAGTAAGACTCGTCCATTTCCCATGAAGTCACTCAGAAATCCACGACCATGAGTGACACGATATCCCGAGACAAAAACTTGAGCAGGAGCCTCACACTCGCCCTTCTTTCAAATCCCGAAGAGTTCTCCTCATGGTCTGTAGATCAGTCCTGCCATACCTATGACCTGAAACATAAGCCGAGTTTGTGTTTTCAGACAACTGTCCAAAAGGGGCTGGACGACACAACCTACAGGCTCAGGCCCCTGGAGCCAAACCTGAGGACTGTACTTGCCCTCTCCAAGGGAATTGTGTGTGCCCATTCCAATGGCCACAACCCTTCTAATAGGATAAACCTCCAAAGTCCCTGGTATATCTCAATAGTGGTAGCTTCCCAGGAAAAACAGGGGCAATCTGAGACCAAATGAGCCCCTACCTGCACTCAGACCCATAGACAGATGTCCTCAGAGGTAAAAAGGAAAGAACAGGCCCCTAGGCACTAATCAGATCCATTGCTTTGGTTTCCAGGCATCTCTCCTCAGAGGCCTGGATTTCAAAAGCAGCATATAGCTGTTTCGTGTTTCACCCATCAGAAAACATCTCATCTACACATGGGAAACTTGCACGTTGGAGCTGTGTCAAAGCCTCTGTTTAGGAGAACCCTTTAGGGCCCCAGTGCCACCGCTTCATTCCAAGGTCTCCATAGACACAAAAGCACATTCGGACCCATCCCCAGGGGTGTGCATTTCAACTCAGCATCCTCGGTAGCTCCCCACAGATCCAGGAGATCTAAACTGTCTTGTTGCTAGGAGACAATTGGAATGCGTGGTGGGCTACCCAGCCATCCATCCTTAGAACCCTGCTCAGAATCATTGGCCTGGAGCCAAACAACAGGTCTCAATTGTGCTGCCGAAGACTCTCTGCAGTTTGGAGCTTCTCACAACTCCCATCATGGGAAAACACCCATGGCCTCGTGATGCCCCCCCATTCATGAAGGGGCCATCAGGGACAGAAACTCCAACCTGAGCGATCGTCTGATCCTCGCCCTGACTTCAGATGCACGAGATCTCGATTCAGGTCTGTAGATTGTGCCTGCCATGGCCTCACCCAGAAACCTAAGCCTAGCTTGTGTTCTCAGACTTTTGTCGTCAGACTACTGGCCCACAAGGCCTCCAGTTTGGCAATCCAGAACTACAATGCAGCACTCTGCCTGCCCTCCAGATAAAAAACATTGTCCTCTGGGGCTACCCAGTAACCCCAAATGAGGATCAACCTGCACCGACCTTGGCTGTACCCCAAATACATAGGCTGACCAGGGCACTAATGCCCTTTCTGACACAGCCTGAGCATGGACCCCCTGGCCCCTCCCAGACAGCTGGCCGCACACTGAGCACATCGAGCCGCCATGGCCTTAGGTCGTCATCTCTTCCCAACCTCGGTTTTCAGGTTTCAGAACCTAGACCTTATCTCCAATCACTGTCCATGTTGAAGGTGATGCAGAAATCAGAACTCCTTCCCAATGGCAAGAAACCTTGTGGTTGGCATGTTGTCCAACGTTCAGTGTCGTTGAAACCAGTGTGGCCCATGAGGCCCCGCCCATGCTCACGGGCCACATTGGTCACAAACACACATTGTGACCCTCAGGCTGAGCCCAGTCCTCAAGTAAGGCCACTCAGTGGCTGAATGAAGAGATAGCATATTGGGCTTGCCATGCCCCTAGGCCCCAATTTTTAACCATAGTTCGGATTGTCCCTTCAGTCTTCCCCACGGCTTTGCTTTGGAATTCCTCTTTTGGTGGGACACCTGAGGTAACAAAACTGAAATGAGTCCTCCCATCCCACAGATTGATGAAAAGCAATTGGGAATCGGGCCAAATCCTCAGAGAGGAAGATTCGTCCATGGCCCATGAGGCCTCCCCGACATTCCACGGCCATCACTGATACAAAATCCAGAGACAAAAGCCTGAGCAATCGCCACGGACTCGCACTTTCTTCATATTCTGTAGAGTTCTTCTCATGGTTTGTAGATCGGGCCTGCCATACCTACGTCCCCAAACCTAAGCTGAGTTTGTGTTTTCAGACTTCTGTCCTCAAAGTCTTGGGCCACACACCCTCCAGGCTGGGCCCCTGGAGCCACACATTAGGACTGTGCCTACCAATCCATGGGAATTCTGCCCATTCCATGGTCCAAAATCGTACAAATTAGGAGAAACCTCCAACGACCCTTAGGCCATCCCAATAGTGTGGGTCACCCGGAACAAACAAGGGGTGTCTGACCCCAGCTGATAATCGACCTCCACTCATACCATAGATGGATGTCCCCAGAGAAGAAGATTGAACCAGACAGGACCCTAGGCCATAATAGGATCCATTGCTATGGGTTACAGGCATGTGTCCTCAAAAGCCTGATTCCAATACGAGCATAGGGGTTTTCCTGAGGCACCCATCAGAACTCATCTCGTCTCCACAAGTAAACCTGTGCATGGGAGCCATGTCCAAAGCTTAGGAAAGTACTTCAGGTTGCCGGTGCCACCGCCCCATTCCAAGGCCCTCATGGACACAAAAACACATTAGGACACATCCTCAGGAAAGTCCATTTCAACTCAGCCACCGAGGTTGCTCCCGCAGAGCCATCAGATCTAAACTGTCTTGTTGCTAGGAGACAATTGGAATGCGAGGCGGGCTTCCCAGGCATCCATCCGCGAACAGTGCTCTGGAGTCATTCCATATGGGATGTCCTGGAGCTGTCCAACAGGTCTCAATTGTCCGGAAGAAGGAATCCTAAAGGGGGCATCCCACAACTCCCAACGTGGGTAAACCTCAATGGTCTCGAGATTCCGCTCCCTTCATGAAGCGGCCGTCATGCTCAGAAACTCCCACCTGAGCCAACGTCTGATCCTCGCCCTGACTTCAGATGCATGAGATATTGGTTCAGATCTGCAGGGGGTACCTGCCATGCCCTCGCCCTGAAACCCAAGTCTAGCTTGTCTTCTCAGACTTCCATCCTCACACTCCTGGCCCCAAAGCCCTCAAGTTTGGCAATTCCGGACCCACAATGCAGCACTCTGCCTGCCCTCTAGGAAAAAAATGATTGCCTCATGAGCTGCCCAGGCACCTTAAATGAGGGTAAACCTTCACAGCACTCGACTTTACCCAAATTATATAGTCTAACCTGGGCACTAATGCACTGTCGAACACATCCTGAGCCCGGACCTCCTGACCAACACCCAGAAAGCTGACCGCACACTGAGCACATAAAACCCGCCATGGCCTTAGGTCATCATCTCTTCCCTACCTCAGTTTTCAGGCTTCAGAACCGAGACCTTATCTCCAATCACTGCCCAGGGGTGAGTCTGATGCAGAAATCAGAACTCCTCCTTACCCATGGCAAGAACCCTTGTGGTTGGCACGTTGTCCAACGATCAGTGTAGGAGAAACCCTGAGGCCCCGCCCATTCTTGAGTGCGACGAGGGCATACACACGCATTGTGACCCTCAGCATGAGTCCTGTCCTCTAGTAAGTCCTCTCAGTGGCTGGACCATTAGATGTCATAATGGGCTTGACATGTCCCTAGGCCCCAATTTTTAACCAGATTTCTGATTTTCCAGTCGCCCCTCCTAGGGCTCTACACTGAAATCCCTCATTTGGTGGGACACCTGAGGTTAAAAAAGAAAACAACAACAACAACAACAACAAAATAAAACGGACTTCTTCCAGCCCACAGAATGAACCCAAACTCTTTGGACGGGGCCAAACCACCAGAGAGTAAGACTCGTCCATTTCCCATGAAGTCACCCAGAAATCCACGACCATGAGTGACACGATATCCTGAGACAAAAACTTGAGCAGGAGCCTCACACTCGCCCTTCTTTCAAATCCCGAAAAGTTCTCCTCATGGTCTGTAGATCAGTCCTGCCATACCTATGACCTGAAACATAAGCCGAGTTTGTGTTTTCAGACAACTGTCCAAAAGGGGCTGGACGACACAACCTACAGGCTCAGGCCCCTGGAGCCAAACCTGAGGACTGTACTTGCCCTCTCCAAGCGAATTGTGTGTGCCCATTCCAATGGCCACAACCCTTCTAATAGGATAAACCTCCAAAGTCCCTGATATATCTCAATAGTGGTAGCTTCCCAGGAAAAACAGGGGCAATCTGAGCCCAAATGAGCCCCTACCTGCACTCAGACCCATAGACAGATGTCCTCAGAGGTAAAAAGGAAAGAACAGGCCCCTAGGCACTAATCAGATCCATTGCTTTGGTTTCCAGGCATCTCTCCTCAGAGGCCTGGATTTCAAAAGCAGCATATAGCTGTTTCTTGTTTCACCCATCAGAAAACATCTCATCTAGACATGGGAAACTTGCACGTTGGAGCTGTGTCAAAGCCTCTGTTTAGGAGAACCCTTTAGGGCCCCAGTGCCACCGCTTCATTCCAAGGTCTCCATAGACACAAAAGCACATTCGGACCCATCCCCAGGGGTGTGCCTTTCAACTCAGCATCCTCGGTAGCTCCCCACAGATCCAGGAGATCTAAACTGTCTTGTTGCTAGGAGACAATTGGAATGCGAGGTGGGCTACCCAGCCATCCATCCTTAGAACCCTGCTCAGAATCATTGGCCTGGAGCCAAACAACAGGTCTCAATTGTCCTGCCGAAGACTCTCTGCAGTTTGGAGCTTCTCACAACTCCCATCATGGGAAAACACCCATGGCCTCGTGATGCCCCCCCATTCATGAAGGGGCCATCAGGGACAGAAACTCCAACCTGAGCGATCGTCTGATCCTCGCCCTGACTTCAGATGCACGAGATCTCGATTCAGGTCTGTAGATTGTGCCTGCCATGGCCTCACCCAGAAACCTAAGCCTAGCTTGTGTTCTCAGACTTTTGTCGTCAGACTACTGGCCCACAAGGCCTCCAGTTTGGCAATCCAGAACTACAATGCAGCACTCTGCCTGCCCTCCAGATAAAAAACATTGTCCTCTGGGGCTACCCAGTAACCCCAAATGAGGATCAACCTGCACCGACCTTGGCTGTACCCCAAATACATAGGCTGACCAGGGCACTAATGCCCTTTCTGACACAGCCTGAGCCTGGACCCCCTGGCCCCTCCCAGACAGCTGGCCGCACACTGAGCACATCGAGCCGCCATGGCCTTAGGTCGTCATCTCTTCCCAAACTCGGTTTTCAGGTTTCAGAACCTAGACCTTATCTCCAATCACTGTCCATGTTGAAGGTGATGCAGAAATCAGAACTCCTTCCCAATGGCAAGAAACCTTGTGGTTGGCATGTTGTCCAACGTTCAGTGTCGTTGAAACCAGTGTGGCCCATGAGGCCCCGCCCATGCTCACGGGCCACATTGGTCACAAACACACATTGTGACCCTCAGGCTGAGGCAGTCCTCAAGTAAGGCCACTCAGTGGCTGAATGAAGAGATAGCATATTGGGCTTGCCATGCCCCTAGGCCCCAATTTTTAACCATAGTTCGGATTGTCCCTTCAGTCTTCCCCACGGCTTGGCTTTGGAATTCCTCTTTTGGTGGGACACCTGAGGTAACAAAACTGAAATGAGTCCTCCCATCCCACAGATTGACGAAAAGCAATTGGGAATCGGGCCAAATCCTCAGAGAGGAAGATTCGTCCATGGCCCATGAGGCCTCCCCGACATTCCACGGCCATCACTGATACAAAATCCAGAGACAAAAGCCTGAGCAATCGCCACAGACTCGCACTTTCTTCATATCCTGTAGAGTTCTTCTCATGGTTTGTAGATCGGGCCTGCCATACCTACGTCCCCAAACCTAAGCTGAGTTTGTGTTTTCAGACTTCTGTCCTCAAAGTCTTGGGCCACACACCCTCCAGGCTGGGCCCCTGGAGCCACACATTAGGACTGTGCCTACCAATCCATGGGAATTCTGCCCATTCCATGGTCCAAAATCGTACAAATTAGGAGAAACCTCCAACGACCCTTAGGCCATCCCAATAGTGTGGGTCACCCGGAACAAACAAGGGGTGTCTGACCCCAGCTGATAATCGACCTCCACTCATACCATAGATGGATGTCCCCAGAGAAGAAGATTGAACCAGACAGGACCCTAGGCCATAATAGGATCCATTGCTATGGGTTACAGGCATGTGTCCTCAAAAGCCTGATTCCAATACGAGCATAGGGGTTTTCCTGAGGCACCCATCAGAACTCATCTCGTCTCCACAAGTAAACCTGTGCATGGGAGCCATGTCCAAAGCTTAGGAAAGTACTTCAGGTTGCCGGTGCCACCGCCCCATTCCAAGGCCCTCATGGACACAAAAACACATTAGGACACATCCTCAGGAAAGTCCATTTCAACTCAGCCACCGAGGTTGCTCCCGCAGAGCCATCAGATCTAAACTGTCTTGTTGCTAGGAGACAATTGGAATGCGAGGCGGGCTTCCCAGTCATCCATCCGCGAACTGTGCTCTGGAGTCATTCCATATGGGATGTCCTGGAGCTGTCCAACAGGTCTCAATTGTCCGGAAGAAGGAATCCTGGAAGGGGGCATCCCACAACTCCCAACGTGGGAAAACCTCAATGGTCTCGAGATTCCGCTCCCTTCATGAAGCGGCCGTCATGCTCAGAAACTCCCACCTGAGCCAACGTCTGATCCTCGCCCTGACTTCAGATGCATGAGATATTGGTTCAGATCTGCAGGGGGTACCTGCCGTGCCCTCGCCCTGAAACCCAAGTCTAGCTTGTCTTCTCAGACTTCCATCCTCACACTCCTGGCCCCAAAGCCCTCAAGTTTGGCAATTCCGGACCCACAATGCAGCACTCTGCCTGCCCTCTAGGAAAAAAATGATTGCCTCATGAGCTGCCCAGGCACCTTAAATGAGGGTAAACCTACACAGCACTCGACTTTACCCAAATTATATAGTCTAACCTGGGCACTAATGCACTGTCGAACACATCCTGAGCCCGGACCTCCTGACCAACACCCAGAAAGCTGACCGCACACTGAGCACATAAAACCCGCCATGGCCTTAGGTCATCATCTCTTCCCTACCTCAGTTTTCAGGCTTCAGAACCGAGACCTTATCTCCAATCACTGCCCAGGGGTGAGTCTGATGCAGAAATCAGAACTCCTCCTTACCCATGGCAAGAACCCTTGTGGTTGGCACGTTGTCCAACGATCAGTGTAGGAGAAACCCTGAGGCCCCGCCCATTCTTGAGTGCGACGAGGGCATACACACGCATTGTGACCCTCAGCATGAGTCCTGTCCTCTAGTAAGTCCTCTCAGTGGCTGGACCATAAGATGTCATAATGGGCTTGACATGTCCCTAGGCCCCAATTTTTAACCAGATTTCTGATTGTCCAGTCGCCCCTCCTAGGGCTCTACTCTGAAATCCCTCATTTGGTGGGACACCTGAGGTTAAAAAAGAAAACAACAACAACAACAACAACAACAACAAAATAAAACGGACTTCTTCCAGCCCACAGAATGAACCCAAACTCTTTGGACGGGGCCAAACCACCAGAGAGTAAGACTCGTCCATTTCCCATGAAGTCACCCAGGAATTCCACGACCATGAGTGACACGATATCCCAAGACAAAAACTTGAGCAGGAGCCTCACACTCGCCCTTCTTTCAAATCCCGAAAAGTTCTCCTCATGGTCTGTAGATCAGTCCTGCCATACCTATGACCTGAAACATAAGCCGAGTTTGTGTTTTCAGACAACTGTCCAAAAGGGGCTGGACGACACAACCTACAGGCTCAGGCCCCTGGAGCCAAACCTGAGGACTGTACTTGCCCTCTCCAAGGGAATTGTGTGTGCCCATTCCAATGGCCACAACCCTTCTAATAGGATAAACCTCCAAAGTCCCTGATATATCTCAATAGTGGTAGCTTCCCAGGAAAAACAGGGGCAATCTGAGCCCAAATGAGCCCCTACCTGCACTCAGACCCATAGACAGATGTCCTCAGAGGTAAAAAGGAAAGAACAGGCCCCTAGGCACTAATCAGATCCATTGCTTTGGTTTCCAGGCATCTCTCCTCAGAGGCCTGGATTTCAAAAGCAGCATATAGCTGTTTCTTGTTTCACCCATCAGAAAACATCTCATCTACACATGGGAAACTTGCACGTTGGAGCTGTGTCAAAGCCTCTGTTTAGGAGAACCCTTTAGGGCCCCAGTGCCACCGCTTCATTCCAAGGTCTCCATAGACACAAAAGCACATTCGGACCCATCCCCAGGGGTGTGCATTTCAACTCAGTATCCTCGGTAGCTCCCCACAGATCCAGGAGATCTAAACTGTCTTGTTGCTAGGAGACAATTGGAATGCGAGGTGGGCTACCCAGCCATCCATCCTTAGAACCCTTCTCAGAATCATTGGCCTGGAGCCAAACAACAGGTCTCAATTGTCCTGCCGAAGACTCTCTGCAGTTTGGAGCTTCTCACAACTCCCATCATGGGAAAACCCCCATGGCCTCGTGATGCCCCCCCATTCATGAAGGGGCCATCAGGGACAGAAACTCCAACCTGAGCGATCGTCTGATCCTCGCCCTGACTTCAGATGCACGAGATCTCGATTCAGGTCTGTAGATTGTGCCTGCCATGGCCTCACCCAGAAACCTAAGCCTAGCTTGTGTTCTCAGACTTTTGTCGTCAGACTACTGGCCCACAAGGCCTCCAGTTTGGCAATCCAGAACTACAATGCAGCACTCTGCCTGCCCTCCAGATAAAAAACATTGTCCTCTGGGGCTACCCAGTAACCCCAAATGAGGATCAACCTGCACCGACCTTGGCTGTACCCCAAATACATAGGCTGACCAGGGCACTAATGCCCTTTCTGACACAGCCTGAGCCTGGACCCCCTGGCCCGTCCCAGACAGCTGGCCGCACACTGAGCACATCCAGCCGCCATGGCCTTAGGTCGTCATCTCTTCCCAACCTCGGTTTTCAGGTTTCAGAACCTAGATCTTATCTCCAATCACTGTCCATGTTGAAGGTGATGCAGAAATCAGAACTCCTTCCCAATGGCAAGAAACCTTGTGGTTGGCATGTTGTCCAACGTTCAGTGTCGTTGAAACCAGTGTGGCCCATGAGGCCCCGCCCATGCTCACTGGCCACATTGGTCAAAAACACACATTGTGACCCTCAGGCTGAGCCCAGTCCTCAAGTAAGGCCACTCAGTGGCTGAATGAAGAGATAGCATATTGGGCTTGCCATGCCCCTAGGCCCCAATTATTAACCATAGTTCGGATTGTCCCTTCAGTCTTCCCCACGGCTTGGCTTTGGAATTCCTCTTTTGGTGGGACACCTGAGGTAACAAAACTGAAATGAGTCCTCCCATCCCACAGATTGACGAAAAGCAATTGGGAATCGGGCCAAATCCTCAGAGAGGAAGATTCGTCCATGGCCCATGAGGCCTCCCCGACATTCCACGGCCATCACTGATACAAAATCCAGAGACAAAAGCCTGAGCAATCGCCACAGACTCGCACTTTCTTCATATCCTGTAGAGTTCTTCTCATGGTTTGTAGATCGGGCCTGCCATACCTACGTCCCCAAACCTAAGCTGAGTTTGTGTTTTCAGACTTCTGTCCTCAAAGTCTTGGGCCACACACCCTCCAGGCTGGGCCCCTGGAGCCACACATTAGGACTGTGCCTACCAATCCATGGGAATTCTGCCCATTCCATGGTCCAAAATCGTACAAATTAGGAGAAACCTCCAACGACCCTTAGGCCATCCCAATAGTGTGGGTCACCCGGAACAAACAAGGGGTGTCTGACACCAGCTGATAATCGACCTCTACTCATACCATAGATGGATGTCCCCAGAGAAGAAGATTGAACCAGACAGGACCCTAGGCCATAATAGGATCCATTGCTATGGGTTACAGGCATGTGTCCTCAAAAGCCTGATTCCAATACGAGCATAGGGGTTTTCCTGAGGCACCCATCAGAACTCATCTCGTCTCCACAAGTAAACCTGTGCATGGGAGCCATGTCCAAAGCTTAGGAAAGTAGTTCAGGTTGCCGGTGCCACCGCCCCATTCCAAGGCCCTCATGGACACAAAAACACATTAGGACACATCCTCAGGAAAGTCCATTTCAACTCAGGCACCGAGGTTGCTCCCGCAGAGCCATCAGATCTAAACTGTCTTGTTGCTAGGAGACAATTGGAATGCGAGGCGGGCTTCCCAGGCATCCATCCGCGAACGGTGCTCTGGAGTCATTCCATATGGGATGTCCTGGAGCTGTCCAACAGGTCTCAATTGTCCGGACGAAGGAATCCTGGAAGGGGGCATCCCACAACTCCCAACGTGAAAAAATCTCAATGGTCTCGAGATTCCGCTCCCTTCATGAAGCGGCCGTCATGCTCAGAAACTCCCACCTGAGCCAACGTCTGATCCTCGCCCTGACTTCAGATGCATGAGATATTGGTTCAGATCTGCAGGGGGTACCTGCTGTGCCCTCGCCCTGAAACCCAAGTCTAGCTTGTCTTCTCAGACTTCCATCCTCACACTCCTGGCCCCAAAGCCCTCAAGTTTGGCAATTCCGGACCCACAATGCAGCACTCTGCCTGCCCTCTAGAAAAAAAATGATTGCCTCATGAGCTGCCCAGGCACCTTAAATGAGGGTAAACCTACACAGCACTCGACTTTACCCAAATTATATAGTCTAACCTGGGCACTAATGCACTGTCGAACACATCCTGAGCCCGGACCTCCTGACCAACACCCAGAAAGCTGACCGCACACTGAGCACATAAAACCCGCCATGGCCTTAGGTCATCATCTCTTCCCTACCTCAGTTTTCAGGCTTCAGAACCGAGACCTTATCTCCAATCACTGCCCAGGGGTGAGTCTGATGCAGAAATCAGAACTCCTCCTTACCCATGGCAAGAACCCTTGTGGTTGGCACGTTGTCCAACGATCAGTGTAGGAGAAACCCTGAGGCCCCGCCCATTCTTGAGTGCGACGAGGGCATACACACGCATTGTGACCCTCAGCATGAGTCCTGTCCTCTAGTAAGTCCTCTCAGTGGCTGGACCATTAGATGTCATAATGGGCTTGACATGTCCCTAGGCCCCAATTTTTAACCAGATTTCTGATTGTCCAGTCGCCCCTCCTAGGGCTCTACTCTGAAATCCCTCATTTGGTGGGACACCTGAGGTTAAAAAAGAAAACAACAACAACAACAACAACAACAACAACAAAATAAAACGGACTTCTTCCAGCCCACAGAATGAACCCAAACTTTTGGACGGGGCCAAACCACCAGAGAGTAAGACTCGTCCATTTCCCATGAAGTCACCCAGAAATTCCACGACCATGAGTGACACGATATCCCGAGACAAAAACTTGAGCAGGAGCCTCACACTCGCCCTTCTTTCAAATCCCGAAAAGTTCTCCTCATGGTCTGTAGATCAGTCCTGCCATACCTATGACCTGAAACATAAGCCGAGTTTGTGTTTTCAGACAACTGTCCAAAAAGGGCTGGACGACACAACCTACAGGCTCAGGCCCCTGGAGCCAAACCTGAGGACTGTACTTGCCCTCTCCAAGGGAATTGTGTGTGCCCATTCCAATGGCCACAACCCTTCTAATAGGATAAACCTCCAAAGTCCCTGATATATCTCAATAGTGGTAGCTTCCCAGGAAAAACAGGGGCAATCTGAGCCCAAATGAGCCCCTACCTGCACTCAGACCCATAGACAGATGTCCTCAGAGGTAAAAAGGAAAGAACAGGCCCCTAGGCACTAATCAGATCCATTGCTTTGGTTTCCAGGCATCTCTCCTCAGAGGCCTGGATTTCAAAAGCAGCATATAGCTGTTTCTTGTTTCACCCATCAGAAAACATCTCATCTACACATGGGAAACTTGCACGTTGGAGCTGTGTCAAAGCCTCTGTTTAGGAGAACCCTTTAGGGCCCCAGTGCCACCGCTTCATTCCAAGGTCTCCATAGACACAAAAGCACATTCGGACCCATCCCCAGGGGTGTGCATTTCAACTCAGTATCCTCGGTAGCTCCCCACAGATCCAGGAGATCTAAACTGTCTTGTTGCTAGGAGACAATTGGAATGCGAGGTGGGCTACCCAGCCATCCATCCTTAGAACCCTTCTCAGAATCATTGGCCTGGAGCCAAACAACAGGTCTCAATTGTCCTGCCGAAGACTCTCTGCAGTTTGGAGCTTCTCACAACTCCCATCATGGGAAAACCCCCATGGCCTCGTGATGCCCCCCCATTCATGAAGGGGCCATCAGGGACAGAAACTCCAACCTGAGCGATCGTCTGATCCTCGCCCTGACTTCAGATGCACGAGATCTCGATTCAGGTCTGTAGATTGTGCCTGCCATGGCCTCACCCAGAAACCTAAGCCTAGCTTGTGTTCTCAGACTTTTGTCGTCAGACTACTGGCCCACAAGGCCTCCAGTTTGGCAATCCAGAACTACAATGCAGCACTCTGCCTGCCCTCCAGATAAAAAACATTGTCCTCTGGGGCTACCCAGTAACCCCAAATGAGGATCAACCTGCACCGACCTTGGCTGTACCCCAAATACATAGGCTGACCAGGGCACTAATGCCCTTTCTGACACAGCCTGAGCCTGGACCCCCTGGCCCGTCCCAGACAGCTGGCCGCACACTGAGCACATCCAGCCGCCATGGCCTTAGGTCGTCATCTCTTCCCAACCTCGGTTTTCAGGTTTCAGAACCTAGACCTTATCTCCAATCACTGTCCATGTTGAAGGTGATGCAGAAATCAGAACTCCTTCCCAATGGCAAGAAACCTTGTGGTTGGCATGTTGTCCAACGTTCAGTGTCGTTGAAACCAGTGTGGCCCATGAGGCCCCGCCCATGCTCACTGGCCACATTGGTCAAAAACACACATTGTGACCCTCAGGCTGAGCCCAGTCCTCAAGTAAGGCCACTCAGTGGCTGAATGAAGAGATAGCATATTGGGCTTGCCATGCCCCTAGGCCCCAATTATTAACCATAGTTCGGATTGTCCCTTCAGTCTTCCCCACGGCTTGGCTTTGGAATTCCTCTTTTGGTGGGACACCTGAGGTAACAAAACTGAAATGAGTCCTCCCATCCCACAGATTGACGAAAAGCAATTGGGAATCGGGCCAAATCCTCAGAGAGGAAGATTCGTCCATGGCCCATGAGGCCTCCCCGACATTCCACGGCCATCACTGATACAAAATCCAGAGACAAAAGCCTGAGCAATCGCCACAGACTCGCACTTTCTTCATATCCTGTAGAGTTCTTCTCATGGTTTGTAGATCGGGCCTGCCATACCTACGTCCCCAAACCTAAGCTGAGTTTGTGTTTTCAGACTTCTGTCCTCAAAGTCTTGGGCCACACACCCTCCAGGCTGGGCCCCTGGAGCCACACATTAGGACTGTGCCTACCAATCCATGGGAATTCTGCCCATTCCATGGTCCAAAATCGTACAAATTAGGAGAAACCTCCAACGACCCTTAGGCCATCCCAATAGTGTGGGTCACCCGGAACAAACAAGGGGTGTCTGACACCAGCTGATAATCGACCTCCACTCATACCATAGATGGATGTCCCCAGAGAAGAAGATTGAACCAGACAGGACCCTAGGCCATAATAGGATCCATTGCTATGGGTTACAGGCATGTGTCCTCAAAAGCCTGATTCCAATACGAGCATAGGGGTTTTCCTGAGGCACCCATCAGAACTCATCTCGTCTCCACAAGTAAACCTGTGCATGGGAGCCATGTCCAAAGCTTAGGAAAGTAGTTCAGGTTGCCGGTGCCACCGCCCCATTCCAAGGCCCTCATGGACACAAAAACACATTAGGACACATCCTCAGGAAAGTCCATTTCAACTCAGGCACCGAGGTTGCTCCCGCAGAGCCATCAGATCTAAACTGTCTTGTTGCTAGGAGACAATTGGAATGCGAGGCGGGCTTCCCAGGCATCCATCCGCGAACGGTGCTCTGGAGTCATTCCATATGGGATGTCCTGGAGCTGTCCAACAGGTCTCAATTGTCCGGAAGAAGGAATCCTGGAAGGGGGCATCCCACAACTCCCAACGTGAAAAAATCTCAATGGTCTCGAGATTCCGCTCCCTTCATGAAGCGGCCGTCATGCTCAGAAACTCCCACCTGAGCCAACGTCTGATCCTCGCCCTGACTTCAGATGCATGAGATATTGGTTCAGATCTGCAGGGGGTACCTGCTGTGCCCTCGCCCTGAAACCCAAGTCTAGCTTGTCTTCTCAGACTTCCATCCTCACACTCCTGGCCCCAAAGCCCTCAAGTTTGGCAATTCCGGACCCACAATGCAGCACTCTGCCTGCCCTCTAGAAAAAAAATGATTGCCTCATGAGCTGCCCAGGCACCTTAAATGAGGGTAAACCTACACAGCACTCGACTTTACCCAAATTATATAGTCTAACCTGGGCACTAATGCACTGTCGAACACATCCTGAGCCCGGACCTCCTGACCAACACCCAGAAAGCTGACCGCACACTGAGCACATAAAACCCGCCATGGCCTTAGGTCATCATCTCTTCCCTACCTCAGTTTTCAGGCTTCAGAACCGAGACCTTATCTCCAATCACTGCCCAGGGGTGAGTCTGATGCAGAAATCAGAACTCCTCCTTACCCATGGCAAGAACCCTTGTGGTTGGCACGTTGTCCAACGATCAGTGTAGGAGAAACCCTGAGGCCCCGCCCATTCTTGAGTGCGACGAGGGCATACACACGCATTGTGACCCTCAGCATGAGTCCTGTCCTCTAGTAAGTCCTCTCAGTGGCTGGACCATTAGATGTCATAATGGGCTTGACATGTCCCTAGGCCCCAATTTTTAACCAGATTTCTGATTGTCCAGTCGCCCCTCCTAGGGCTCTACTCTGAAATCCCTCATTTGGTGGGACACCTGAGGTTAAAAAAGAAAACAACAACAACAACAACAACAACAACAACAAAATAAAACGGACTTCTTCCAGCCCACAGAATGAACCCAAACTTTTGGACGGGGCCAAACCACCAGAGAGTAAGACTCGTCCATTTCCCATGAAGTCACCCAGAAATTCCACGACCATGAGTGACACGATATCCCGAGACAAAAACTTGAGCAGGAGCCTCACACTCGCCCTTCTTTCAAATCCCGAAAAGTTCTCCTCATGGTCTGTAGATCAGTCCTGCCATACCTATGACCTGAAACATAAGCCGAGTTTGTGTTTTCAGACAACTGTCCAAAAAGGGCTGGACGACACAACCTACAGGCTCAGGCCCCTGGAGCCAAACCTGAGGACTGTACTTGCCCTCTCCAAGGGAATTGTGTGTGCCCATTCCAATGGCCACAACCCTTCTAATAGGATAAACCTCCAAAGTCCCTGATATATCTCAATAGTGGTAGCTTCCCAGGAAAAACAGGGGCAATCTGAGCCCAAATGAGCCCCTACCTGCACTCAGACCCATAGACAGATGTCCTCAGAGGTAAAAAGGAAAGAACAGGCCCCTAGGCACTAATCAGATCCATTGCTTTGGTTTCCAGGCATCTCTCCTCAGAGGCCTGGATTTCAAAAGCAGCATATAGCTGTTTCTTGTTTCACCCATCAGAAAACATCTCATCTACACATGGGAAACTTGCACGTTGGAGCTGTGTCAAAGCCTCTGTTTAGGAGAACCCTTTAGGGCCCCAGTGCCACCGCTTCATTCCAAGGTCTCCATAGACACAAAAGCACATTCGGACCCATCCCCAGGGGTGTGCATTTCAACTCAGCATCCTCGGTAGCTCCCCACAGATCCAGGAGATCTAAACTGTCTTGCTGCTAGGAGACAATTGGAATGCGAGGTGGGCTACCCAGCCATCCATCCTTAGAACCCTGCTCAGAATCATTGGCCTGGAGCCAAACAACAGGTCTCAATTGTCCTGCCGAAGACTCTCTGCAGTTTGGAGCTTCTCACAACTCCCATCATGGGAAAACCCCCATGGCCTCGTGATGCCCCCCCATTCATGTAGGGGCCATCAGGGACAGAAACTCCAACCTGAGCGATCGTCTGATCCTCGCCCTGACTTCAGATGCACGAGATCTCGATTCAGGTCTGTAGATTGTGCCTGCCATGGCCTCACCCAGAAACCTAAGCCTAGCTTGTGTTCTCAGACTTTTATCGTCAGACTACTGGCCCACAAGGCCTCCAGTTTGGCAATCCTGAACTACAATGCAGCACTCTGCCTGCCCTCCAGATAAAAAACATTGTCCTCTGGGGCTACCCAGTAACCCCAAATGAGGATCAACCTGCACCGACCTTGGCTGTACCCCAAATATATAGGCTGACCAGGGCACTAATGCCCTTTCTGACACAGCCTGAGCCTGGACCCCCTGGCCCGTCCCAGACAGCTGGCCGCACACTGAGCACATCGAGCCGCCATGGCCTTAGGTCGTCATCTCTTCCCAACCTCGGTTTTCAGGTTTCAGAACCTAGACCTTATCTCCAATCACTGTCCATGTTGAAGGTGATGCAGAAATCAGAACTCCTTCCCCATGGCAAGAAACCTTGTGGTTGGCATGTTGTCCAACGTTCAGTGTCGTTGAAACCAGTGTGTCCCATGAGGCCCCGCCCATGCTCGCGGGCCACATTGGTCACAAACACACATTGTGACCCTCAGGCTGAGCCCAGTCCTCAAGTAAGGCCACTCAGTGGCTGGATGAAGAGATAGCATATTGGGCTTGCCATGCCCCTAGGCCCCAATTTTTAACCATAGTTCGGATTGTCCCTTCAGTCTTCCCCACGGCTTGGCTTTGGAATTCCTCTTTTGGTGGGACACCTGAGTTAACAAAACTGAAATGAGTCCTCCCATCCCACAGATATATGAAAAGCAATGGGAATCGGGCCAAATCCTCAGAGAGGATGATTCGTCCATGGCCCATGAGGCCTCCCCGACATTCCACGGCCATCACTGATACAAAATCCAGAGACAAAAGCCTGAGCAATCGCCACAGACTCGCACTTTCTTCATATCCTGTAGAGTTCTTCTCATGGTTTGTAGATCGGGCCTGCCATACCTACGTCCCCAAACCTAAGCTGAGTTTGTGTTTTCAGTCTTCTGTCCTCAAAGTCTTGGGCCACACAGCCTCCAGGCTGGGCCCCTGGAGCCACACATTAGGACTGTGCCTACCAATCCATGGGAATTCTGCCCATTCCATGGTCCAAAATCGTACAAATTAGGAGAAACCTCCAACGACCCTTAGGCCATCCCAATAGTGTGGGTCACCCGGAACAAACAAGGGGTGTCTGACACCAGCTGATAATCGACCTCCACTCATACCATAGATGGATGTCCCCAGAGAAGAAGATTGAACCAGACAGGACCCTAGGCCATAATAGGATCCATTGCTATGGGTTACAGGCATGTGTCCTCAAAAGCCTGATTCCAATACGAGCATAGGGGTTTTCCTGAGGCACCCATCAGAACTCATCTCGTCTCCACAAGTAAACCTGTGCATGGGAGCCATGTCCAAAGCTTAGGAAAGTACTTCAGGTTGCCGGTGCCACCGCCTCATTCCAAGGCCCTCATGGACACAAAAACACATTAGGACACATCCTCAGGAAAGTCCATTTCAACTCAGCCACCGAGGTTGCTCCCGCAGAGCCATCAGATCTAAACTGTCTTGTTGCTAGGAGACAATTGGAATGCGAGTCGGGCTTCCCAGGCATCCATCCGCGAACGGTGCTCTGGAGTCATTCCATATGGGATGTCCTGGAGCTGTCCAACAGGTCTCAATTGTCCGGAAGAAGTAATCCTAAAGGGGGCATCCCACAACTCCCAACGTGGGAAAACCTCAATGGTCTCGAGATTCCGCTCCCTTCATGAAGCGGCCGTCATGCTCAGAAACTCCCACCTGAGCCAACGTCTGATCCTCGCCCTGACTTCAGATGCATGAGATATTGGTTCAGATCTGCAGGGGGTACCTGCCGTGCCCTCGCCCTGAAACCCAAGTCTAGCTTGTCTTCTCAGACTTCCATCCTCACACTCCTGGCCCCAAAGCCCTCAAGTTTGGCAATTCCGGACCCACAATGCAGCACTCTGCCTGCCCTCTAGAAAAAAAAAATGATTGCCTCATGAGCTGCCCAGGCACCTTAAATGAGGGTAAACCTACACAGCACTCGACTTTACCCAAATTATATAGTCTAACCTGGGCACTAATGCACTGTCGAACACATCCTGAGCCCGGACCTCCTGACCAACACCCAGAAAGCTGACCGCACACTGAGCACATAAAACCCGCCATGGCCTTAGGTCATCATCTCTTCCCTACCTCAGTTTTCAGGCTTCAGAACCGAGACCTTATCTCCAATCACTGCCCAGGGGTGAGTCTGATGCAGAAATCAGAACTCCTCCTTACCCATGGCAAGAACCCTTGTGGTTGGCACGTTGTCCAACGATCAGTGTAGGAGAAACCCTGAGGCCCCGCCCATTCTTGAGTGCGACGAGGGCATACACACGCATTGTGACCCTCAGCATGAGTCCTGTCCTCTAGTAAGTCCTCTCAGTGGCTGGACCATTAGATGTCATAATGGGCTTGACATGTCCCTAGGCCCCAATTTTTAACCAGATTTCTGATTGTCCAGTCGCCCCTCCTAGGGCTCTACTCTGAAATCCCTCATTTGGTGGGACACCTGAGGTTAAAAAAGAAAACAACAACAACAACAACAACAACAACAACAAAATAAAACGGACTTCTTCCAGCCCACAGAATGAACCCAAACTTTTGGACGGGGCCAAACCACCAGAGAGTAAGACTCGTCCATTTCCCATGAAGTCACCCAGAAATTCCACGACCATGAGTGACACGATATCCCGAGACAAAAACTTGAGCAGGAGCCTCACACTCGCCCTTCTTTCAAATCCCGAAAAGTTCTCCTCATGGTCTGTAGATCAGTCCTGCCATACCTATGACCTGAAACATAAGCCGAGTTTGTGTTTTCAGACAACTGTCCAAAAAGGGCTGGACGACACAACCTACAGGCTCAGGCCCCTGGAGCCAAACCTGAGGACTGTACTTGCCCTCTCCAAGGGAATTGTGTGTGCCCATTCCAATGGCCACAACCCTTCTAATAGGATAAACCTCCAAAGTCCCTGATATATCTCAATAGTGGTAGCTTCCCAGGAAAAACAGGGGCAATCTGAGCCCAAATGAGCCCCTACCTGCACTCAGACCCATAGACAGATGTCCTCAGAGGTAAAAAGGAAAGAACAGGCCCCTAGGCACTAATCAGATCCATTGCTTTGGTTTCCAGGCATCTCTCCTCAGAGGCCTGGATTTCAAAAGCAGCATATAGCTGTTTCTTGTTTCACCCATCAGAAAACATCTCATCTACACATGGGAAACTTGCACGTTGGAGCTGTGTCAAAGCCTCTGTTTAGGAGAACCCTTTAGGGCCCCAGGGCCACCGCTTCATTCCAAGGTCTCCATAGACACAAAAGCACATTCGGACCCATCCCCAGGGGTGTGCATTTCAACTCAGCATCCTCGGTAGCTCCCCACAGATCCAGGAGATCTAAACTGTCTTGCTGCTAGGAGACAATTGGAATGCGAGGTGGGCTACCCAGCCATCCATCCTTAGAACCCTGCTCAGAATCATTGGCCTGGAGCCAAACAACAGGTCTCAATTGTCCTGCCGAAGACTCTCTGCAGTTTGGAGCTTCTCACAACTCCCATCATGGGAAAACCCCCATGGCCTCGTGATGCCCCCCCATTCATGTAGGGGCCATCAGGGACAGAAACTCCAACCTGAGCGATCGTCTGATCCTCGCCCTGACTTCAGATGCACGAGATCTCGATTCAGGTCTGTAGATTGTGCCTGCCATGGCCTCACCCAGAAACCTAAGCCTAGCTTGTGTTCTCAGACTTTTGTCGTCAGACTACTGGCCCACAAGGCCTCCAGTTTGGCAATCCAGAACTACAATGCAGCACTCTGCCTGCCCTCCAGATAAAAAACATTGTCCTCTGGGGCTACCCAGTAACCCCAAATGAGGATCAACCTGCACCGACCTTGGCTGTACCACAAATATATAGGCTGACCAGGGCACTAATGCCCTTTCTGACACAGCCTGAGCCTGGACCCCCTGGCCCCTCCCAGACAGCTGGCCGCACACTGAGCACATCTAGCTTCCATGGCCTTAGGTCGTCATCTCTTCCCAACCTCGGTTTTCAGGTTTCAGAACCTAGACCTTATCTGCAATCACTGTCCATGTTGAAGGTGATGCAGAAATCAGAACTCCTTCCCCATGGCAAGAAACCTTGTGGTTGGCATGTTGTCCAACGTTCAGTGTCGTTGAAACCAGTGTGTCCCATGAGGCCCCGCCCATGCTCGCGGGCCACATTGGTCACAAACACACATTGTGACCCTCAGGCTGAGCCCAGTCCTCAAGTAAGGCCACTCAGTGGCTGGATGAAGAGATAGCATATTGGGCTTGCCATGCCCCTAGGCCCCAATTTTTAACCATAGTTCGGATTGTCCCTTCAGTCTTCCCCACGGCTTGGCTTTGGAATTCCTCTTTTGGTGGGACACCTGAGTTAACAAAACTGAAATGAGTCCTCCCATCCCACAGATTGATGAAAAGCAATTGGGAATCGGGCCAAATCCTCAGAGAGGAAGATTCGTCCATGGCCCATGAGGCCTCCCCGACATTCCACGGCCATCACTGATACAAAATCCAGAGACAAAAGCCTGAGCAATCGCCACAGACTCGCACTTTCTTCATATCCTGTAGAGTTCTTCTCATGGTTTGTAGATCGGGCCTGCCATACCTACGTCCCCAAACCTAAGCTGAGTTTGTGTTTTCAGACTTCTGTCCTCAAAGTCTTGGGCCACACACCCTCCAGGCTGGGCCCCTGGAGCCACACATTAGGACTGTGCCTACCAATCCATGGGAATTCTGCCCATTCCATGGTCCAAAATCGTACAAATTAGGAGAAACCTCCAACGACCCTTAGGCCATCCCAATAGTGTGGGTCACCCGGAACAAACAAGGGGTGTCTGACACCAGCTGATAATCGACCTCCACTCATACCATAGATGGATGTCCCCAGAGAAGAAGATTGAACCAGACAGGACCCTAGGCCATAATAGGATCCATTGCTATGGGTTACAGGCATGTGTCCTCAAAAGCCTGATTCCAATACGAGCATAGGGGTTTTCCTGAGGCACCCATCAGAACTCATCTCGTCTCCACAAGTAAACCTGTGCATGGGAGCCATGTCCAAAGCTTAGGAAAGTAGTTCAGGTTGCCGGTGCCACCGCCCCATTCCAAGGCCCTCATGGACACAAAAACACATTAGGACACATCCTCAGGAAAGTCCATTTCAACTCAGCCACCGAGGTTGCTCCCGCAGAGCCATCAGATCTAAACTGTGTTGTTGCTAGGAGACAATTGGAATGCGAGGCGGGCTTCCCAGGCATCCATCCACGAACGGTGCTCTGGAGTCATTCCATATGGGATGTCCTGGAGCTGTCCAACAGGTCTCAATTGTCCGGAAGAAGGAATCCTGGAAGGGGGCATCCCACAACTCCCAACGTGGGAAAACCTCAATGGTCTCGAGATTCTGCTCCCTTCATGAAGCGGCCGTCATGCTCAGAAACTCCCACCTGAGCCAACGTCTGATCCTCGCCCTGACTTCAGATGCATGAGATATTGGTTCAGATCTGCAGGGGGTATCTGCCATGCCCTCGCCCTGAAACCCAAGTCTAGCTTGTCTTCTCAGACTTCCATCCTCACACTCCTGGCCCCAAAGCCCTCAAGTTTGGCAATTCCGGACCCACAATGCAGCACTCTGCCTGCCATCTAGAAAAAAAACATTATTGCCTCATGAGCTGCCCAGGCACCATAAATGAGGGTAAACCTACACAGCACTCGACTTTACCCAAATTATATAGTCTAACCTGGGCACTAATGCACTGTCGAACACATCCTGAGCCCGGACCTCCTGACCAACACCCAGAAAGCTGACCGCACACTGAGCACATAAAACCCGCCATGGCCTTAGGTCATCATCTCTTCCCTACCTCAGTTTTCAGGCTTCAGACCCGAGACCTTATCTCCAATCACTGCCCAGGGGTGAGTCTGATGCAGAAATCAGAACTCCTCCTTACCCATGGCAAGAACCCTTGTGGTTGGCACGTTGTCCAACGATCAGTGTAGGAGAAACCCTGAGGCCCCGCCCATTCTTGAGTGCGACGAGGGCATACACACGCATTGTGACCCTCAGCATGAGTCCTGTCCTCTAGTAAGTCCTCTCAGTGGCTGGACCATTAGATATCATAATGGGCTTGACATGTCCCTAGGCCCCAAATTTAACCAGATTTCTGATTGTCCAGTCGCCCCTCCTAAAGCTCTACTCTGAAATCCCTCATTTGGTGGGACACCTGAGGTTAAAAAAGAAAACAACAACAACAACAACAACAACAACAAAATAAAACGGACTTAGCCCACAGAATGAACCCAAACTCTTTGGACGGGGCCAAACCACCAGAGAGTAAGACTCGTCCATTTCCCATGAAGTCACCCAGAAATTCCACGACCATGAGTGACACGATATCCCGAGACAAAAACTTGAGCAGGAGCCTCACACTCGCCCTTCTTTCAAATCCCGAAAAGTTCTCCTCATGGTCTGTAGATCAGTCCTGCCATACCTATGACCTGAAACATAAGCCGAGTTTGTGTTTTCAGACAACTGTCCAAAAAGGGCTGGACGACACAACCTACAGGCTCAGGCCCCTGGAGCCAAACCTGAGGACTGTACTTGCCCTCTCCAAGGGAATTGTGTGTGCCCATTCCAATGGCCACAACCCTTCTAATAGGATAAACCTCCAAAGTCCCTGATATATCTCAATAGTGGTAGCTTCCCAGGAAAAACAGGGGCAATCTGAGCCCAACTGAGCCCCTACCTGCACTCAGACCCATAGACAGATGTCCCCAGAGGTAAAAAGGAAAGAACAGGCCCCTAGGCACTAATCAGATCCATTGCTTTGGTTTCCAGGCATCTCTCCTCAGAGGCCTGGATTTCAAAAGCAGCATATAGCTGTTTCTTGTTTCACCCATCAGAAAACATCTCATCTACACATGGGAAACTTGCACTTTGGAGCTGTGTCAAAGCCTCTGTTTAGGAGAACCCTTTAGGGCCCCAGTGCCACCGCTTCATTCCAAGGTCTCCATAGACACAAAAGCACATTCGGACCCATCCCCAGGAGTGTGCATTTCAACTCAGCATCCTCGTTAGCTCCCCACAGATCCAGGAGATCTAAACTGTCTTGTTGCTAGGAGACAATTGGAATGCGAGGTGGGCTATCCAGCCATCCATCCTTAGAACCCTGCTCAGAATCATTGGCCTGGAGCCAAACAACAGGTCTCAATTGTCCTGCCAAAGACTCTCTGCAGTTTGGAGCTTCTCACAACTCCCATCATGGGAAAACCCCCATGGCCTCGTGATGCCCCCCCATTCATGAAGGGGCCATCAGGGACAGAAACTCCAACCTGAGCGATCGTCTGATCCTCGCCCTGACTTCAGATGCACGAGATCTCGATTCAGGTCTGTAGATTGTGCCTGCCATGGCCTCACCCAGAAACCTAAGCCTAGCTTGTGTTCTCAGACTTTTGTCGTCAGACTACTGGCCCACAAGGCCTCCAGTTTGGCAATCCAGAACTACAATGCAGCACTCTGCCTGCCCTCCAGATAAAAAACATTGTCCTCTGGGGCTACCCAGTAACCCCAAATGAGGATCAACCTGCACCGACCTTGGCTGTACCCCAAATACATAGGCTGACCAGGGCACTAATGCCCTTTCTGACACAGCCTGAGCCTGGACCCCCTGGCCCCTCCCAGACAGCTGGCCGCACACTGAGCACATCGAGCCGCCATGGCCTTAGGTCATCATCTCTTCCCAACCTCGGTTTTCAGGTTTCAGAACCTAGACCTTATCTCCAATCACTGTCCATGTTGAAGGTGATGCAGAAATCAGAACTCCTTCCCCATGGCAAGAAACCTTGTGGTTGGCATGTTGTCCAACGTTCAGTGTCGTTGAAACCAGTGTGTCCCATGAGGCCCCGCCCATGCTCGCGGGCCACATTGGTCACAAACACACATTGTGACCCTCAGGCTGAGCCCAGTCCTCAAGTAAGGCCACTCAGTGGCTGGATGAAGAGATAGCATATTGGGCTTGCCATGCCCCTAGGCCCCAATTTTTAACCATAGTTCGGATTGTCCCTTCAGTCTTCCCCACGGCTTGGCTTTGGAATTCCTCTTTTGGTGGGACACCTGAGTTAACAAAACTGAAATGAGTCCTCCCATCCCACAGATTGATGAAAAGCAATTGGGAATCGGGCCAAATCCTCAGAGAGGAAGATTCGTCCATGGCCCATGAGGCCTCCCCGACATTCCACGGCCATCACTGATACAAAATCCAGAGACAAAAGCCTGAGCAATCGCCACAGACTCGCACTTTCTTCATATCCTGTAGAGTTCTTCTCATGGTTTGTAGATCGGGCCTGCCATACCTACGTCCCCAAACCTAAGCTGAGTTTGTGTTTTCAGACTTCTGTCCTCAAAGTCTTGGGCCACACACCCTCCAGGCTGGGCCCCTGGAGCCACACATTAGGACTGTGCCTACCAATCCATGGGAATTCTGCCCATTCCATGGTCCAAAATCGTACAAATTAGGAGAAACCTCCAACGACCATTAGGCCATCCCAATAGTGTGGGTCACCCGGAACAAACAAGGGGTGTCTGACACCAGCTGATAATCGACCTCCACTCATACCATAGATGGATGTCCCCAGAGAAGAAGATTGAACCAGACAGGACCCTAGGCCATAATAGGATCCATTGCTATGGGTTACAGGCATGTGTCCTCAAAAGCCTGATTCCAATACGAGAATAGGGGTTTTCCTGAGGCACCCATCAGAACTCATCTCGTCTCCACAAGTAAACCTGTGCATGGGAGCCATGTCCAAAGCTTAGGAAAGTACTTCAGGTTGCCGGTGCCACCGCCCCATTCCAAGGCCCTCATGGACACAAAAACACATTAGGACACATCCTCAGGAAAGTCCATTTCAACTCAGCCACCGAGGTTGCTCCCGCAGAGCCATCAGATCTAAACTGTTTTGTTGCTAGGAGACAATTGGAATGCGAGGCGGGCTTCCCAGGCATCCATCCACGAACGGTGCTCTGGAGTCATTCCATATGGGATGTCCTGGAGCTGTCCAACAGGTCTCAATTGTCCGGTAGAAGGAATCCTGGAAGGGGGCATCCCACAACTCCCAACGTGGGAAAACCTCAATGGTCTCGAGATTCCGCTCCCTTCATGAAGCAGCCGTCATGCTCAGAAACTCCCACCTGAGCCAACGTCTGATCCTCGCCCTGACTTCAGATGCATGAGATATTGGTTCAGATCTGCAGGGGGTACCTGCCGTGCCCTCGCCCTGAAACCCAAGTCTAGCTTGTCTTCTCAGACTTCCATCCTCACACTCCTGGCCCCAAAGCCCTCAAGTTTGGCAATTCCGGACCCACAATGCAGCACTCTGCCTGCCATCTAGAAAAAAAACATTATTGCCTCATGAGCTGCCCAGGCACCATAAATGAGGGTAAACCTACACAGCACTCGACTTTACCCAAATTATATAGTCTAACCTGGGCACTAATGCACTGTCGAACACATCCTGAGCCCGGACCTCCTGACCAACACCCAGAAAGCTGACCGCACACTGAGCACATAAAACCCGCCATGGCCTTAGGTCATCATCTCTTCCCTACCTCAGTTTTCAGGCTTCAGAACCGAGACCTTATCTCCAATCACTGCCCAGGGGTGAGTCTGATGCAGAAATCAGAACTCCTCCTTACCCATGGCAAGAACCCTTGTGGTTGGCACGTTGTCCAATGATCAGTGTAGGAGAAACCCTGAGGCCCCGCCCATTCTTGAGTGCGACGAGGGCATACACACGCATTGTGACCCTCAGCATGAGTCCTGTCCTCTAGTAAGTCCTCTCAGTGGCTGGACCGTTAGATGTCATAATGGGCTTGACATGTCCCTAGGCCCCAATTTTTAACCAGATTTCTGATTGTCCAGTCGCCCCTCCTAGGGCTCTACTCTGAAATCCCTCATTTGGTGGGACACCTGAGGTTAAAAAAGAAAACAACAACAACAACAACAACAACAACAAAATAAAACGGACTTCTTCCAGCCCACAGAATGACCCCAAACTCTTTTGACGGGGCAAAACCACCAGAGAGTAAGACTCGTCCATTTCCCATGAAGTCACCCAGAAATTCCACGACCATGAGTGACACGATATCCCGAGACAAAAACTTGAGCAGGAGCCTCACACTCGCCCTTCTTTCAAATCCCGAAAAGTTCTCCTCATGGTCTGTAGATCAGTCCTGCCATACCTATGACCTGAAACATAAGCCGAGTTTGTGTTTTCAGACAACTGTCCAAAAAGGGCTGGACGACACAACCTACAGGCTCAGGCCCCTGGAGCCAAACCTGAGGACTGTACTTGCCCTCTCCAAGGGAATTGTGTGTGCCCATTCCAATGGCCACAACCCTTCTAATAGGATAAACCTCCAAAGTCCCTGATATATCTCAATAGTGGTAGCTTCCCAGGAAAAACAGGGGCAATCTGAGCCCAAATGAGCCCCTACCTGCACTCAGACCCATAGACAGATGTCCTCAGAGGTAAAAAGGAAAGAACAGGCCCCTAGGCACTAATCAGATCCATTGCTTTGGTTTCCAGGCATCTCTCCTCAGAGGCCTGGATTTCAAAAGCTGCATATAGCTGTTTCTTGTTTCACCCATCAGAAAACATCTCATCTACACATGGGAAACTTGCACTTTGGAGCTGTGTCAAAGCCTCTGTTTAGGAGAACCCTTTAGGGCCCCAGGGCCACCGCTTCATTCCAAGGTCTCCATAGACACAAAAGCACATTCGGACCCATCCCCAGGGGTGTGCATTTCAACTCAGCATCCTCGGTAGCTCCCCACAGATCCAGGAGATCTAAACTGTCTTGTTGCTAGGAGACAATTGGAATGCGAGGTGGGCTACCCAGCCATCCATCCTTAGAACCCTGCTCAGAATCATTGGCCTGGAGCCAAACAACAGGTCTCAATTGTCCTGCCGAAGATTCTCTGCAGTTTGGAGCTTCTCACAACTCCCATCATGGGAAAACCCCCATGGCCTCGTGATGCCCCCCCATTCATGTAGGGGCCATCAGGGACAGAAACTCCAACCTGAGCCATCGTCTGATCCTCGCCCTGACTTCAGATGCACGAGATCTCGATTCAGGTCAGTAGATTGTGCCTGCCATGGCCTCACCCAGAAACCTAAGCCTAGCTTGTGTTCTCAGACTTTTGTCGTCAGACTACTGGCCCACAAGGCCTCCAGTTTGGCAATCCAGAACTACAATGCAGCACTCTGCCTGCCCTCCAGATAAAAAACATTGTCCTCTGGGGCTACCCAGTACCCCCAAATGAGGATCAACCTGCACCGACCTTGGCTGTACCCCAAATACATAGGCTGACCAGGGCACTAATGCCCTTTCTGACACAGCCTGAGCCTGGACCCCCTGGCCCCTCCCAGACAGCTGGCCGCACACTGAGCACATCGAGCCGCCATGGCCTTAGGTCGTCATCTCTTCCCAACCTCGGTTTTCAGGTTTCAGAACCTAGACCTTATCTCCAATCACTGTCCATGTTGAAGGTGATGCAGAAATCAGAACTCCTTCCCCATGGCAAGAAACCTTGTAGTTGGCATGTTGTCCAACGTTCAGTGTCGTTGAAACCAGTGTGTCCCATGAGGCCCCGCCCATGCTCGCGGGCCACATTGGTCACAAACACACATTGTGACCCTCAGGCTGAGCCCAGTCCTCAAGTAAGGCCACTCAGTGGCTGGATGAAGAGATAGCATATTGGGCTTGCCATGCCCCTAGGCCCCAATTTTTAACCATAGTTCGGATTGTCCCTTCAGTCTTCCCCACGGCTTGGCTTTGGAATTCCTCTTTTGGTGGGACACCTGAGGTAACAAAACTGAAATGAGTCCTCCCATCCCACAGATTGATGAAAAGCAATTGGGAATCGGGCCAAATCCTCAGAGAGGAAGATTCGTCCATGGCCCATGAGGCCTCCCCGACATTCCACGGCCATCACTGATACAAAATCCAGAGACAAAAGCCTGAGCAATCGCCACAGACTCGCACTTTCTTCATATCCTGTAGAGTTCTTCTCATGGTTTGTAGATCGGGCCTGCCATACCTACGTCCCCAAACCTAAGCTGAGTTTGTGTTTTCAGACTTCTGTCCTCAAAGTCTTGGGCCACACACCCTCCATGCTGGGCCCCTGGAACCACACATTAGGACTGTGCCTACCAATCCATGGGAATTCTGCCCATTCCATGGTCCAAAATCGTACAAATTAGGAGAAACCTCCAACGACCCTTAGGCCATCCCAATAGTGTGGGTCACCCGGAACAAACAAGGGGTGTCTGACACCAGCTGATAATCGACCTCCACTCATACCATAGATGGATGTCCCCAGAGAAGAAGATTGAACCAGACAGGACCCTAGGCCATAATAGGATCCATTGCTATGGGTTACAGGCATGTGTCCTCAAAAGCCTGATTCCAATACGAGCATAGGGGTTTTCCTGAGGCACCCATCAGAACTCATCTCGTCTCCACAAGTAAACCTGTGCATGGGAGCCATGTCCAAAGCTTAGGAAAGTACTTCAGGTTGCCGGTGCCACCGCCCCATTCCAAGGCCCTCATGGACACAAAAACACATTAGGACACATCCTCAGGAAAGTCCATTTCAACTCAGCCACCGAGGTTGCTCCCGCAGAGCCATCAGATCTAAACTGTCTTGTTGCTAGGAGACAATTGGAATGCGAGGCGGGCTTCCCAGGCATCCATCCACGAACGGTGCTCTGGAGTCATTCCATATGGGATGTCCTGGAGCTGTCCAACAGGTCTCAATTGTCCGGAAGAAGGAATCCTGGAAGGGGGCATCCCACAACTCCCAACGTGGGAAAACCTCAATGGTCTCGAGATTCCGCTCCCTTCATGAAGCGGCCGTCATGCTCAGAAACTCCCACCTGAGCCAACGTCTGATCCTCGCCCTGACTTCAGATGCATGAGATATTGGTTCAGATCTGCAGGGGGTACCTGCCGTGCCCTCGCCCTGAAACCCAAGTCTAGCTTGTCTTCTCAGACTTCCATCCTCACACTCCTGGCCCCAAAGCCCTCAAGTTTGGCAATTCCGGACCCACAATGCAGCACTCTGCCTGCCCTCTAGAGAAAAAATTATTGCCTCATGAGCTGCCCAGGCACCTTAAATGAGGGTAAACCTACACAGCACTCGACTTTACCCAAATTATATAGTCTAACCTGGGCACTAATGCACTGTCGAACACATCCTGAGCCCGGACCTCCTGACCAACACCCAGAAAGCTGACCGCACACTGAGCACATAAAACCCGCCATGGCCTTAGGTCATCATCTCTTCCCTACCTCAGTTTTCAGGCTTCAGAACCGAGACCTTATCTCCAATCACTGCCCAGGGGTGAGTCTGATGCAGAAATCAGAACTCCTCCTTACCCATGGCAAGAACCCTTGTGGTTGGCACGTTGTCCAACGATCAGTGTAGGAGAAACCCTGAGGCCCCGCCCATTCTTGAGTGCGACGAGGGCATACACACGCATTGTGACCCTCAGCATGAGTCCTGTCCTCTAGTAAGTCCTCTCAGTGGCTGGACCGTTAGATGTCATAATGGGCTTGACATGTCCCTAGGCCCCAAATTTAACCAGATTTCTGATTGTCCAGTCGCCCCTCCTCAAGCTCTACTCTGAAATCCCTCATTTGGTGGGACACCTGAGGTTAAAAAAGAAAACAACAACAACAACAACAACAACAACAACAACAACAACAACAACAAAATAAAACGGACTTCTTCCAGCCCACAGAATGAACCCAAACTCTTTGGACGGGGCCAAACCACCAGAGAGTAAGACTCGTCCATTTCCCATGAAGTCACCCAGAAATTCCACGACCATGAGTGACACGATATCCCGAGACAAAAACTTGAGCAGGAGCCTCACACTCGCCCTTCTTTCAAATCCCGAAAAGTTCTCCTCATGGTCTGTAGATCAGTCCTGCCATACCTATGACCTGAAACATAAGCCGAGTTTGTGTTTTCAGACAACTGTCCAAAAAGGGCTGGACGACACAACCTACAGGCTCAGGCCCCTGGAGCCAAACCTGAGGACTGTACTTGCCCTCTCCAAGGGAATTGTGTGTGCCCATTCCAATGGCCACAACCCTTCTAATAGGATAAACCTCCAAAGTCCCTGATATATCTCAATAGTGGTAGCTTCCCAGGAAAAACAGGGGCAATCTGAGCCCAAATGAGCCCCTACCTGCACTCAGACCCATAGACAGATGTCCTCAGAGGTACAAAGGAAAGAACAGGCCCCTAGGCACTAATCAGATCCATTGCTTTGGTTTCCAGGCATCTCTCCTCAGAGGCCTGGATTTCAAAAGCAGCATATAGCTGTTTCTTGTTTCACCCATCAGAAAACATCTCATCTAGACATGGGAAACTTGCACGTTGGAGCTGTGTCAAAGCCTCTGTTTAGGAGAACCCTTTAGGGCCCCAGTGCCACCGCTTCATTCCAAGGTCTCCATAGACACAAAAGCACATTCGGACCCATCCCCAGGGGTGTGCATTTCAACTCAGCATCCTCGGTAGCTCCCCACAGATCCAGGAGATCTAAACCGTCTTGTTGCTAGGAGACAATTGGAATGCGAGGTGGGCTACCCAGCCATCCATCCTTAGAACCCTGCTCAGAATCATTGGCCTGGAGCCAAACAACAGGTCTCAATTGTCCTGCCGAAGACTCTCTGCAGTTTGGAGCTTCTCACAACTCCCATCATGGGAAAACCCCCATGGCCTCGTGATGCCCCCCCATTCATGAAGGGGCCATCAGGGACAGAAACTCCAACCTGAGCGATCGTCTGATCCTCGCCCTGACTTCAGATGCACGAGATCTCGATTCAGGTCTGTAGATTGTGCCTGCCATGGCCTCACCCAGAAACCTAAGCCTAGCTTGTGTTCTCAGACTTTTGTCGTCAGACTACTGGCCCACAAGGCCTCCAGTTTGGCAATCCAGAACTACAATGCAGCACTCTGCCTGCCCTCCAGATAAAAAACGTTGTCCTCTGGGGCTACCCAGTAACCCCAAATGAGGATCAACCTGCACCGACCTTGGCTGTACCCCAAATACATAGGCTGACCAGGGCACTAATGCCCTTTCTGACACAGCCTGAGCCTGGACCCCCTGGCCCCTCCCAGACAGCTGGCCGCACACTGAGCACATCGAGCCGCCATGGCCTTAGGTCATCATCTCTTCCCAACCTCGGTTTTCAGGTTTCAGAACCTAGACCTTATCTCCAATCACTGTCCATGTTGAATGTGATGCAGAAATCAGAACTCCTTCCCCATGGCAAGAAACCTTGTGGTTGGCATGTTGTCCAACATTCAGTGTCGTTGAAACCAGTGTGGCCCATGAGGCCACGCCCATGCTCGCGGGCCACATTGGTCACAAACACATATTGTGACCCTCAGGCTGAGCCCAGTCCTCAAGTAAGGCCACTCAGTGGCTGGATGAAGAGATAGCATATTGGGCTTGCCATGCCCCTAGGCCCCAATTTTTAACCATAGTTCGGATTGTCCCTTCAGTCTTCCCCACGGCTTGGCTTTAGAATTCCTCTTTTGGTGGGACACCTGAGGTAACAAAACTGAAATGAGTCCTCCCATCCCACAGATTGACGAAAAGCAATTGGGAATCGGGCCAAATCCTCAGAGAGGAAGATTCGTCCATGGCCCATGAGGCCTCCCCGACATTCCACGGCCATCACTGATACAAAATCCAGAGACAAAAGCCTGAGCAATCGCCACAGACTCGCACTTTCTTCATATCCTGTAGAGTTCTTCTCATGGTTTGTAGATCGGGCCTGCCATACCTACGTCCCCAAACCTAAGCTGAGTTTGTGTTTTCAGACTTCTGTCCTCAAAGTCTTGGGCCACACACCCTCCAGGCTGAGCCCCTGGAGCCACACATTACGACTGTGCCTACCAATCCATGGGAATTCTGCCCATTCCATGGTCCAAAATCGTACAAATTAGGAGAAACCTCCAACGACCCTTAGGCCATCCCAATAGTGTGGGTCACCCGGAACAAACAAGGGGTGTCTGACACCAGCTGATAATCGACCTCCACTCATACCATAGATGGATGTCCCCAGAGAAGAAGATTGAACCAGACAGGACCCTAGGCCATAATAGGATCCATTGCTATGGGTTACAGGCATGTGTCCTCAAAAGCCTGATTCCAATACGAGCATAGGGGTTTTCCTGAGGCACCCATCAGAACTCATCTCGTCTCCACAAGTAAACCTGTGCATGGGAGCCATGTCCAAAGCTTAGGAAAGTACTTCAGGTTGCCGGTGCCACCGCCCCATTCCAAGGCCCTCATGGACACAAAAACACATTAGGACACATCCTCAGGAAAGTCCTTTTCAACTCAGCCACCAAGGTTGCTCCCGCAGAGCCATCAGATCTAAACTGTCTTGTTGCTAGGAGACAATTGGAATGCAAGGCGGGCTTCCCAGGCATCCATCCGCGAACGGTGCTCTGGAGTCATTCCATATGGGATGTCCTGGAGCTGTCCAACAGGTCTCAATTGTCCGGAAGAAGGAATCCTGGAAGGGGGCATCCCACAACTCCCAACGTGGGAAAACCTCAATGGTCTCGAGATTCCGCTCCCTTCATGAAGCGGCCGTCATGCTCAGAAACTCCCACCTGAGCCAACGTCTGATCCTCGCCCTGACTTCAGATGCATGAGATATTGGTTCAGATCTGCAGGGGGTACCTGCCGTGCCCTCGCCCTGAAACCCAAGTCTAGCTTGTCTTCTCAGACTTCCATCCTCACACTCCTGGCCCCAAAGCCCTCAAGTTTGGCAATTCCGGACCCACAATGCAGCACTCTGCCTGCCCTCTAGAGAAAAAAATGATTGCCTCATGAGCTGCCCAGGCACCTTAAATGAGGGTAAACCTACACAGCACTCGACTTTACCCAAATTATATAGTCTAACCTGGGCACTAATGCACTGTCGAACACATCCTGAGCCCGGACCTCCTGACCAACACCCAGAAAGCTGACCGCACACTGAGCTCATAAAACCCGCCATGGCCTTAGGTCATCATCTCTTCCCTACCTCAGTTTTCAGACTTCAGAACCGAGACCTTATCTCCAATCACTGCCCAGGGGTGAGTCTGATGCAGAAATCAGAACTCCTCCTTACCCATGGCAAGAACCCTTGTGGTTGGCACGTTTTCCAACGATCAGTGTAGGAGAAACCCTGAGGCCCCGCCCATTCTTGAGTGCGACGAGGGCATACACACGCATTGTGACCCTCAGCATGAGTCCTGTCCTCTAGTAAGTCCTCTCAGTGGCTGGACCATTAGATGTCATAATGGGCTTGACATGTCCCTAGGCCCCAATTTTTAACCAGATTTCTGATTGTCCAGTCGCCCCTCCTAGGGCTCTACTCTGAAATCCCTCATTTGGTGGGACACCTGAGGTTAAAAAAGAAAACAACAACAACAACAACAACAAAATAAAACGGACTTCTTCCAGCCCACAGAATGAACCCAAACTCTTTGGACGGGGCCAAACCACCAGAGAGTAAGACTCGTCCATTTCCCATGAAGTCACCCAGAAAATCCACGACCATGAGTGACACGATATCCCGAGACAAAAACTTGAGCAGGAGCCTCACACTCGCCCTTCTTTCAAATCCCGAAAAGTTCTCCTCATGGTCTGTAGATCAGTCCTGCCATACCTATGACCTGAAACATAAGCCGAGTTTGTGTTTTCAGACAACTGTCCAAAAAGGGCTGGACGACACAACCTACAGGCTCAGGCCCCTGGAGCCAAACCTGAGGACTGTACTTGCCCTCTCCAAGGGAATTGTGTGTGCCCATTCCAATGGCCACAACCCTTCTAATAGGATAAACCTCCAAAGTCCCTGATATATCTCAATAGTGGTAGCTTCCCAGGAAAAACAGGGGCAATCTGAGCCCAAATGAGCCCCTACCTGCACTCAGACCCATAGACAGATGTCCCCAGAGGTAAAAAGGAAAGAAAAGGCCTCTAGGCACTAATCAGATCCATTGCTTTGGTTTCCAGGCATCTCTCCTCAGAGGCCTGGATTTCAAAAGCAGCATATAGCTGTTTCTTGTTTCACCCATCAGAAAATATCTCATCTACACATGGGAAACTTGCACGTTGGAGCTGTGTCAAAGCCTCTGTTTAGGAGAACCCTTTAGGGCCCCAGTGCCACCGCTTCATTCCAAGGTCTCCATATACACAAAAGCACATTCGGACCCATCCCCAGGGGTGTGAATTTCAACTCAGCATCCTCGGTAGCTCCCCACAGATCCAGGAGATCTAAACTGTCTTGTTGCTAGGAGACAATTGGAACGCGAGGTGGGCTATCCAGCCATCCATCCTTAGAACCCTGCTCAGAATCATTGGCTTGGAGCCAAACAACAGCTCTCAATTGTCCTGCCGAAGACTCTCTGCAGTTTGGAGCTTCTCACAACTCCCATCATGGGAAAACCCCCATGGCCTCGTGATGCCCCCCCATTCATGAAGGGGCCATCAGGGACAGAAACTCCAACCTGAGCGATCGTCTGATCCTCGCCCTGACTTCAGATGCACGAGATCTCGATTCAGGTCTGTAGATTGTGCCTGCCATGGCCTCACCCAGAAACCTAAGCCTAGCTTGTGTTCTCAGACTTTTGTCGTCAGACTACTGGCCCACAAGGCCTCCAGTTTGGCAATCCAGAACTACAATGCAGCACTCTGCCTGCCCTCCAGATAAAAAACATTGTCCTCTGGGGCTACCCAGTACCCCCAAATGAGGATCAAACTGCACCGACCTTAGCTGTACCCCAAATACATAGGCTGACCAGGGCACTAATGCCCTTTCTGACACAGCCTGAGCCTGGACCCCCTGGCCCCTCCCAGACAGCTGGCCGCACACTGAGCACATCGAGCCGCCATGGCCTTAGGTCGTCATCTCTTCCCAACCTCGGTTTTCAGGTTTCAGAACCTAGACCTTATCTCCAATCACTGTCCATGTTGAAGGTGATGCAGAAATCAGAACTCCTTCCCCATGGCAAGAAACCTTGTGGTTGGCATGTTGTCCAACGTTCAGTGTCGTTGAAACCAGTGTGGCCCATGAGGCCCCGCCAATGCTCGCGGGCCACATTGGTCACAAACACACATTGTGACCCTCAGGCTGAGACCAGTCCTCAAGTAAGTCCACTCAGTGGCTGGATGAAGAGATAGCATATTGGGCTTGCCATGCCCCTAGGCCCCAATTTTTAACCATAGTTCGGATTGTCCCTTCAGTCTTCCCCACGGCTTTGCTTTGGAATTCCTCTTTTGGTGGGACACCTGAGGTAACAAAACTGAAATGAGTCCTCCCATCCCACAGATTGACGAAAAGCAATTGGGAATCGGGCCAAATCCTCAGAGAGGAAGATTCGTCCATGGCCCATGAGGCCTCCCCGACATTCCACGGCCATCACTGATACAAAATCCAGAGACAAAAGCCTGAGCAATCGCCACAGACTCGCACTTTCTTCATATCCTGTAGAGTTCTTCTCATGGTTTGTAGATCGGGCCTGCCATACCTACGTCCCCAAACCTAAGCTGAGTTTGTGTTTCAGACTTCTGTCCTCAAAGTCTTGGGCCACACATCCTCCAGGCTGGGCCCCTGGAGCCACACATTAGGACTGTGCCTACCAATCCATGGGAATTCTGCCCATTCCATGGTCCAAAATCGTACAAATTAGGAGAAACCTCCAACGACCCTTAGGCCATCCCAATAGTGTGGGTCTCCCGGAACAAACAAGGGGTTTCTGACACCAGCTGATAATCGACCTCCACTCATACCATAGATGGATGTCCCCAGAGAAGAAGATTGAACCAGACAGGACCCTAGGCCATAATAGGATCCATTGCTATGGGTTACAGGCATGTGTCCTCAAAAGCCTGATTCCAATACGAGCATAGGGGTTTTCCTGAGGCACCCATAAGAACTCTTCTCGTCTCCACAATTAAACCTGTGAATGGGAGCCATGTCCAAAGCTTAGGAAAGTACTTCAGGTTGCCGGTGCCACCGCCCCATTCCAAGGCCCTCATGGACACAAAAACACATTAGGACACATCCTCAGGAAAGTCCATTTCAACTCAGCCACCGAGGTTGCTCCCGCAGAGCCATCAGATCTAAACTGTCTTGTTGCTAGGAGACAATTGGAATGCGAGGCGGGCTTCCCAGGCATCCATCCGCGAACGGTGCTCTGGAGTCATTCCATATGGGATGTCCTGGAGCTGTCCAACAGGTCTCAATTGTCCGGAAGAAGGAATCCTGGAAGGGGGCATCCCACAACTCCCAACGTGGGAAAACCTCAATGGTCTCGAGATTCCGCTCCCTTCATGAAGCGGCCGTCATGCTCAGAAACTCCCACCTGAGCCAACGTCTGATCCTCGCCCTGACTTCAGATGCATGAGATATTGGTTCAGATCTGCAGGGGGTACCTGCCGTGCCCTCGCCCTGAAACCCAAGTCTAGCTTGTCTTCTCAGACTTCCATCCTCACACTCCTGGCCCCAAAGCCCTCAAGTTTGGCAATTCCGGACCCACAATGCAGCACTCTGCCTGCCCTCTAGAAAAAAAATGATTGCCTCATGAGCTGCCCAGGCACCTTAAATGAGGGTAAACCTACACAGCACTCGACTTTACCCAAATTATATAGTCTAACCTGGGCACTAATGCACTGTCGAACACATCCTGAGCCCGGACCTCCTGACCAACACCCAGAAAGCTGACCGCACACTGAGCACATAAAACCCGCCATGGCCTTAGGTCATCATCTCTTCCCTACCTCAGTTTTCAGGCTTCAGAACCGAGACCTTATCTCCAATCACTGCCCAGGGGTGAGTCTGATGCAGAAATCAGAACTCCTCCTTACCCATGCCAAGAACCCTTGTGGTTGGCATGTTGTCCAACGATCAGTGTAGGAGAAACCCTGAGGCCCCGCCCATTCTTGAGTGCGACGAGGGCATACACACGCATTGTGACCCTCAGCATGAGTCCTGTCCTCTAGTAATTCCCCTCAGTGGCTGGACCATTAGATGTCATAATGGGCTTGACATGTCCCTAGGCCCCAATTTTTAACCAGATTTCTGATTGTCCAGTCGCCCCTCCTAGGGCTCTACTCTGAAATCCCTCATTTGGTGGGACACCTGAGGTTAAAAAAGAAAACAACAACAACAACAACAACAAAATAAAACGGACTTCTTCCAGCCCACAGAATGAACCCAAACTCTTTGGACGGGGCCAAACCACCAGAGAGTAAGACTCGTCCATTTCCCATGAAGTCACCCAGAAATTCCACGACCATGAGTGACACGATATCCCGAGACAAAAAGTTGAGCAGGAGCCTCACACTCGCCCTTCTTTCAAATCCCGAAAAGTTCTCCTCATGGTCTGTAGATCAGTCCTGCCATACCTATGACCTGAAACATAAGCCGAGTTTGTGTTTTCAGACAACTGTCCAAAAAGGGCTGGACGACACAACCTACAGGCTCAGGCCCCTGGAGCCAAACCTGAGGACTGTACTTGCCCTCTCCAAGGGAATTGTGTGTGCCCATTCCAATGGCCACAACCCTTCTAATAGGATAAACCTCCAAAGTCCCTGATATATCTCAATAGTGGTAGCTTCCCAGGAAAAACAGGGGCAATCTGAGCCCAAATGAGCCCCTACCTGCACTCAGACCCATAGACAGATGTCCTCAGAGGTAAAAAGGAAAGAACAGGCCCCTAGGCACTAATCAGATCCATTGCTTTGGTTTCCAGGCATCTCTCCTCAGAGGCCTGGATTTCAAAAGCTGCATATAGCTGTTTCTTGTTTCACCCATCAGAAAACATCTCATCTACACATGGGAAACTTGCACGTTGGAGCTGTGTCAAAGCCTCTGTTTAGGAGAACCCTTTAGGGCCCCAGGGCCACCGCTTCATTCCAAGGTCTCCATAGACACAAAAGCACATTCGGACCCATCACCAGGGGTGTGCATTTCAACTCAGCATCCTCGGTAGCTCCCCACAGATCCAGGAGATCTAAATTGTCTTGTTGCTAGGAGACAATTGGAATGCGAGGTGGGCTACCCAGCCATCCATCCTTAGAACCCTGCTCAGAATCATTGGCCTGGAGCCAAACAACAGGTCTCAATTGTCCTGCCGAAGACTCTCTGCAGTTTGGAGCATCTAACAACTCCCTTCATGGGAAAACCCCCATGGCCTCGTGATGCCCCCCCATTCATGTAGGGGCCATCAGGGACAGAAACTCCAACCTGAGCGATCGTCTGATCCTCGCCCTGACTTCAGATGCACGAGATCTCGATTCAGGTCTGTAGATTGTGCCTGCCATGGCCTCACCCAGAAACCTAAGCCTAGCTTGTGTTCTCAGACTTTTGTCGTCAGACTACTGGCCCACAAGGCCTCCAGTTTGGCAATCCAGAACTACAATGCAGCACTCTGCCTGCCCTCCAGATAAAAAACATTGTCCTCTGGGGCTACCCAGTAACCCCAAATGAGGATCAACGTGCACCGACCTTGGCTGTACCCAAAATACATAGGCTGACCAGGGCACTAATGCCCTTTCTGACACAGCCTGAGCCTGGACCCCCTGGCCCCTCCCAGACAGCTGGCCGCACACTGAGCACATCGAGCCGCCATGGCCTTAGGTCGTCATCTCTTCCCATCCTCGGTTTTCAGGTTTCAGATCCTAGACCTTATCTCCAATCACTGTCCATGTTGAAGGTGATGCAGAAATCAGAACTCCTTCCCCATGGCAAGAAACCTTGTGGTTGGCATGTTGTCCAACATTCAGTGTCGTTGAAAACAGTGTGGCCCATGAGGCCCCGCCCATGCTCGCGGGCCACATTGGTCACAAACACACATTGTGACCCTCAGGCTGAGCCCAGTCCTCAAGTAAGGCCACTCAGTGGCTGGATGAAGAGATAGCATATTGGGCTTGCCATGCCCATAGGCCCCAATTTTTAACCATAGTTCGGATTGTCCCTTCAGTCTTCCCCACGGCTTGGCTTTGGAATTCCTCTTTTGGTGGGACACCTGAGGTAACAAAACTGAAATGAGTCCTCCCATCCCACAGATCGACGAAAAGCAATTGGGAATCGGGCCAAATCCACAGAGAGGAAGATTCGTCCATGGCCCATGAGGCCTCCCCGACATTCCACGGCCATCACTGATACAAAATCCAGAGACAAAAGCCTGAGCAATCGCCACAGACTCGCACTTTCTTCATATCCTGTAGAGTTCTTCTCATGGTTTGTAGATCGGGCCTGCCATACCTACGTCCCCAAACCTAAGCTGAGTTTGTGTTTTCAGACTTCTGTCCTCAAAGTCTTGGGCCACACACCCTCCAGGCTGGGCCCCTGGAGCCACACATTAGGACTGTGCCTACCAATCCATGGGAATTCTGCCCATTCCATGGTCCAAAATCGTACAAATTAGGAGAAACCTCCAACGACCCTTAGGCCATCCCAATAGTGTGGGTCACCCGGAACAAACAAGGGGTGTCTGACACCATCTGATAATCGACCTCCACTGATACCACAGATGGATGTCCCCAGAGAAGAAGATTGAACCAGACAGGACCCTAGGCCATAATAGGATCCATTGCTATGGGTTACAGGCATGTGTCCTCAAAAGCCTGATTCCAATACGAGCATAGGGGTTTTCCTGAGGCACCCATCAGAACTCATCTCGTCTCCACAAGTAAACCTGTGCATGGGAGCCATGTCCAAAGCTTAGGAAAGTACTTCATGTTGCCGGTGCCACCGCCCCATTCCAAGGCCCTCATGGACACAAAAACACATTAGGACACATCCTCAGGAAAGTCCATTTCAACTCAGCCACCGAGGTTGCTCCCGCAGAGCCATCAGATCTAAACTGTCTTGTTGCTAGGAGACAATTGGAATGCGAGGCGGGCTTCCCAGGCATCCATCCACGAACGGTGCTCTGGAGTCATTCCATATGGGATGTCCTGGAGCTGTCCAAAAGGTCTCAATTGTCCGGAAGAAGGAATCCTGGAAGGGGGCATCCCACAACTCCCAACGTGGGAAAACCTCAATGGTCTCGAGATTCCGCTCCCTTCATGAAGCGGCCGTCATGCTCAGAAACTCCCACCTGAACCAAAGTCTGATCCTCGCCCTGACTTCAGATGCATGAGATATTGGTTCAGATCTGCAGGGGGTACCTGCCGTGCCCTCGCCCTGAAACCCAAGTCTAGCTTGTCTTCTCAGACTTCCATCCTCACACTCCTGGCCCCAAAGCCCTCAAGTTTGGCAATTCCGGACCCACAATGCAGCACTCTGCCTGCCCTCTAGAAAAAAAATGATTGCCTCATGAGCTGCCCAGGCACCTTAAATGAGGGTAAACCTACACAGCACTCGACTTTACCCAAATTATATAGTCTAACCTGGGCACTAATGCACTGTCGAACACATCCTGAGCCCGGACCTCCTGACCAACACCCAGAAAGCTGACCGCACACTGAGCACATAAAACCCGCCATGGCCTTAGGTCATCATCTCTTCCCTACCTCAGTTTTCAGGCTTCAGAACCGAGACCTTATCTCCAATCACTGCCCAGGGGTGAGTCTGATGCAGAAATCAGAACTCCTCCTTACCTATGGCAAGAACCCTTGTGGTTGGCACGTTGTCCAACGATCAGTGTAGGAGAAACCCTGAGGCCCCGCCCATTCTTGAGTGCGACGAGGGCATACACACGCATTGTGACCCTCAGCATGAGTCCTGTCCTCTAGTAAGTCCTCTCAGTGGCTGGACCATTAGATGTCATAATGGGCTTGACATGTCCCTAGGCCCCAATTTTTAACCAGATTTCTGATTGTCCAGTCGCCCCTCCTAGGGCTCTACTTGAAAACCCTCATTTGGTGGGACACCTGAGTTTAAAAAAGAAAACAACAACAACAACAACAACAAAATAAAACGGACTTCTTCCAGCCCACAGAATGAACCCAAACTCTTTGGACGGGGCCAAACCACCAGAGAGTAAGACTCGTCCATTTCCCATGAAGTCACCCAGAAATTCCACGACCATGAGTGACACGATATCCCGAGACAAAAACTTGAGCAGGAGCCTCACACTCGCCCTTCTTTCAAATCCCGAAAAGTTCTCCTCATGGTCTGTAGATCAGTCCTGCCATACCTATGACCTGAAACATAAGCCGAGTTTGTGTTTTCAGACAACTGTCCAAAAAGGGCTGGACGACACAACCTACAGGCTCAGGCCCATGGAGCCAAACCTGAGGACTGTACTTGCCCTCTCCAAGGGAATTGTGTGTGCCCATTCCATTGGCCACAACCCTTCTAATAGGATAAACCTCCAAAGTCCCTGATATATCTCAATAGTGGTAGCTTCCCAGGAAAAACAGGGGCAATCTGAGCCCAAATGAGCCCCTACCTGCACTCAGACCCATAGACAGATGTCCTCAGAGGTAAAAAGGAAAGAACAGGACCCTAGGCACTAATCAGATCCATTGCTTTGGTTTCCAGGCATCTCACCTCAGAGGCCTGGATTTCAAAAGCTGCATATAGCTGTTTCTTGTTTCACCCATCAGAAAACATCTCATCTACACATGGGAAACTTGCACGTTGGAGCTGTGTCAAAGCCTCTGTTTAGGAGAACCCTTTAGGGCCCCAGTGCCACCGCTTCATTCCAAGGTCTCCATAGACACAAAAGCACATTCGGACCCATCCCCAGGGGTGTGCATTTCAACTCAGCATCCTCGGTAGCTCCCCACAGATCCAGGAGATCTAAACTGTATTGTTGCTAGGAGACAATTGGAATGTGAGGTGGGCTACCCAGCCATCCATCCTTAGAACCCTGCTCAGAATCATTGGCCTGGAGCCAAACAACAGGTCTCAATTGTCCTGCCGAAGACTCTCTGCAGTTTGGAGCTTCTCACAACTCCCATCATGGGAAAACCCCCATGGCCTCGTGATGCCCCCCCATTCATGAAGGGGCCATCAGGGACAGAAACTCCAACCTGAGCGATCGTCTGATCCTCGCCCTGACTTCAGATGCACGAGATCTCGATTCAGGTCAGTAGATGGTGCCTGCCATGGCCTCACCCAGAAACCTAAGCCTAGCTTGTGTTCTCAGACTTTTGTCGTCAGACTACTGGCCCACAAGGCCTTTAGTTTGGCAATCCAGAACTACAATGCAGCACTCTGCCTGCCCTCCAGATAAAAAACATTGTCCTCTGGGGCTACCCAGTAACCCCAAATGAGGATCAACCTGCACCGACCTTGGCTGTACCCCAAATACATAGGCGCACCAGGGCACTAATGCCCTTTCTGACACAGCCTGAGCCTCGACCCCCTAGCCCCTCCCAGACAGTTGGCCGCACACTGAGCACATCGAGCCGCCATGGCCTTAGGTCGTCATCTCTTCCCAACCTCGTTTTTCAGGTTTCAGAACCTAGACCTTATCTCCAATCACTGTCCATGTTGAAGGTAATGCAGAAATCAGAACTCCTTCCCCATGGCAAGAAACCTTGTGGTTGGCATGTTGTCCAACGTTCAGTGTCGTTGAAACCAGTGTGGCCCATGAGGCCCCGCCCATGCTCGCGTGCCACATTGGTCACAAACACACATTGTGACCCTCAGGCTGAGCCCAGTCCTCAAGTAAGGCCACTCAGTGGCTGGATGAAGAGATAGCATATTGGGCTTGCCATGCCCCTAGGCCCCAATTTTTCACCATAGTTCGGATTGTCCCTTCAGTCTTCCCCACGGCTTTGCTTTGGAATTCCTCTTTTGGTGGGACACCTGAGGTAACAAAACTGAAATGAGTCCTCCCATCCCACAGATTGACGAAAAGCAATTGGGAATCGGGCCAAATCCTCAGAGAGGGAGATTCGTCCATGGCCCATGAGGCCTCCCCGACATTCCACGGCCATCACTGATACAAAATCCAGAGACAAAAGCCTGAGCAATCGCCACAGACTCGCACTTTCTTCATATCCTGTAGAGTTCTTCTCATGGTTTGTAGATCGGGCCTGCCATACCTACGTCCCCAAACCTAAGCTGAGTTTGTGTTTTCAGACTTCTGTCCTCAAAGTCTTGGGCCACACGCCCTCCAGGCTGGGCCCCTGGAGCCACACATTAGGACTGTGCCTACCAATCCATGGGAATTCTGCCCATTCCATGGTCCAAAATCGTACAAATTAGGAGAAACCTCCAATGACCCTTAGGCCATCCCAATAGTGTGGGTCACCCGGAACAAACAAGGGGTGTCTGACACCAGCTGATAATCGACCTCCACTCATACCATAGATGGATGTCCCCAGAGAAGAAGATTGAACCAGACAGGACCCTAGGCCATAATAGGATCCATTGCTATGGGTTACAGGCATGTGTCCTCAAAAGCCTGATTCCAATACGAGCATAGGGGTTTTCCTGAGGCACCCATCAGAACTCATCTCGTCTCCACAAGGAAACCTGTGCATGGGAGCCATGTCCAAAGCTTAGGAAAGTACTTCAGGTTGCCGGTGCCACCGCCCCATTCCAAGGCCCTCATGGACACAAAAACACATTAGGACACATCCTCAGGAAAGTCCATTTCAACTCAGCCACCGAGGTTGCTCCCGCAGAGCCATCAGATCTAAACTGTCTTGTTGCTAGGAGACAATTGGAATGCGAGGCGGGCTTCCCAGGCATCCATCCGCGAACGGTGCTCTGGAGTCATTCCATATGGGATGTCCTGGAGCTGTCCAACAGGTCTCAATTGTCCGGAAGAAGGAATCCTGGAAGGGGGCATCCCACAACTCCCAACGTGGGAAAACCTCAATGGTCTCGAGATTCCGCTCCCTTCATGAAGCGGCCGTCATGCTCAGAAACTCCCACCTGAGCCAACGTCTGATCCTCGCCCTGACTTCAGATGCATGAGATATTGGTTCAGATCTGCAGGGGGTACCTGCCGTGCCCTCGCCCTGAAACCCAAGTCTAGCTTGTCTTCTCAGACTTCCATCCTCACACTCCTGGCCCCAAAGCCCTCAAGTTTGGCAATTCCGGACCCACAATGCAGCACTCTGCCTGCCCTCTAGAGAAAAAAATGATTGCCTCATGAGCTGCCCAGGCACCTTAAATGAGGGTAAACCTACACAGCACTCGACTTTACCCAAATTATATAGTCTAACCTGGGCACTAATGCACTGTCGAACACATCCTGAGCCCGGACCTCCTGACCAACACCCAGAAAGCTGACCGCACACTGAGCACATAAAACCCGCCATGGCCTTAGGTCATCATCTCTTCCCTACCTCAGTTTTCAGGCTTCAGAACCGAGACCTTATCTCCAATCACTGCCCAGGGGTGAGTCTGATGCAGAAATCAGAACTCCTCCTTACCCATGGCAAGAACCCTTGTGGTTGGCACGTTGTCCAACGATCAGTGTAGGAGAAACCCTGAGGCCCCGCCCATTCTTGAGTGCGACGAGGGCATACACACGCATTGTGACCCTCAGCATGAGTCCTGTCCTCTAGTAAGTCCTCTCAGTGGCTGGACCATTAGATGTCATAATGGGCTTGACATGTCCCTAGGCCCCAATTTTTAACCAGATTTCTGATTGTCCAGTCGCCCCTCCTAGGGCTCTACTCTGAAATCCCTCATTTGGTGGGACACCTGAGGTTAAAAAAGAAAACAACAACAACAACAAAATAAAACGGACTTCTTCCAGCCCACAGAATGAACCCAAACTCTTTGGACGGGGCCAAACCACCAGAGAGTAAGACTCGTCCATTTCCCATGAAGTCACCCAGAAATTCCACGACCATGAGTGACACGATATCCCGAGACAAAAACTTGAGCAGGAGCCTCACACTCGCCCTTCTTTCAAATCCCGAAAAGTTCTCCTCATGGTCTGTAGATCAGTCCTGCCATACCTATGACCTGAAACATAAGCCGAGTTTGTGTTTTCAGACAACTGTCCAAAAAGGGCTGGACGACACAACCTACAGGCTCAGGCCCCTGGAGCCAAACCTGAGGACTGTACTTGCCCTCTCCAAGGGAATTGTGTGTGCCCATTCCAATGGCCACAACCCTTCTAATAGGATAAACCTCCAAAGTCCCTGATATATCTCAATAGTGGTAGCTTCCCAGGAAAAACAGGGGCAATCTGAGCCCAAATGAGCCCCTACCTGCACTCAGACCCATAGACAGATGTCCCCAGAGGTAAAAAGGAAAGAACAGGCCCCTAGGCACTAATCAGATCCATTGCTTTGGTTTCCAGGCATCTCTCCTCAGAGGCCTGGATTTCAAAAGCAGCATATAGCTGTTTCTTGTTTCACCCATCAGAAAAATATCTCATCTACACATGGGAAACTTGCACGTTGGAGCTGTGTCAAAGCCTCTGTTTAGGAGAACCCTTTAGGGCCCCAGTGCCACCGCTTCATTCCAAGGTCTCCATAGACACAAAAGCACATTCGGACCCATCCCCAGGGGTGTGCATTTCAACTCAGCATCCTCGGTAGCTCCCCACAGATCCAGGAGATCTAAACTGTCTAGTTGCTAGGAGACAATTGGAATGCTAGGTGGGCGACCCAGCCATCCATCCTTAGAACCCTGCTCAGAATCATTGGCCTGGAGCCAAACAACAGGTCTCAATTGTCCTGCCGAAGACTCTCTGCAGTTTGGAGCTTCTCACTACTCCCATCATGGGAAAACCCCCATGGCCTCGTGATGCCCCCCCATTCATGAAGGGGCCATCAGGGACAGAAACTCCAACCTGAGCGATCGTCTGATCCTCGCCCTGACTTCAGATGCACGAGATCTCGATTCAGGTCTGTAGATGGTGCCTGCCATGGCCTCACCCAGAAACCTAAGCCTAGCTTGTGTTCTCAGACTTTTGTCGTCAGACTACTGGCCCACAAGGCCTCCAGTTTGGCAATCCAGAACTACAATGCAGCACTCTGCCTGCCCTCCAGATAAAAAACATTGTCCTCTGGGGCTACCCAGTAACCCCAAATGAGGATCAACCTGCACCGACCTTGGCTGTACCCCAAATTCTTAGGCTGACCAGGGCACTAATGCCCTTTCTGACACAGCCTGAGCCTGGACCCCCTGGCCCCTCCCAGACAGCTGGCCGCACACTGAGCACATCGAGCCGCCATGGCCTTAGGTCGTCATCTCTTCCCAACCTCGGTTTTCAGGTTTCAGAACCTAGACCTTATCTCCAATCACTGCCCAGGGTTGAAGGTGATGCAGAAATCAGAACTCCTTCCCCATGGCAAGAAACCTTGTGGTTGGCATGTTGTCCAACGTTCAGTGTCGTTGAAACCAGTGTGGCCCATGAGGCCCCGCCCATGCTCGCGTGCCACATTGGTCACAAACACACATTGTGACCCTCAGGCTGAGCCCAGTCCTCAAGTAAGGCCACTCAGTGGCTGGATGAAGAGATAGCATATTGGGCTTGCCATGCCCCTAGGCCCCAATTTTTAACCATAGTTCGGATTGTCCCTTCAGTCTTCCCCACGGCTTTGCTTTGGAATTCCTCTTTTGGTGGGACACCTGAGGTAACAAAACTGAAATGAGTCCTCCCATCCCACAGATTGACGAAAAGCAATTGGGAATCGGGCCAAATCCTCAGAGAGGAAGATTCGTCCATGGCCCATGAGGCCTCCCCGACATTCCACGGCCATCACTGATACAAAATCCAGAGACAAAAGCCTGAGCAATCGCCACAGACTCGCACTTTCTTCATATCCTGTAGAGTTCTTCTCATGGTTTGTAGATCGGGCCTGCCATACCTACGTCCCCAAACCTAAGCTGAGTTTGTGTTTTCAGACTTCTGTCCTCAAAGTCTTGGGCCACACGCCCTCCAGGCTGGGCCCCTGGAGCCACACATTAGGACTGTGCCTACCAATCCATGGGAATTCTGCCCATTCCATGGTCCAAAATCGTACAAATTAGGAGAAACCTCCAACGACCCTTAGGCCATCCCAATAGTGTGGGTCACCCGGAACAAACAAGGGGTGTCTGACACCAGCTGATAATCGACCTCCACTCATACCATAGATGGATGTCCCCAGAGAAGAAGATTGAACCAGACAGGACCCTAGGCCATAATAGGATCCATTGCTATGGGTTACAGGCATGTGTCCTCAAAAGCCTGATTCCAATACGAGCATAGGGGTTTTCCTGAGGCACCCATCAGAACTCATCTCGTCTCCACAAGTAAACCTGTGCATGGGAGCCATGTCCAAAGCTTAGGAAAGTACTTCAGGTTGCCGGTGCCACCGCCCCATTCCAAGGCCCTCATGGACACAAAAACACATTAGGACACATCCTCAGGAAAGTCCATTTCAACTCAGCCACCGAGGTTGCTCCCGCAGAGCCATCAGATCTAAACTGTCTTGTTGCTAGGAGACAATTGGAATGCGAGGCGGGCTTCCCAGGCATCCATCCGCGAACGGTGCTCTGGAGTCATTCCATATGGGATGTCCTTGAGCTGTCCAACAGGTCTCAATTGTCCGGAAGAAGGAATCCTGGAAGGGGGCATCCCACAACTCCCAACGTGGGAAAACCTCAATGGTCTCGAGATTCCGTTCCCTTCATGAAGCGGCCGTCATGCTCAGAAACTCCCACCTGAGCCAACGTCTGATCCTCGCCCTGACTTCAGATGCATGAGATATTGGTTCAGATCTGCAGGGGGTACCTGCCGTGCCCTCGCCCTGAAACCCAAGTCTAGCTTGTCTTCTCAGACTTCCATCCTCACACTCCTGGCCCCAAAGCCCTCAAGTTTGGCAATTCCGGACCCACAATGCAGCACTCTGCCTGCCCTCTAGAAAAGAAATGATTGCCTCATGAGCTGCCCAGGCACCTTAAATGAGGGTAAACGTACACAGCACTCGACTTTACCCAAATTATATAGTCTAACCTGGGCACTAATGCACTGTCGAACACATCCTGAGCCCGGACCTCCTGACCAACACCCAGAAAGCTGACCGCACACTGAGCACATAAAACCCGCCATGGCCTTAGGTCATCATCTCTTCCCTACCTCAGTTTTCAGGCTTCAGAACCGAGACCTTATCTCCAGGGGTGAGTCTGATGCAGAAATCAGAACTCCTCCTTACCCATGGCAAGAACCCTTGTGGTTGGCACGTTGTCCAACGATCAGTGTAGGAGAAACCCTGAGGCCCCGCCCATTCTTGAGTGCGACGAGGGCATACACACGCATTGTGACCCTCAGCATGAGTCCTGTCCTCTAGTAAGTCCTCTCAGTGGCTGGACCATTAGATGTCATAATGGGCTTGACATGTCCCTAGGCCCCAATTTTTAACCAGATTTCTGATTGTCCAGTCGCCCCTCCTAGGGCTCTACTCTGAAATCCCTCATTTGGTGGGACACCTGAGGTTAAAAAAGAAAACAACAACAACAACAAAATAAAACGGACTTCTTCCAGCCCACAGAATGAACCCAAACTCTTTGGACGGGGCCAAACCACCAGAGAGTAAGACTCGTCCATTTCCCATGAAGTCACCCAGAAATTCCACGACCATGAGTGACACGATATCCCGAGACAAAAACTTGAGCAGGAGCCTCACACTCGCCCTTCTTTCAAATCCCGAAAAGTTCTCCTCATGGTCTGTAGATCAGTCCTGCCATACCTATGACCTGAAACATAAGCCGAGTTTGTGTTTTCAGACAACTGTCCAAAAAGGGCTGGACGACACAACCTACAGGCTCAGGCCCCTGGAGCCAAACCTGAGGACTGTACTTGCCCTCTCCAAGGGAATTGTGTGTGCCCATTCCAATGGCCACAACCCTTCTAATAGGATAAACCTCCAAAGTCCCTGATATATCTCAATAGTGGTAGCTTCCCAGGAAAAACAGGGGCAATCTGAGCCCAACTGAGCCCCTACCTGCACTCAGACCCATAGACAGATGTCCCCAGAGGTAAAAAGGAAAGAACAGGCCCCTAGGCACTAATCAGATCCATTGCTTTGGTTTCCAGGCATCTCTCCTCAGAGGCCTGGATTTCAAAAGCAGCATATAGCTGTTTCTTGTTTCACCCATCAGAAAACATCTCATCTACACATGGGAAACTTGCACGTTGGAGCTGTGTCAAAGCCTCTGTTTAGGAGAACCCTTTAGGGCCCCAGTGCCACCGCTTCATTCCAAGGTCTCCATAGACACAAAAGCACATTCGGACCCATCCCCAGGGGTGTGCATTTCAACTCAGCATCCTCGGTAGCTCCCCACAGATCCAGGAGATCTAAACTGTCTTGTTGCTAGGAGACAATTGGAATGCGAGGTGGGCTACCCAGCCATCCATCCTTAGAACCCTGCTCAGAATCATTGGCCTGGAGCCAAACAACAGGTCTCAATTGTCCTGCCGAAGACTCTCTGCAGTTTGGAGCTTCTCACAACTCCCATCATGGGAAAACCCCCATGGCCTCGTGATGCCCCCCCATTCATGAAGGGGCCATCAGGGACAGAAACTCCAACCTGAGCGATCGTCTGATCCTCGCCCTGACTTCAGATGCACGAGATCTCGATTCAGGTCTGTAGATGGTGCCTGCCATGGCCTCACCCAGAAACCTAAGCCTAGCTTGTGTTCTCAGACTTTTGTCGTCAGACTACTGGCCCACAAGCCCTCCAGTTTGGCAATCCAGAACTACAATGCAGCACTCTGCCTGCCCTCCAGATAAAAAACATTGTCCTCTGGGGCTACCCAGTAACCCCAAATGAGGATCAACCTGCACCGACCTTGGCTGTACCCCAAATACATAGGCTGACCAGGGCACTAATGCCCTTTCTGACACAGCCTGAGCCTGGACCCCCTGGCCCCTCCCAGACAGCTGGCCGCACACTGAGCACATCGAGCCGCCATGGCCTTAGGTCGTCATCTCTTCCCAACCTCGGTTTTCAGGTTTCAGAACCTAGACCTTATCTCCAATCACTGCCCAGGGTTGAAGGTGATGCAGAAATCAGAACTCCTTCCCCATGGCAAGAAACCTTGTGGTTGGCATGTTGTCCAACGTTCAGTGTCATTGAAACCAGTGTGGCCCATGAGGCCCCGCCCATGCTCGCGTGCCACATTGGTCACAAACACACATTGTGACCCTCAGGCTGAGCCCAGTCCTCAAGTAAGGCCACTCAGTGGCTGGATGAAGAGATAGCATATTGGGCTTGCCATGCCCCTAGGCCCCAATTTTTAACCATAGTTCGGATTGTCCCTTCAGTCTTCCCCACGGCTTTGCTTTGGAATTCCTCTTTTGGTGGGACACCTGAGGTAACAAAACTGAAATGAGTCCTCCCATCCCACAGATTGACGAAAAGCAATTGGGAATCGGGCCAAATCCTCAGAGAGGGAGATTCGTCCATGGCCCATGAGGCCTCCCCGACATTCCACGGCCATCACTGATACAAAATCCAGAGACAAAAGCCTGAGCAATCGCCACAGACTCGCACTTTCTTCATATCCTGTAGAGTTCTTCTCATGGTTTGTAGATCGGGCCTGCCATACCTACGTCCCCAAACCTAAGCTGAGTTTGTGTTTTCAGACTTCTGTCCTCAAAGTCTTGGGCCACACGCCCTCCAGGCTGGGCCCCTGGAGCCACACATTAGGACTGTGCCTACCAATCCATGGGAATTCTGCCCATTCCATGGTCCAAAATCGTACAAATTAGGAGAAACCTCCAATGACCCTTAGGCCATCCCAATAGTGTGGGTCACCCGGAACAAACAAGGGGTGTCTGACACCAGCTGATAATCGACCTCCACTCATACCATAGATGGATGTCCCCAGAGAAGAAGATTGAACCAGACAGGACCCTAGGCCATAATAGGATCCATTGCTACGGGTTACAGGCATGTGTCCTCAAAAGCCTGATTCCAATACGAGCATAGGGGTTTTCCTGAGGCACCCATCAGAACTCATCTCGTCTCCACAAGGAAACGTGTGCATGGGAGCCATGTCCAAAGCTTAGGAGATTACTTCAGGGACCCGGTGCCACCGCCCCATTCCAAGGCCCTCATGGACACAAAAACACATTAGGACCCATCCTCAGGAAAGTCCATTTCAACTCAGCCACCCCGGTTGCTCCGGCAGAGCCATCAGATCTAAACTGTCTTGTTGCTAGGAGACAATTGGAATGCGAGGCGGGCTTCCCAGGCATCCATCCGCGAACGGTGCTCTGGAGTCATTCCATATGGGATGTCCTGGAGCTGTCCAACAGGTCTCAATTGTCCCGCAGAAGGAATCCTTGAAGGGGGCATCCCACAACTCCCAACGTGGGAAACCTCAATGGCCTCGAGATTCCGCTCCCTTCATGAAGCGGCCGTCATGCTCAGAAACTCCAACCTGAGCCAACGTCTGATCCTCGCCCTGACTTCAGATGCATGAGATATTGGTTCAGATCTGCAGGGGGTACCTGCCGTGCCCTCGCCCTGAAACCCAAGTCTAGCTTGTCTTCTCAGACTTCCATCCTCACACTCCTGGCCCCAAAGCCCTCAAGTTTGGCAATTCCGGACCCACAATGCAGCACTCTGCCTGCCCTCTAGAGAAAAAAATGATTGCCTCATGAGCTGCCCAGGCACCTTAAATGAGGGTAAACCTACACAGCACTCGACTTTACCCAAATTATATAGTCTAACCTGGGCACTAATGCACTGTCGAACACATCCTGAGCCCGGACCTCCTGACCAACACCCAGAAAGCTGACCGCACACTGAGCACATAAAACCCGCCATGGCCTTAGGTCATCATCTCTTCCCTACCTCAGTTTTCAGGCTTCAGAACCGAGACCTTATCTCCAATCACTGCCCAGGGGTGAGTCTGATGCAGAAATCAGAACTCCTCCTTACCCATGGCAAGAACCCTTGTGGTTGGCACGTTGTCCAACGATCAGTGTAGGAGAAACCCTGAGGCCCCGCCCATTCTTGAGTGCGACAAGGGCATACACACGCATTGTGACCCTCAGCATGAGTCCTGTCCTCTAGTAAGTCCTCTCAGTGGCTGGACCATTAGATGTCATAATGGGCTTGACATGTCCCTAGGCCCCAATTTTTAACCAGATTTCTGATTGTCCAGTCGCCCCTCCTAGGGCTCTACTCTGAAATCCCTCATTTGGTGGGACACCTGAGGTTAAAAAAGAAAACAACAACAACAACAAAATAAAACGGACTTCTTCCAGCCCACAGAATGAACCCAAACTCTTTGGACGGGGCCAAACCACCAGAGAGTAAGACTCGTCCATTTCCCATGAAGTCACCCAGAAATTCCACGACCATGAGTGACACGATATCCCGAGACAAAAACTTGAGCAGGAGCCTCACACTCGCCCTTCTTTCAAATCCCGAAAAGTTCTCCTCATGGTCTGTAGATCAGTCCTGCCATACCTATGACCTGAAACATAAGCCGAGTTTGTGTTTTCAGACAACTGTCCAAAAAGGGCTGGACGACACAACCTACAGGCTCAGGCCCCTGGAGCAAAACCTGAGGACTGTACTTGCCCTCTCCAAGGGAATTGTGTGTGCCCTTTCCAATGGCCAAAACCCTTCTAATAGGATAAGCCTCCAAAGTCCCTGATATATCTCAATAGTGGTAGCTTCCCAGGAAAAACAGGGGCAATCTGAGCCCAAATGAGCCCCTACCTGCACTCAGACCCATAGACAGATGTCCCCAGAGGTAAAAAGGAAAGAACAGGCCCCTAGGCACTAATCAGATCCATTGCTTTGGTTTCCAGGCATCTCTCCTCAGAGGCCTGGATTTCAAAAGCAGCATATAGCTGTTTCTTGTTTCACCCATCAGAAAACATCTCATCTACACATGGGAAACTTGCACGTTGGAGCTGTGTCAAAGCCTCTGTTTAGGAGAACCCTTTAGGGCCCCAGTGCCACCGCTTCATTCCAAGGTCTCCATAGACACAAAAGCACATTCGGACCCATCCCCAGGGGTGTGCATTTCAACTCAGCATCCTCGGTAGCTCCCCACAGATCCAGGAGATCTAAACTGTCTTGTTGCTAGGAGACAATTGGAATGCGAGGTGGGCTACCCAGCCATCCATCCTTAGAACCCTGCTCAGAATCATTGGCCTGGAGCCAAACAACAGGTCTCAATTGTCCTGCCGAAGACTCTCTGCAGTTTGGAGCTTCTCACAACTCCCATCATGGGAAAACCCCCATGGCCTCGTGATGCCCCCCCATTCATGAAGGGGCCATCAGGGACAGAAACTCCAACCTGAGCGATCGTCTGATCCTCGCCCTGACTTCAGATGCACGAGATCTCGATTCAGGTCTGTAGATGGTGCCTGCCATGGCCTCACCCAGAAACCTAAGCCTAGCTTGTGTTCTCAGACTTTTGTCGTCAGACTACTGGCCCACAAGGCCTCCAGTTTGGCAATCCAGAACTACAATGCAGCACTCTGCCTGCCCTCCAGATAAAAAACATTGTCCTCTGGGGCTACCCAGTAACCCCAAATGAGGATCAACCTGCACCGACCTTGGCTGTACCCCAAATACATAGGCTGACCAGGGCACTAATGCCCTTTCTGACACAGCCTGAGCCTGGACCCCCTGGCCCCTCCCAGACAGCTGGCCGCACACTGAGCACATCGAGCCGCCATGGCCTTAGGTCGTCATCTCTTCCCAACCTCGGTTTTCAGGTTTCAGAACCTAGACCTTATCTCCAATCACTGCCCAGGGTTGAAGGTGATGCAGAAATCAGAACTCCTTCCCCATGGCAAGAAACCTTGTGGTTGGCATGTTGTCCAACGTTCAGTGTCGTTGAAACCAGTGTGGCCCATGAGGCCCCGCCCATGCTCGCGTGCCACATTGGTCACAAACACACATTGTGACCCTCAGGCTGAGCCCAGTCCTCAAGTAAGGCCACTCAGTGGCTGGATGAAGAGATAGCATATTGGGCTTGCCATGCCCCTAGGCCCCAATTTTTCACCATAGTTCGGATTGTCCCTTCAGTCTTCCCCACGGCTTTGCTTTGGAATTCCTCTTTTGGTGGGACACCTGAGGTAACAAAACTGAAATGAGTCCTCCCATCCCACAGATTGACGAAAAGCAATTGGGAATCGGGCCAAATCCTCAGAGAGGGAGATTCGTCCATGGCCCATGAGGCCTCCCCGACATTCCACGGCCATCACTGATACAAAATCCAGAGACAAAAGCCTGAGCAATCGCCACAGACTCGCACTTTCTTCATATCCTGTAGAGTTCTTCTCATGGTTTGTAGATCGGGCCTGCCATACCTACGTCCCCAAACCTAAGCTGAGTTTGTGTTTTCAGACTTCTGTCCTCAAAGTCTTGGGCCACACGCCCTCCAGGCTGGGCCCCTGGAGCCACACATTAGGACTGTGCCTACCAATCCATGGGAATTCTGCCCATTCCATGGTCCAAAATCGTACAAATTAGGAGAAACCTCCAATGACCCTTAGGCCATCCCAATAGTGTGGGTCACCCGGAACAAACAAGGGGTGTCTGACACCAGCTGATAATCGACCTCCACTCATACCATAGATGGATGTCCCCAGAGAAGAAGATTGAACCAGACAGGACCCTAGGCCATAATAGGATCCATTGCTACGGGTTACAGGCATGTGTCCTCAAAAGCCGGATTCCAATACGAGCATAGGGGTTTTCCTGAGGCACCCATCAGAACTCATCTCGTCTCCACAAGTAAACCTGTGCATGGGAGCCATGTCCAAAGCTTAGGAAAGTACTTCAGGTTGCCGGTGCCACCGCCCCATTCCAAGGCCCTCATGGACACAAAAACACATTAGGACACATCCTCAGGAAAGTCCATTTCAACTCAGCCACCGAGGTTGCTCCCGCAGAGCCATCAGATCTAAACTGTCTTGTTGCTAGGAGACAATTGGAATGCGAGGCGGGCTTCCCAGGCATCCATCCGCGAACGGTGCTCTGGAGTCATTCCATATGGGATGTCCTGGAGCTGTCCAACAGGTCTCAATTGTCCGGAAGAAGGAATCCTGGAAGGGGGCATCCCACAACTCCCAACGTGGGAAAACCTCAATGGTCTCGAGATTCCGCTCCCTTCATGAAGCGGCCGTCATGCTCAGAAACTCCCACCTGAGCCAACGTCTGATCCTCGCCCTGACTTCAGATGCATGAGATATTGGTTCAGATCTGCAGGGGGTACCTGCCGTGCCCTCGCCCTGAAACCCAAGTCTAGCTTGTCTTCTCAGACTTCCATCCTCACACTCCTGGCCCCAAAGCCCTCAAGTTTGGCAATTCCGGACCCACAATGCAGCACTCTGCCTGCCCTCTAGAGAAAAAAATGATTGCCTCATGAGCTGCCCAGGCACCTTAAATGAGGGTAAACCTACACAGCACTCGACTTTACCCAAATTATATAGTCTAACCTGGGCACTAATGCACTGTCGAACACATCCTGAGCCCGGACCTCCTGACCAACACCCAGAAAGCTGACCGCACACTGAGCACATAAAACCCGCCATGGCCTTAGGTCATCATCTCTTCCCTACCTCAGTTTTCAGGCTTCAGAACCGAGACCTTATCTCCAATCACTGCCCAGGGGTGAGTCTGATGCAGAAATCAGAACTCCTCCTTACCCATGGCAAGAACCCTTGTGGTTGGCACGTTGTCCAACGATCAGTGTAGGAGAAACCCTGAGGCCCCGCCCATTCTTGAGTGCGACGAGGGCATACACACGCATTGTGACCCTCAGCATGAGTCCTGTCCTCTAGTAAGTCCTCTCAGTGGCTGGACCATTAGATGTCATAATGGGCTTGACATGTCCCTAGGCCCCAATTTTTAACCAGATTTCTGATTGTCCAGTCGCCCCTCCTAGGGCTCTACTCTGAAATCCCTCATTTGGTGGGACACCTGAGGTTAAAAAAGAAAACAACAACAACAACAAAATAAAACGGACTTCTTCCAGCCCACAGAATGAACCCAAACTCTTTGGACGGGGCCAAACCACCAGAGAGTAAGACTCGTCCATTTCCCATGAAGTCACCCAGAAATTCCACGACCATGAGTGACACGATATCCCGAGACAAAAACTTGAGCAGGAGCCTCACACTCGCCCTTCTTTCAAATCCCGAAAAGTTCTCCTCATGGTCTGTAGATCAGTCCTGCCATACCTATGACCTGAAACATAAGCCGAGTTTGTGTTTTCAGACAACTGTCCAAAAAGGGCTGGACGACACAACCTACAGGCTCAGGCCCCTGGAGCCAAACCTGAGGACTGTACTTGCCCTCTCCAAGGGAATTGTGTGTGCCCATTCCAATGGCCACAACCCTTCTAATAGGATAAACCTCCAAAGTCCCTGATATATCTCAATAGTGGTAGCTTCCCAGGAAAAACAGGGGCAATCTGAGCCCAAATGAGCCCCTACCTGCACTCAGACCCATAGACAGATGTCCCCAGAGGTAAAAAGGAAAGAACAGGCCCCTAGGCACTAATCAGATCCATTGCTTTGGTTTCCAGGCATCTCTCCTCAGAGGCCTGGATTTCAAAAGCAGCATATAGCTGTTTCTTGTTTCACCCATCAGAAAACATCTCATCTACACATGGGAAACTTGCACGTTGGAGCTGTGTCAAAGCCTCTGTTTAGGAGAACCCTTTAGGGCCCCAGTGCCACCGCTTCATTCCAAGGTCTCCATAGACACAAAAGCACATTCGGACCCATCCCCAGGGGTGTGCATTTCAACTCAGCATCCTCGGTAGCTCCCCACAGATCCAGGAGATCTAAACTGTCTTGTTGCTAGGAGACAATTGGAATGCGAGGTGGGCTACCCAGCCATCCATCCTTAGAACCCTGCTCAGAATCATTGGCCTGGAGCCAAACAACAGGTCTCAATTGTCCTGCCGAAGACTCTCTGCAGTTTGGAGCTTCTCACAACTCCCATCATGGGAAAACCCCCATGGCCTCGTGATGCCCCCCCATTCATGAAGGGGCCATCAGGGACAGAAACTCCAACCTGAGCGATCGTCTGATCCTCGCCCTGACTTCAGATGCACGAGATCTCGATTCAGGTCGTAGATGGTGCCTGCCATGGCCTCACCCAGAAACCTAAGCCTAGCTTGTGTTCTCAGACATTTGTCGTCAGACTTCTGGCCCACAAGGCCTCCAGTTTGGCAATCCAGAACTACAATGCAGCACTCTGCCTGCCCTCCAGATAAAAAACATTGTCCTCTGGGGCTACCCAGTAACCCCAAATGAGGATCAACCTGCACCGACCTTGGCTGTACCCCAAATACATAGGCTGACCAGGGCACTAATGCCCTTTCTGACACAGCCTGAGCCTGGACCCCCTGGCCCCTCCCAGACAGCTGGCCGCACACTGAGCACATCGAGCCGCCATGGCCTTAGGTCGTCATCTCTTCCCAACCTCGGTTTTCAGGTTTCAGAACCTAGACCTTATCTCCAATCACTGCCCAGGGTTGAAGGTGATGCAGAAATCAGAACTCCTTCCCCATGGCAAGAAACCTTGTGGTTGGCATGTTGTCCAACATTCAGTGTCGTTGAAATCAGTGTGGCCCATGAGGCCCCGCCCATGCTCACGTGCCACATTGGTCACAAACACACATTGTGACCCTCAGGCTGAGCCCAGTCCTCAAGTAAGGCCACTCAGTGGCTGGATAAAGAGATAGCATATTGGGCTTGCCATGCCCCTAGGCCCCAATTTTTAACCATAGTTCGGATTGTCCCTTCAGTCTTCCACACGGCTTTGCTTTGGAATTCCTCTTTTGGTGGGACACCTGAGGTAACAAAACTGAAATGAGTCCTCCCATCCCACAGATTGACGAAAAGCAATTGGGAATCGGGCCAAATCCTCAGAGAGGAAGATTCGTCCATGGCCCATGAGGCCTCCCCGACATTCCACGGCCATCACTGATACAAAATCCAGAGACAAAAGCCTGAGCAATCGCCACAGACTCGCACTTTCTTCATATCCTGTAGAGTTCTTCTCATGGTTTGTAGATCGGGCCTGCCATACCTACGTCCCCAAACCTAAGCTGAGTTTGTGTTTTCAGACTTCTGTCCTCAAAGTCTTGGGCCACACGCCCTCCAGGCTCGGCCCCTGGAGCCACACATAAGGACTGTGCCTACCAATCCATGGGAATTCTGCCCATTCCATGGTCCAAAATCGTACAAATTAGGAGAAACCTCCAACGACCCTTAGGCCATCCCAATAGTGTGGGTCACCCGGAACAAACAAGGGGTGTCTGACACCAGCTGATAATCGACCTCCACTCATACCATAGATGGATGTCCCCAGAGAAGAAGATTGAACCAGACAGGACCCTAGGCCATAATAGGATCCATTGCTATGGGTTACAGGCATGTGTCCTCAAATGCCTGATTCCAATACGAGCATAGGGGTTTTCCTGAGGCACCCATCAGAACTCATCTCGTCTCCACAAGTAAACCTGTGCATGGGAGCCATGTCCAAAGCTTAGGAAAGTACTTCAGGTTGCCGGTGCCACCGCCCCATTCCAAGGCCCTCATGGACACAAAAACACATTAGGACACATCCTCAGGAAAGTCCATTTCAACTCAGCCACCGAGGTTGCTCCCGCAGAGCCATCAGATCTAAACTGTCTTGTTGCTAGGAGACAATTGGAATGCGAGGCGGGCTTCCCAGGCATCCATCCGCGAACGGTGCTCTGGAGTCATTCCATATGGGATGTCCTGGAGCTGTCCAACAGGTCTCAATTGTCCGGAAGAAGGAATCCTGGAAGGGGGCATCCCACAACTCCCAACGTGGGAAAACCTCAATGGTCTCGAGATTCCGCTCCCTTCATGAAGCGGCCGTCATGCTCAGAAACTCCCACCTGAGCCAACGTCTGATCCTCGCCCTGACTTCAGATGCATGAGATATTGGTTCAGATCTGCAGGGGGTACCTGCCGTGCCCTCGCCCTGAAACCCAAGTCTAGCTTGTCTTCTCAGACTTCCATCCTCACACTCCTGGCCCCAAAGCCCTCAAGTTTGGCAATTCCGGACCCACAATGCAGCACTCTGCCTGCCCTCTAGAGAAAAAAATGATTGCCTCATGAGCTGCCCAGGCACCTTAAATGAGGGTAAACCTACACAGCACTCGACTTTACCCAAATTATATAGTCTAACCTGGGCACTAATGCACTGTCGAACACATCCTGAGCCCGGACCTCCTGACCAACACCCAGAAAGCTGACCGCACACTGAGCACATAAAACCCGCCATGGCCTTAGGTCATCATCTCTTCCCTACCTCAGTTTTCAGGCTTCAGAACCGAGACCTTATCTCCAATCACTGCCCAGGGGTGAGTCTGATGCAGAAATCAGAACTCCTCCTTACCCATGGCAAGAACCCTTGTGGTTGGCACGTTGTCCAACGATCAGTGTAGGAGAAACCCTGAGGCCCCGCCCATTCTTGAGTGCGACGAGGGCATACACACGCATTGTGACCCTCAGCATGAGTCCTGTCCTCTAGTAAGTCCTCTCAGTGGCTGGACCATTAGATGTCATAATGGGCTTGACATGTCCCTAGGCCCCAATTTTTAACCAGATTTCTGATTGTCCAGTCGCCCCTCCTAGGGCTCTACTCTGAAATCCCTCATTTGGTGGGACACCTGAGGTTAAAAAAGAAAACAACTACAACAACAAAATAAAACGGACTTCTTCCAGCCCACAGAATGAACCCAAACTCTTTGGACGGGGCCAAACCACCAGAGAGTAAGACTCGTCCATTTCCCATGAAGTCACCCAGAAATTCCACGACCATGAGTGGAACGATATCCCGAGACAAAAACTTGAGCAGGAGCCTCACACTCGCCCTTCTTTCAAATCCCGAAAAGTTCTCCTCATGGTCTGTAGATCAGTCCTGCCATACCTATGACCTGAAACATAAGCCGAGTTTGTGTTTTCAGACAACTGTCCAAAAAGGGCTGGACGACACAACCTACAGGCTCAGGCCCCTGGAGCCAAACCTGAGGACTGTACTTGCCCTCTCCAAGGGAATTGTGTGTGCCCATTCCAATGGCCACAACCCTTCTAATAGGATAAACCTCCAAAGTCCATGATATATCTCAATAGTGGTAGCTTCCCAGGAAAAACAGGGGCAATCTGAGCCCAACTGAGCCCCTACCTGCACTCAGACCCATAGACAGATGTCCCCAGAGGTAAAAAGGAAAGAACAGGCCCCTAGGCACTAATCAGATCCATTGCTTTGGTTTCCAGGCATCTCTCCTCAGAGGCCTGGATTTCAAAAGCAGCATATAGCTGTTTCTTGTTTCACCCATCAGAAAACATCTCATCTACACATGGGAAACTTGCACGTTGGAGCTGTGTCAAAGCCTCTGTTTAGGAGAACCCTTTAGGGCCCCAGTGCCACCGCTTCATTCCAAGGTCTCCATAGACACAAAAGCACATTCGGACCCATCCCCAGGGGTGTGCATTTCAACTCAGCATCCTCGGTAGCTCCCCACAGATCCAGGAGATCTAAACTGTCTTGTTGCTAGGAGACAATTGGAATGCGAGGTGGGCTACCCAGCCATCCATCCTTAGAACCCTGCTCAGAATCATTGGCCTGGAGCCAAACAACAGGTCTCAATTGTCCTGCCGAAGACTCTCTGCAGTTTGGAGCTTCTCACAACTCCCATCATGGGAAAACCCCCATGGCCTCGTGATGCCCCCCCATTCATGAAGGGGCCATCAGGACAGAAACTCCAACCTGAGCGATCGTCTGATCCTCGCCCTGACTTCAGATGCACGAGATCTCGATTCAGGTCTGTAGATTGTGCCTGCCATGGCCTCACCCAGAAACCTAAGCCTAGCTTGTGTTCTCAGACTTTTGTCGTCAGACTACTGGCCCACAAGGCCTCCAGTTTGGCAATCCAGAACTACAATGCAGCACTCTGCCTGCCCTCCAGATAAAAAACATTGTCCTCTGGGGCTACCCAGTAACCCCAAATGAGGATCAACCTGCACCGACCTTGGCTGTACCCCAAAAACATAGGCTGACCAGGGCACTAATGCCCTTTCTGACACAGCCTGAGCCTGGACCCCCTGGCCCCTCCCAGACAGCTGGCCGCACACTGAGCACATCGAGCCGCCATGGCCTTAGGTCGTCATCTCTTCCCAACCTCGGTTTTCAGGTTTCAGAACCTAGACCTTATCTCCAATCACTGCCCAGGGTTGAAGGTGATGCAGAAATCAGAACTCCTTCCCCATGGCAAGAAACCTTGTGGTTGGCATGTTGTCCAACGTTCAGTGTCGTTGAAACCAGTGTGGCCCATGAGGCCCCACCCATGCTCGCGGGCCACATTGGTCACAAACACACATTGTGACCCTCAGGCTGAGCCCAGTCCTCAAGTAAGGCCACTCAGTGGCTGGATGAAGAGATAGCATATTGGGCTTGCCATGCCCCTAGGCCCCAATTTTTCACCATAGTTCGGATTGTCCCTTCAGTCTTCCCCACGGCTTTGCTTTGGAATTCCTCTTTTGGTGGGACACCTGAGGTAACAAAACTGAAATGAGTCCTCCCATCCTACAGATTGACGAAAAGCAATTGGGAATCGGGCCAAATCCTCAGAGAGGAAGATTCGTCTATGGCCCATGAGGCCTCCCCGACATTCCACGGCCATCACTGATACAAAATCCAGAGACAAAAGCCTGAGCAATCGCCACAGACTCGCACTTTCTTCATATCCTGTAGAGTTCTTCTCATGGTTTGTAGATCGGGCCTGCCATACCTACGTCCCCAAACCTAAGCTGAGTTTGTGTTTTCAGACTTCTGTCCTCAACGTCTTGGGCCACACGCCCTCCAGGCTGGGCCCCTGGAGCCACACATTAGGACTGTGCCTACCAATCCATGGGAATTCTGCCCATTCCATGGTCCAAAATCGTACAAATTAGGAGAAACCTCCAACGACCCTTAGGCCATCCCAATAGTGTGGGTCACCCGGAACAAACAAGGGGTGTCTGACACCAGCTGATAATCGACCTCCACTCATACCATAGATGGATGTCCCCAGAGAAGAAGATTGAACCAGACAGGACCCTAGGCCATAATAGGATCCATTGCTATGGGTTACAGGCATGTGTCCTCAAAAGCCTGATTCCAATACGAGCATAGGGGTTTTCCTGAGGCACCCATCAGAACTCATCTCGTCTCCACAAGTAAACCTGTGCATGGGAGCCATGTCCAAAGCTTAGGAAAGTACTTCAGGTTGCCGGTGCCACCGCCCCATTCCAAGGCCCTCATGGACACAAAAACACATTAGGACACATCCTCAGGAAAGTCCATTTCAACTCAGCCACCGAGGTTGCTCCCGCAGAGCCATCAGATCTAAACTGTCTTGTTGCTAGGAGACAATTGGAATGCGAGGCGGGCTTCCCAGGCATCCATCCGCGAACGGTGCTCTGGAGTCATTCCATATGGGATGTCCTGGAGCTGTCCAACAGGTCTCAATTGTCCGGAAGAAGGAATCCTGGAAGGGGGCATCCCACAACTCCCAACGTGGGAAAACCTCAATGGTCTCGAGATTCCGCTCCCTTCATGAAGCGGCCGTCATGCTCAGAAACTCCCACCTGAGCCAACGTCTGATCCTCGCCCTGACTTCAGATGCATGAGATATTGGTTCAGATCTGCAGGGGGTACCTGCCGTGCCCTCGCCCTGAAACCCAAGTCTAGCTTGTCTTCTCAGACTTCCATCCTCACACTCCTGGCCCCAAAGCCCTCAAGTTTGGCAATTCCGGACCCACAATGCAGCACTCTGCCTGCCCTCTAGAGAAAAAAATGATTGCCTCATGAGCTGCCCAGGCACCTTAAATGAGGGTAAACCTACACAGCACTCGACTTTACCCAAATTATATAGTCTAACCTGGGCACTAATGCACTGTCGAACACATCCTGAGCCCGGACCTCCTGACCAACACCCAGAAAGCTGACCGCACACTGAGCACATAAAACCCGCCATGGCCTTAGGTCATCATCTCTTCCCTACCTCAGTTTTCAGGCTTCAGAACCGAGACCTTATCTCCAATCACTGCCCAGGGGTGAGTCTGATGCAGAAATCAGAACTCCTCCTTACCCATGGCAAGAACCCTTGTGGTTGGCACGTTGTCCAACGATCAGTGTAGGAGAAACCCTGAGGCCCCGCCCATTCTTGAGTGCGACGAGGGCATACACACGCATTGTGACCCTCAGCATGAGTCCTGTCCTCTAGTAAGTCCTCTCAGTGGCTGGACCATTAGATGTCATAATGGGCTTGACATGTCCCTAGGCCCCAATTTTTAACCAGATTTCTGATTGTCCAGTCGCCCCTCCTAGGGCTCTACTCTGAAATCCCTCATTTGGTGGGACACCTGAGGTTAAAAAAGAAAACAACAACAACAACAAAATAAAACGGACTTCTTCCAGCCCACAGAATGAACCCAAACTCTTTGGACGGGGCCAAACCACCAGAGAGTAAGACTCGTCCATTTCCCATGAAGTCACCCAGAAATTCCACGACCATGAGTGACACGGTATCCAGAGACAAAAACTTGAGCAGGAGCCTCACACTCGCCCTTCTTTCAAATCCCGAAAAGTTCTCCTCATGGTCTGTAGATCAGTCCTGCCATACCTATGACCTGAAACATAAGCCGAGTTTGTGTTTTCAGACAACTGTCCAAAAAGGGCTGGACGACACAACCTACAGGCTCAGGCCCCTGGAGCCAAACCTGAGGACTGTACTTGCCCTCTCCAAGGGAATTGTGTGTGCCCATTCCAATGGCCACAACCCTTCTAATAGGATAAACCTCCAAAGTCCCTGATATATCTCAATAGTGGTAGCTTCCCAGGAAAAACAGGGGCAATCTGAGCCCAACTGAGCCCCTACCTGCACTCAGACCCATAGACAGATGTCCCCAGAGGTAAAAAGGAAAGAACAGGCCCCTAGGCACTAATCAGATCCATTGCTTTGGTTTCCAGGCATCTCTCCTCAGAGGCCTGGATTTCAAAAGCAGCATATAGCTGTTTCTTGTTTCACCCATCAGAAAACATCTCATCTACACATGGGAAACTTGCACGTTGGAGCTGTGTCAAAGCCTCTGTTTAGGAGAACCCTTTAGGGCCCCAGTGCCACCGCTTCATTCCAAGGTCTCCATAGACACAAAAGCACATTCGGACCCATCCCCAGGGGTGTGCATTTCAACTCAGCATCCTCGGTAGCTCCCCACAGATCCAGGAGATCTAAACTGTCTTGTTGCTAGGAGACAATTGGAATGCGAGGTGGGCTACCCAGCCATCCATCCTTAGAACCCTGCTCAGAATCATTGGCCTGGAGCCAAACAACAGGTCTCAATTGTCCTGCCGAAGACTCTCTGCAGTTTGGAGCTTCTCACAACTCCCATCATGGGAAAACCCCCATGGCCTCGTGATGCCCCCCCATTCATGAAGGGGCCATCAGGGACAGAAACTCCAACCTGAGCGATCGTCTGATCCTCGCCCTGACTTCAGATGCACGAGATCTCGATTCAGGTCTGTAGATGGTGCCTGCCATGGCCTCACCCAGAAACCTAAGCCTAGCTTGTGTTCTCAGACTTTTGTCGTCAGACTACTGGCCCACAAGGCCTCCAGTTTGGCAATCCAGAACTACAATGCAGCACTCTGCCTGCCCTCCAGATAAAAAACATTGTCCTCTGGGGCTACCCAGTAACCCCAAATGAGGATCAACCTGCACCGACCTTGGCTGTACCCCAAAAACATAGGCTGACCAGGGCACTAATGTCCTTTCTGACACAGCCTGAGCCTGGACCCCCTGGCCCCTCCCAGACAGCTGGCCGCACACTGAGCACATCGAGCCGACATGGCCTTAGGTCGTCATCTCTTCCCAACCTCGGTTTTCAGGTTTCAGAACCTAGACCTTATCTCCAATCACTGCCCAGGGTTGAAGGTGATGCAGAAATCAGAACTCCTTCCCCATGGCAAGAAACCTTGTGGTTGGCATGTTGTCCAACGTTCAGTGTCGTTGAAACCAGTGTGGCCCATGAGGCCCCACCCATGCTCGCGGGCCACATTGGTCACAAACACACATTGTGACCCTCAGGCTGAGCCCAGTCCTCAAGTAAGGCCACTCAGTGGCTGGATGAAGAGATAGCATATTGGGCTTGCCATGCCCCTAGGCCCCAATTTTTCACCATAGTTCGGATTGTCCCTTCAGTCTTCCCCACGGCTTTGCTTTGGAATTCCTCTTTTGGTGGGACACCTGAGGTAACAAAACTGAAATGAGTCCTCCCATCCCACAGATTGACGAAAAGCAATTGGGAATCGGGCCAAATCCTCAGAGAGGAAGATTCGTCCATGGACCATGAGGCCTCACCGACATTCCACGGCCATCACTGATACAAAATCCAGAGACAAAAGCCTGAGCAATCGCCACAGACTCGCACTTTCTTCATATCCTGTAGAGTTCTTCTTATGGTTTGTAGATCGGGCCTGCCATACCTACGTCCCCAAACCTAAGCTGAGTTTGTGTTTTCAGACTTCTGTCCTCAACGTCTTGGGCCACACGCCCTCCAGGCTGGGCCCCTGGAGCCACACATTAGGACTGTGCCTACCAATCCATGGGAATTCTGCCCATTCCATGGTCCAAAATCGTACAAATTAGGAGAAACCTCCAACGACCCTTAGGCCATCCCAATAGTGTGGGTCACCCGGAACAAACAAGGGGTGTCTGACACCAGCTGATAATCGACCTCCACTCATACCATAGATGGATGTCCCCAGAGAAGAAGATTGAACCAGACAGGACCCTAGGCCATAATAGGATCCATTGCTATGGGTTACAGGCATGTGTCCTCAAAAGCCTGATCCCAATACGAGCATAGGGGTTTTCCTGAGGCACCCATCAGAACTCATCTCGTCTCCACAAGTAAACCTGTGCATGGGAGCCATGTCCAAAGCTTAGGAAAGTACTTCAGGTTGCCGGTGCCACCGCCCCATTCCAAGGCCCTCATGGACACAAAAACACATTAGGACACATCCTCAGGAAAGTCCATTTCAACTCAGCCACCGAGGTTGCTCCCGCAGAGCCATCAGATCTAAACTGTCTTGTTGCTAGGAGACAATTGGAATGCGAGGCGGGCTTCCCAGGCATCCATCCGCGAACGGTGCTCTGGAGTCATTCCATATGGGATGTCCTGGAGCTGTCCAACAGGTCTCAATTGTCCGGAAGAAGGAATCCTGGAAGGGGGCATCCCACAACTCCCAACGTGGGAAAACCTCAATGGTCTCGAGATTCCGCTCCCTTCATGAAGCGGCCGTCATGCTCAGAAACTCCCACCTGAGCCAACGTCTGATCCTCGCCCTGACTTCAGATGCATGAGATATTGGTTCAGATCTGCAGGGGGTACCTGCCGTGCCCTCGCCCTGAAACCCAAGTCTAGCTTGTCTTCTCAGACTTCCATCCTCACACTCCTGGCCCCAAAGCCCTCAAGTTTGGCAATTCCGGACCCACAATGCAGCACTCTGCCTGCCCTCTAGAGAAAAAAATGATTGCCTCATGAGCTGCCCAGGCACCTTAAATGAGGGTAAACCTACACAGCACTCGACTTTACCCAAATTATATAGTCTAACCTGGGCACTAATGCACTGTCGAACACATCCTGAGCCCGGACCTCCTGACCAACACCCAGAAAGCTGACCGCACACTGAGCACATAAAACCCGCCATGGCCTTAGGTCATCATCTCTTCCCTACCTCAGTTTTCAGGCTTCAGAACCGAGACCTTATCTCCAATCACTGCCCAGGGGTGAGTCTGATGCAGAAATCAGAACTCCTCCTTACCCATGGCAAGAACCCTTGTGGTTGGCACGTTGTCCAACGATCAGTGTAGGAGAAACCCTGAGGCCCCGCCCATTCTTGAGTGCGACGAGGGCATACACACGCATTGTGACCCTCAGCATGAGTCCTGTCCTCTAGTAAGTCCTCTCAGTGGCTGGACCATTAGATGTCATAATGGGCTTGACATGTCCCTAGGCCCCAATTTTTAACCAGATTTCTGATTGTCCAGTCGCCCCTCCTAGGGCTCTACTCTGAAATCCCTCATTTGGTGGGACACCTGAGGTTAAAAAAGAAAACAACAACAACAACAAAATAAAACGGACTTCTTCCAGCCCACAGAATGAACCCAAACTCTTTGGACGGGGCCAAACCACCAGAGAGTAAGACTCGTCCATTTCCCATGAAGTCACCCAGAAATTCCACGACCATGAGTGACACGATATCGCGAGACAAAAACTTGAGCAGGAGCCTCACACTCGCCCTTCTTTCAAATCCCGAAGAGTTCTCCTCATGGTCTGTAGATCAGTCCTGCCATACCTATGACCTGAAACATAAGCCGAGTTTGTGTTTTCAGACAACTGTCCAAAAAGGGCTGGACGACACAACCTACAGGCTCAGGCCCCTGGAGCCAAACCTGAGGACTGTACTTGCCCTCTCCAAGGGAATTGTGTGTGCCCATTCCAATGGCCACAACCCTTCTAATAGGATAAACCTCCAAAGTCCCTGATATATCTCAATAGTGGTAGCTTCCCAGGAAAAACAGGGGCAATCTGAGCCCAAATGAGCCCCTACCTGCACTCAGACCCATAGACAGATGTCCCCAGAGGTAAAAAGGAAAGAACAGGCCCCTAGGCACTAATCAGATCCATTGCTTTGGTTTCCAGGCATCTCTCCTCAGAGGCCTGGATTTCAAAAGCAGCATATAGCTGTTTCTTGTTTCACCCATCAGAAAACATCTCATCTACACATGGGAAACTTGCACGTTGGAGCTGTGTCAAAGCCTCTGTTTAGGAGAACCCTTTAGGGCCCCAGTGCCACCGCTTCATTCCAAGGTCTCCATAGACACAAAAGCACATTCGGACCCATCCCCAGGGGTGTGCATTTCAACTCAGCATCCTCGGTAGCTCCCCACAGATCCAGGAGATCTAAACTGTCTTGTTGCTAGGAGACAATTGGAATGCGAGGTGGGCTACCCAGCCATCCATCCTTAGAACCCTGCTCAGAATCATTGGCCTGGAGCCAAACAACAGGTCTCAATTGTCCTGCCGAAGACTCTCTGCAGTTTGGAGCTTCTCACAACTCCCATCATGGGAAAACCCCCATGGCCTCGTGATGCCCCCCCATTCATGAAGGGGCCATCAGGGACAGAAACTCCAACCTGAGCGATCGTCTGATCCTCGCCCTGACTTCACATGCACGAGATCTCGATTCAGGTCTGTAGATGGTGCCTGCCATGGCCTCACCCAGAAACCTAAGCCTAGCTTGTGTTCTCAGACTTTTGTCGTCAGACTACTGGCCCACAAGGCCTCCAGTTTGGCAATCCAGAACTACAATGCAGCACTCTGCCTGCCCTCCAGATAAAAAACATTGTCCTCTGGGGCTACCAAGTAGCCCCAAAGGAGGATCAACCTGCACCGACCTTGGCTGTACCCCAAATACATAGGCTGACCAGGGCACTAATGTCCTTTCTGACACAGCCTGAGCCTGGACCCCCTGGCCCCTCCCAGACAGCTGGCCGCACACTGAGCACATCGAGCCGACATGGCCTTAGGTCGTCATCTCTTCCCAACCTCGGTTTTCAGGTTTCAGAACCTAGACCTTATCTCCAATCACTGCCCAGGGTTGAAGGTGATGCAGAAATCAGAACTCCTTCCCCATGGCAAGAAACCTTGTGGTTGGCATGTTGTCCAACGTTCAGTGTCGTTGAAACCAGTGTGGCCCATGAGGCCCCGCCCATGCTCGCGTGCCACATTGGTCACAAACACACATTGTGACCCTCAGGCTGAGCCCAGTCCTCAAGTAAGGCCACTCAGTGGCTGGATGAAGAGATAGCATATTGGGCTTGCCATGCCCCTAGGCCCCAATTTTTAACCATAGTTCGGATTGTCCCTTCAGTCTTCCCCACGGCTTTGCTTTGGAATTCCTCTTTTGGTGGGACACCTGAGGTAACAAAACTGAAATGAGTCCTCCCATCCCACAGATTGACGAAAAGCAATTGGGAATCGGGCCAAATCTTCAGAGAGGAAGATTCGTCCATGGCCCATGAGGCCTCCCCGACATTCCACGGCCATCACTGATACAAAATCCAGAGACAAAAGCCTGAGCAATCACCACAGACTCGCACTTTCTTCATATCCTGTAGAGTTCTTCTCATGGTTTGTAGATCGGGCCTGCCATACCTACGTCCCCAAACCTAAGCTGAGTTTGTGTTTTCAGACTTCTGTCCTCAAAGTCTTGGGCCACACGCCCTCCAGGCTGGGCCCCTGGAGCCACACATTAGGACTGTGCCTACCAATCCATGGGAATTCTGCCCATTCCATGGTCCAAAATCGTACAAATTAGGAGAAACCTCCAACGACCCTTAGGCCATCCCAATAGTGTGGGTCACCCGGAACAAACAAGGGGTGTCTGACACCAGCTGATAATCGACCTCCACTCATACCATAGATGGATGTCCCCAGAGAAGAAGATTGAACCAGACAGGACCCTAGGCCATAATAGGATCCACTGCTATGGGTTACAGGCATGTGTCCTCAAAAGCCTGATTCCAATACGAGCATAGGGGTTTTCCTGAGGCACCCATCAGAACTCATCTCGTCTCCACAAGTAAACCTGTGCATGGGAGCCATGTCCAAAGCTTAGGAAAGTACTTCAGGTTGCCGGTGCCACCGCCCCATTCCAAGGCCCTCATGGACACAAAAACACATTAGGACACATCCTCAGGAAAGTCCATTTCAACTCAGCCACCGAGGTTGCTCCCGCAGAGCCATCAGATCTAAACTGTCTTGTTGCTAGGAGACAATTGGAATGCGAGGCGGGCTTCCCAGGCATCCATCCGCGAACGGTGCTCTGGAGTCATTCCATATGGGATGTCCTGGAGCTGTCCAACAGGTCTCAATTGTCCGGAAGAAGGAATCCTGGAAGGGGGCATCCCACAACTCCCAACGTGGGAAAACCTCAATGGTCTCGAGATTCCGCTCCCTTCATGAAGCGGCCGTCATGCTCAGAAACTCCCACCTGAGCCAACGTCTGATCCTCGCCCTGACTCCAGATGCATGAGATATTGGTTCAGATCTGCAGGGGGTACCTGCCGTGCCCTCGCCCTGAAACCCAAGTCTAGCTTGTCTTCTCAGACTTCCATCCTCACACTCCTGGCCCCAAAGCCCTCAAGTTTGGCAATTCCGGACCCACAATGCAGCACTCTGCCTGCCCTCTAGAGAAAAAAATGATTGCCTCATGAGCTGCCCAGGCACCTTAAATGAGGGTAAACCTACACAGCACTCGACTTTACCCAAATTATATAGTCTAACCTGGGCACTAATGCACTGTCGAACACATCCTGAGCCCGGACCTCCTGACCAACACCCAGAAAGCTGACCGCACACTGAGCACATAAAACCCGCCATGGCCTTAGGTCATCATCTCTTCCCTACCTCAGTTTTCAGGCTTCAGAACCGAGACCTTATCTCCAATCACTGCCCAGGGGTGAGTCTGATGCAGAAATCAGAACTCCTCCTTACCAATGGCAAGAACCCTTGTGGTTGGCACGTTGTCCAACGATCAGTGTAGGAGAAACCCTGAGGCCCCGCCCATTCTTGAGTGCGACGAGGGCATACACACGCATTGTGACCCTCAGCATGAGTCCTGTCCTCTAGTAAGTCCTCTCAGTGGCTGGACCATTAGATGTCATAATGGGCTTGACATGTCCCTAGGCCCCAATTTTTAACCAGATTTCTGATTGTCCAGTCGCCCCTCCTAGGGCTCTACTCTGAAATCCCTCATTTGGTGGGACACCTGAGGTTAAAAAAGAAAACAACAACAACAACAACAACAACAAAATAAAACGGACTTCTTCCAGCCCACAGAATGAACCCAAACTCTTTGGACGGGGCCAAACCACCAGAGAGTAAGACTCGTCCATTTCCCATGAAGTCACCCAGAAATTCCACGACCATGAGTGACACGATATCGCGAGACAAAAACTTGAGCAGGAGCCTCACACTCGCCCTTCTTTCAAATCCCGAAGAGTTCTCCTCATGGTCTGTAGATCAGTCCTGCCATACCTATGACCTGAAACATAAGCCGAGTTTGTGTTTTCAGACAACTGTCCAAAAAGGGCTGGACGACACAACCTACAGGCTCAGGCCCCTGGAGCCAAACCTGAGGACTGTACTTGCCCTCTCCAAGGGAATTGTGTGTGCCCATTCCAATGGCCACAACCCTTCTAATAGGATAAACCTCCAAAGTCCCTGATATATCTCAATAGTGGTAGCTTCCCAGGAAAAACAGGGGCAATCTGAGCCCAACTGAGCCCCTACCTGCACTCAGACCCATAGACAGATGTCCCCAGAGGTAAAAAGGAAAGAACAGGCCCCTAGGCACTAATCAGATCCATTGCTTTGGTTTCCAGGCATCTCTCCTCAGAGGCCTGGATTTCAAAAGCAGCATATAGCTGTTTCTTGTTTCACCCATCAGAAAACATCTCATCTACACATGGGAAACTTGCACGTTGGAGCTGTGTCAAAGCCTCTGTTTAGGAGAACCCTTTAGGGCCCCAGTGCCACTGCTTCATTCCAAGGTCTAGATAGACACAAAAGCACATTCGGACCCATCCCCAGGGGTGTGCCTTTCAACTCAGCATCCTCGGTAGCTCCCCACAGATCCAGGAGATCTAAACTGTCTTGTTGCTAGGAGACAATTGGAATGCGAGGTGGGCTACCCAGCCATCCATCCTTAGAACCCTGCTCAGAATCATTGGCCTGGAGCCAAACAACAGGTCTCAATTGTCCTGCCGAAGACTCTCTGCAGTTTGGAGCTTCTCACAACTCCCATCATGGGAAAACCCCCATGGCCTCGTGATGCCCCCCCATTCATGAAGGGGCCATCAGGGACAGAAACTCCAACCTGAGCGATCGTCTGATCCTCGCCCTGACTTCAGATGCACGAGATCTCGATTCAGGTCTGTAGATTGTGCCTGCCATGGCCTCACCCAGAAACCTAAGCCTAGCTTGTGTTCTCAGACTTTTGTCGTCAGACTACTGGCCCACAAGGCCTCCAGTTTGGCAATCCAGAACTACAATGCAGCACTCTGCCTGCCCTCCAGATAAAAAACATTGTCCTCTGGGGCTACCAAGTAGCCCCAAAGGAGGATCAACCTGCACCGACCTTGGCTGTACCCCAAATACATAGGCTGACCAGGGCACTAATGTCCTTTCTGACACAGCCTGAGCCTGGACCCCCTGGCCCCTCCCAGACAGCTGGCCGCACACTGAGCACATCGAGCCGACATGGCCTTAGGTCGTCATCTCTTCCCAACCTCGGTTTTCAGGTTTCAGAACCTAGACCTTATCTCCAATCACTGCCCAGGGTTGAAGGTGATGCAGAAATCAGAACTCCTTCCCCATGGCAAGAAACCTTGTGGTTGGCATGTTGTCCAACGTTCAGTGTCGTTGAAACCAGTGTGGCCCATGAGGCCCCGCCCATGCTCGCGTGCCACATTGGTCACAAACACACATTGTGACCCTCAGGCTGAGCCCAGTCCTCAAGTAAGGCCACTCAGTGGCTGGATGAAGAGATAGCATATTGGGCTTGCCATGCCCCTAGGCCCCAATTTTTCACCATAGTTCGGATTGTCCCTTCAGTCTTCCCCACGGCTTTGCTTTGGAATTCCTCTTTTGGTGGGACACCTGAGGTAACAAAACTGAAATGAGTCCTCCCATCCCACAGATTGACGAAAAGCAATTGGGAATCGGGCCAAATCCTCAGAGAGGAAGATTCGTCCATGGCCCATGAGGCCTCCCCGACATTCCACGGCCATCACTGATACAAAATCCAGAGACAAAAGCCTGAGCAATCACCACAGACTCGCACTTTCTTCATATCCTGTAGAGTTCTTCTCATGGTTTGTAGATCGGGCCTGCCATACCTACGTCCCCAAACCTAAGCTGAGTTTGTGTTTTCAGACTTCTGTCCTCAAAGTCTTGGGCCACACGCCCTCCAGGCTGGGCCCCTGGAGCCACACATTAGGACTGTGCCTACCAATCCATGGGAATTCTGCCCATTCCATGGTCCAAAATCGTACAAATTAGGAGAAACCTCCAACGACCCTTAGGCCATCCCAATAGTGTGGGTCACCCGGAACAAACAAGGGGTGTCTGACACCAGCTGATAATCGACCTCCACTCATACCATAGATGGATGTCCCCAGAGAAGAAGATTGAACCAGACAGGACCCTAGGCCATAATAGGATCCACTGCTATGGGTTACAGGCATGTGTCCTCAAAAGCCTGATTCCAATACGAGCATAGGAGTTTTCCTGAGGCACCCATCAGAACTCATCTCGTCTCCACAAGTAAACCTGTGCATGGGAGCCATGTCCAAAGCTTAGGAAAGTACTTCAGGTTGCCGGTGCCACCGCCCCATTCCAAGGCCCTCATGGACACAAAAACACATTAGGACACATCCTCAGGAAAGTCCATTTCAACTCAGCCACCGAGGTTGCTCCCGCAGAGCCATCAGATCTAAACTGTCTTGTTGCTAGGAGACAATTGGAATGCGAGGCGGGCTTCCCAGGCATCCATCCGCGAACGGTGCTCTGGAGTCATTCCATATGGGATGTCCTGGAGCTGTCCAACAGGTCTCAATTGTCCGGAAGAAGGAATCCTGGAAGGGGGCATCCCACAACTCCCAACGTGGGAAAACCTCAATGGTCTCGAGATTCCGCTCCCTTCATGAAGCGGCCGTCATGCTCAGAAACTCCCACCTGAGCCAACGTCTGATCCTCGCCCTGACTCCAGATGCATGAGATATTGGTTCAGATCTGCAGGGGGTACCTGCCGTGCCCTCGCCCTGAAACCCAAGTCTAGCTTGTCTTCTCAGACTTCCATCCTCACACTCCTGGCCCCAAAGCCCTCAAGTTTGGCAATTCCGGACCCACAATGCAGCACTCTGCCTGCCCTCTAGAGAAAAAAATGATTGCCTCATGAGCTGCCCAGGCACCTTAAATGAGGGTAAACCTACACAGCACTCGACTTTACCCAAATTATATAGTCTAACCTGGGCACTAATGCACTGTCGAACACATCCTGAGCCCGGACCTCCTGACCAACACCCAGAAAGCTGACCGCACACTGAGCACATAAAACCCGCCATGGCCTTAGGTCATCATCTCTTCCCTACCTCAGTTTTCAGGCTTCAGAACCGAGACCTTATCTCCAATCACTGCCCAGGGGTGAGTCTGATGCAGAAATCAGAACTCCTCCTTACCCATGGCAAGAACCCTTGTGGTTGGCACGTTGTCCAACGATCAGTGTAGGAGAAACCCTGAGGCCCCGCCCATTCTTGAGTGCGACGAGGGCATACACACGCATTGTGACCCTCAGCATGAGTCCTGTCCTCTAGTAAGTCCTCTCAGTGGCTGGACCATTAGATGTCATAATGGGCTTGACATGTCCCTAGGCCCCAATTTTTAACCAGATTTCTGATTGTCCAGTCGCCCCTCCTAGGGCTCTACTCTGAAATCCCTCATTTGGTGGGACACCTGAGGTTAAAAAAGAAAACAACAACAACAACAACAACAACAAAATAAAACGGACTTCTTCCAGCCCACAGAATGAACCCAAACTCTTTGGACGGGGCCAAACCACCAGAGAGTAAGACTCGTCCATTTCCCATGAAGTCACCCAGAAATTCCACGACCATGAGTGACACGATATCGCGAGACAAAAACTTGAGCAGGAGCCTCACACTCGCCCTTCTTTCAAATCCCGAAGAGTTCTCCTCATGGTCTGTAGATCAGTCCTGCCATACCTATGACCTGAAACATAAGCCGAGTTTGTGTTTTCAGACAACTGTCCAAAAAGGGCTGGACGACACAACCTACAGGCTCAGGCCCCTGGAGCCAAACCTGAGGACTGTACTTGCCCTCTCCAAGGGAATTGTGTGTGCCCATTCCAATGGCCACAACCCTTCTAATAGGATAAACCTCCAAAGTCCCTGATATATCTCAATAGTGGTAGCTTCCCAGGAAAAACAGGGGCAATCTGAGCCCAACTGAGCCCCTACCTGCACTCAGACCCATAGACAGATGTCCCCAGAGGTAAAAAGGAAAGAACAGGCCCCTAGGCACTAATCAGATCCATTGCTTTGGTTTCCAGGCATCTCTCCTCAGAGGCCTGGATTTCAAAAGCAGCATATAGCTGTTTCTTGTTTCACCCATCAGAAAACATCTCATCTACACATGGGAAACTTGCACGTTGGAGCTGTGTCAAAGCCTCTGTTTAGGAGAACCCTTTAGGGCCCCAGTGCCACCGCTTCATTCCAAGGTCTCCATAGACACAAAAGCACATTCGGACCCATCCCCAGGGGTGTGCATTTCAACTCAGCATCCTCGGTAGCTCCCCACAGATCCAGGAGATCTAAACTGTCTTGTTGCTAGGAGACAATTGGAATGCGAGGTGGGCTACCCAGCCATCCATCCTTAGAACCCTGCTCAGAATCATTGGCCTGGAGCCAAACAACAGGTCTCAATTGTCCTGCCGAAGACTCTCTGCAGTTTGGAGCTTCTCACAACTCCCATCATGGGAAAACCCCCATGGCCTCGTGATGCCCCCCCATTCATGTAGGGGCCATCAGGGACAGAAACTCCAACCTGAGCGATCGTCTGATCCTCGCCCTGACTTCAGATGCACGAGATCTCGATTCAGGTCTGTAGATTGTGCCTGCCATGGCCTCACCCAGAAACCTAAGCCTAGCTTGTGTTCTCAGACTTTTGTCGTCAGACTACTGGCCCACAAGGCCTCCAGTTTGGCAATGCAGAACTACAATGCAGCACTCTGCCTGCCCTCCAGATAAAAAACATTGTCCTCTGGGGCTACCCAGTAACCCCAAAGGAGGATCAACCTGCACCGACCTTGGCTGTACCCCAAATACATAGGCTGACCAGGGCACTAATGTCCTTTCTGACACAGCCTGAGCCTGGACCCCCTGGCCCCTCCCAGACAGCTGGCCGCACACTGAGCACATCGAGCCGCCATGGCCTTAGGTCGTCATCTCTTCCCAACCTCGGTTTTCAGGTTTCAGAACCTAGACCTTATCTCCAATCACTGCCCAGGGTTGAAGGTGATGCAGAAATCAGAACTCCTTCCCCATGGCAAGAAACCTTGTGGTTGGCATGTTGTCCAACGTTCAGTGTCATTGAAACCAGTGTGGCCCATGAGGCCCCACCCATGCTCGCGTGCCACATTGGTCACAAACACACATTGTGACCCTCAGGCTGAGCCCAGTCCTCAAGTAAGGCCACTCAGTGGCTGGATGAAGAGATAGCATATTGGGCTTGCCATGCCCCTAGGCCCCAATTTTTAACCATAGTTCGGATTGTCCCTTCAGTCTTCCCCACGGCTTTGCTTTGGAATTCCTCTTTTGGTGGGACACCTGAGGTAACAAAACTGAAATGAGTCCTCCCATCCCACAGATTGACGAAAACCAATTGGGAATCGGGCCAAATCCTCAGAGAGGAAGATTCGTCCATGGCCCATGAGGCCTCCCCGACATTCCACGGCCATCACTGATACAAAATCCAGAGACAAAAGCCTGAGCAATCACCACAGACTCGCACTTTCTTCATATCCTGTAGAGTTCTTCTCATGGTTTGTAGATCGGGCCTGCCATACCTACGTCCCCAAACCTAAGCTGAGTTTGTGTTTTCAGACTTCTGTCCTCAAAGTCTTGGGCCACACGCCCTCCAGGCTGGGCCCCTGGAGCCACACATTAGGACTGTGCCTACCAATCCATGGGAATTCTGCCCATTCCATGGTCCAAAATCGTACAAATTAGGAGAAACCTCCAACGACCCTTAGGCCATCCCAATAGTGTGGGTCACCCGGAACAAACAAGGGGTGTCTGACACCAGCTGATAATCGACCTCCACTCATACCATAGATGGATGTCCCCAGAGAAGAAGATTGAACCAGACAGGACCCTAGGCCATAATAGGATCCACTGCTATGGGTTACAGGCATGTGTCCTCAAAAGCCTGATTCCAATACGAGCATAGGAGTTTTCCTGAGGCACCCATCAGAACTCATCTCGTCTCCACAAGTAAACCTGTGCATGGGAGCCATGTCCAAAGCTTAGGAAAGTACTTCAGGTTGCCGGTGCCACCGCCCCATTCCAAGGCCCTCATGGACACAAAAACACATTAGGACACATCCTCAGGAAAGTCCATTTCAACTCAGCCACCGAGGTTGCTCCCGCAGAGCCATCAGATCTAAACTGTCTTGTTGCTAGGAGACAATTGGAATGCGAGGCGGGCTTCCCAGGCATCCATCCGCGAATGGTGCTCTGGAGTCATCCCATATGGGATGTCCTGGAGCTGTCCAACAGGTCTCAATTGTCCGGAAGAAGGAATCCTGGAAGGGGGCATCCCACAACTCCCAACGTGGGAAAACCTCAATGGTCTCGAGATTCCGCTCCCTTCATGAAGCGGCCGTCATGCTCAGAAACTCCCACCTGAGCCAACGTCTGATCCTCGCCCTGACTCCAGATGCATGAGATATTGGTTCAGATCTGCAGGGGGTACCTGCCGTGCCCTCGCCCTGAAACCCAAGTCTAGCTTGTCTTCTCAGACTTCCATCCTCACACTCCTGGCCCCAAAGCCCTCAAGTTTGGCAATTCCGGACCCACAATGCAGCACTCTGCCTGCCCTCTAGAGAAAAAAATGATTGCCTCATGAGCTGCCCAGGCACCTTAAATGAGGGTAAACCTACACAGCACTCGACTTTACCCAAATTATATAGTCTAACCTGGGCACTAATGCACTGTCGAACACATCCTGAGCCCGGACCTCCTGACCAACACCCAGAAAGCTGACCGCACACTGAGCACATAAAACCCGCCATGGCCTTAGGTCATCATCTCTTCCCTACCTCAGTTTTCAGGCTTCAGAACCGAGACCTTATCTCCAATCACTGCCCAGGTGTGAGTCTGATGCAGAAATCAGAACTCCTCCTTACCCATGGCAAGAACCCTTGTGGTTGGCACGTTGTCCAACGATCAGTGTAGGAGAAACCCTGAGGCCCCGCCCATTCTTGAGTGCGACGAGGGCATACACACGCATTGTGACCCTCAGCATGAGTCCTGTCCTCTAGTAAGTCCTCTCAGTGGCTGGACCATTAGATGTCATAATGGGCTTGACATGTCCCTAGGCCCCAATTTTTAACCAGATTTCTGATTGTCCAGTCGCCCCTCCTAGGGCTCTACTCTGAAATCCCTCATTTGGTGGGACACCTGAGGTTAAAAAAGAAAACAACAACAACAACAACAACAACAAAATAAAACGGACTTCTTCCAGCCCACAGAATGAACCCAAACTCTTTGGACGGGGCCAAACCACCAGAGAGTAAGACTCGTCCATTTCCCATGAAGTCACCCAGAAATTCCACGACCATGAGTGACACGATATCGCGAGACAAAAACTTGAGCAGGAGCCTCACACTCGCCCTTCTTTCAAATCCCGAAGAGTTCTCCTCATGGTCTGTAGATCAGTCCTGCCATACCTATGACCTGAAACATAAGCCGAGTTTGTGTTTTCAGACAACTGTCCAAAAAGGGCTGGACGACACAACCTACAGGCTCAGGCCCCTGGAGCCAAACCTGAGGACTGTACTTGCCCTCTCCAAGGGAATTGTGTGTGCCCATTCCAATGGCCACAACCCTTCTAATAGGATAAACCTCCAAAGTCCCTGATATATCTCAATAGTGGTAGCTTCCCAGGAAAAACAGGGGCAATCTGAGCCCAACTGAGCCCCTACCTGCACTCAGACCCATAGACAGATGTCCCCAGAGGTAAAAAGGAAAGAACAGGCCCCTAGGCACTAATCAGATCCATTGCTTTGGTTTCCAGGCATCTCTCCTCAGAGGCCTGGATTTCAAAAGCAGCATATAGCTGTTTCTTGTTTCACCCATCAGAAAACATCTCATCTACACATGGGAAACTTGCACGTTGGAGCTGTGTCAAAGCCTCTGTTTAGGAGAACCCTTTAGGGCCCCAGTGCCACCGCTTCATTCCAAGGTCTCCATAGACACAAAAGCACATTCGGACCCATCCCCAGGGGTGTGCATTTCAACTCAGCATCCTCGGTAGCTCCCCACAGATCCAGGTGATCTAAACTGTCTTGTTGCTAGGAGACAATTGGAATGCGAGGTGGGCTACCCAGCCATCCATCCTTAGAACCCTGCTCAGAATCATTGGCCTGGAACCAAACAACAGGTCTCAATTGTCCTGCCGAAGACTCTCTGCAGTTTGGAGCTTCTCACAACTCCCATCATGGGAAAACCCCCATGGCCTCGTGATGCCCCCCCATTCATGAAGGGGCCATCAGGGACAGAAACTCCAACCTGAGCGATCGTCTGATCCTCGCCCTGACTTCAGATGCACGAGATCTCGATTCAGGTCTGTAGATTGTGCCTGCCATGGCCTCACTCAGAAACCTAAGCCTAGCTTGTGTTCTCAGACTTTTGTCGTCAGACTACTGGCCCACAAGGCCTCCAGTTTGGCAATCCAGAACTACAATGCAGCACTCTGCCTGCCCTCCGATAAAAAACGTTGTCCTCTGGGGCTACCCAGTAACCCCAAATGAGGATCAACCTGCACCGACCTTGGCTGTACCCCAAATACATAGGCTGATCAGGGCACTAATGCCCTTTCTGACACAGCCTGAGCCTGGACCCCCTGGCCCCTCCAAGACAGCTGGCCGCACACTGAGCACATCGAGCCGCCATGGCCTTAGGTCGTCATCTCTTCCCAACCTCGGTTTTCAGGTTTCAGAACCTAGACCTTATCTCCAATCACTGCCCAGGGTTGAAGGTGATGCAGAAATCAGAACTCTTTCCCCATGGCAAGAAACCTTGTGGTTGGCATGTTGTCTAACGTTCAGTGTCATTGAAACCAGTGTGTCCCATGAGGCCCCGCCAATGCTCGCGGGCCACATTGGTCACAAACACACATTGTGACCCTCAGGCTGAGCCCAGTCCTCAAGTAAGGCCACTCAGTGGCTGGATGAAGAGATAGCATATTGGGCTTGCCATGCCCCTAGGCCCCAATTTTTAACCATAGTTTGGATTGTCCCTTCAGTCTTCCCCACGGCTTTGCTTTGGAATTCCTCTTTTGGTGGGACACCTGAGGTAACAAAACTGAAATGAGTCCTCCCATCCCACAGATTGACGAAAAGCAATTGGGAATCGGGCCAAATCCTCAGAGAGGAAGATTCGTCCATGGCCCATGAGGCCTCCCCGACATTCCACGGCCATCACTGATAAAAAATCCAGAGACAAAAGCCTGAGCAATCGCCACAGACTCGCACTTTCTTCATATCCTGTAGAGTTCTTCTCATGGTTTGTAGATCGGGCCTGCCATACCTACGTCCCCAAACCTAAGCTGAGTTTGTGTTTTCAGACTTCTGTCCTCAAAGTCTTGGGCCACACGCCCTCCAGGCTGGGCCCCTGGAGCCACACATTAGGACTGTGCCTACCAATCCATGGGAATTCTGCCCATTCCATGGTCCAAAATCGTACAAATTAGGAGAAACCTCCAACGACCCTTAGGCCATCCCAATAGTGTGGGTCACCCGGAACAAACAAGGGGTGTCTGACACCAGCTGATAATCGACCTCCACTCATACCATAGATGGATGTCCCCAGAGAAGAAGATTGAACCGGACAGGACCCTAGGCCATAATAGGATCCATTGCTATGGGTTACAGGCATGTGTCCTCAAAAGCCTGATTCCAATACGAGCATAGGGTTTTTCCTGAGGCACCCATCAGAACTCATCTCGTCTCCACAAGTAAACCTGTGCATGGGAGCCATGTCCAAAGCTTAGGAAAGTACTTCAGGTTGCCGGTGCCACCGCCCCATTCCAAGGCCCTCATGGACACAAAAACACATTAGGACACATCCTCAGGAGAGTCCATTTCAACTCAGCCACCGAGGTTGCTCCCGCAGAGCCATCAGATCTAAACTGTCTTGTTGCTAGGAGACAATTGGAATGCGAGGCGGGCTTCCCAGGCATCCATCCGCGAACGGTGCTCTGGAGTCATTCCATATGGGATGTCCTGGAGCTGTCCAACAGGTCTCAATTGTCCGGAAGAAGGAATCCTGGAAGGGGGCATCCCACAACTCCCAACGTGGGAAAACCTCAATGGTCTCGAGATTCCGCTCCCTTCATGAAGCGGCCGTCATGCTCAGAAACTCCCACCTGAGCCAACGTCTAATCCTCGCCCTGACTTCAGATGCATGAGATATTGGTTCAGATCTGCAGGGGGTACCTGCCGTGCCCTCGCCCTGATACCCAAGTCTAGCTTGTCTTCTCAGACTTCCATCCTCACACTCCTGGCCCCAAAGCCCTCAAGTTTGGCAATTCCGGACCCACAATGCAGCACTCTGCCTGCCCTCTAGAGAAAAAAATGATTGCCTCATGAGCTGCCCAGGCACCTTAAATGAGGGTAAACCTACACAGCACTCGACTTTACCCAAATTATATAGTCTAACCTGGGCACTAATGCACTGTCGAACACATCCTGAGCCCGGACCTCCTGACCAACACCCAGAAAGCTGACCGCACACTGAGCACATAAAACCCGCCATGGCCTTAGGTCATCATCTCTTCCCTACCTCAGTTTTCAGGCTTCAGAACCGAGACCTTATCTCCAATCACTGCCCAGGGGTGAGTCTGATGCAGAAATCAGAACTCCTCCTTACCCATGGCAAGAACCCTTGTGGTTGGCACGTTGTCCAACGATCAGTGTAGGAGAAACCCTGAGGCCCCGCCCATTCTTGAGTGCGACGAGGGCATACACACGCATTGTGACCCTCAGCATGAGTCCTGTCCTCTAGTAAGTCCTCTCAGTGGCTGGACCATTAGATGTCATAATGGGCTTGACATGTCCCTAGGCCCCAATTTTTAACCAGATTTCTGATTGTCCAGTCGCCCCTCCTAGGGCTCTACTCTGAAATCCCTCATTTGGTGGGACACCTGAGGTTAAAAAAGAAAACAACAACAACAACAACAACAACAAAATAAAACGGACTTCTTCCAGCCCACAGAATGAACCCAAACTCTTTGGACGGGGCCAAACCACCAGAGAGTAAGACTCGTCCATTTCCCATGAAGTCACCCAGAAATTCCACGACCATGAGTGACACGATATCGCGAGACAAAAACTTGAGCAGGAGCCTCACACTCGCCCTTCTTTCAAATCCCGAAGAGTTCTCCTCATGGTCTGTAGATCAGTCCTGCCATACCTATGACCTGAAACATAAGCCGAGTTTGTGTTTTCAGACAACTGTCCAAAAAGGGCTGGACGACACAACCTACAGGCTCAGGCCCCTGGAGCCAAACCTGAGGACTGTACTTGCCCTCTCCAAGGGAATTGTGTGTGCCCATTCCAATGGCCACAACCCTTCTAATAGGATAAACCTCCAAAGTCCCTGATATATCTCAATAGTGGTAGCTTCCCAGGAAAAACAGGGGCAATCTGAGCCCAAATGAGCCCCTACCTGCACTCAGACCCATAGACAGATGTCCCCAGAGGTAAAAAGGAAAGAACAGGCCCCTAGGCACTAATCAGATCCATTGCTTTGGTTTCCAGGCATCTCTCCTCAGAGGCCTGGATTTCAAAAGCAGCATATAGCTGTTTCTTGTTTCACCCATCAGAAAACATCTCATCTACACATGGGAAACTTGCACGTTGGAGCTGTGTCAAAGCCTCTGTTTAGGAGAACCCTTTAGGGCCCCAGTGCCACCGCTTCATTCCAAGGTCTCCATAGACACAAAAGCACATTCGGACCCATCCCCAGGGGTGTGCATTTCAACTCAGCATCCTCGGTAGCTCCCCACAGATCCAGGTGATCTAAACTGTCTTGTTGCTAGGAGACAATTGGAATGCGAGGTGGGCTACCCAGCCATCCATCCTTAGAACCCTGCTCAGAATCATTGGCCTGGAACCAAACAACAGGTCTCAATTGTCCTGCCGAAGACTCTCTGCAGTTTGGAGCTTCTCACAACTCCCATCATGGGAAAACCCCCATGGCCTCGTGATGCCCCCCCATTCATGAAGGGGCCATCAGGGACAGAAACTCCAACCTGAGCGATCGTCTGATCCTCGCCCTGACTTCAGATGCACGAGATCTCGATTCAGGTCTGTAGATTGTGCCTGCCATGGCCTCACTCAGAAACCTAAGCCTAGCTTGTGTTCTCAGACTTTTGTCGTCAGACTACTGGCCCACAAGGCCTCCAGTTTGGCAATCCAGAACTACAATGCAGCACTCTGCCTGCCCTCCAGATAAAAAACATTGTCCTCTGGGGCTACCCAGTAACCCCAAATGAGGATCAACCTGCACCGACCTTGGCTGTACCCCAAATACATAGGCTGATCAGGGCACTAATGCCCTTTCTGACACAGCCTGAGCCTGGACCCCCTGGCCCCTCCAAGACAGCTGGCCGCACACTGAGCACATCGAGCCGCCATGGCCTTAGGTCGTCATCTCTTCCCAACCTCGGTTTTCAGGTTTCAGAACCTAGACCTTATCTCCAATCACTGCCCAGGGTTGAAGGTGATGCAGAAATCAGAACTCCTTCCCCATGGCAAGAAACCTTGTGGTTGGCATGTTGTCCAACGTTCAGTGTCATTGAAACCAGTGTGGCCCATGAGGCCCCGCCCATGCTCGCGGGCCACATTGGTCACAAACACACATTGTGACCCTCAGGCTGAGCCCAGTCCTCAAGTAAGGCCACTCAGTGGCTGGATGAAGAGATAGCATATTGGGCTTGCCATGCCCCTAGGCCCCAATTTTTAACCATAGTTCGGATTGTCCCTTCAGTCTTCCCCACGGCTTTGCTTTGGAATTCCTCTTTTGGTGGGACACCTGAGGTAACAAAACTGAAATGAGTCCTCCCATCCCACAGATTGACGAAAAGCAATTGGGAATCGGGCCAAATCCTCAGAGAGGAAGATTCGTCCATGGCCCATGAGGCCTCCCCGACATTCCACGGCCATCACTGATAAAAAATCCAGAGACAAAAGCCTGAGCAATCGCCACAGACTCGCACTTTCTTCATATCCTGTAGAGTTCTTCTCATGGTTTGTAGATCGGGCCTGCCATACCTACGTCCCCAAACCTAAGCTGAGTTTGTGTTTTCAGACTTCTGTCCTCAAAGTCTTGGGCCACACGCCCTCCAGGCTGGGCCCCTGGAGCCACACATTAGGACTGTGCCTACCAATCCATGGGAATTCTGCCCATTCCATGGTCCAAAATCGTACAAATTAGGAGAAACCTCCAACGACCCTTAGGCCATCCCAATAGTGTGGGTCACCCGGAACAAACAAGGGGTGTCTGACACCAGCTGATAATCGACCTCCACTCATACCATAGATGGATGTCCCCAGAGAAGAAGATTGAACCGGACAGGACCCTAGGCCATAATAGGATCCATTGCTATGGGTTACAGGCATGTGTCCTCAAAAGCCTGATTCCAATACGAGCATAGGGTTTTTCCTGAGGCACCCATCAGAACTCATCTCGTCTCCACAAGTAAACCTGTGCATGGGAGCCATGTCCAAAGCTTAGGAAAGTACTTCAGGTTGCCGGTGCCACCGCCCCATTCCAAGGCCCTCATGGACACAAAAACACATTAGGACACATCCTCAGGAGAGTCCATTTCAACTCAGCCACCGAGGTTGCTCCCGCAGAGCCATCAGATCTAAACTGTCTTGTTGCTAGGAGACAATTGGAATGCGAGGCGGGCTTCCCAGGCATCCAACCGCGAACGGTGCTCTGGAGTCATTCCATATGGGATGTCCTGGAGCTGTCCAACAGGTCTCAATTGTCCGGAAGAAGGAATCCTGGAAGGGGGCATCCCACAACTCCCAACGTGGGAAAACCTCAATGGTCTCGAGATTCCGCTCCCTTCATGAAGCGGCCGTCATGCTCAGAAACTCCCACCTGAGCCAACGTCTGATCCTCGCCCTGACTTCAGATGCATGAGATATTGGTTCAGATCTGCAGGGGGTACCTGCCGTGCCCTCGCCCTGAAACCCAAGTCTAGCTTGTCTTCTCAGACTTCCATCCTCACACTCCTGGCCCCAAAGCCCTCAAGTTTGGCAATTCCGGACCCACAATGCAGCACTCTGCCTGCCCTCTAGAGAAAAAAATGATTGCCTCATGAGCTGCCCAGGCACCTTAAATGAGGGTAATCCTACACAGCACTCGACTTTACCCAAATTATATAGTCTAACCTGGGCACTAATGCACTGTCGAACACATCCTGAGCCCGGACCTCCTGACCAACACCCAGAAAGCTGACCGCACATTGAGCACATAAAACCCGCCATGGCCTTAGGTCATCATCTCTTCCCTACCTCAGTTTTCAGGCTTCAGAACCGAGACCTTATCTCCAATCACTGCCCAGGGGTGAGTCTGATGCAGAAATCAGAACTCCTCCTTACCCATGGCAAGAAACCTTGTGGTTGGCACGTTGTCCAAGGATCAGTGTAGGAGAAACCCTGAGGCCCCGCCCATTCTTGAATGCGACGAGGGCTTACACACGCATTGTGACCCTCAGCATGAGTCCTGTCCTCTAGTAAGTCCTCTCAGTGGCTGGACCATTAGATGTCATAATGGGCTTGACATGTCCCTAGGCCCCAATTTTTAACCAGATTTCTGATTGTCCAGTCGCCCCTCCTAGGGCTCTACTCTGAAATCCCTCATTTGGTGGGACACCTGAGGTTAAAAAAGAAAACAACAACAACAACAAAATAAAACGGACTTCTTCCAGCCCACAGAATGAACCCAAACTCTTTGGACGGGGCCAAACCACCAGAGAGTAAGACTCGTCCATTTCCCATGAAGTCACCCAGAAATTCCACGACCATGAGTGACACGATATCCAGAGACAAAAACTTGAGCAGGAGCCTCACACTCGCCCTTCTTTCAAATCCCGAAAAGTTCTCCTCATGGTCTGTAGATCAGTCCTGCCATACCTATGACCTGAAACATAAGCCGAGTTTGTGTTTTCAGACAACTGTCCAAAAAGGGCTGGACGACACAACCTACAGGCTCAGGCCCCTGGAGCCAAACCTGAGGACTGTACTTGCCCTCTCCAAGGGAATTGTGTGTGCCCATTCCAATGGCCACAACCCTTCTAATAGGATAAACCTCCAAAGTCCCTGATATATCTCAATAGTGGTAGCTTCCCAGGAAAAACAGGGGCAATCTGAGCCCAAATGAGCCCCTACCTGCACTCAGACCCATAGACAGATGTCCCCAGAGGTAAAAAGGAAAGAACAGGCCCCTAGGCACTAATCAGATCCATTGCTTTGGTTTCCAGGCATCTCTCCTCAGAGGCCTGGATTTCAAAAGCAGCATATAGCTGTTTCTTGTTTCACCCATCAGAAAACATCTCATCTACACATGGGAAACTTGCACGTTGGAGCTGTGTCAAAGCCTCTGTTTAGGAGAACCCTTTAGGGCCCCAGTGCCACCGCTTCATTCCAAGGTCTCCATAGACACAAAAGCACATTCGGACCCATCCCCAGGGGTGTGCATTTCAACTCAGCATCCTCGGTAGCTCCCCACAGATCCAGGAGATCTAAACTGTCTTGTTGCTAGGAGACAATTGGAATGCGAGGTGGGCTACCCAGCCATCCATCCTTAGAACCCTGCTCAGAATCATTGGCCTGGAGCCAAACAACAGGTCTCAATTGTCCTGCCGAAGACTCTCTGCAGTTTGGAGCTTCTCACAACTCCCATCATGGGAAAACCCCCATGGCCTCGCGATGCCCCCCCATTCATGAAGGGGCCATCAGGGACAGAAACTCCAACCTGAGCGATCGTCTGATCCTCGCCCTGACTTCAGATGCACGAGATCTCGATTCAGGTCTGTAGATTGTGCCTGCCATGGCCTCACCCAGAAACCTAAGCCTAGCTTGTGTTCTCAGACTTTTGTCGTCAGACTACTGGCCCACAAGGCCTCCAGTTTGGCAATCCAGAACTACAATGCAGCACTCTGCCTGCCCTCCAGATAAAAAACATTGTCCTCTGGGGCTACCCAGTAACCCCAAATGAGGATCAACCTGCACCGACCTTGGCTGTACCCCAAATACATAGGCTGACCAGGGCACTAATGCCCTTTCTGACACAGCCTGAGCCTGGACCCCCTGGCCCCTCCCAGACAGCTGGCCGCACACTGAGCACATCGAGCCGCCATGGCCTTAGGTCGTCATCTCTTCCCAACCTCGGTTTTCAGGTTTCAGAACCTAGACCTTATCTCCAATCACTGCCCAGGGTTGAAGGTGATGCAGAAATCAGAACTCCTTCCCCATGGCAAGAAACCTTGTGGTTGGCATGTTGTCCAACGTTCAGTGTCGTTGAAACCAGTGTGGCCCATGAGGCCCCGCCCATGCTCGCGTGCCACATTGGTCACAAACACACATTGTGACCCTCAGGCTGAGCCCAGTCCTCAAGTAAGGCCACTCAGTGGCTGGATGAAGAGATAGCATATTGGGCTTGCCATGCCCCTAGGCCCCAATTTTTCACCATAGTTCGGATTGTCCCTTCAGTCTTCCCCACGGCTTTGCTTTGGAATTCCTCTTTTGGTGGGACACCTGAGGTAACAAAACTGAAATGAGTCCTCCCATTCCACAGATTGACGAAAAGCAATTGGGAATCGGGCCAAATCCTCAGAGAGGAAGATTCGTCCATGGCCCATGAGGCCTCCCCGACATTCCACGGCCATCACTGATACAAAATCCAGAGACAAAAGCCTGAGCAATCGCCACAGACTCGCACTTTCTTCATATCCTGTAGAGTTCTTCTCATGGTTTGTAGATCGGGCCTGCCATACCTACGTCCCCAAACCTAAGCTGAGTTTGTGTTTTCAGACTTCTGTCCTCAAAGTCTTGGGCCACACGCCCTCCAGGCTGGGCCCCTGGAGCCACACATTAGGACTGTGCCTACCAATCCATGGGAATTCTGCCCATTCCATGGTCCAAAATCGTACAAATTAGGAGAAACCTCCAACGACCCTTAGGCCATCCCAATAGTGTGGGTCACCCGGAACAAACAAGGGGTGTCTGACACCAGCTGATAATCGACCTCCACTCATACCATAGATGGATGTCCCCAGAGAAGAAGATTGAACCAGACAGGACCCTAGGCCATAATAGGATCCATTGCTATGGGTTACAGGCATGTGTCCTCAAAAGCCTGATTCCAATACGAGCATAGGGGTTTTCCTGAGGCACCCATCAGAACTCATCTCGTCTCCACAAGTAAACCTGTGCATGGGAGCCATGTCCAAAGCTTAGGAAAGTACTTCAGGTTGCCGGTGCCACCGCCCCATTCCAAGGCCCTCATGGACACAAAAACACATTAGGACACATCCTCAGGAGAGTCCATTTCAACTCAGCCACCGAGGTTGCTCCGGCAGAGCCATCAGATCTAAACTGTCTTGTTGCTAGGAGACAATTGGAATGCGAGGCGGGCTTCCCAGGCATCCATCCGCGAACGGTGCTCTGGAGTCATTCCATATGGGATGTCCTGGAGCTGTCCAACAGGTCTCAATTGTCCGGAAGAAGGAATCCTGGAAGGGGGCATCCCACAACTCCCAACGTGGGAAAACCTCAATGGTCTCGAGATTCCGCTCCCTTCATGAAGCGGCCGTCATGCTCAGAAACTCCCACCTGAGCCAACGTCTAATCCTCGCCCTGACTTCAGATGCATGAGATATTGGTTCAGATCTGCAGGGGGTACCTGCCGTGCCCTCGCCCTGATACCCAAGTCTAGCTTGTCTTCTCAGACTTCCATCCTCACACTCCTGGCCCCAAAGCCCTCAAGTTTGGCAATTCCGGACCCACAATGCAGCACTCTGCCTGCCCTCTAGAGAAAAAAATGATTGCCTCATGAGCTGCCCAGGCACCTTAAATGAGGGTAAACCTACACAGCACTCGACTTTACCCAAATTATATAGTCTAACCTGGGCACTAATGCACTGTCGAACACATCCTGAGCCCGGACCTCCTGACCAACACCCAGAAAGCTGACCGCACACTGAGCACATAAAACCCGCCATGGCCTTAGGTCATCATCTCTTCCCTACCTCAGTTTTCAGGCTTCAGAACCGAGACCTTATCTCCAATCACTGCCCAGGGGTGAGTCTGATGCAGAAATCAGAACTCCTCCTTACCCATGGCAAGAACCCTTGTGGTTGGCACGTTGTCCAACGATCAGTGTAGGAGAAACCCTGAGGCCCCGCCCATTCTTGAGTGCGACGAGGGCATACACACGCATTGTGACCCTCAGCATGAGTCCTGTCCTCTAGTAAGTCCTCTCAGTGGCTGGACCATTAGATGTCATAATGGGCTTGACATGTCCCTAGGCCCCAATTTTTAACCAGATTTCTGATTGTCCAGTCGCCCCTCCTAGGGCTCTACTCTGAAATCCCTCATTTGGTGGGACACCTGAGGTTAAAAAAGAAAACAACAACAACAACAAAATAAAACGGACTTCTTCCAGCCCACAGAATGAACCCAAACTCTTTGGACGGGGCCAAACCACCAGAGAGTAAGACTCGTCCATTTCCCATGAAGTCACCCAGAAATTCCACGACCATGAGTGACACGGTATCCAGAGACAAAAACTTGAGCAGGAGCCTCACACTCGCCCTTCTTTCAAATCCCGAAAAGTTCTCCTCATGGTCTGTAGATCAGTCCTGCCATACCTATGACCTGAAACATAAGCCGAGTTTGTGTTTTCAGACAACTGTCCAAAAAGGGCTGGACGACACAACCTACAGGCTCAGGCCCCTGGAGCCAAACCTGAGGACTGTACTTGCCCTCTCCAAGGGAATTGTGTGTGCCCATTCCAATGGCCACAACCCTTCTAATAGGATAAACCTCCAAAGTCCCTGATATATCTCAATAGTGGTAGCTTCCCAGGAAAAACAGGGTCAATCTGAGCCCAACTGAGCCCCTACCTGCACTCAGACCCATAGACAGATGTCCCCAGAGGTAAAAAGGAAAGAACAGGCCCCTAGGCACTAATCAGATCCATTGCTTTGGTTTCCAGGCATCTCTCCTCAGAGGCCTGGATTTCAAAAGCAGCATATAGCTGTTTCTTGTTTCACCCATCAGAAAACATCTCATCTACACATGGGAAACTTGCACGTTGGAGCTGTGTCAAAGCCTCTGTTTAGGAGAACCCTTTAGGGCCCCAGTGCCACCGCTTCATTCCAAGGTCTCCATAGACACAAAAGCACATTCGGACCCATCCCCAGGGGTGTGCATTTCAACTCAGCATCCTCGGTAGCTCCCCACAGATCCAGGAGATCTAAACTGTCTTGTTGCTAGGAGACAATTGGAATGCGAGGTGGGCTACCCAGCCATCCATCCTTAGAACCCTGCTCAGAATCATTGGCCTGGAGCCAAACAACAGGTCTCAATTGTCCTGCCGAAGACTCTCTGCAGTTTGGAGCTTCTCACAACTCCCATCATGGGAAAACCCCCATGGCCTCGTGATGCCCCCCCATTCATGAATGGGCCATCAGGGACAGAAACTCCAACCTGAGCGATCGTCTGATCCTCGCCCTGACTTCAGATGCACGAGATCTCGATTCAGGTCTGTAGATTGTGCCTGCCATGGCCTCACCCAGAAACCTAAGCCTAGCTTGTGTTCTCAGACTTTTGTCGTCAGACTACTGGCCCACAAGGCCTACAGTTTGGCAATCCAGAACTACAATGCAGCACTCTGCCTGCCCTCCTGATAAAAAACATTGTCCTCTGGGGCTACCCAGTAACCCCAAATGAGGATCAACCTGCACCGACCTTGGCTGTACCCCAAATACATAGGCTGACCAGGGCACTAATGCCCTTTCTGACACAGCCTGAGCCTGGACCCCCTGGCCCCTCCCAGACAGGTGGCCGCACACTGAGCACATCGAGCCGCCATGGCCTTAGGTCGTCATCTCTTCCCAACCTCGGTTTTCAGGTTTCAGAACCTAGACCTTATCTCCAATCACTGCCCAGGGTTGAAGGTGATGCAGAAATCAGAACTCCTTCCCCATGGCAAGAAACCTTGTGGTTGGCATGTTGTCCAACGTTCAGTGTCGTTGAAACCAGTGTGGCCCATGAGGCCCCGCCCATGCTCGCGGGCCACATTGGTCACAAACACACATTGTGACCCTCAGGCTGAGCCCAGTCCTCAAGTAAGGCCACTCAGTGGCTGGATGAAGAGATAGCATATTGGGCTTGCCATGCCCCTAGGCCCCAATTTTTCACCATAGTTCGGATTGTCCCTTCAGTCTTCCCCACGGCTTTGCTTTGGAATTCCTCTTTTGGTGGGACACCTGAGGTAACAAAACTGAAATGAGTCCTCCCATCCCACAGATTGACGAAAAGCAATTGGGAATCGGGCCAAATCCTCAGAGAGGAAGATTCGTCTATGGCCCATGAGGCCTCCCCGACATTCCACGGCCATCACTGATACAAAATCCAGAGACAAAAGCCTGAGCAATCGCCACAGAATCGCACTTTCTTCATATCCTGTAGAGTTCTTCTCATGGTTTGTAGATCGGGCCTGCCATACCTACGTCCCCAAACCTATGCTGAGGTTGTGTTTTCAGACTTCTGTCCTCAAAGTCTTGGGCCACACGCCCTCCAGGCTGGGCCCCTGGAGCCACACATTAGGACTGTGCCTACCAATCCATGGGAATTCTGCCCATTCCATGGTCCAAAATCGTACAAATTAGGAGAAACCTCCAACGACCCTTAGGCCATCCCAATAGTGTGGGTCACCCGGAACAAACAAGGGGTGTCTGACACCAGCTGATAATCGACCTCCACTCATACCATAGATGGATGTCCCCAGAGAAGAAGATTGAACCAGACAGGACCCTAGGCCATAATAGGATCCATTGCTATGGGTTACAGGCATGTGTCCTCAAAAGCCTGATTCCAATACGAGCATAGGGTTTTTCCTGAGGCACCCATCAGAACTCATCTCGTCTCCACAAGTAAACCTGTGCATGGGAGCCATGTCCAAAGCTTAGGAAAGTACTTCAGGTTGCCGGTGCCACCGCCCCATTCCAAGGCCCTCATGGACACAAAAACACATTAGGACACATCCTCAGGAAAGTCCATTTAAACTCAGCCACCGAGGTTGCTCCCGCAGAGCCATCAGATCTAAACTGTCTTGTTGCTAGGAGACAATTGGAATGCGATGCGGGCTTCCCAGGCATCCATCCGCGAACGGTGCTCTGGAGTCATTCCATATGGGATGTCCTGGAGCTGTCCAACAGGTCTCAATTGTCCGGAAGAAGGAATCCTGGAAGGGGGCATCCCACAACTCCCAACGTGGGAAAACCTCAATGGTCTCGAGATTCCGCTCCCTTCATGAAGCGGCCGTCATGCTCAGAAACTCCCACCTGAGCCAACGTCTGATCCTCGCCCTGACTTCAGATGCATGAGATATTGGTTCAGATCTGCAGGGGGTACCTGCCGTGCCCTCGCCCTGAAACCCAAGTCTAGCTTGTCTTCTCAGACTTCCATCCTCACACTCCTGGCCCCAAAGCCCTCAAGTTTGGCAATTCCGGACCCACAATGCAGCACTCTGCCTGCCCTCTAGAGAAAAATTGATTGCCTCATGAGCTGCCCAGGCACCTTAAATGAGGGTAAACCTACACAGCACTCAACTTTACCCAAATTATATAGTCTCACCTGGGCACTAATGCACTGTCGAACACATCCTGAGCCCAGACCTCCTGACCAACACCCAGAAAGCTGACCGCACATTGAGCCCATAAAACCCGCCATGGCCTTAGGTCATCATCTCTTCCCTACCTCAGTTTTCAGGCTTCAGAACCGAGACCTTATCTCCAATCACTGCCCAGGGGTGAGTCTGATGCAGAAATCAGAACTCCTCCTTACCCATGGCAAGAACCCTTGTGGTTGGCACGTTGTCCAAGGATCAGTGTAGGAGAAACCCTGAGGCCCCACCCATTCTTGAATGCGTGGAGGGTTTACACACGCATTGTGACCCTCAGCATGAGTCCTGTCCTCTAGTGAGTCCTCTCAGTGGCTGGACCATTAGATGTCATAATGGGCTTGACATGTCCCTAGGCCCCAATTTTTAACCAGATTTCTGATTGTCCAGTCGCCCCTCCTAGGGCTCTACTCTGAAATCCCTCATTTGGTGGGACACCTGAGGTTAAAAAAGAAAACAACAACAACAACAAAATAAAACGGACTTCTTCCAGCCCACAGAATGAACCCAAACTCTTTGGACGGGGCCAAACCACCAGAGAGTAAGACTCGTCCATTTCCCATGAAGTCACCCAGAAATTCCACGACCATGAGTGACACGATATCCAGAGACAAAAACTTGAGCAGGAGCCTCACACTCGCCCTTCTTTCAAATCCCGAAAAGTTCTCCTCATGGTCTGTAGATCAGTCCTGCCATACCTATGACCCGAAACATAAGCCGAGTTTGTGTTTTCAGACAACTGTCCAAAAAGGGCTGGACGACACAACCTACAGGCTCAGGCCCCTGGAGCCAAACCTGAGGACTGTACTTGCCCTCTCCAAGGGAATTGTGTGTGCCCATTCCAATGGCCACAACCCTTCTAATAGGATAAACCTCCAAAGTCCCTGATATATCTCAATAGTGGTAGCTTCCCAGGAAAAACAGGGGCAATCTGAGCCCAAATGAGCCCCTATCTGCACTCAGACCCATAGACAGATGTCCCCAGAGGTAAAAAGGAAAGAACAGGCCCCTAGGCACTAATCAGATCCATTGCTTTGGTTTCCAGGCATCTCTCCTCAGAGGCCTGGATTTCAAAAGCAGCATATAGCTGTTTCTTGTTTCACCCATCAGAAAACATCTCATCTACACATGGGAAACTTGCACGTTGGAGCTGTGTCAAAGCCTCTGTTTAGGAGAACCCTTTAGGGCCCCAGTGCCACCGCTTCATTCCAAGGTCTCCATAGACACAAAAGCACATTCGGACCCATCCCCAGGGGTGTGCATTTCAACTCAGCATCCTCGGTAGCTCCCCACAGATCCAGGAGATCTAAACTGTCTTGTTGCTAGGAGACAATTGGAATGCGAGGTGGGCTACCCAGCCATCCATCCTTAGAACCCTGCTCAGAATCATTGGCCTGGAGCCAAACAACAGGTCTCAATTGTCCTGCCGAAGACTCTCTGCAGTTTGGAGCTTCTCACAACTCCCATCATGGGAAAACCCCCATGGCCTCGTGATGCCCCCCCATTCATGAAGGGGCCATCAGGGACAGAAACTCCAACCTGAGCGATCGTCTGATCCTCGCCCTGACTTCAGATGCACGAGATCTCGATTCAGGTCTGTAGATTGTGCCTGCCATGGCCTCACCCAGAAACCTAAGCCTAGCTTGTGTTCTCAGACTTTTGTCGTCAGACTACTGGCCCACAAGGCCTCCAGTTTGGCAATCCAGAACTACAATGCAGCACTCTGCCTGCCCTCCAGATAAAAAACATTGTCCTCTGGGGCTACCCAGTAACCCCAAATGAGGATCAACCTGCACCGACCTTGGCTGTACCCCAAATACATAGGCTGACCAGGGCACTAATGCCCTTTCTGACACAGCCTGAGCCTGGACCCCCTGGCCCATCCCAGACAGCTGGCCGCACACTGAGCACATCAAGCCGCCATGGCCTTAGGTCGTCATCTCTTCCCAACCTCGGTTTTCAGGTTTCAGAACCTAGACCTTATCTCCAATCACTGCCCAGGGTTGAAGGTGATGCAGAAATCAGAACTCCTTCCCCATGGCAAGAAACCTTGTGGTTGGCATGTTGTCCAACGTTCAGTGTCGTTGAAACCAGTGTGGCCCATGAGGCCCCGCCCATGGTCGCGGGCCACATTGGTCACAAACACACATTGTGACCCTCAGGCTGAGCCCAGTCCTCAAGTAAGGCCACTCAGTGGCTGGATGAAGAGATAGCATATTGGGCTTGCCATGCCCCTAGGTCCCAATTTTTCACCATAGTTCGGATTGTCCCTTCAGTCTTCCCCACGGCTTTGCTTTGGAATTCCTCTTTTGGTGGGACACCTGAGGTAACAAAACTGAAAAGAGTCCTCCCATCCCACAGATTGACGAAAAGCAATTGGGAATCGGGCCAAATCCTCAGAGAGGAAGATTCGTCCATGGCCCATGAGGCCTCCCCGACATTCCACGGCCATCACTGATACAAAATCCAGAGACAAAAGCCTGAGCAATCGCCACAGACTCGCACTTTCTTCATATCCTGTAGAGTTCTTCTCATGGTTTGTAGATCGGGCCTGCCATACCTACGTCCCCAAACCTAAGCTGAGTTTGTGTTTTCAGACTTCTGTCCTCAAAGTCTTGGGCCACACGCCCTCCAGGCTGGGCCCCTGGAGCCACACATTAGGACTGTGCCTACCAATCCATGGGAATTCTGCCCATTCCATGGTCCAAAATCGTACAAATTAGGAGAAACCTCCAACGACCCTTAGGCCATCCCAATAGTGTGGGTCACCCGGAACAAACAAGGGGTGTCTGACACCAGCTGATAATCGACCTCCACTCATACCATAGATGGATGTCCCCAGAGAAGAAGATTGAACCAGACAGGACCCTAGGCCATAATAGGATCCATTGCTATGGGTTACAGGCATGTGTCCTCAAAAGCCTGATTCCAATACGAGCATAGGGGTTTTCCTGAGGCACCCATCAGAACTCATCTCGTCTCCACAAGTAAACCTGTGCATGGGAGCCATGTCCAAAGCTTAGGAAAGTACTTCAGGTTGCCGGTGCCACCGCCCCATTCCAAGGCCCTCATGGACACAAAAACACATTAGGACACATCCTCAGGAGAGTCCATTTCAACTCAGCCACCGAGGTTGCTCCGGCAGAGCCATCAGATCTAAACTGTCTTGTTGCTAGGAGACAATTGGAATGCGAGGCGGGCTTCCCAGGCATCCATCCGCGAACGGTGCTCTGGAGTCATTCCATATGGGATGTCCTGGAGCTGTCCAACAGGTCTCAATTGTCCGGAAGAAGGAATCCTGGAAGGGGGCATCCCACAACTCCCAACGTGGGAAAACCTCAATGGTCTCGAGATTCCGCTCCCTTCATGAAGCGGCCGTCATGCTCAGAAACTCCCACCTGAGCCAACGTCTGATCCTCGCCCTGACTTCAGATGCATGAGATATTGGTTCAGATCTGCAGGGGGTACCTGCCGTGCCCTCGCCCTGAAACCCAAGTCTAGCTTGTCTTCTCAGACTTCCATCCTCACACTCCTGGCCCCAAAGCCCTCAAGTTTGGCAATTCCGGACCCACAATGCAGCACTCTGCCTGCCCTCTAGAGAAAAAAATGATTGCCTCATGAGCTGCCCAGGCACCTTAAATGAGGGTAAACCTACACAGCACTCGACTTTACCCAAATTATATAGTCTAACCTGGGCACTAATGCACTGTCGAACACATCCTGAGCCCGGACCTCCTGACCAACACCCAGAAAGCTGACCGCACACTGAGCACATAAAACCCGCATGGCCTTAGGTCATCATCTCTTCCCTACCTCAGTTTTCAGGCTTCAGAACCGAGACCTTATCTCCAATCACTGCCCAGGGGTGAGTCTGATGCAGAAATCAGAACTCCTCCTTACCCATGGCAAGAACCCTTGTGGTTGGCACGTTGTCCAACGATCAGTGTAGGAGAAACCCTGAGGCCCCGCCCATTCTTGAGTGCGACGAGGGCATACACACGCATTGTGACCCTCAGCATGAGTCCTGTCCTCTAGTAAGTCCTCTCAGTGGCTGGAAAATTAGATGTCATAATGGGCTTGACATGTCCCTAGGCCCCAATTTTTAACCAGATTTCTGATTGTCCAGTCGCCCCTCCTAGGGCTCTACTCTGAAATCCCTCATTTGGTGGGACACCTGAGGTTAAAAAAGAAAACAACAACAACAACAACAACAACAAATTAAAACGGACTTCTTCCAGCCCACAGAATGAACCCAAACTCTTTGGACGGGGCCAAACCACCAGAGAGTAAGACTCGTCCATTTCCCATGAAGTCACCCAGAAATTCCACGACCATGAGTGACACGATATCCAGAGACAAAAACTTGAGCAGGAGCCTCACACTCTCCCTTCTTTCAAATCCCGAAAAGTTCTCCTCATGGTCTGTAGATCAGTCCTGCCATACCTTTGACCTGAAACATAAGCCGAGTTTGTGTTTTCAGACAACTGTCCAAAAAGGGCTGGACGACACAACCTACAGGCTCAGGCCCCTGGAGCCAAACCTGAGGACTGTACTTGCCCTCTCCAAGGGAATTGTGTGTGCCCATTCCAATGGCCACAACCCTTCTAATAGGATAAACCTCCAAAGTCCCTGATATATCTCAATAGTGGTAGCTTCCCAGGAAAAACAGGGGCAATCTGAGCCCAAATGAGCCCCTACCTGCACTCAGACCCATAGACAGATGTCCCCAGAGGTAAAAAGGAAAGAACAGGCCCCTAGGCACTAATCAGATCCATTGCTTTGGTTTCCAGGCATCTCTCCTCAGAGGCCTGGATTTCAAAAGCAGCATATAGCTGTTTCTTGTTTCACCCATCAGAAAACATCTCATCTACACATGGGAAACTTGCACGTTGGAGCTGTGTCAAAGCCTCTGTTTAGGAGAACCCTTTAGGGCCCCAGTGCCACCGCTTCATTCCAAGGTCTCCATAGACACAAAAGCACATTCGGACCCATCCCCAGGGGTGTGCATTTCAACTCAGCATCCTCGGTAGCTCCCCACAGATCCAGGAGATCTAAACTGTCTTGTTGCTAGGAGACAATTGGAATGCGAGGTGGGCTACCCAGCCATCCATCCTTAGAACCCTGCTCAGAATCATTGGCCTGGAGCCAAACAACAGGTCTCAATTGTCCTGCCGAAGACTCTCTGCAGTTTGGAGCTTCTCACAACTCCCATCATGGGAAAACCCCCATGGCCTCGTGATGCCCCCCCATTCATGAAGGGGCCATCAGGGACAGAAACTCCAACCTGAGCGATCGTCTGATCCTCGCCCTGACTTCAGATGCACGAGATCTCGATTCAGGTCTGTAGATTGTGCCTGCCATGGCCTCACCCAGAAACCTAAGCCTAGCTTGTGTTCTCAGACTTTTGTCGTCAGACTACTGGCCCACAAGGCCTCCAGTTTGGCAATCCAGAACTACAATGCAGCACTCTGCCTGCCCTCCTGATAAAAAACATTGTCCTCTGGGGCTACCCAGTAACCCCAAATGAGGATCAACCTGCACCGACCTTGGCTGTACCCCAAAAACATAGGCTGACCAGGGCACTAATGCCCTTTCTGACACAGCCTGAGCCTGGACCCCCTGGCCCCTCCCAGACAGCTGGCCGCACACTGAGCACATCCAGCCGCTATGGACTTAGGTCGTCATCTCTTCCCAACCTCGGTTTTCAGGTTTCAGAACCTAGACCTTATCTCCAATCACTGCCCAGGGTTGAAGGTGATGCAGAAATCAGAACTCTTTCCCCATGGCAAGAAACCTTGTGGTTGGCATGTTGTCCAACGTTCAGTGTCGTTGAAACCAGTGTGGCCCATGAGGCCCCGCCCATGCTCGCGGGCCACATTGGTCACAAACACACATTGTGACCCTCAGGCTGAGCCCAGTCCTCAAGTAAGGCCACTCAGTGGCTGGATGAAGAGATAGCATATTGGGCTTGCCATGCCCCTAGGCCCCAATTTTTCACCATAGTTCGGATTGTCCCTTCATTCTTCCCCACCGCTTTGCTTTGGAATTCCTCTTTTGGTGGGACACCTGAGGTAACAAAACTGAAATGAGTCCTCCCATCCCACAGATTGACGAAAAGCAATTGGGAATCGGGCCAAATCCTCAGAGAGGAAGATTTGTCCATGGACCATGAGGCCTCACCGACATTCCACGGCCATCACTGATACAAAATCCAGAGACAAAAGCCTGAGCAATCCCCACAGACTCGCACTCTTCATATCCTGTAGAGTTCTTCTCATGGTTTGTAGATCGGGCCTGCCATACCTACGTCCCCAAACCTAAGCTGAGTTTGTGTTTTCAGACTTCTGTCCTCAAAGTCTTGGGCCACACGCCCTCCAGGCTGGGCCCCTGGAGCCACACATTAGGACTGTGCCTACCAATCCATGGGAATTCTGCCCATTCCATGGTCCAAAATCGTACAAATTAGGAGAAACCTCCAACGACCCTTAGGCCATCCCAATAGTGTGGGTCACCCGGAACAAACAAGGGGTGTCTGACACCAGCTGATAATCGACCTCCACTCATACCATAGATGGATGTCCCCAGAGAAGAAGATTGAACCAGACAGGACCCTAGGCCATAATAGGATCCATTGCTATGGGTTACAGGCATGTGTCCTCAAAAGCCTGATTCCAATACGAGCATAGGGTTTTTCCTGAGGCACCCATCAGAACTCATCTCGTCTCCACAAGTAAACCTGTGCATGGGAGCCATGTCCAAAGCTTAGGAAAGTACTTCAGGTTGCCGGTGCCACCGCCCCATTCCAAGGCCCTCATGGACACAAAAACACATTAGGACACATCCTCAGGAGAGTCCATTTCAACTCAGCCACCGAGGTTGCTCCGGCAGAGCCATCAGATCTAAACTGTCTTGTTGCTAGGAGACAATTGGAATGCGAGGCGGGCTTCCCAGGCATCCATCCGCGAATGGTGCTCTGGAGTCATTCCATATGGGATGTCCTGGAGCTGTCCAACAGGTCTCAATTGTCCGGAAGAAGGAATCCTGGAAGGGGGCATCCCACAACTCCCAACGTGGGAAAACCTCAATGGTCTCGAGATTCCGCTCCCTTCATGAAGCGGCCGTCATGCTCAGAAACTCCCACCTGAGCCAACGTCTGATCCTCGCCCTGACTTCAGATGCATGAGATATTGGTTCAGATCTGCAGGGGGTACCTGCCGTGCCCTCGCCCTGAAACCCAAGTCTAGCTTGTCTTCTCAGACTTCCATCCTCACACTCCTGGCCCCAAAGCCCTCAAGTTTGGCAATTCCGGACCCACAATGCAGCACTCTGCCTGCCCTCTAGAAAAAAAATGATTGCCTCATGAGCTGCCCAGGCACCTTAAATGAGGGTAAACCTACACAGCACTCGACTTTACCCAAATTATATAGTCTAACCTGGGCACTAATGCACTGTCGAACACATCCTGAGCCCAGACCTCCTGACCAACACCCAGAAAGCTGACCGCACACTGAGCACATAAAACCCGCCATGGCCTTAGGTCATCATCTCTTCCCTACCTCAGTTTTCAGGCTTCAGAACCGAGACCTTATCTCCAATCACTGACCAGGGGTGAGTCTGATGCAGAAATCAGAACTCCTCCTTACCCATGGCAAGAACCCTTGTGGTTGGCACGTTTTCCAACGATCAGTTTAGGAGAAACCCTGAGGCCCCGCCCATTCTTGAGTGCGACAAGGGCATACACACGAATTGTGACCCTCAGCATGAGTCCTGTCCTCTAGTAAGTCCTCTCAGTGGCTGGACCATTAGATGTCATAATGGGCTTGACATGTCCCTAGGCCCCAATTTTTAACCAGATTTCTGATTGTCCAGTCGCCCCTCCTAGGGCTCTACTCTGAAATCCCTCATTTGGTGGGACACCTGAGGTTAAAAAAGAAAACAACAACAACAACAAAATAAAACGGACTTCTTCCAGCCCACAGAATGAACCCAAACTCTTTGGACGGGGCCAAACCACCAGAGAGTAAGACTCGTCCATTTCCCATGAAGTCACCCAGAAATTCCACGACCATGAGTGACACGATATCCAGAGACAAAAACTTGAGCAGGAGCCTCACACTCGCCCTTCTTTCAAATCCCGAAAAGTTCTCCTCATGGTCTGTAGATCAGTCCTGCCATACCTATGACCTGAAACATAAGCCGAGTTTGTGTTTTCAGACAACTGTCCAAAATGGGCTGGACGACACAACCTACAGGCTCAGGCCCCTGGAGCCAAACCTGAGGACTGTACTTGCCCTCTCCAAGGGAATTGTGTGTGCCCATTCCAATGGCCACAACCCTTCTAATAGGATAAACCTCCAAAGTCCCTGATATATCTCAATAGTGGTAGCTTCCCAGGAAAAACAGGGGCAATCTGAGCCCAAATGAGCCCCTACCTGCACTCAGACCCATAGACAGATGTCCCCAGAGGTAAAAAGGAAAGAAAAGGCCCCTAGGCACTAATCAGATCCATTGCTTTGGTTTCCAGGCATCTCTCCTCAGAGGCCTGGATTTCAAAAGCAGCATATAGCTGTTTCTTGTTTCACCCATCAGAAAACATCTCATCTACACATGGGAAACTTGCACGTTGGAGCTGTGTCAAAGCCTCTGTTTAGGAGAACCCTTTAGGGCCCCAGTGCCACCGCTTCATTCCAAGGTCTCCATAGACACAAAAGCACATTCGGACCCATCCCCAGGGGTGTGCATTTCAACTCAGCATCCTCGGTAGCTCCCCACAGATCCAGGAGATCTAAACTGTCTTGTTGCTAGGAGACAATTGGAATGCGAGGTGGGCTACCCAGCCATCCATCCTTAGAACCCTGCTCAGAATCATTGGCCTGGAGCCAAACAACAGGTCTCAATTGTCCTGCCGAAGACTCTCTGCAGTTTGGAGCTTCTCACAACTCCCATCATGGGAAAACCCCCATGGCCTCGTGATGCCCCCCCATTCATGAAGGGGCCATCAGGGACAGAAACTCCAACCTGAGCGATCGTCTGATCCTCGCCCTGACTTCAGATGCACGAGATCTCGATGCAGGTCTGTAGATTGTGCCTGCCATGGCCTCACCCAGAAACCTAAGCCTAGCTTGTGTTCTCAGACTTTTGTCGTCAGACTACTGGCCCACAAGGCCTCCAGTTTGGCAATCCAGAACTACAATGCAGCACTCTGCCTGCCCTCCTGATAAAAAACATTGTCCTCTGGGGCTACCCAGTAACCCCAAATGAGGATCAACCTGCACCGACCTTGGCTGTACCCCAAATACATAGGCTGACCAGGGCACTAATGCCCTTTCTGACACAGCCTGAGCCTGGACCCCTGGCCCGTCCCAGACAGCTGGCCGCACACTGAGCACATCCAGCCGCCATGGCCTTAGGTCGTCATCTCTTCCCAACCTCGGTTTTCAGGTTTCAGAACCTAGACCTTATCTCCAATCACTGCCCAGGGTTGAAGGTGATGCAGAAATCAGAACTCCTTCCCCATGGCAAGAAACCTTGTGGTTGGCATGTTGTCCAACGTTCAGTGTCGTTGAAACCAGTGTGGCCCATGAGGCCCCGCCCATGGTCGCGGGCCACATTGGTCACAAACACACATTGTGACCCTCAGGCTGAGCCCAGTCCTCAAGTAAGGCCACTCAGTGGCTGGATGAAGAGATAGCATATTGGGCTTGCCATGCCCCTAGGCCCCAATTTTTCACCATAGTTCGGATTGTCCCTTCAGTCTTCCCCACGGCTTTGCTTTGGAATTCCTCTTTTGGTGGGACACCTGAGGTAACAAAACTGAAATGAGTCCTCCCATCCCACAGATTGACGAAAAGCAATTGGGAATCGGGCCAAATCCTCAGAGAGGAAGATTCGTCCATGGCCCATGAGGCCTCCCCGACATTCCACGGCCATCACTGATACAAAATCCAGAGACAAAAGCCTGAGCAATTGCCACACACTCGCACTTTCTTCATATCCTGTAGAGTTCTTCTCATGGTTTGTAGATCGGGCCTGCCATACCTACGTCCCCAAACCTAAGCTGAGTTTGTGTTTTCAGACTTCTGTCCTCAAAGTCTTGGGCCACACGCCCTCCAGGCTGGGCCCCTGGAGTCACACATTAGGACTGTGCCTACCAATCCATGGGAATTCTGCCCATTCCATGGTCCAAAATCGTACAAATTAGGAGAAACCTCCAACGACCCTTAGGCCATCCCAATAGTGTGGGTCACCCGGAACAAACAAGGGGTGTCTGACACCAGCTGATAATCGACCTCCACTCATACCATAGATGGATGTCCCCAGAGAAGAAGATTGAACCAGACAGGACCCTAGGCCACAATAGGATCCATTGCTATGGGTTACAGGCATGTGTCCTCAAAAGCCTGATTCCAATACGAGCATAGGGTTTTTCCTGAGGCACCCATCAGAACTCATCTCGTCTCCACAAGTAAACCTGTGCATGGGAGCCATGTCCAAAGCTTAGGAAAGTACTTCAGGTTGCCGGTGCCACCGCCCCATTCCAAGGCCCTCATGGACACAAAAACACATTAGGACACATCCTCAGGAAAGTCCATTTCAACTCAGCCACCGAGGTTGCTCCCGCAGAGCCATCAGATCTAAACTGTCTTGTTGCTAGGAGACAATTGGAATGCGAGGCGGGCTTCCCAGGCATCCATCCGCGAACGGTGCTCTGGAGTCATTCCATATGGGATGTCCTGGAGCTGTCCAACAGGTCTCAATTGTCCGGAAGAAGGAATCCTGGAAGGGGGCATCCCACAACTCCCAACGTGGGAAAACCTCAATGGTCTCGAGATTCCGCTCCCTTCATGAAGCGGCCGTCATGCTCAGAAACTCCCACCTGAGCCAACGTCTGATCCTCGCCCTGACTTCAGATGCATGAGATATTGGTTCAGATCTGCAGGGGGTACCTGCCGTGCCCTCGTCCTGAAACCCAAGTCTAGCTTGTCTTCTCAGACTTCCATCCTCACACTCCTGGCCCCAAAGCCCTCAAGTTTGGCAATTCCGGACCCACAATGCAGCACTCTGCCTGCCCTCTAGAAAAAAAATGATTGCCTCATGAGCTGCCCAGGCACCTTAAATGAGGGTAAACCTACACAGCACTCGACTTTACCCAAATTATATAGTCTAACCTGGGCACTAATGCACTGTCGAACACATCCTGAGCCCGGACCTCCTGACCAACACCCAGAAAGCTGACCGCACACTGAGCACATAAAACCCGCCATGGCCTTAGGTCATCATCTCTTCCCTACCTCAGTTTTCAGGCTTCAGAACCGAGACCTTATCTCCAATCACTGCCCAGGGGTGAGTCTGATGCAGAAATCAGAACTCCTCCTTACCCATGGCAAGAACCCTTGTGGTTGGCACGTTTTCCAACGATCAGTTTAGGAGAAACCCTGAGGCCCCGCCCATTCTTGAGTGCGACGAGGGCATACACACGCATTGTGACCCTCAGCATGAGTCCTGTCCTCTAGTAAGTCCTCTCAGTGGCTGGACCATTAGATGTCATAATGGGCTTGACATGTCCCTAGGCCCCAATTTTTAACCAGATTTCTGATTGTCCAGTCGCCCCTCCTAGGGCTCTACTCTGAAATCCCTCATTTGGTGGGACACCTGAGGTTAAAAAAGAAAACAACAACAACAACAAAATAAAACGGACTTCTTCCAGCCCACAGAATGAACCCAAACTCTTTGGACGGGGCCAAACCACCAGAGAGTAAGACTCGTCCATTTCCCATGAAGTCACCCAGAAATTCCACGACCATGAGTGACACGATATCCCGAGACAAAAACTTGAGCAGGAGCCTCACACTCGCCCTTCTTTCAAATCCCGAAAAGTTCTCCTCATGGTCTGTAGATCAGTCCTGCCATACCTATGACCTGAAACATAAGCCGAGTTTGTGTATTCAGACAACTGTCCAAAAAGCGCTGGACGACACAACCTACAGGCTCAGGCCCCTGGAGCCAAACCTGAGGACTGTACTTGCCCTCTCCAAGGGAATTGTGTGTGCCCATTCCAATGGCCACAACCCTTCTAATAGGATAAACCTCCAAAGTCCCTGATATATCTCAATAGTGGTAGCTTCCCAGGAAAAACAGGGGCAATCTGAGCCCAAATGAGCCCCTACCTGCACTCAGACCCATAGACAGATGTCCCCAGAGGTAAAAAGGAAAGAACAGGCCCCTAGGCACTAATCAGATCCATTGCTTTGGTTTCCAGGCATCTCTCCTCAGAGGCCTGGATTTCAAAAGCAGCATATAGCTGTTTCTTGTTTCACCCATCAGAAAACATCTCATCTACACATGGGAAACTTGCACGTTGGAGCTGTGTCAAAGCCTCTGTTTAGGAGAACCCTTTAGGGCCCCAGTGCCACCGCTTCATTCCAAGGTCTCCATAGACACAAAAGCACATTCGGACCCATCCCCAGGGGTGTGCATTTCAACTCAGCATCCTCAGTAGCTCCCCACAGATCCAGGAGATCTAAACTGTCTTGTTGCTAGGAGACAATTGGAATGCGAGGTGGGCTACCCAGCCATCCATCCTTAGAACCCTGCTCAGAATCATTGGCCTGGAGCCAAACAACAGGTCTCAATTGTCCTGCCGAAGACTCTCTGCAGTTTGGAGCTTCTCACAACTCCCATCATGGGAAAACCCCCATGGCCTCGTGATGCCCCCCCTTTCATGAAGGGGCCATCAGGGACAGAAACTCCAACCTGAGCGATCGTCTGATCCTCGCCCTGACTTCAGATGCACGAGATCTCGATGCAGGTCTGTAGATTGTGCCTGCCATGGCCTCACCCAGAAACCTAAGCCTAGCTTGTGTTCTCAGACTTTTGTCGTCAGACTACTGGCCCACAAGGCCTCCAGTTTGGCAATCCAGAACTACAATGCAGCACTCTGCCTGCCCTCCTGATAAAAAACATTGTCCTCTGGGGCTACCCAGTAACCCCAAATGAGGATCAACCTGCACCGAACTGGGCTGTACCCCAAATACATAGGCTGACCAGGGCACTAATGCCCTTTCTGACACAGCCTGAGCCTGGACCCCTGGCCCCTCCCAGACAGCTGGCCGCACACTGAGCACATCCAGCCGCCATGGCCTTAGGTCGTCATCTCTTCCCAACCTCGGTTTTCAGGTTTCAGAACCTAGACCTTATCTCCAATCACTGCCCAGGGTTGAAGGTGATGCAGAAATCAGAACTCCTTCCCCATGGCAAGAAACCTTGTGGTTGGCATGTTGTCCAACGTTCAGTGTCGTTGAAACCAGTGTGGCCCATGAGGCCCCGCCCATGGTCGCGGGCCACATTGGTCACAAACACACATTGTGACCCTCAGGCTGAGCCCAGTCCTCAAGTAAGGCCACTCAGTGGCTGGATGAAGAGATAGCATATTGGGCTTGCCATGCCCCTAGGCCCCAATTTTTCACCATAGTTCGGATTGTCCCTTCAGTCTTCCCCACGGCTTTGCTTTGGAATTCCTCTTTTGGTGGGACACCTGAGGTAACAAAACTGAAATGAGTCCTCCCATCCCACAGATTGACGAAAAGCAATTGGGAATCGGGCCAAATCCTCAGAGAGGAAGATTCGTCCATGGCCCATGAGGCCTCCCCGACATTCCACGGCCATCACTGATACAAAATCCAGAGACAAAAGCCTGAGCAATCGCCACAGACTCGCACTTTCTTCATATCCTGTAGAGTTCTTCTCATGGTTTGTAGATCGGGCCTGCCATACCTACGTCCCCAAACCTAAGCTGAGTTTGTGTTTTCAGACTTCTGTCCTCAAAGTCTTGGGCCACACGCCCTCCAGGCTGGGCCCCTGGAGTCACACATTAGGACTGTGCCTACCAATCCATGGGAATTCTGCCCATTCCATGGTCCAAAATCGTACAAATTAGGAGAAACCTCCAACGACCCTTAGGCCATCCCAATAGTGTGGGTCACCCGGAACAAACAAGGGGTGTCTGACACCAGCTGATAATCGACCTCCACTCATACCATAGATGGATGTCCCCAGAGAAGAAGATTGAACCAGACAGGACCCTAGGCCATAATAGGATCCATTGCTATGGGTTACAGGCATGTGTCCTCAAAAGCCTGATTCCAATACGAGCATAGGTTTTTTCCTGAGGCACCCAACAGAACTCATCTCGTCTCCACAAGTAAACCTGTGCATGGGAGCCATGTCCAAAGCTTAGGAAAGTACTTCAGGTTGCCGGTGCCACCGCCCCATTCCAAGGCCCTCATGGACACAAAAACACATTAGGACACATCCTCAGGAAAGTCCATTTCAACTCAGCCACCGAGGTTGCTCCCGCAGAGCCATCAGATCTAAACTGTCTTGTTGCTAGGAGACAATTGGAATGCGAGGCGGGCTTCCCAGGCATCCATCCGCGAACGGTGCTCTGGAGTCATTCCATATGGGATGTCCTGGAGCTGTCCAACAGGTCTCAATTGTCCGGAAGAAGGAATCCTGGAAGGGGGCATCCCACAACTCCCAACGTGGGAAAACCTCAATGGTCTCGAGATTCCGCTCCCTTCATGAAGCGGCCGTCATGCTCAGAAACTCCCACCTGAGCCAACGTCTGATCCTCGCCCTGACTTCAGATGCATGAGATATTGGTTCAGATCTGCAGGGGGTACCTGCCGTGCCCTCGCCCTGAAACCCAAGTCTAGCTTGTCTTCTCAGACTTCCATCCTCACACTCCTGGCCCCAAAGCCCTCAAGTTTGGCAATTCCGGACCCACAATGCAGCACTCTGCCTGCCCTCTAGAAAAAAAATGATTGCCTCATGAGCTGCCCAGGCACCTTAAATGAGGGTAAACCTACACAGCACTCGACTTTACCCAAATTATATAGTCTAACCTGGGCACTAATGCACTGTCGAACACATCCTGAGCCCGGACCTCCTGACCAACACCCAGAAAGCTGACCGCACACTGAGCACATAAAACCCGCCATGGCCTTAGGTCATCATCTCTTCCCTACCTCAGTTTTCAGGCTTCAGAACCGAGACCTTATCTCCAATCACTGCCCAGGGGTGAGTCTGATGCAGAAATCAGAACTCCTCCTTACCCATGGCAAGAACCCTTGTGGTTGGCACGTTTTCCAACGATCAGTTTAGGAGAAACCCTGAGGCCCCGCCCATTCTTGAGTGCGACGAGGGCATACACACGCATTGTGACCCTCAGCATGAGTCCTGTCCTCTAGTAAGTCCTCTCAGTGGCTGGACCATTAGATGTCATAATGGGCTTGACATGTCCCTAGGCCCCAATTTTTAACCAGATTTCTGATTGTCCAGTCGCCCCTCCTAGGGCTCTACTATGAAATCCCTCATTTGGTGGGACACCTGAGGTTAAAAAAGAAAACAACAACAACAACAAAATAAAACGGACTTCTTCCAGCCCACAGAATGAACCCAAACTCTTTGGACGGGGCCAAACCACCAGAGAGTAAGACTCGTCCATTTCCCATGAAGTCACCCAGAAATTCCACGACCATGAGTGACACGATATCCCGAGACAAAAACTTGAGCAGGAGCCTCACACTCGCCCTTCTTTCAAATCCCGAAAAGTTCTCCTCATGGTCTGTAGATCAGTCCTGCCATACCTATGACCTGAAACATAAGCCGAGTTTGTGTTTTCAGACAACTGTCCAAAAAGGGCTGGACGACACAACCTACAGGCTCAGGCCCCTGGAGCCAAACCTGAGGACTGTACTTGCCCTCTCCAAGGGAATTGTGTGTGCCCATTCCAATGGCCACAACCCTTCTAATAGGATAAACCTCCAAAGTCCCTGATATATCTCAATAGTGGTAGCTTCCCAGGAAAAACAGGGGCAATCTGAGCCCAAATGAGCCCCTACCTGCACTCAGACCCATAGACAGATGTCCCCAGAGGTAAAAAGGAAAGAACAGGCCCCTAGGCACTAATCAGATCCATTGCTTTGGTTTCCAGGCATCTCTCCTCAGAGGCCTGGATTTCAAAAGCAGCATATAGCTGTTTCTTGTTTCACCCATCAGAAAACATCTCATCTACACATGGGAAACTTGCACGTTGGAGCTGTGTCAAAGCCTCTGTTTAGGAGAACCCTTTAGGGCCCCAGTGCCACCGCTTCATTCCAAGGTCTCCATAGACACAAAAGCACATTCGGACCCATCCCCAGGGGTGTGCATTTCAACTCAGCATCCTCGGTAGCTCCCCACAGATCCAGGAGATCTAAACTGTCTTGTTGCTAGGAGACAATTGGAATGCGAGGTGGGCTACCCAGCCATCCATCCTTAGAACCCTGCTCAGAATCATTGGCCTGGAGCCAAAGAACAGGTCTCAATTGTCCTGCCGAAGACTCTCTGCAGTTTGGAGCTTCTCACAACTCCCATCATGGGAAAACCCCCATGGCCTCGTGATGCCCCCCCTTTCATGAAGGGGCCATCAGGGACAGAAACTCCAACCTGAGCGATCGTCTGATCCTCGCCCTGACTTCAGATGCACGAGATCTCGATGCAGGTCTGTAGATTGTGCCTGCCATGGCCTAACCCAGAAACCTAAGCCTAGCTTGTGTTCTCAGACTTTTGTCGTCAGACTACTGGCCCACAAGGCCTCCAGTTTGGCAATCCAGAACTACAATGCAGCACTCTGCCTGCCCTCCTGATAAAAAACATTGTCCTCTGGGGCTACCCAGTAACCCCAAATGAGGATCAACCTGCACCGACCTTGGCTGTACCCCAAATACATAGGCTGACCAGGGCACTAATGCCCTTTCTGACACAGCCTGAGCCTGGACCCCTGGCCCCTCCCAGACAGCTGGCCGCACACTGAGCACATCCAGCCGCCATGGCCTTAGGTCGTCATCTCTTCCCAACCTCGGTTTTCAGGTTTCAGAACCTAGACCTTATCTCCAATCACTGCCCAGGGTTGAAGGTGATGCAGAAATCAGAACTCCTTCCCTATGGCAAGAAACCTTGTGGTTGGCATGTTGTCCAACGTTCAGTGTCGTTGAAACCAGTGTGGCCCATGAGGCCCCGCCCATGCTCGCGGGCCACATTGGTCACAAACACACATTGTGACCCTCAGGCTGAGCCCAGTCCTCAAGTAAGGCCACTCAGTGGCTGGATGAAGAGATAGCATATTGGGCTTGCCATGCCCCTTGGCCCCAATTTTTAACCATAGTTCGGATTGTCCCTTCAGTCTTCCCCACGGCTTTGCTTTGGAATTCCTCTTTTGGTGGGACACCTGAGGTAACAAAACTGAAATGAGTCCTCCCATCCCACAGATTGACGAAAAGCAATTGGGAATCGGGCCAAATCCTCAGAGAGGATGATTCGTCCATGGCCCATGAGGCCTCCCCGACATTCCCCGGCCATCACTGATACAAAATCCAGAGACAAAAGCCTGAGCAATCGCCACAGACTCGCACTTTCTTCATATCCTGTAGAGTTCTTCTCATGGTTTGTAGATCGGGCCTGCCATACCTACGTCCCCAAACCTAAGCTGAGGTTGTGTTTTCAGACTTCTGTCCTCAAAGTCTTGGGCCACACGCCCTCCAGGCTGGGCCCCTGGAGTCACACATTAGGACTGTGCCTACCAATCCATGGGAATTCTGCCCATTCCATGGTCCAAAATCGTACAAATTAGGAGAAACCTCCAACGACCCTAGGGCATCCCAATAGTGTGGGTCACCCGGAACAAACAAGGGGTGTCTGACACCAGCTGATAATCGACCTCCACTCATACCATAGATGGATGTCCCCAGAGAAGAAGATTGAACCAGACAGGACCCTAGGCCATAATAGGATCCATTGCTATGGGTTACAGGCATGTGTCCTCAAAAGCCTGATTCCAACACGAGCATAGGGTTTTTCCTGAGGCACCCATCAGAACTCATCTCGTCTCCACAAGTAAACCTGTGCATGGGAGCCATGTCCAAAGCTTAGGAAAGTACTTCAGGTTGCCGGTGCCACCGCCCCATTCCAAGGCCCTCATGGACACAAAAACACATTAGGACACATCCTCAGGAAAGTCCATTTCAACTCAGCCACCGAGGTTGCTCCCGCAGAGCCATCAGATCTAAACTGTCTTGTTGCTAGGAGACAATTGGAATGCGAGGCGGGCTTCCCAGGCATCCATCCGCGAACGGTGCTCTGGAGTCATTCCATATGGGATGTCCTGGAGCTGTCCAACAGGTCTCAATTGTCCGGAAGAAGGAATCCTGGAAGGGGGCATCCCACAACTCCCAACGTGGGAAAACCTCAATGGTCTCGAGATTCCGCTCCCTTCATGAAGCGGCCGTCATGCTCAGAAACTCCCACCTGAGCCAACGTCTGATCCTCGCCCTGACTTCAGATGCATGAGATATTGGTTCAGATCTGCAGGGGGTACCTGCCGTGCCCTCGCCCTGAAACCCAAGTCTAGCTTGTCTTCTCAGACTTCCATCCTCACACTCCTGGCCCCAAAGCCCTCAAGTTTGGCAATTCCGGACCCACAATGCAGCACTCTGCCTGCCCTCTAGAAAAAAAATGATTGCCTCATGAGCTGCCCAGGCACCTTAAATGAGGGTAAACCTACACAGCACTCGACTTTACCCAAATTATATAGTCTAACCTGGGCACTAATGCACTGTCGAACACATCCTGAGCCCGGACCTCCTGACCAACACCCAGAAAGCTGACCGCACACTGAGCACATAAAACCCGCCATGGCCTTAGGTCATCATCTCTTCCCTACCTCAGTTTTCAGGCTTCAGAACCGAGACCTTATCTCCAATCACTGCCCAGGGGTGAGTCTGATGCAGAAATCAGAACTCCTCCTTACCCATGGCAAGAACCCTTGTGGTTGGCACGTTTTCCAACGATCAGTTTAGGAGAAACCCTGAGGCCCCGCCCATTCTTGAGTGCGACGAGGGCATACACACGCATTGTGACCCTCAGCATGAGTCCTGTCCTCTAGTAAGTCCTCTCAGTGGCTGGACCATTAGATGTCATAATGGGCTTGACATGTCCCTAGGCCCCAATTTTTAACCAGATTTCTGATTGTCCAGTCGCCCCTCCTAGGGCTCTACTCTGAAATCCCTCATTTGGTGGGACACCTGAGGTTAAAAAAGAAAACAACAACAACAACAAAATAAAACGGACTTCTTCCAGCCCACAGAATGAACCCAAACTCTTTGGACGGGGCCAAACCACCAGAGAGTAAGACTCGTCCATTTCCCATGAAGTCACCCAGAAATTCCACGACCATGAGTGACACGATATCCAGAGACAAAAACTTGAGCAGGAGCCTCACACTCGCCCTACTTTCAAATCCCGAAAAGTTCTCCTCATGGTCTGTAGATCAGTCCTGCCATACCTATGACCTGAAACACAAGCCGAGTTTGTGTTTTCAGACAACTGTCCAAAAAGGGCTGGACGACACAACCTACAGGCTCAGGCCCCTGGAGCCAAACCTGAGGACTGTACTTGCCCTCTCCAAGGGAATTATGTGTGCCCATTCCAATGGCCACAACCCTTCTAATAGGATAAACCTCCAAAGTCCCTGATATATCTCAATAGTGGTAGCTTCCCAGGAAAAACAGGGGCAATCTGAGCCCAAATGAGCCCCTACCTGCACTCAGACCCATAGACAGATGTCCCCAGAGGTAAAAAGGAAAGAACAGGCCCCTAGGCACTAATCAGATCCATTGCTTTGGTTTCCAGGCATCTCTCCTCAGAGGCCTGGATTTCAAAAGCAGCATATAGCTGTTTCTTGACTCACCCATCAGAAAACATCTCATCTACACATGGGAAATTGCACGTTGGAGCTGTGTCAAAGCCTCTGTTTAGGAGAACCCTTTAGGGCCCCAGAGCCACCGCTTCATTCCAAGGTCTCCATAGACACAAAGGCACATTCGGACCCATCCCCAGGGGTGTGCATTTCAACTCAGCATCCTCGGTAGCTCCCCACAGATCCAGGAGATCTAAACTGTCTTGTTGCTAGGAGACAATTGGAATGCGAGGTGGGCTACCCAGCCATCCATCCTTAGAACCCTGCTCAGAATCATTGGCCTGGAGCCAAACAACAGGTCTCAATTGTCCTGCCGAAGACTCTCTGCAGTTTGGAGCTTCTCACAACTCCCATCATGGGAAAACCCCCATGGCCTCATGATGCCCCCCCATTCATGAAGGGGCCATCAGGGACAGAAACTCCAACCTGAGCGATCGTCTGATCCTCGCCCTGACTTCAGATGCACGAGATCTCGATGCAGGTCTGTAGATTGTGCCTGCCATGGCCTCACCCAGAAACCTAAGCCTAGCTTGTGTTCTCAGACTTTTGTCGTCAGACTACTGGCCCACAAGGCCTCCAGTTTGGCAATCCAGAACTACAATGCAGCACTCTGCCTGCCCTCCAGATAAAAAACATTGTCCTCTGGGGCTACCCAGTAACCCCAAATGAGGATCAACCTGCACCGACCTTGGCTGTACCCCAAATACATAGGCTGACCAGGGCACTAATGCCCTTTCTGACACATCCTGAGCCTGGACCCCCTGGCCCCTCCCAGACAGCTGGCCGCACACTGACACATCCAGCCGCCATGGCCTTAGGTCGTCATCTCTTCCCAACCTCGGTTTTCAGGTTTCAGAACCTAGACCTTATCTCCAATCACTGCCCAGGGTTGAAGGTGATGCAGAAATCAGAACTCCTTCCCCATGGCAAGAAACCTTGTGGTTGGCATGTTGTCCAACGTTCAGTGTCGTTGAAACCAGTGTGGCCCATGAGGCCCCGCCCATGGTCGCGGGCCACATTGGTCACAAACACACATTGTGACCCTCAGGCTGAGCCCAGTCCTCAAGTAAGGCCACTCAGTGGCTGGATGAAGAGATAGCATATTGGGCTTGCCATGCCCCTAGGCCCCAATTTTTCACCATAGTTCGGATTGTCCCTTCAGTCTTCCCCACGGCTTTGCTTTGGAATTCCTCTTTTGGTGGGACACCTGAGGTAACAAAACTGAAATGAGTCCTCCCATCCCACAGATTGACGAAAAGCAATTGGGAATCGGGCCAAATCCTCAGAGAGGAAGATTCGTCCATGGCCCATGAGGCCTCCCCGACATTCCCCGGCCATCACTGATACAAAATCCAGAGACAAAAGCCTGAGCAATCGCCACAGACTCGAACTTTCTTCATATCCTGTAGAGTTCTTCTCATGGTTTGTAGATCGGGCCTGCCATACCTACGTCCCCAAACCTAAGCTGAGTTTGTGTTTTCAGACTTCTGTCCTCAAAGTCTTGGGCCACACACCCTCCAGGCTGGGCCCCTGGAGTCACACATTAGGACTGTGCCTACCAATCCATGGGAATTCTGCCCATTCCATGGTCCAAAATCGTACAAATTAGGAGAAACCTCCAACGACCCTTAGGCCATCCCAATAGTGTGGGTCACCCGGAACAAACAAGGGGTGTCTGACACCAGCTGATAATCGACCTCCACTCATACCATAGATGGATGTCCCCAGAGAAGAAGATTGAACCAGACAGGACCCTAGGCCATAATAGGATCCATTGCTATGGGTTACAGGCATGTGTCCTCAAAAGCCTGATTCCAATACGAGCATAGGGTTTTTCCTGAGGCACCCATCAGAACTCATCTCGTCTCCACAAGTAAACCTGTGCATGGGAGCCATGTCCAAAGCTTAGGAAAGTACTTCAGGTTGCCGGTGCCACCGCCCCATTCCAAGGCCCTCATGGACACAAAAACACATTAGGACACATCCTCAGGAAAGTCCATTTCAACTCAGCCACCGAGGTTGCTCCCGCAGAGCCATCAGATCTAAACTGTCTTGTTGCTAGGAGACAATTGGAATGCGAGGCGGGCTTCCCAGGCATCCATCCGCGAACGGTGCTCTGGAGTCATTCCATATGGGATGTCCTGGAGCTGTCCAACAGGTCTCAATTGTCCGGAAGAAGGAATCCTGGAAGGGGGCATCCCACAACTCCCAACGTGGGAAAACCTCAATGGTCTCGAGATTCCGCTCCCTTCATGAAGCGGCCGTCATGCTCAGAAACTCCCACCTGAGCCAACGTCTGATCCTCGCCCTGACTTCAGATGCATGAGATATTGGTTCAGATCTGCAGGGGGTACCTGCCGTGCCCTCGCCCTGAAACCCAAGTCTAGCTTGTCTTCTCAGACTTCCATCCTCACACTCCTGGCCCCAAAGCCCTCAAGTTTGGCAATTCCGGACCCACAATGCAGCACTCTGCCTGCCCTCTAGAAAAAAAATGATTGCCTCATGAGCTGCCCAGGCACCTTAAATGAGGGTAAACCTACACAGCACTCGACTTTACCCAAATTATATAGTCTAACCTGGGCACTAATGCACTGTCGAACACATCCTGAGCCCGGACCTCCTGACCAACACCCTGAAAGCTGACCGCACACTGAGCACATAAAACCCGCCATGGCCTTAGGTCATCATCTCTTCCCTACCTCAGTTTTCAGGCTTCAGAACCGAGACCTTATCTCCAATCACTGCCCAGGGGTGAGTCTGATGCAGAAATCAGAACTCCTCCTTACCCATGGCAAGAACCCTTGTGGTTGGCACGTTTTCCAACGATCAGTTTAGGAGAAACCCTGAGGCCCCGCCCATTCTTGAGTGCGACGAGGGCATACACACGCATTGTGACCCTCAGCATGAGTCCTGTCCTCTAGTAAGTCCTCTCAGTGGCTGGACCATTAGATGTCATAATGGGCTTGACATGTCCCTAGGCCCCAATTTTTAACCAGATTTCTGATTGTCCAGTCGCCCCTCCTAGGGCTCTACTCTGAAATCCCTCATTTGGTGGGACACCTGAGGTTAAAAAAGAAAACAACAACAACAACAAAATAAAACGGACTTCTTCCAGCCCACAGAATGAACCCAAACTCTTTGGACGGGGCCAAACCACCAGAGAGTAAGACTCGTCCATTTCCCATGAAGTCACCCAGAAATTCCACGACCATGAGTGACACGATATCCCGAGACAAAAACTTGAGCAGGAGCCTCACACTCGCCCTTCTTTCAAATCCCGAAAAGTTCTCCTCATGGTCTGTAGATCAGTCCTGCCATACCTATGACCTGAAACATAAGCCGAGTTTGTGTTTTCAGACAACTGTCCAAAAAGGGCTGGACGACACAACCTACAGGCTCAGGCCCCTGGAGCCAAACCTGAGGACTGTACTTGCCCTCTCCAAGGGAATTGTGTGTGCCCATTCCAATGGCCACAACCCTTCTAATAGGATAAACCTCCAAAGTCCCTGATATATCTCAATAGTGGTAGCTTCCCAGGAAAAACAGGGGCAATCTGAGCCCAAATGAGCCCCTACCTGCACTCAGACCCATAGACAGATGTCCCCAGAGGTAAAAAGGAAAGAACAGGCCCCTAGGCACTAATCAGATCCATTGCTTTGGTTTCCAGGCATCTCTCCTCAGAGGCCTGGATTTCAAAAGCAGCATATAGCTGTTTCTTGTTTCACCCATCAGAAAACATCTCATCTACACATGGGAAACTTGCACGTTGGAGCTGTGTCAAAGCCTCTGTTTAGGAGAACCCTTTAGGGCCCCAGTGCCACCGCTTCATTCCAAGGTCTCCATAGACACAAAAGCACATTCGGACCCATCCCCAGGGGTGTGCATTTCAACTCAGCATCCTCGGTAGCTCCCCACAGATCCAGGAGATCTAAACTGTCTTGTTGCTAGGAGACAATTGGAATGCGAGGTGGGCTACCCAGCCATCCATCCTTAGAACCCTGCTCAGAATCATTGGCCTGGAGCCAAACAACAGGTCTCAATTGTCCTGCCGAAGACTCTCTGCAGTTTGGAGCTTCTCACAACTCCCATCATGGGAAAACCCCCATGGCCTCGTGATGCCCCCCCATTCATGAAGGGGCCATCAGGGACAGAAACTCCAACCTGAGCGATCGTCTGATCCTCGCCCTGACTTCAGATGCACGAGATCTCGATGCAGGTCTGTAGATTGTGCCTGCCATGGCCTCACCCAGAAACCTAAGCCTAGCTTGTGTTCTCAGACTTTTGTCGTCAGACTACTGGCCCACAAGGCCTCCAGTTTGGCAATCCAGAACTACAATGCAGCACTCTGCCTGCCCTCCTGATAAAAAACATTGTCCTCTGGGGCTACCCAGTAACCCCAAATGAGGATCAACCTGCACCGACCTTGGCTGTACCCCAAATACATAGGCTGACCAGGGCACTAATGCCCTTTCTGACACAGCCTGAGCCTGGACCCCCTGGCCCCTCCCAGACAGCTGGCCGCACACTGAGCACATCCAGCCGCCATGGCCTTAGGTCGTCATCTCTTCCCAACCTCGGTTTTCAGGTTTCAGAACCTAGACCTTATCTCCAATCACTGCCCAGGGTTGAAGGTGATGCAGAAATCAGAACTCCTTCCCCATGGCAAGAAACCTTGTGGTTGGCATGTTGTCCAACGTTCAGTGTCGTTGAAACCAGTGTGGCCCATGAGGCCCCGCCCATGGTCGCGGGCCACATTGGTCACAAACACACATTGTGACCCTCAGGCTGAGCCCAGTCCTCAAGTAAGGCCACTCAGTGGCTGGATGAAGAGATAGCATATTGGGCTTGCCATGCCCCTAGGCCCCAATTTTTCACCATAGTTCGGATTGTCCCTTCAGTCTTCCCCACGGCTTTGCTTTGGAATTCCTCTTTTGGTGGGACACCTGAGGTAACAAAACTGAAAAGAGTCCTCCCATTCAACAGATTGACGAAAAGCAATTGGGAATCGGGCCAAATCCTCAGAGAGGAAGATTCGTCCATGGCCCATGAGGCCTCCCCGACATTCCACGGCCATCACTGATACAAAATCCAGAGACAAAAGCCTGAGCAATCGCCACAGACTCGCACTTTCTTCATATCCTGTAGAGTTCTTCTCATGGTTTGTAGATCGGGCCTGCCATACCTACGTCCCCAAACCTAAGCTGAGTTTGTGTTTTCAGACTTCTGTCCTCAAAGTCTTGGGCCACACGCCCTCCAGGCTCGGCCCCTGGAGTCACACATTAGGACTGTACCTACCAATCCATGGGAATTCTGCCCATTCCATGGTCCAAAATCGTACAAATTAGGAGAAACCTCCAACGACCCTTAGGCCATTCCAATAGTGTGGGTCACCCGGAACAAACAAGGGGTGTCTGACACCAGCTGATAATCGACCTCCACTCATACCATAGATGGATGTCCCCAGAGAAGAAGATTGAACCAGACAGGACCCTAGGCCATAATAGGATCCATTGCTATGGGTTTCAGGCATGTGTCCTCAAAAGCCTGATTCCAATACGAGCATAGGGGTTTTCCTGAGGCACCCATCAGAACTCATCTCGTCTCCACAAGTAAACCTGTGCATGGGAGCCATGTCCAAAGCTTAGGAAAGTACTTCAGGTTGCCGGTGCCACCGCCCCATTCCAAGGCCCTCATGGACACAAAAACACATTAGGACACATCCTCAGGAAAGTCCATTTCAACTCAGCCACCGAGGTTGCTCCCGCAGAGCCATCAGATCTAAACTGTCTTGTTGCTAGGAGACAATTGGAATGCGAGGCGGGCTTCCCAGGCATCCATCCGCGAACGGTGCTCTGGAGTCATTCCATATGGGATGTCCTGGAGCTGTCCAACAGGTCTCAATTGTCCGGAAGAAGGAATCCTGGAAGGGGGCATCCCACAACTCCCAACGTGGGAAAACCTCAATGGTCTCGAGATTCCGCTCCCTTCATGAAGCGGCCGTCATGCTCAGAAACTCCCACCTGAGCCAACGTCTGATCCTCGCCCTGACTTCAGATGCATGAGATATTGGTTCAGATCTGCAGGGGGTACCTGCCGTGCCCTCGCCCTGAAACCCAAGTCTAGCTTGTCTTCTCAGACTTCCATCCTCACACTCCTGGCCCCAAAGCCCTCAAGTTTGGCAATTCCGGACCCACAATGCAGCACTCTGCCTGCCCTCTAGAAAAAAAATGATTGCCTCATGAGCTGCCCAGGCACCTTAAATGAGGGTAAACCTACACAGCACTCGACTTTACCCAAATTATATAGTCTAACCTGGGCACTAATGCACTGTCGAACACATCCTGAGCCCGGACCTCCTGACCAACACCCTGAAAGCTGACCGCACACTGAGCACATAAAACCCGCCATGGCCTTAGGTCATCATCTCTTCCCTACCTCAGTTTTCAGGCTTCAGAACCGAGACCTTATCTCCAATCACTGCCCAGGGGTGAGTCTGATGCAGAAATCAGAACTCCTCCTTACCCATGGCAAGAACCCTTGTGGTTGGCACGTTTTCCAACGATCAGTTTAGGAGAAACCCTGAGGCCCCGCCCATTCTTGAGTGCGACGAGGGCATACACACGCATTGTGACCCTCAGCATGAGTCCTGTCCTCTAGTAAGTCCTCTCAGTGGCTGGACCATTAGATGTCATAATGGGCTTGACATGTCCCTAGGCCCCAATTTTTAACCAGATTTCTGATTGTCCAGTCGCCCCTCCTAGGGCTCTACTCTGAAATCCCTCATTTGGTGGGACACCTGAGGTTAAAAAAGAAAACAACAACAACAACAAAATAAAACGGACTTCTTCCAGCCCACAGAATGAACCCAAACTCTTTGGACGGGGCCAAACCACCAGAGAGTAAGACTCGTCCATTTCCCATGAAGTCACCCAGAAATTCCACGACCATGAGTGACACGATATCCCGAGACAAAAACTTGAGCAGGAGCCTCACACTCGCCCTTCTTTCAAATCCCGAAAAGTTCTCCTCATGGTCTGTAGATCAGTCCTGCCATACCTATGACCTGAAACATAAGCCGAGTTTGTGTTTTCAGACAACTGTCCAAAAAGGGCTGGACGACACAACCTACAGGCTCAGGCCCCTGGAGCCAAACCTGAGGACTGTACTTGCCCTCTCCAAGGGAATTGTGTGTGCCCATTCCAATGGCCACAACCCTTCTAATAGGATAAACCTCCAAAGTCCCTGATATATCTCAATAGTGGTAGCTTCCCAGGAAAAACAGGGGCAATCTGAGCCCAAATGAGCCCCTACCTGCACTCAGACCCATAGACAGATGTCCCCAGAGGTAAAAAGGAAAGAACAGGCCCCTAGGCACTAATCAGATCCATTGCTTTGGTTTCCAGGCATCTCTCCTCAGAGGCCTGGATTTCAAAAGCAGCATATAGCTGTTTCTTGTTTCACCCATCAGAAAACATCTCATCTACACATGGGAAACTTGCACGTTGGAGCTGTGTCAAAGCCTCTGTTTAGGAGAACCCTTTAGGGCCCCAGTGCCACCGCTTCATTCCAAGGTCTCCATAGACACAAAAGCACATTCGGACCCATCCCCAGGGGTGTGCATTTCAACTCAGCATCCTCGGTAGCTCCCCACAGATCCAGGAGATCTAAACTGTCTTGTTGCTAGGAGACAATTGGAATGCGAGGTGGGCTACCCAGCCATCCATCCTTAGAACCCTGCTCAGAATCATTGGCCTGGAGCCAAACAACAGGTCTCAATTGTCCTGCCGAAGACTCTCTGCAGTTTGGAGCTTCTCACAACTCCCATCATGGGAAAACCCCCATGGCCTCGTGATGCCCCCCCATTCATGAAGGGGCCATCAGGGACAGAAACTCCAACCTGAGCGATCGTCTGATCCTCGCCCTGACTTCAGATGCACGAGATCTCGATGCAGGTCTGTAGATTGTGCCTGCCATGGCCTCACCCAGAAACCTAAGCCTAGCTTGTGTTCTCAGACTTTTGTCGTCAGACTACTGGCCCACAAGGCCTCCAGTTTGGCAATCCAGAACTACAATGCAGCACTCTGCCTGCCCTCCTGATAAAAAACATTGTCCTCTGGGGCTACCCAGTAACCCCAAATGAGGATCAACCTGCACCGACCTTGGCTGTACCCCAAATACATAGGCTGACCAGGGCACTAATGCCCTTTCTGACACAGCCTGAGCCTGGACCCCCTGGCCCCTCCCAGACAGCTGGCCGCACACTGAGCACATCCAGCCGCCATGGCCTTAGGTCGTCATCTCTTCCCAACCTCGGTTTTCAGGTTTCAGAACCTAGACCTTATCTCCAATCACTGCCCAGGGTTGAAGGTGATGCAGAAATCAGAACTCCTTCCCCATGGCAAGAAACCTTGTGGTTGGCATGTTGTCCAACGTTCAGTGTCGTTGAAACCAGTGTGGCCCATGAGGCCCCGCCCATGGTCGCGGGCCACATTGGTCACAAACACACATTGTGACCCTCAGGCTGAGCCCAGTCCTCAAGTAAGGCCACTCAGTGGCTGGATGAAGAGATAGCATATTGGGCTTGCCATGCCCCTAGGCCCCAATTTTTCACCATAGTTCGGATTGTCCCTTCAGTCTTCCCCACGGCTTTGCTTTGGAATTCCTCTTTTGGTGGGACACCTGAGGTAACAAAACTGAAAAGAGTCCTCCCATTCAACAGATTGACGAAAAGCAATTGGGAATCGGGCCAAATCCTCAGAGAGGAAGATTCGTCCATGGCCCATGAGGCCTCCCCGACATTCCACGGCCATCACTGATACAAAATCCAGAGACAAAAGCCTGAGCAATCGCCACAGACTCGCACTTTCTTCATATCCTGTAGAGTTCTTCTCATGGTTTGTAGATCGGGCCTGCCATACCTACGTCCCCAAACCTAAGCTGAGTTTGTGTTTTCAGACTTCTGTCCTCAAAGTCTTGGGCCACACGCCCTCCAGGCTCGGCCCCTGGAGTCACACATTAGGACTGTACCTACCAATCCATGGGAATTCTGCCCATTCCATGGTCCAAAATCGTACAAATTAGGAGAAACCTCCAACGACCCTTAGGCCATTCCAATAGTGTGGGTCACCCGGAACAAACAAGGGGTGTCTGACACCAGCTGATAATCGACCTCCACTCATACCATAGATGGATGTCCCCAGAGAAGAAGATTGAACCAGACAGGACCCTAGGCCATAATAGGATCCATTGCTATGGGTTTCAGGCATGTGTCCTCATAAGCCTGATTCCAATACGAGCATAGGGGTTTTCCTGAGGCACCCATCAGAACTCATCTCGTCTCCACAAGTAAACCTGTGCATGGGAGCCATGTCCAAAGCTTAGGAAAGTACTTCAGGTTGCCGGTGCCACCGCCCCATTCCAAGGCCCTCATGGACACAAAAACACATTAGGACACATCCTCAGGAAAGTCCATTTCAACTCAGCCACCGAGGTTGCTCCCGCAGAGCCATCAGATCTAAACTGTCTTGTTGCTAGGAGACAATTGGAATGCGAGGCGGGCTTCCCAGGCATCCATCCGCGAACGGTGCTCTGGAGTCATTCCATATGGGATGTCCTGGAGCTGTCCAACAGGTCTCAATTGTCCGGAAGAAGGAATCCTGGAAGGGGGCATCCCACAACTCCCAACGTGGGAAAACCTCAATGGTCTCGAGATTCCGCTCCCTTCATGAAGCGGCCGTCATGCTCAGAAACTCCCACCTGAGCCAACGTCTGATCCTCGCCCTGACTTCAGATGCATGAGATATTGGTTCAGATCTGCAGGGGGTACCTGCCGTGCCCTCGCCCTGAAACCCAAGTCTAGCTTGTCTTCTCAGACTTCCATCCTCACACTCCTGGCCCCAAAGCCCTCAAGTTTGGCAATTCCGGACCCACAATGCAGCACTCTGCCTGCCCTCTAGAAAAAAAATGATTGCCTCATGAGCTGCCCAGGCACCTTAAATGAGGGTAAACCTACACAGCACTCGACTTTACCCAAATTATATAGTCTAACCTGGGCACTAATGCACTGTCGAACACATCCTGAGCCCGGACCTCCTGACCAACACCCTGAAAGCTGACCGCACACTGAGCACATAAAACCCGCCATGGCCTTAGGTCATCATCTCTTCCCTACCTCAGTTTTCAGGCTTCAGAACCGAGACCTTATCTCCAATCACTGCCCAGGGGTGAGTCTGATGCAGAAATCAGAACTCCTCCTTACCCATGGCAAGAACCCTTGTGGTTGGCACGTTTTCCAACGATCAGTTTAGGAGAAACCCTGAGGCCCCGCCCATTCTTGAGTGCGACGAGGGCATACACACGCATTGTGACCCTCAGCATGAGTCCTGTCCTCTAGTAAGTCCTCTCAGTGGCTGGACCATTAGATGTCATAATGGGCTTGACATGTCCCTAGGCCCCAATTTTTAACCAGATTTCTGATTGTCCAGTCGCCCCTCCTAGGGCTCTACTCTGAAATCCCTCATTTGGTGGGACACCTGAGGTTAAAAAAGAAAACAACAACAACAACAAAATAAAACGGACTTCTTCCAGCCCACAGAATGAACCCAAACTCTTTGGACGGGGCCAAACCACCAGAGAGTAAGACTCGTCCATTTCCCATGAAGTCACCCAGAAATTCCACGACCATGAGTGACACGATATCCCGAGACAAAAACTTGAGCAGGAGCCTCACACTCGCCCTTCTTTCAAATCCCGAAAAGTTCTCCTCATGGTCTGTAGATCAGTCCTGCCATACCTATGACCTGAAACATAAGCCGAGTTTGTGTTTTCAGACAACTGTCCAAAAAGGGCTGGACGACACAACCTACAGGCTCAGGCCCCTGGAGCCAAACCTGAGGACTGTACTTGCCCTCTCCAAGGGAATTGTGTGTGCCCATTCCAATGGCCACAACCCTTCTAATAGGATAAACCTCCAAAGTCCCTGATATATCTCAATAGTGGTAGCTTCCCAGGAAAAACAGGGGCAATCTGAGCCCAAATGAGCCCCTACCTGCACTCAGACCCATAGACAGATGTCCCCAGAGGTAAAAAGGAAAGAAGAGGCCCCTAGGCACTAATCAGATCCATTGCTTTGGTTTCCAGGCATCTCTCCTCAGAGGCCTGGATTTCAAAAGCAGCATATAGCTGTTTCTTGTTTCACCCATCAGAAAACATCTCATCTACATATGGGAAACTTGCACGTTGGAGCTGTGTCAAAGCCTCTGTTTAGGAGAACCCTTTAGGGCCCCAGTGCCACCGCTTCATTCCAAGGTCTCCATAGACACAAAAGCACATTCGGACCCATCCCCAGGGGTGTGCATTTCAACTCAGCATCCTCGGTAGCTCCCCACAGATCCAGGAGATCTAAACTGTCTTGTTGCTAGGAGACAATTGGAATGCGAGGTGGGCTACCCAGCCATCCATCCTTAGAACCCTGCTCAGAATCATTGGCCTGGAGCCAAACAACAGGTCTCAATTGTCCTGCCGAAGACTCTCTGCAGTTTGGAGCTTCTCACAACTCCCATCATGGGAAAACCCCCATGGCCTCGTGATGCCCCCCCATTCATGAAGGGGCCATCAGGGACAGAAACTCCAACCTGAGCGATCGTCTGATCCTCGCCCTGACTTCAGATGCACGAGATCTCGATGCAGGTCTGTAGATTGTGCCTGCCATGGCCTCACCCAGAAACCTAAGCCTAGCTTGTGTTCTCAGACTTTTGTCGTCAGACTACTGGCCCACAAGGCCTCCAGTTTGGCAATCCAGAACTACAATGCAGCACTCTGCCTGCCCTCCTGATAAAAAACATTGTCCTCTGGGGCTACCCAGTAACCCCAAATGAGGATCAACCTGCACCGACCTTGGCTGTACCCCAAATACATAGGCTGACCAGGGCACTAATGCCCTTTCTGACACAGCCTGAGCCTGGACCCCCTGGCCCCTCCCAGACAGCTGGCCGCACACTGAGCACATCCAGCCGCCATGGCCTTAGGTCGTCATCTCTTCCCAACCTCGGTTTTCAGGTTTCAGAACCTAGACCTTATCTCCAATCACTGCCCAGGGTTGAAGGTGATGCAGAAATCAGAACTCCTTCCCCATGGCAAGAAACCTTGTGGTTGGCATGTTGTCCAACGTTCAGTGTCGTTGAAACCAGTGTGGCCCATGAGGCCCCGCCCATGGTCGCGGGCCACATTGGTCACAAACACACATTGTGACCCTCAGGCTGAGCCCAGTCCTCAAGTAAGGCCACTCAGTGGCTGGATGAAGAGATAGCATATTGGGCTTGCCATGCCCCTAGGCCCCAATTTTTCACCATAGTTCGGATTGTCCCTTCAGTCTTCCCCACGGCTTTGCTTTGGAATTCCTCTTTTGGTGGGACACCTGAGGTAACAAAACTGAAAAGAGTCCTCCCATTCCACAGATTGACGAAAAGCAATTGGGAATCGGGCCAAATCCTCAGAGAGGAAGATTCGTCCATGGCCCATGAGGCCTCCCCGACATTCCACGGCCATCACTGATACAAAATCCAGAGACAAAAGCCTGAGCAATCGCCACAGACTCGCACTTTCTTCATATCCTGTAGAGTTCTTCTCATGGTTTGTAGATCGGGCCTGCCATACCTACGTCCCCAAACCTAAGCTGAGTTTGTGTTTTCAGACTTCTGTCCTCAAAGTCTTGGGCCACACGCCCTCCAGGCTCGGCCCCTGGAGTCACACATTAGGACTGTACCTACCAATCCATGGGAATTCTGCCCATTCCATGGTCCAAAATCGTACAAATTAGGAGAAACCTCCAACGACCCTTAGGCCATTCCAATAGTGTGGGTCACCCGGAACAAACAAGGGGTGTCTGACACCAGCTGATAATCGACCTCCACTCATACCATAGATGGATGTCCCCAGAGAAGAAGATTGAACCAGACAGGACCCTAGGCCATAATAGGATCCATTGCTATGGGTTTCAGGCATGTGTCCTCAAAAGCCTGATTCCAATACGAGCATAGGGGTTTTCCTGAGGCACCCATCAAAACTCATCTCGTCTCCACAAGTAAACCTGTGCATGGGAGCCATGTCCAAAGCTTAGGAAAGTACTTCAGGTTGCCGGTGCCACCGCCCCATTCCAAGGCCCTCATGGACACAAAAACACATTAGGACACATCCTCAGGAAAGTCCATTTCAACTCAGCCACCGAGGTTGCTCCCGCAGAGCCATCAGATCTAAACTGTCTTGTTGCTAGGAGACAATTGGAATGCGAGGCGGGCTTCCCAGGCATCCATCCGCGAACGGTGCTCTGGAGTCATTCCATATGGGATGTCCTGGAGCTGTCCAACAGGTCTCAATTGTCCGGAAGAAGGAATCCTAAAGGGGGCATCCCACAACTCCCAACGTGGGAAAACCTCAATGGTCTCGAGATTCTGCTCCCTTCATGAAGCGGCCGTCATGCTCAGAAACTCCCACCTGAGCCAACGTCTGATCCTCGCCCTGACTTCAGATGCATGAGATATTGGTTCAGATCTGCAGGGGGTACCTGCCGTGCCCTCGCCCTGAAACCCAAGTCTAGCTTGTCTTCTCAGACTTCCATCCTCACACTCCTGGCCCCAAAGCCCTCAAGTTTGGCAATTCCGGACCCACAATGCAGCACTCTGCCTGCCCTCTAGAAAAAAAATGATTGCCTCATGAGCTGCCCAGGCACCTTAAATGAGGGTAAACCTACACAGCACTCGACTTTACCCAAATTATATAGTCTAACCTGGGCACTAATGCACTGTCGAACACATCCTGAGCCCGGACCTCCTGACCAACACCCAGAAAGCTGACCGCACACTGAGCACATAAAACCCGCCATGGCCTTAGGTCATCATCTCTTCCCTACCTCAGTTTTCAGGCTTCAGAACCGAGACCTTATCTCCAATCACTGCCCAGGGGTGAGTCTGATGCAGAAATCAGAACTCCTCCTTACCCATGGCAAGAACCCTTGTGGTTGGCACGTTTTCCAACGATCAGTTTAGGAGAAACCCTGAGGCCCCGCCCATTCTTGAGTGCGACGAGGGCATACACACGCATTGTGACCCTCAGCATGAGTCCTGTCCTCTAGTAAGTCCTCTCAGTGGCTGGACCATTAGATGTCATAATGGGCTTGACATGTCCCTAGGCCCCAATTTTTAACCAGATTTCTGATTGTCCAGTCGCCCCTCCTAGGGCTCTACTCTGAAATCCCTCATTTGGTGGGACACCTGAGGTTAAAAAAGAAAACAACAACAACAACAAAATAAAACGGACTTCTTCCAGCCCACAGAATGAACCCAAACTCTTTGGACGGGGCCAAACCACCAGAGAGTAAGACTCGTCCATTTCCCATGAAGTCACCCAGAAATTCCACGACCATGAGTGACACGATATCCCGAGACAAAAACTTGAGCAGGAGCCTCACACTCGCCCTTCTTTCAAATCCCGAAAAGTTCTCCTCATGGTCTGTAGATCAGTCCTGCCATACCTATGACCTGAAACATAAGCCGAGTTTGTGTTTTCAGACAACTGTCCAAAAAGGGCTGGACGACACAACCTACAGGCTCAGGCCCCTGGAGCCAAACCTGAGGACTGTACTTGCCCTCTCCAAGGGAATTGTGTGTGCCCATTCCAATGGCCACAACCCTTCTAATAGGATAAACCTCCAAAGTCCCTGATATATCTCAATAGTGGTAGCTTCCCAGGAAAAACAGGGGCAATCTGAGCCCAAATGAGCCCCTACCTGCACTCAGACCCATAGACAGATGTCCCCAGAGGTAAAAAGGAAAGAACAGGCCCCTAGGCACTAATCAGATCCATTGCTTTGGTTTCCAGGCATCTCTCCTCAGAGGCCTGGATTTCAAAAGCAGCATATAGCTGTTTCTTGTTTCACCCATCAGAAAACATCTCATCTACACATGGGAAACTTGCACGTTGGAGCTGTGTCAAAGCCTCTGTTTAGGAGAACCCTTTAGGGCCCCAGTGCCACCGCTTCATTCCAAGGTCTCCATAGACACAAAAGCACATTCGGACCCATCCCCAGGGGTGTGCATTTCAACTCAGCATCCTCGGTAGCTCCCCACAGATCCAGGAGATCTAAACTGTCTTGTTGCTAGGAGACAATTGGAATGCGAGGTGGGCTACCCAGCCATCCATCCTTAGAACCCTGCTCAGAATCATTGGCCTGGAGCCAAACAACAGGTCTCAATTGTCCTGCCGAAGACTCTCTGCAGTTTGGAGCTTCTCACAACTCCCATCATGGGAAAACCCCCATGGCCTCGTGATGCCCCCCCATTCATGAAGGGGCCATCAGGGACAGAAACTCCAACCTGAGCGATCGTCTGATCCTCGCCCTGACTTCAGATGCACGAGATCTCGATGCAGGTCTGTAGATTGTGCCTGCCATGGCCTCACCCAGAAACCTAAGCCTAGCTTGTGTTCTCAGACTGTTGTCGTCAGACTACTGGCCCACAAGGCCTCCAGTTTGGCAATCCAGAACTACAATGTAGCACTCTGCCTGCCCTCCTGATAAAAAACATTGTCCTCTGGGGCTACCCAGTAACCCCAAATGAGGATCAACCTGCACCGACCTTGGCTGTACCCCAAATACATAGGCTGACCAGGGCACTAATGCCCTTTCTGACACAGCCTGAGCCTGGACCCCCTGGCCCCTCCCAGACAGCTGGCCGCACACTGAGCACATCCAGCCGCCATGGCCTTAGGTCGTCATCTCTTCCCAACCTCGGTTTTCAGGTTTCAGAACCTAGACCTTATCTCCAATCACTGCCCAGGGTTGAAGGTGATGCAGAAATCAGAACTCCTTCCCCATGGCAAGAAACCTTGTGGTTGGCATGTTGTCCAACGTTCAGTGTCGTTGAAACCAGTGTGGCCCATGAGGCCCCGCCCATGGTCGCGGGCCACATTGGTCACAAACACACATTGTGACCCTCAGGCTGAGCCCAGTCCTCAAGTAAGGCCACTCAGTGGCTGGATGAAGAGATAGCATATTGGGCTTGCCATGCCCCTAGGTCCCAATTTTTCACCATAGTTCGGATTGTCCCTTCAGTCTTCCCCACGGCTTTGCTTTGGAATTCCTCTTTTGGTGGGACACCTGAGGTAACAAAACTGAAAAGAGTCCTCCCATCCCACAGATTGACGAAAAGCAATTGGGAATCGGGCCAAATCCTCAGAGAGGAAGATTCGTCCATGGCCCATGAGGCCTCCCCGACATTCCACGGCCATCACTGATACAAAATCCAGAGACAAAAGCCTGAGCAATCGCCACAGACTCGCACTTTCTTCATATCCTGTAGAGTTCTTCTCATGGTTTGTAGATCGGGCCTGCCATACCTACGTCCCCAAACCTAAGCTGAGTTTGTGTTTTCAGACTTCTGTCCTCAAAGTCTTGGGCCACACGCCCTCCAGGCTCGGCCCCTGGAGTCACACATTAGGACTGTACCTACCAATCCATGGGAATTCTGCCCATTCCATGGTCCAAAATCGTACAAATTAGGAGAAACCTCCAACGACCCTTAGGCCATCCCAATAGTGTGGGTCACCCGGAACAAACAAGGGGTGTCTGACACCAGCTGATAATCGACCTCCACTCATACCATAGATGGATGTCCCCAGAGAAGAAGATTGAACCAGACAGGACCCTAGGCCATAATAGGATCCATTGCTATGGGTTACAGGCATGTGTCCTCAAAAGCCTGATTCCAATACGAGCATAGGGTTTTTCCTGAGGCACCCATCAGAACTCATCTCGTCTCCACAAGTAAACCTGTGCATGGGAGCCATGTCCAAAGCTTAGGAAAGTACTTCAGGTTGCCGGTGCCACCGCCCCATTCCAAGGCCCTCATGGACACAAAAACACATTAGGACACATCCTCAGGAAAGTCCATTTCAACTCAGCCACCGAGGTTGCTCCCGCAGAGCCATCAGATCTAAACTGTCTTGTTGCTAGGAGACAATTGGAATGCGAGGCGGGCTTCCCAGGCATCCATCCGCGAACGGTGCTCTGGAGTCATTCCATATGGGATGTCCTGGAGCTGTCCAACAGGTCTCAATTGTCCGGAAGAAGGAATCCTGGAAGGGGGCATCCCACAACTCCCAACGTGGGAAAACCTCAATGGTCTCGAGATTCCGCTCCCTTCATGAAGCGGCCGTCATGCTCAGAAACTCCCACCTGAGCCAACGTCTGATCCTCGCCCTGACTTCAGATGCATGAGATATTGGTTCAGATCTGCAGGGGGTACCTGCCGTGCCCTCGCCCTGAAACCCAAGTCTAGCTTGTCTTCTCAGACTTCCATCCTCACACTCCTGGCCCCAAAGCCCTCAAGTTTGGCAATTCCGGACCCACAATGCAGCACTCTGCCTGCCCTCTAGAAAAAAAATGATTGCCTCATGAGCTGCCCAGGCACCTTAAATGAGGGTAAACCTACACAGCACTCGACTTTACCCAAATTATATAGTCTAACCTGGGCACTAATGCACTGTCGAACACATCCTGAGCCCGGACCTCCTGACCAACACCCAGAAAGCTGACCGCACACTGAGCACATAAAACCCGCCATGGCCTTAGGTCATCATCTCTTCCCTACCTCAGTTTTCAGGCTTCAGAACCGAGACCTTATCTCCAATCACTGCCCAGGGGTGAGTCTGATGCAGAAATCAGAACTCCTCCTTACCCATGGCAAGAACCCTTGTGGTTGGCACGTTTTCCAACGATCAGTTTAGGAGAAACCCTGAGGCCCCGCCCATTCTTGAGTGCGACGAGGGCATACACACGCATTGTGACCCTCAGCATGAGTCCTGTCCTCTAGTAAGTCCTCTCAGTGGCTGGACCATTAGATGTCATAATGGGCTTGACATGTCCCTAGGCCCCAATTTTTAACCAGATTTCTGATTGTCCAGTCGCCCCTCCTAGGGCTCTACTCTGAAATCCCTCATTTGGTGGGACACCTGAGGTTAAAAAAGAAAACAACAACAACAACAAAATAAAACGGACTTCTTCCAGCCCACAGAATGAACCCAAACTCTTTGGACGGGGCCAAACCACCAGAGAGTAAGACTCGTCCATTTCCCATGAAGTCACCCAGAAATTCCACGACCATGAGTGACACGATATCCCGAGACAAAAACTTGAGCAGGAGCCTCACACTCGCCCTTCTTTCAAATCCCGAAAAGTTCTCCTCATGGTCTGTAGATCAGTCCTGCCATACCTATGACCTGAAACATAAGCCGAGTTTGTGTTTTCAGACAACTGTCCAAAAAGGGCTGGACGACACAACCTACAGGCTCAGGCCCCTGGAGCCAAACCTGAGGACTGTACTTGCCCTCTCCAAGGGAATTGTGTGTGCCCATTCCAATGGCCACAACCCTTCTAATAGGATAAACCTCCAAAGTCCCTGATATATCTCAATAGTGGTAGCTTCCCAGGAAAAACAGGGGCAATCTGAGCCCAAATGAGCCCCTACCTGCACTCAGACCCATAGACAGATGTCCCCAGAGGTAAAAAGGAAAGAACAGGCCCCTAGGCACTAATCAGATCCATTGCTTTGGTTTCCAGGCATCTCTCCTCAGAGGCCTGGATTTCAAAAGCAGCATATAGCTGTTTCTTGTTTCACCCATCAGAAAACATCTCATCTACACATGGGAAACTTGCACGTTGGAGCTGTGTCAAAGCCTCTGTTTAGGAGAACCCTTTAGGGCCCCAGTGCCACCGCTTCATTCCAAGGTCTCCATAGACACAAAAGCACATTCGGACCCATCCCCAGGGGTGTGCATTTCAACTCAGCATCCTCGGTAGCTCCCCACAGATCCAGGAGATCTAAACTGTCTTGTTGCTAGGAGACAATTGGAATGCGAGGTGGGCTACCCAGCCATCCATCCTTAGAACCCTGCTCAGAATCATTGGCCTGGAGCCAAACAACAGGTCTCAATTGTCCTGCCGAAGACTCTCTGCAGTTTGGAGCTTCTCACAACTCCCATCATGGGAAAACCCCCATGGCCTCGTGATGCCCCCCCATTCATGAAGGGGCCATCAGGGACAGAAACTCCAACCTGAGCAATCGTCTGATCCTCGCCCTGACTTCAGATGCACGAGATCTCGATTCAGGTCTGTAGATTGTGCCTGCCATGGCCTCACCCAGAAACCTAAGCCTAGCTTGTGTTCTCAGACTTTTGTCGTCAGACTACTGGCCCACAAGGCCTCCAGTTTGGCAATCCAGAACTACAATGCAGCACTCTGCCTGCCCTCCTGATAAAAAACATTGTCCTCTGGGGCTACCCAGTAACCCCAAATGAGGATCAACCTGCACCGAACTTGGCTGTACCCCAAATACATAGGCTGACCAGGGCACTAATGCCCTTTCTGACACAGCCTGAGCCTGGACCCCTGGCCCCTCCCAGACAGCTGGCCGCACACTGAGCACATCCAGCCGCCATGGCCTTAGGTCGTCATCTCTTCCCAACCTCGGTTTTCAGGTTTCAGAACCTAGACCTTATCTCCAATCACTGCCCAGGGTTGAAGGTGATGCAGAAATCAGAACTCCTTCCCCATGGCAAGAAACCTTGTGGTTGGCATGTTGTCCAACGTTCAGTGTCGTTGAAACCAGTGTGGCCCATGAGGCCCCGCCCATGCTCGCGGGCCACATTGGTCACAAACACACATTGTGACCCTCAGGCTGAGCCCAGTCCTCAAGTAAGGCCACTCAGTGGCTGGATGAAGAGATAGCATATTGGGCTTGCCATGCCCCTTGGCCCCAATTTTTAACCATAGTTCGGATTGTCCCTTCAGTCTTCCCCACGGCTTTGCTTTGGAATTCCTTTTGGTGGGACACCTGAGGTAACAAAACTGAAATGAGTCCTCCCATCCCACAGATTGACGAAAAGCAATTGGGAATCGGGCCAAATCCTCAGAGAGGAAGATTCGTCCATGGCCCATGAGGCCTCCCCGACATTCCCCGGCCATCACTGATACAAAATCCAGAGACAAAAGCCTGAGCAATCGCCACAGACTCGCACTTTCTTCATATCCTGTAGAGTTCTTCTCATGGTTTGTAGATCGGGCCTGCCATACCTACGTCCCCAAACCTAAGCTGAGTTTGTGTTTTCAGACTTCTGTCCTCAAAGTCTTGGGCCACACGCCCTCCAGGCTGGGCCCCTGGAGTCACACATTAGGACTGTGCCTACCAATCCATGGGAATTCTGCCCATTCCATGGTCCAAAATCGTACAAATTAGGAGAAACCTCCAACGACCCTTAGGCCATCCCAATAGTGTGGGTCACCCGGAACAAACAAGGGGTGTCTGACACCAGCTGATAATCGACCTCCACTCATACCATAGATGGATGTCCCCAGAGAAGAATATTGAACCAGACAGGACCCTAGGCCATAATAGGATCCATTGCTATGGGTTACAGGCATGTGTCCTCAAAAGCCTGATTCCAATACGAGCATAGGGTTTTTCCTGAGGCACCCATCAGAACTCATCTCGTCTCCACAAGTAAACCTGTGCATGGGAGCCATATCCAAAGCTTAGGAAAGTACTTCAGGTTGCCGGTGCCACCGCCCCATTCCAAGGCCCTCATGGACACAAAAACACATTAGGACACATCCTCAGGAAAGTCCATTTCAACTCAGCCACCGAGGTTGCTCCCGCAGAGCCATCAGATCTAAACTGTCTTGTTGCTAGGAGACAATTGGAATGCGAGGCGGACTTCCCAGGCATCCATCCGCGAACGGTGCTCTGGAGTCATTCCATATGGGATGTCCTGGAGCTGTCCAACAGGTCTCAATTGTCCGGAAGAAGGAATCCTAAAGGGGGCATCCCACAACTCCCAACGTGGGAAAACCTCAATGGTCTCGAGATTCCGCTCCCTTCATGAAGCGGCCGTCATGCTCAGAAACTCCCACCTGAGCCAACGTCTGATCCTCGCCCTGACTTCAGATGCATGAGATATTGGTTCAGATCTGCAGGGGGTACCTGCCGTGCCCTCGCCCTGAAACCCAAGTCTAGCTTGTCTTCTCAGACTTCCATCCTCACACTCCTGGCCCCAAAGCCCTCAAGTTTGGCAATTCCGGACCCACAATGCAGCACTCTGCCTGCCCTCTAGAAAAAAAATGATTGCCTCATGAGCTGCCCAGGCACCTTAAATGAGGGTAAACCTACACAGCACTCGACTTTACCCAAATTATATAGTCTAACCTGGGCACTAATGCACTGTCGAACACATCCTGAGCCCGGACCTCCTGACCAACACCCAGAAAGCTGACCACACACTGAGCACATAAAACCCGCCATGGCCTTAGGTCATCATCTCTTCCCTACCTCAGTTTTCAGGCTTCAGAACCGAGACCTTATCTCCAATCACTGCCCAGGGGTGAGTCTGATGCAGAAATCAGAACTCCTCCTTACCCATGGCAAGAACCCTTGTGGTTGGCACGTTTTCCAACGATCAGTTTAGGAGAAACCCTGAGGCCCCGCCCATTCTTGAGTGCGACGAGGGCATACACACGCATTGTGACCCTCAGCATGAGTCCTGTCCTCTAGTAAGTCCTCTCAGTGGCTGGACCATTAGATGTCATAATGGGCTTGACATGTCCCTAGGCCCCAATTTTTAACCAGATTTCTGATTGTCCAGTCGCCCCTCCTAGGGCTCTACTCTGAAATCCCTCATTTGGTGGGACACCTGAGGTTAAAAAAGAAAACAACAACAACAACAAAATAAAACGGACTTCTTCCAGCCCACAGAATGAACCCAAACTCTTTGGACGGGGCCAAACCACCAGAGAGTAAGACTCGTCCATTTCCCATGAAGTCACCCAGAAATTCCACGACCATGAGTGACACGATATCCCGAGACAAAAACTTGAGCAGGAGCCTCACACTCGCCCTTCTTTCAAATCCCGAAAAGTTCTCCTCATGGTCTGTAGATCAGTCCTGCCATACCTATGACCTGAAACATAAGCCGAGTTTGTGTTTTCAGACAACTGTCCAAAAAGGGCTGGACGACACAACCTACAGGCTCAGGCCCCTGGAGCCAAACCTGAGGACTGTACTTGCCCTCTCCAAGGGAATTGTGTGTGCCCATTCCAATGGCCACAACCCTTCTAATAGGATAAACCTCCAAAGTCCCTGATATATCTCAATAGTGGTAGCTTCCCAGGAAAAACAGGGGCAATCTGAGCCCAAATGAGCCCCTACCTGCACTCAGACCCATAGACAGATGTCCCCAGAGGTAAAAAGGAAAGAACAGGCCCCTAGGCACTAATCAGATCCATTGCTTTGGTTTCCAGGCATCTCTCCTCAGAGGCCTGGATTTCAAAAGCAGCATATAGCTGTTTCTTGTTTCACCCATCAGAAAACATCTCATCTACACATGGGAAACTTGCACGTTGGAGCTGTGTCAAAGCCTCTGTTTAGGAGAACCCTTTAGGGCCCCAGTGCCACCGCTTCATTCCAAGGTCTCCATAGACACAAAAGCACATTCGGACCCATCCCCAGGGGTGTGCATTTCAACTCAGCATCCTCGGTAGCTCCCCACAGATCCAGGAGATCTAAACTGTCTTGTTGCTAGGAGACAATTGGAATGCGAGGTGGGCTACCCAGCCATCCATCCTTAGAACCCTGCTCAGAATCATTGGCCTGGAGCCAAACAACAGGTCTCAATTGTCCAGCCGAAGACTCTCTGCAGTTTGGAGCTTCTCACAACTCCCATCATGGGAAAACCCCCATGGCCTCGTGATGCCCCCCCATTCATGAAGGGGCCATCAGGGACAGAAACTCCAACCTGAGCGATCGTCTGATCCTCGCCCTGACTTCAGATGCACGAGATCTCGATTCAGGTCTGTAGATTGTGCCTGCCATGGCCTCACCCAGAAACCTAAGCCTAGCTTGTGTTCTCAGACTTTTGTCATCAGACTACTGGCCCACAAGGCCTCCAGTTTGGCAATCCAGAACTACAATGCAGCACTCTGCCTGCCCTCCTGATAAAAAACATTGTACTCTGGGGCTACCCAGTAACCCCAAATGAGGATCAACCTGCACCGACCTTGGCTGTACCCCAAATATATAGGCTGACCAGGGCACTAATGCCCTTTCAGACACAGCCTGAGCCTGGACCCCTGGCCCCTCCCAGACAGCTGGCCGCACACTGAGCACATCCAGCCGCCATGGCCTTAGGTCGTCATCTCTTCCCAACCTCGGTTTTCAGGTTTCAGAACCTAGACCTTATCTCCAATCACTGCCCAGGGTTGAAGGTGATGCAGAAATCAGAACTCCTTCCCCATGGCAAGAAACCTTGTGGTTGGCATGTTGTCCAACGTTCAGTGTCGTTGAAACCAGTGTGGCCCATGAGGCCCCGCCCATGCTCGCGGGCCACATTGGTCACAAACACACATTGTGACCCTCAGGCTGAGCCCAGTCCTCAAGTAAGGCCACTCAGTGGCTGGATGAAGAGATAGCATATTGGGCTTGCCATGCCCCTTGGCCCCAATTTTTAACCATAGTTCGGATTGTCCCTTCAGTCTTCCCCACGGCTTTGCTTTGGAATTCCTCTTTTGGTGGGACACCTGAGGTAACAAAACTGAAATGAGTCCTCCCATCCCACAGATTGACGAAAAGCAATTGGGAATCGGGCCAAATCCTCAGAGAGGAAGATTCGTCCATGGCCCATGAGGCCTCCCCGACATTCCCCGGCCATCACTGATACAAAATCCAGAGACAAAAGCCTGAGCAATCGCCACAGACTCGCACTTTCTTCATATCCTGTAGAGTTCTTCTCATGGTTTGTAGATCGGGCCTGCCATACCTACGTCCCCAAACCTAAGCTGAGGTTGTGTTTTCAGACTTCTGTCCTCAAAGTCTTGGGCCACACGCCCTCCAGGCTGGGCCCCTGGAGTCACACATTAGGACTGTGCCTACCAATCCATGGGAATTCTGCCCATTCCATGGTCCAAAATCGTACAAATTAGGAGAAACCTCCAACGACCCTTAGGCCATCCCAATAGTGTGGGTCACCCGGAACAAACAAGGGGTGTCTGACACCAGCTGATAATCGACCTCCACTCATACCATAGATGGATGTCCCCAGAGAAGAAGTTTGAACCGGACAGGACCCTAGGCCATAATAGGATCCATTGCTATGGGTTACAGGCATGTGTCCTCAAAAGCCTGATTCCAATACGAGCATAGGGGTTTTCCTGAGGCACCCATCAGAACTCATCTCGTCTCCACAAGTAAACCTGTGCATGGGAGCCATGTCCACAGCTGAGGAAAGTACTTCAGGTTGCCGGTGCCACCGCCCCATTCCAAGGCCCTCATGGACACAAAAACACATTAGGACACATCCTCAGGAAAGTCCATTTCAACTCAGCCACCGAGGTTGCTCCCGCAGAGCCATCAGATCTAAACTGTCTTGTTGCTAGGAGACAATTGGAATGCGAGGCGGGCTTCCCAGGCATCCATCCGCGAACGGTGCTCTGGAGTCATTCCATATGGGATGTCCTGGAGCTGTCCAACAGGTCTCAATTGTCCGGAAGAAGGAATCCTGGAAGGGGGCATCCCACAACTCCCAACGTGGGAAAACCTCAATGGTCTCGAGATTCCGCTCCCTTCATGAAGCGGCCGTCATGCTCAGAAACTCCCACCTGAGCCAACGTCTGATCCTCGCCCTGACTTCAGATGCATGAGATATTGGTTCAGATCTGCAGGGGGTACCTGCCGTGCCCTCGCCCTGAAACCCAAGTCTAGCTTGTCTTCTCAGACTTCCATCCTCACACTCCTGGCCCCAAAGCCCTCAAGTTTGGCAATTCCGGACCCACAATGCAGCACTCTGCCTGCCCTCTAGAAAAAAAATGATTGCCTCATGAGCTGCCCAGGCACCTTAAATGAGGGTAAACCTACACAGCACTCGACTTTACCCAAATTATATAGTCTAACCTGGGCACTAATGCACTGTCGAACACATCCTGAGCCCGGACCTCCTGACCAACACCCAGAAAGCTGACCGCACACTGAGCACATAAAACCCGCCATGGCCTTAGGTCATCATCTCTTCCCTACCTCAGTTTTCAGGCTTCAGAACCGAGACCTTATCTCCAATCACTGCCCAGGGGTGAGTCTGATGCAGAAATCAGAACTCCTCCTTACCCATGGCAAGAACCCTTGTGGTTGGCACGTTGTCCAACGATCAGTGTAGGAGAAACCCTGAGGCCCCGCCCATTCTTGAGTGCGACGAGGGCATACACACGCATTGTGACCCTCAGCATGAGTCCTGTCCTCTAGTAAGTCCTCTCAGTGGCTGGACCATTAGATGTCATAATGGGCTTGACATGTCCCTAGGCCCCAATTTTTAACCAGATTTCTGATTGTCCAGTCGCCCCTCCTAGGGCTCTACTCTGAAATCCCTCATTTGGTGGGACACCTGAGGTTAAAAAAGAAAACAACAACAACAACAAAATAAAACGGACTTCTTCCAGCCCACAGAATGAACCCAAACTCTTTGGACGGGGCCAAACCACCAGAGAGTAAGACTCGTCCATTTCCCATGAAGTCACCCAGAAATTCCACGACCATGAGTGACACGGTATCCCGAGACAAAAACTTGAGCAGGAGCCTCACACTCGCCCTTCTTTCCAATCCCGAAAAGTTCTCCTCATGGTCTGTAGATCAGTCCTGCCATACCTATGACCTGAAACATAAGCCGAGTTTGTGTTTTCAGACAACTGTCCAAAAAGGGCTGGACGACACAACCTACAGGCTCAGGCCCCTGGAGCCAAACCTGAGGACTGTACTTGCCCTCTCCAAGGGAATTGTGTGTGCCCATTCCAATGGCCACAACCCTTCTAATAGGATAAACCTCCAAGGTCCCTGATATATCTCAATAGTGGTAGCTTCCCAGGAAAAACAGGGGCAATCTGAGCCCAAATGAGCCCCTACCTGCACTCAGACCCATAGACAGATGTCCCCAGAGGTAAAAGGGAAAGAACAGGCCCCTAGGCACTAATCAGATCCATTGCTTGGTTTCCAGGCATCTCTCCTCAGAGGCCTGGATTTCAAAAGCAGCATATAGCTGTTTCTTGTTTCACCCATCAGAAAACATCTCATCTACACATGGGAAACTTGCACGTTGGAGCTGTGTCAAAGCCTCTGTTTAGGAGAACCCTTTAGGGCCCCAGTGCCACCGCTTCATTCCAAGGTCTCCATAGACACAAAAGCACATTCGGACCCATCCCCAGGGGTGTGCATTTCAACTCAGCATCCTCGGTAGCTCCCCACAGATCCAGGAGATCTAAACTGTCTTGTTGCTAGGAGACAATTGGAATGCGAGGTGGGCTACCCAGCCATCCATCCTTAGAACCCTGCTCAGAATCATTGGCCTGGAGCCAAACAACAGGTCTCAATTGTCCTGCCGAAGACTCTCTGCAGTTTGGAGCTTCTCACAACTCCCATCATGGGAAAACCCCCATGGCCTCGTGATGCCCCCCCATTCATGAAGGGGCCATCAGGGACAGAAACTCCAACCTGAGCGATCGTCTGATCCTCGCCCTGACTTCAGATGCACGAGATCTCGATGCAGGTCTGTAGATTGTGCCTGCCATGGCCTCACCCAGAAACCTAAGCCTAGCTTGTGTTCTCAGACTTTTGTCGTCAGACTACTGGCCCACAAGGCCTCCAGTTTGGCAATCCAGAACTACAATGCAGCACTCTGCCTGCCCTCCAGATAAAAAACTTTGTCCTCTGGGGCTACCCAGTAACCCCAAATGAGGATCAACCTGCACCGACCTTGGCTGTACCCCAAATACATAGGCTGACCAGGGCACTAATGCCCTTTCTGACACAGCCTGAGCCTGGACCCCCGGCCCCTCCCAGACAGCTGGCCGCACACTGAGCACATCGAGCCGCCATGGCCTTAGGTCGTCATCTCTTCCCAACCTCGGTTTTCAGGTTTCAGAACCTAGACCTTATCTCCAATCACTGTCCATGTTGAAGGTGATGCAGAAATCAGAACTCCTTCCCCATGGCAAGAAACCTACCCCTACCCTGACCGGACACTGTGAATGCAACACCCAGAGACAAAAGCCTGAGCAACTGCCTCCCACTTGCCCTCCTTTGATATCCAGAGAATCTCCCCTCACGGACTTGAGATCAGGCCTGCCATTACCTTGGCCCCATCCTGAGCCAAGTTTGCTTTTTCAGACATCCGTCCCCACAGCCCTGGCAAACACAGCCTCTAGGCTGGGTCCTCTGGAGCCATACAACAGGACCGTGCCTGCTCTCTCCTGGGAAACTGTGTCCATTCCTTTGGACACACACCTCCAGAATATGAGAAACCTCAAGGCCCCCGAGGACATCCCACTACTGGGAGTCTCCCTGGACACACAGGGGCATTCCGACACAAGTTGAGCAGCTACCTCCACGAAGGCATGCACACAGATGTCAACAGAGATAGAAGGTTGAGCCGGAGAGGCCCTTAGGCTTGCTGTGGGTTCCAGGTGTTACTCCTCAGAGGCTTTGGTTCGAAGAACAGGATATGGGGCTTTCCTGAGGCACTGAACAGAACTCCTCTCGTCTCCACATGGGGAGCTTTCTTACTGGGGATGTATCAAACCCTTCAGGTAGTGCCCAAGCAGCACTTGAGTGCTGATTGGGAACAAATTCACACTGTGACCCTAGCATGAGCCCCATGTCAAAGAAAGGCCTGTCAGGGCCTGGACAAAGAGCCCGCATATGGGGCTTGCCAAGCCCCTATGCACCCAATCCTCACCAGGGTTTGAGATTTCCAGTCGCCCCGCCCGTACCTGGGGCTCTGATCTGGAATCCCTTTCTTGGAGAGACACATGAGCCAGACAACACGACTCCACCCTTCCCACAAAATGACCCCAATCTTGGAAGAGGGGACAAATCTTCAGAGAGGGATACTCGTCCACAGTCCCTGAGGCCACCCCTCAAATCCACGGCTATCCCGGACACAGCATCCAGAGACAAAAGCCTGAAGGAACGCCTCCCACTCGCCCTTGTTTCAGAGGCCCAGGAGTTCCCTCTCGGGCTGTACCTCCGGCCTGCCATACCCTATGCACCACTCATAAGCTGACTTTGTGTTTTCAGACTTCTGTGCCCACAGCCTGGACCCACACACCTCCAGGCTAGGGCCGATGGAGCCACAGCGAAAGTTTGTGCCTGCCCTCTCCAAGGAAAGTGTGCCCAATCCATTGACCACAACCCTACAGGTTAGGGAAAAGCTCCAAGGCCCCTGAGGACATCAATAGTGTAGGCCACCCTGGACTAAGAGGGGCTCTCTGACACCAGCGGAGAAACTATCTTCACTTAGACTCTCAGAAAGTGTCCCCAGAGACAGAAGGTTGAAATGGACAGGCCCCCAGGCCCTAATATGAACCTTAGCTTTGTTCCATGTGTCCGTTCTCAGAGGACTGTTTTCGTAGACCAGCACATGGGGCTTTTCTGAGGCACCAAACCAAGGATCTCTCGTCTCCACATGGGCAGCTTTCTTACTGGGGATGTATCAAACACTTCAGGTAAAAGAGTTCCGCAGGGCCACTGAACAACCAGCACATTCCAAGGTCTCCATGGACCCAAACACACATTATGACGCATCCTCAGGAGAGGCCATTTCAACTCAGCCCCCTGGGTCGCGTGTTCCAGAGGCCCCAGATCAAACATATCTTATCGCTAATGGCCAATTGGAATGCGAGGCATGCTGTACGGGGATCCATCCTTCGAACCCTGCTCTCCAGTCCTTCCATATGGTATGTCCTGGAGCCATGCAACAGGACTCGAATGTCCCGAAGAAGGAAACCTTGTGGTTTGGGGCAACTTCCAAACTCAGCTTGGGAAAAATTCCTTGGCCTCATGAGGCCCCCGCTTCATGAAGGTGCCAACATGGACACATACTCCAGCCTCAGCCAACGTCTGATCCTCAGCCTGACTTCAGATGCAGGAGATTTTGATTCAGCCTCTGCAGAATGGGCCTGCTCTGCCCTTGGCTCCAATCCTCACCCTAGCTTGTGTTTTCAGACTTCCGTCCTCTCACTCCAGGCCCACAAGCCCTCCCTACTGGGAATTCTGGGGCCCCAATGAAGCACTCTGCCTGCCTCCCAGGAGAAAATCATTGTCTATGGTGCTGCCCAGAAACCCCAAATGAGGATCAAACTGCTTGGCCCTCGGCAACACCCCAATTGCATAGGCTACCTTAAACACTGATGCTCTGAGGCAAATAGCCTGAGCCCAGACCTTCCAACAGACACCGACACAGCTGGCTGCACACCCTGCACATTGGACCCGCCACTGCCTTAGGCCACCATCTATTCCCAACCTGGGTTTTCATTCATCGGAACCTAGACCTTATATCCAATCCCTGCACAGGGGGGACCCCCTCTGATGCACACAAGTCAGAACCCCTCCTACCCCATGGCAAGAAACCTTGCTGCTGGCAGTGAGTCAAACCTTCAGTGTTGGAGAAAACGGCATGACCCATGAGGCCACGCACATGCGTGAGGGCCGCCTTGGGCACAAACACACATTGTGACCCTCAGCGTGAGTACCTTATTCAAGTAACGCCTCTCAGTGACTGGACCAAGAGCCCGCATATGTGGTTTGCCATGCCCATAGGAACCCAGGACTAAATAAATGGTGTGTATTCCAGTTGAGGGAACCCACTGCTGTGCTCTAGAGTCCCTCTCCTGGGGGGTCCCCTGTGGCAGAAAACAGTACTCTTCATTCCCACAGAATGAACACAAACACTTGGGAGCTTGGACAATCCCCCGAGAGGAAGGCTCTTCCTCGGCCTCTGAGACAACCCCTACCCTGACCGGACACTGTAAATCCTGAGTGACTGCCTCCCACTTGCCCTACTTTGATTTCCAGAGGATCTCCCCTCACGGACTGGAGATCAGGCCTGCCATAACATTGGCCATTAGCTGAGCCAAGTTTGCTTTTTCAGACATCTGTCCCCACAGCCCTGGGAAACACAGCCTCTAGGCTGGGTCCTCTGGAGCCATACCACAGGACCGTGCCTGCTCTCTCCTGGGAAACTGTGTCCATTCCTTTGGACACACACCTCCAGAAGATGAGAAACCTCAAGGCCCCCGAGGACATCCCACTACTGGGAGCCTCCCTGGACACACAGGGGCATTCCGACACAAGCTGAGCAGCTACCTCCACGAAGGCATGCAAACAGATGTCAACAGAGATAGAAGGTTGAGCCGGACAGGCCCTTAGGCCATAATCTCAACTCTTGCTTTGGGTTCCAGGTGTTACTCCTCAGAGGCTTTGGTTCGAAGAACAGGATATGGGGCTTTCCTGAGGCACTGAACAGAACTCCTCTCATCTCCACATGGGAAGCTTCCTTGTTGGAGCTGTGTCAAAAACCTCAGTTTGGAAAACCCTGCAGAGTCCCTGAGCCACCTCCACATTCCAAGGTCTCCCAGGCCACCAAGCCTCAGTAGGACTCATCTTCAGGAGAGTCCATTTCAACTCTCCCCTCTGGGTAGCTCACCCAGGAGCCTGAAGATTGAGCCTGCCTTGTCCTGACTAAAGAGTGGGAATATGAGGTGGCGTTCCCAGGCATCCATGCTTAGACATCTGCTCTCGAGTCTTTCCGTATGGGGCCTCCTGGAACCATCCAATAGGACTCGACTGTCGTGCAGAAGGAAACCTTGAGGTTTGGAGTAGTTCACAAATCCCATCGTAGGCAAACCTCCCTGGCTTTATGAAGCCCCCACACCCTTCAGGAAGAGGCCATGCTGGACAAAAACTCTAGCCTGAGGCACGTCTCATAGTTGACATGACCTCAGTGCAGGAGATCTCGATTCAGCCTCTGCAGACTGGCCCTGCCTTGCCCTCGGTCCCAAACCTCATGCTAGCTTGTGTTTTCAGACTTCCTTCCTCACACTCCTGGCAAACAAGCCCTCCAGATTAGGAACTCCAGAACCACAACCCAGCCCAGTGTCTGCCCAAAGGAAGAAAAACGTTTCCCTGTGGGGCTCTCCAGAAAACCCAGATGAGGATCAACCTGCTCGGGCCTCGACGGTACCCGAACTGGATAGGATGCTCTGGGCACTCTTGCTCTGTCTGACACAGCCTGAAGCCAGACGTCCAGACAGACAAGGAGACAGATGGCCGCACACCCAGCACTTCGGACACGCCATGGTCTTATGCCGTCACCTCTTCCTAACCTTGGTTTTGAGATATATGAACCTAGACATTATATCAATTCTCCACACAGCTGGGTATAGCAAGCACAAAACAGAACTCCTCCTTCCCCATGGCTGTCAAGCTTGCTCTTGGCATGGAGTCACACCTTCAGGGTGGGAGAAACTTTCATGGCCCCTGATGCCACGCCCAAACTTGAGTGCTGCTTGGGCACAAATTCACACTGTGACCCTCAGCATGAGCCCCATGTCAAAGAAAGGCCTGTCAGGGCCTGGACCAAGTGCCCGCATATGGGGCTTGCCAAGCCCTTATGCACCCAATCCTCACCAGTGTTTGAGTTTTCCAGTCGCCCCGCCCGTACCTGGGGCTCTGTTCTGGAATCCCTTTCTTGGAGAGACCCATGAGCCAGACAACACGACTCCACCCTTCCCACAAAATGACCCCAAACTCTTGGGAGCTGGGACAAATCCCCAGAGAGGGATACTCGTCCACAGTCCCTGAGGCCACCCCTCCAATCCACGGCTATCCAGGACACAACATTCAGAGACAAAAGCCTGAAGGAACGCCACCCACTCGCCCTTGTTTCAGAGGCCCAGGAGTTCCCTCTTGGGCTGTACCTCCGGCCTGCCATACCCTAGGCGCCACTCATAAGCTGACTTTGTGTTTTCAGACTTCTGTGCCCACAGCCTGGACCCACACACCTCCAGGCTAGGGCCTCTGGAGCCACAGCGAAAGATTGTGCCTGCCCTCTCCAAAAAAAGTGTGCCCAATCCATTGACCACAAACCTACAGGTTAGGGAAAAGCTCCAAGGCCCTGAGGCCATCAATAGTGTAAGCCACCCTGGACTAAGAGGGGCTCTCTGACACCAGCGGAGCAACTATCTCAACTTAGACTCTCAGACAGTGTCCCCAGAGACAGAAGGTTGAAATGGACAGGCCCCCAGGCCCTAATCTGAACCTTAGCTTTGGTTTCCATGTGTCCATCCTCAGAGGACTGTTTTCATAGACCAGCACACGGGGCTTTTCTGAGGCTACAAACCAAACCTCTCTCTCCACATGGGCAGCTTTCTTACTGGGGATGTATCAAACCATTCAGGTAGGAGAGTTCCGCAGGGCCACTGAACAACCAGCACATTCCAAGGTCTCCATGGACCCAAACACACATTATGACGCATCCTCAGGAGAGGCCATTTCAACTCAGCCCCCTGGGTAGCGTGCCCCAGAGGCAGCAGATCAAACATATCTTGTCGCTAATGGCCAATTGGAATGCGAGGAATGCTGTACAGGGATCCATCCTTCGAACCCTGCTCTCCAGTCCTTCCATATGGTATGTCCTGGAGCCATGGAACAGGACTCAAATGTCCCTCAGAAGGAAACCTTGTGGTTTGGGGCAACCTCCAAACTCAGCGTGGGAAAACTTCCTTGGCCTCATGAGGCCCCCGCTTCATGAAGGTGCCATCATGGACACATACTCCAGCCTCAGCCAACGTCTGATCCTCAGCCTGACTTCAGATGCAGGAGATTTTGATTCAGCCTCTGCAGAGTGGGCCTGCTCTGCCCTTGGCTCCAATCCTCACCCTAGCTTGTGTTTTCAGACTTCCGTCCTCACACTCCTTGCCCACAAACCCTCCCTACTGGGAATTCTGGGGCCACAATGAAGCACTCTGCCTGCCTCCCAGGAGAAAAACATTGTCTATGGTGCTGCCCAGAAACCCCAAATGAGGATCAAACTGCTTGGCCCTCGGCAACACCCCAATTGCATAGGCTACCTTAAACACTGATGCTCTGTCGCAAATAGCCTGAGCCCAGACCTTCCAACAGACACCGACACAGCTGGCTGCACACCCAGCATATTGGACCCGCCACTGCCTTAGGCCACCATCCATTCCCAACCTGGGTTTTCAGTCATCGGAACCTAGACCTTATCTCCAATCCCTGCACAGGGGGGAACTTGATGCACAAGTCAGAACCCCTCCTTCCCCATGGCAAGAAAACTTGCTGCTGGCAGTGAGTCAAACCTTCAGTGTAGGAGAAAACGGCATGGCCCATGAGGCAACGCCCAAGCGTTAGGGCCGCCTTGGGCACAAACACACATTGTGACCCTCAGTGTGAGTACCTTATTCAAGTAACGCCTCTCAGTGACTGGACCAAGAGCCCGCATATGTGGCTTGCCATGCCCATAGGCACCCAGGATTAACTAGATGGTGTGTATTCCAGTTGAGGGAACCCACTGCTGTGCTCTAGAGTCCCTCTCCTGGGGGGTCCCCTGTGGCAGAAAACAGTACTCTTCCCTTCCCACAGAATGAATCCAAACACTTGGGAGCTTGCACAATCCCCCGAGAGGAAGGCTCTTCCTCGGCCTCTGAGACAACCCCTACCCTGACCGGACACTGTGAACGCAACACCCAGAGACAAAATCCTGAGTGACTGCCTCCCACTTGCCCACCTTTGATATCCAGAGGATCTCCCCTCACAGACTGGAGATCAGTCCTGCCATTACCATGGCCACTAGCTGAGCCAAGTTTGCTTTTTCAGACATCTGTCCCCACAGCCCTGGCAAACACAGCCTCTAGGCTGGGTCCTCTGGAGCAATACCACAGGACCGTGCCTGTTCTCTCCTGGGAAACTGTGTCCATTCCTTTGGACACACACCTCCAGAATATGAGAAACCTCAAGGCCCCCGAGGACACCCCACTAATGGGAGGCTACCTGGACACACAGGGGCATTCGGACACAAGCTGAGCAGCTACCTCCACGAAGGCATGCAAACAGATGTCAACAGAGATAGAAGGTTGAGCCGGACAGGCCCTTAGGCCGTAATCTCAACTCTTGCTTTGGGTTCCAGGTGTCACTCCTCAGAGGCTTTGGTTCGAAGAACAGGATATGGGGCTTTCCTGAGGCACTGAACAGAACTCCTCTCGTCTCCACATGGGAAGCTTCCCTGTTGGAGCTGTGTCAAACACCTCAGTTTGGAGAACCCTGCAGAGTCCCTGAGCCACCTCCACATTCCAAGTTCTCCCAGGCCACCAAGCCACAGTAGGACTCATCTTCAGGAGAGTCCATTTCAACTCTCCCCACTGGGTAGCTCACCCAGGAGCCTGCAGATTGAGCCTGCCTTGTCCTGACTAAAGAGTGGGAATATGAGGTGGCGTTCCCAGGCATCCATGCTTAGACACCTGCTCTCGAGTCTTTCCGTATGGGGCCTCCTGGAACCATCCAATAGGACTCGACTGTCGTGCAGAAGGAAAGCTTTAGGTTTGGAGTAGTTCACAAATCCCATCGTAGGCAAACCTCCCTGGCTTCATGAAGCCCCCACACCCTTCAGGAAGAGGCCATGCTGGACAAAAACTCTAGCCTGAGGCACGTCTCATAGTTGACATGACCTCAGTGCAGGAGATCTCAATTCAGCCTCTGCAGAGTGGCCCTGCCATGCCCTCAGTCCCAAACCTCACGCTAGCTTTTGTTTTCAGACTTCCTTCCTCACACTCCTGGCTAACAAGCCCTACGGACTAGGAACTCCAGAACCACAACCCAGCCCAGTGTCTGCCCAACGGAAGAAAAACGCTTCCCTGTGGGGCTCTCCAGAAAACCCAGATGAGGATCAACCTGCTCGGGCCTCGACGGTCCCCGAAGTGGATATGCTGCTCTGGGCACTCATGCTCTGTCTGACACAGCCTGAAGCCAGACGTCCAGACAGACAAGGAGACAGCTGGCCGCACACCCAGCACTTCGGACACACCATGGTCTTATGCCGTCACCTCTTCCTAACCTTTGTTTTCAGATATCTGAACCTAGACATTATATCAATTCTCCACACAGCTGGGTATCGCAAGCACAAAACAGAACTCCTCCTTCCCCATGGCTGTCAAGCTTGCTCTTGGCATGGAGTCACACCTTCAGGGTGGGAGAAACCTTCATGGCTCCCGATGCCACGCCCAAACTTGAGTGCTGCTTTGGCACAAATTCACACTGTGACCCTCAGCATGAGCCCCATGTCAAAGAAAGGCCTGTCAGGACCTGGACCAAGAGCCCGCATATGGGGCTTGCCAAGCCCCTATGCACCCAATCCTCACCAGTGTTTGAGTTTTCCAGTCGCCCCACCTGTACCTGGGCTCTGTTCTGGAATCCCTTTCTTGGAGAGACACATGAGCCAGACAACACGACTCCACCCTTCCCACAAAATGACCCCAAACTCATGAGGCCCCCGCTTCATGAAGGTGCCATCATGGACACATACTCCAGCCTCAGCCAACTTTTGATCCTCAGCCTGACTTCAGATGCAGGAGATTTTGATTCAGCCTCTGCCGATTGGGCCTGCTCTGCCCTTGGCTCCAATCCTCACCCTAGCTTGTGTTTTCAGACTTCCGTCCTCACACTCCTGGCCCACAAACCCTCCCTACTGGGAATTCTGGGGCCACACTGAAGCACTCTGCCTGCCTCCCAGGAGAAAAACATTTTCTATGGCGCTGCCCAGAAACCCCAAATGAGGATCAAACTGCTTGGCCCTCGGCAACACCCCAATTGCATAGGCTACCTTAAACACTGATGCTCTGTCGCAAATAGCCTGAGCCCAGACCTTCCAACAGACACCGACACAGCTGGCTGCACACCCAGCACATTGGACCCGCCACTGCCTTAGGCCACCATCCATTCCCAACCTGGGTTTTCAGTCATCGGAACCTAGACCTTATCTCCAATCCCTGCACAGGGGGAACCTGATGCACAAGTCAGAACCCCTCCTTCCCCATGGCAAGAAACCTTGCTCCTGGCCGTGAGTCAAACCTTCAGTGTAGGAGAAAACGGCAAACCTGCCGGGCCTCATGAAGCCCCCCATATCCTTCAGGGAGAGGCCATCATGGACAAAAACTCTAGCTTGAAGCACGTCTCATAGTAGATATGACCGCAATGCAGGAGATCTTGATTCAGTCTCTGCAGAGTGGCCTGCCGTGCCCTCGGTCCCAAACCTCACGCTAGCTTGTGTTTTCAGACTTCCTTCCTCACACTCCTGGCAAACAATCCCTCCAGAGTAGGATTTGCAGAACCACAAGCCAGCCCAGTGACTGCCCACCAGTAGAAAACGTTTCCTTGTGGGGCTCTCCATAAAACCCAGATGAGGATCAACCTGCTCTTGCCTCGATGGCACTCAGATTTGATAGGCTGCTCTAGGCACTAATGCTCTGCCTTTCACAGCCTGATGCCAGACGTCCAGACAGGCAAGGAGACAGCTGGCCACACACCTAGCACTTCTGACACGCCATGGTCTTATGCCGTTATCTCTTCCTAACCTTGGTTTTCAGATATCTAAACCCAGATATTATATCAATTCCCCACACAGTTGGGCATCTGAATCACAAATCAGAACTCCTTATTCCCCATGGCTGTAAGGCTTGCTCTTGGCATGGAGTCACACCTTCAGGGTGGGAGAAACCTTTATTTCCCCTGAAACCACGCCCAAACTTGAGTGCTGCCTTGGGCACAAATTCACTCTGTGACCCTCAGCATGAGCCCAATATCAAAGAAAGGCCTGTCAGGGCCTTGACCAAGAGCCCGCGTATGGGGCGTGCCAAGCCCCTATACACCCAATCCTCACCAGTGTTTGAGTTTTCCAGTCTCCCCCTTGTTCCTGGGGCTCTGCTCTGGAATCACTTTCTTGGAGAGACACATGAGCCAGACAACAGGACTTCACCCTTCCCACAAAATGACCCCAAACTCCTGTTAGCTGGGACAAATCCCCAGAGAGGGATACTTGTCCACAGTCACTGAGGCCACCCCCTACAATCTACGGCTATCCTGGATGCATCCAGAGACAAAAGCCTGAAGGAATCTCGCCCTTGATTCACAAGCCAAGGAGCTCACTCTCTATCTGTACATCCGGCCTGCCATACCCTCGGCGCCACTCATAAGCTGAGTTTGTGTTTTCAGACTTCTGTGCCCACAGCCTGGCCCCACACACCCTCCAGGCTAGGGCATCTGGAGCCACAGCGAAAGATTGTGCCTGCCCTCTCCAAAGAAAGTGTGCCCAATCCATTGACCACAACCCTACAGGTTAGGGAAAAGCTCCAAGGCCCCTGAGGCCATCCTGATAGTGTAGGCTGCCCTGGACTAAAAGGGGCACTCTGACACCAGCTGAGCCATTATCACCACTTAGACTCTCAGACAGTGTCCCCAGAGACAGAAGATTGAAATGGACAGGCCCTTAGGCCCTAATATGAACCTTAGCTTTAGTTTTCATGTGTCTGTTTTCAGAGGACTGGTTTCGTATACCAGCATATTAGGTTTTTCTGAGGCTCCAAACCAAACCTCTCTCGTCTCCACATGGAGTGCTTTCTTACTGGATCTGTATCAAACCCTTCTGGTCGGAGAATTCCGCAGGGCCACAGTACAACCATCACATTCCAAGGTCTCCATGGACAGAAACACACATTATGACGCATCCTCAGGAGAGGCCATTTCAACTCAGCCCGCTGGTTAGCTTGCCCCAGAGCCAGCAGATCAAACATATCTTGTCGTTAATGGCCAAAGGGAATGCGAGGCATGCTGTTCAGGGATCCATCTTTTGAACCCTCCTCTTCAGTCCTTCCGTATGGTATGTACTGGAGCCACTCAACAGGACTCGACTGTCTTGCAGAAGGAAACCTTGTGGTTTGTGGCAACCTCCAAACTCAGCGTGGGAAAATTTCGTTGGCCTCATGAGGCACCTGCTTCATGAAGGTGCTATCAAGGGCACAATCCAACCTCAGCCAACGTCTGATCCTCAGCCTGACTTCAGATGCATGAGATATCCTTTCAGCCTTTGCAGAGTGTGCCTGCTCCCTACCTCACCCTATCTTTTGTTTTCAGACTCTACCCTAGCACTCCTGGCCAAAAAGCCCTCATGATTGGGAATTCTGGTTCCAGAACGAAGCACTCTGCCTGGTCCAAAGAAAAACATTGTCTATGGCATTGCTCAGAAACCCCAAATGAAAATCAACCTGCTCAGCCCTCGGCAACACCCCAATTGCATAGGCTACCCTAAACACTATGCTCTGTCTTACATAGCCTGAGCCCAGACCTTGTGAGAGACATTGAGACAGTTGGCTTCACACCCAGCACATCGAACCTGCCATGGGTTAGGCCATTTCATCCCTTCCCATTGACCTGGGTGTCTTCCTGGAGGTATATTCTGAGGCTGTGTCAGACTATGCATTTTTTCTGGAGCTTCCTATGGAATTGGGGTGGTATTAGGGGCCTTGCAATTTTCTCTTAATCTGGTGGGTTGGGAAACTGAGACAGGCTGACATTCCTTGGGAGAGCTGGCCCAGTGCTGTTGTGTGTTCCTGGAGGCAACATCCTGGAGGGCATATGGGTCAGGACTAACGGTCCAAAGTCTTCAGACACAAACTCGGGTAAGAGTTAAGCTCGAGGTGATGGCAGACCCAATCTGCAGACCCTGAGCGAAGCATCTCCAGATATGAAATTCGGACGGCTGTGAGGCAGGAGCACAGTCTTTTCTGTCTGACTTGTTTGTCTATGATGGCCACGAAATGAAGGGGTGGCCTCATGGGTCCATGTGAGATTCTACCTCTCTGGGAATTCTGCTCGGCACCCAAGAGTTTGGTGTATTTCCGAGGGATGGGAGGAGCGCAGTTTTATGAGTCAGGGATCCCGTCCAAACAGCCATTCCAGAGATGGGTCCTGGGTTCTGGAGCCTGGATCACCGCAACAAGGCTTAGGATTTGGGCCTAGGGTCCTGCTCTATGTTTTCCTGGTACAGCTCCCGAGTGTTCTTGTTGGAAATGGGTCTCATTCTGAGGGTCACAATGCCTGTTTTTGCCCAGATGCCCATGCTGAGTGGGTGTGACCTCATGGGCTATGCACTTGGCTCCCACTCTGAGGGTTGGACTGCCATCTCAACATTCAGTTTTCCTGCCATGGGGAAGGAGGGTACTTTTTTATGCTTCAGGTTCCCCCATGGGCAGGAATTTGAGCTAAGTTCTGGGACCGGTGCCTGAATACCCAGTTCACTTTGAGATGAGGTCCCCGGGCCAAGGCAGGACCCACCTGCAGAAAATGAGGCCTGCTTTCTGGGTGGCTGTCAGGAGCTCGGGCTCGAGCTGTGTCAGACAGAACATTCGTGGAGAATTCGGCCTATGATATTGGGGTGCTTTTGAGAGCTGTGCAACTGGATCCTCATGGGGGATTTTTGCACAGACCCTTTCTTCACTTCTTCTATCTGGTGAGCAGGCATATGGCTGCATTACGGCTCCAGAATATCCAAGTTGGAGGGTTTGCAGGCGAGGAGTGTGAGGACAGAAGTATGAAAACATAAGCTACGGTTACGCTCAGTGCCGAGCACATGTCTATTCCAATGTACAGCAGTTGTTTCGAGATCTCCAGCACCTGGGCGAGGGGAAGATGTCTGCTCACGCTGGAGTTTGTATCCATGATGGCCAACAAATGGTGGGGAGGCCTCAAGAATTATTGGAGGTTTTTCCAAGCTGGAGCTTGTGAGCTGCTCCAAACATCAAGGTGTCCTACTAAGGGACAGCAGAAGTCTTCTTACAGGGCTCCAGGGTCCCCCATATGGAAGATTCGATAGCAATGCTCTCTGAATGGAGGCCTGGGAAGCCAATCTCGTGTTACCATTGCAGCTGAGGAACAGGGTAAGCTTGAACCAATGACACTGATTCCAAGTTCCAAGTGATTTGCGTTGATGGAAGTTCTCAGTCTAACAGGTCCCAATGCTGCTTGGTGTCCAGGGAGACCTTAGAATGTGGTGGCGGCTCTCTGACCATTGAGGATTCTCTATCCTTAGGATTAGACCCAGTACCCAGGAGCCAGGTTTCCTTCTTGGGACAGGAGGTGTGCTCTTGTATGGCTCACGGACCACAGGTTGGACCATATGCTTGAATTTCCAGAACAGACCTCTAGGAAGAGAGACCTCAAAACATAAGCTAGGGTTCTGATGAGGTTTTAGGGCCATGGAAGTTTCAATCTTCGGACTAAGTGCCATTGGCCTGCATGTCATCCTGGAGGTAGGTGCTGAGGCTGTGTCAGGCTGTGCACTTTTTCAGAGTGGCCTATGATATTGGGGTGCAGTCAGGGGCCTTGGAGTTTTCTCCTAATCTGGACATTTTGGGAAACTGAGATGGGCAGGGTTTCCTCAGGAGAGCAGGGCCAGTGATGTCATGTGTTTCTCGAGGCCCCATCCTGGAGGTCATGTGTGTCAGGACTTTGGGACCAAAGACTTTAGACACAACCTCGGATAAGAGATAGGAGTGAGGTGATGGCAGTCCGAATCTGAAGACCCTGAGGGAAGCTCCTCGGGATTTGAAATTCAGGTGGCTGGGAGGGAGGAGCACAGGCTTTTCTGTCTGGATTTTGTGTCTAGGATGGCCACTAAATGGAGGGGTGACCTCATGTGTCCGTGGGATATTCTTCCACTCTGGTGATTCTGCTTGGCACCCAAGAGTTTGAATTCTTTCTGGGGAAGAGGAAAAGACTGTATTCCATCTCTGGGATCCTGTCCAAACAGGGATTCCAGAGATGGGTTCTGGGTCCAGACACTGGGAAAACTTAACCAAAGCTTCGATTTGGGATCCTGGTCCAGATCCCAAGGGGGATCTTTGGAAAGGGGTCTCATTCTGAGGGTCACAATGCCTATTTGTGCCCAGCTGCCCATCCTGTGTAGGCATGGTCTCATGGACCATGCACCTGGTTCCCACTCAGGGTTGTACAGCCATCTCAACATTCAGTTTTCTGGCCATGGGGAAGGAGGAGCACTCTTTTGTGCTTCCGAGTCCCCTATGGGCAGGAATTTGAGCTAAGTCTGGGACAGGTACCTGAATATCCAGGTTGCTTCAAGATGATGGCATCGGGCCAAGGTTGGACCCACCTGGAGGATATGGGGCCCACTATCTGGGTGGCTGACAGGAGGTCGGGGATCAGGCGGTGTCAGATAGACAATGTATGCAGAGGTTGGTCTATTATATTGGGGTGCCATTGAGGGCCGTGCAGGAGGATCCTCATGTGGGTTTCTACGAAGACCCATAGGGCACTTCTTTCTGGTGGGCAGGCAGAAAGCTGCACTGTGGCTTCAGAATTCCCAATATGAAGGGCTTGTAGGCGAGGAATGTGAAGACAGAAGTCTGAAAACACAAGCCACGGATAAGCTCAGTGCCGACCACAGGACCATTCCATTGTGCAGTGGTTGTTTCGAGATTTCCAGCACCTGAGTATGGGCGAGGGTCAGATGTCTGCTCACGCTGGGTTTGCATCCATGATGGTCAACGAATTGTGGGGTGGCCTCAAGAATTCTTGGAGATTTTCCCAAGCAGGACCTTGTGAGCTGCTCCAAACAGCAAGGTGTCCTACTGTGGGACAGGGGAAGTCCGCTTACAAGGCTCCAGGGTCCCCCATATAGAAAGATTCAACAGCAGAGGTCTCTGAATGGGGGCCTGGGAAGTCTTCCTTGCATGACCATTGCAGCTGAGGAACATTGCAGGCTTGATCTGCTGGTTTTTGTTCAAATTTCCAAGTGATCTAAGTTGACGGATGTTCTCAGTCTAATGAGTCACAATGCTGCTTGGTGTCCAGGGAGACCTTAGAATGTGGTGGTGAGGGTGCCTGGGTGGCTCAATGGGCTAAGCCGCTGCCTTCGGCTCAGGTCATGATCTCAGGGTCCTGGGATTGAGTCCCGCATCGGGCTCTCTGCTCAGCAGGGAGCCTGCTTCTTCCTCTCTCTCTCTCTGCCTTCCTCTATGCCTACTTGTGATCTCTGTCTGTCAAATAAATAAATAAAATCTATATAACAAAAAACAATGCGGTTGTGGGTCTGTGGCCATGCAGGATTTTCCTAACTGAGGGTTAGACCCAGTTCCCAGGAGCCAGGTTCCCTTCTCGGGACAGGAGGGGTTCTCTTGTATGGCTCAGGGACCACATGTCGGATCATATGTTGGATTTCAAGACCAGGCCTCTTGGCACAGAGGCCTGAATATCTAGGCTAGGGTTCTTATGAGGTTGTAGGGGCATGTCATCCTCAACCTTCGGACTTAGGGACTTTGACCTGTGAGTCTTCCTGGAGGTAGATGCTCAGGCTGTGTCAGACTGTGCATTTTTTCCAGAGTGGCCTATGAAATTGGGGTGGGCTCAGGGGCTTTGCAGGCTTTTCCTAATCTGGAGGGTTTGTGCAACTGAGACGGCAGAATTTCATCCAGAGATCAGGCCCAGTGATGTAGTGTGGTTCTGTCAGCCCCATCCTGCAGGGAATGTGGTTAAGGGCTCTGGGACCAAAGTCTTCAGACACAAAATTGTGTATCAATTAGGAGGGAGGTGATGGCAGCCCCGATCTGCAGACGCTGAGGGCAGCTCCTCAGGATTTGAAATTCGTGTGGCTGGGAGGCAGGAGCAAAGGCTTTTCTGTCTGGATTGTGTCTAGGATGGCCTTGGAATGGTGGGGTGTCCTCATGTGTCCATGGAATATTCTACCTCTCTGGGGATTCTGCCCAGCACCCAAGAGTTTGGTGTCTCACTGAGAAGGAGAGAGCGTGGTTTACTGTTTCAGGGTTTCCGTCAACACAGGGATTCCAGAGATGGGTTATAGGTCCCTGTGCCTGGATAACCCTACAAAGGCTTAGTATTTGGGCCTAGAGGCTTGACTGCCTGGCTCTGTGGGGCTTTGGTTCAGCTCCCATGGAGACTTGTTGGAAATGGGTCTCAGGGTAAGGGTCACAATGCCTGTTTTTGCCCAGATGCCCATCCTGAGTGGGCATTGGCTCTTGTTCCATGCAACTGGATCCCAATATGAGGGTTGGACCACCATATCAACATTTAATTTTCCTTCTATGAGGAAGGAGGAGTACTCTTTTGTGCTTCAGATTCCCCCATGCACAGTAATTTGAGCTATGTTCTGGGACTGGTACGTGAATAACCAGGTTGGTTTGAGATGAAGGACTCAGGTCAAGGCAGGTCACACCTGCCAGATATGGGTCCCGCTATCTAGGTGGCTACCAGGAGGTCGGGGCTCAAGCTGTGTCAGACAAAGCATTAGTTCACAAGGTGGCCTATGATATTGTGGTGCTATAGAGGGCTGTGCTGGTGGAACTTTATATGGAGTTTCCCGCAGACCCATAGGGCACCTCTTTTTTCTGGTGGGCAGGCAGAAGGCATTGTGGCTCCCAAATTCCCAATATGGGGGACTTGAAGGCGAGGAGTGTGAGAACAGAAGGCAGAAAACACAATCTATGCTTAATCTCAGTGCCGAGAACATGGCCATTCCAATGTGCAGTGGTTTTTTCGAGATCTCCAGCATCTGAGTACAGGCGAGGGTCAGATGTCTGCTCATGATAGAGTTTGTATCTATCGTGGCCAACAAATGAAATATCCAGCACCTGAGTAAAGGTGGATTTCAGATGTTTACGCACACTGGAGTTTGTGTCGCTGATGACCGAATGGAGGAGTGGCATCAAGAGGCTGATGCATGTGAGATGCTCCAAACAGCAAGGTTGTTTTTTCTACTGGACAGTTAGAGTCTGGTATGTTTTCTGCAGGGCCCCCCATGTGAAAAGTATGGGTAGCAGAGCCCGTCCACATGGATGCCTGGAAAGCACACCTCCATTGACCAATGCAGCTGAGGAACATGCAGGTTCTTTACGGTGCTTCTGGGGCGAAGCACCAAGGTCTTGAGTTGACATGGAATCTCTTGAAGATGGGTTACAATGCTGGTTTTTTTTACCAGGTAGATCTTAGAATGTGTTGGTGGCTAAGATGCCTGCAAGATTCTCCTACCCTGAGGGTTTAACACAGGTCGAAGAGCACGGTTACCTTCTGGGGACAGGAGATGTAGTGTTTTGTGGCTCAGGGACCACATGCCGTATCATAAGTTCCTATTCAAGAACAGGCCTCTGAAGACAGATGCCCGACAACCTAATCTAGGGTTCCAATGAGTCCCAGGGGCATGAGAGGTTCAATCTTCAGACTTAGAAAGTTGACTTGGGTGTCTGCCAGGATGTAGGTGATCAGGGAGTTTCAGACTGCGCACTTATGTCCAGAGTAACCTCCAATATTGGGGTGGCCACAGGGACCTTGAATGTTTCAACCAACTCTGGAGGGTTTGGTTAACTGACATGCACAATTTCCATGGGGATGGCAAGCACAGTCCTGTGGTGTGGCTCCAGAGACTCCACCCTGGAGGGCATGTGAGCCATGGTTCTGGGAGGGAAGTCTGCAAACACAAACTCGGGTTAGGTTTAGTGGCTAGGTTATCGCAGGGCAATGTGTAGACCTGGAAGGCTACTCGTCAGGAACAGTAACTGGAATGACCCGAAGGCGGAAGCACAGGCTTTTATATCTGGATTGTGTGTCTAGGGTGACCTCAGAATGTAGCTGTGGCCTCATGGGTCTATGGGAGATTTTTCCTCTAAGGATACTGGCAGCTCCCAATGTTTTGATGACTTTTTGAGATGGGAAGACTGCTATTTTCGATCTTAGGTGTGCCCCAAAACAGGTATTCCAGAGATGGGCTCTGGGTCTAGGCGCCTGGAAAATCCCACCAAGGGTTGGGATTTGGGCTTATGGGCAGACCAGGCATGCAATGCAGGATCTTGGTGGTGCAACTGAGAGGGCTTGTTTGGAAGCATGCTCAGGCTGAGCATTACAATGCCTGTTTGTGCCCAGGGTGGCCCTCAGGAGTGGGCGTGGTCCCATTGTCCATTTTCTGGCTCCCACACTGAGGGATGGACACACATTCCAATGGCCAGGTTTCCAGCCATGGGGAAGGAGGAAATATCTATTGTGCTTCATGTTCCCCCATAGGCAGGGATTACAGCAAAGGTCTGGGGACAGATGCCTGAATACCAAGGATGCATAGAGATGACAGATTTGGGCCATGGCCGTTCTCACATGCTGGATATGGGCCCCGCTCTCTGGGTGGCTGACACGAGGTCTGGGCTCAGGCTGTGTCAGACACAGCACTAGTGGCCAGAGAAGTCTATATATTGGGGTTCTCTCCAGGGCCGAGTAAATTGATCCTCATGTAGGGTTTCTGGCCAGACTCACGAAGCACTTCTTTCTGTGGGGCAGGCAGAATGCTGCCTTATGGATCCAGAATTCCCTATCAAGAGGGTTTGGGGACAAATAGGGTGAGAATGCAATTGTAAACACCAGCTATGCTTAAATTGAGTGCCAAGCGGAAGTCGGTTTCAATGTGCAGCAGCTTATACGAGATATCCAGCACCTGAGTAAGGGCAGATGTCAGATATTTGCTCACACTTGAGTTTGTGTCTAGGATGATGACTAATGGAGGGGTGGCTTCAGGAGGCAATGGAGGATTACCCACGCTTAAGATTGTGAGATGCTCCAAACAACAAGGTTTCCTTCTAATGGACAGGAGGAGTCTTTTTTTTTTTCCTCCAGGGTCCCTCAAGTGGAAGTTTGCGTAGCAGAGCCCTCCCGCATGGATGACTGGAAAGCACACGTCCAATGACCATTGCAGCTGAGGAACATGACAGGTTCGTTTTGGTGGTTCTGGTGCCAAGTACCAAGGCCTTGAGTTGACTTGGAATCTCTTACAGATGTGTCCCAAAACTGGTTTGTTACAAGGGAGTTCTTAGAATGTATTGGTGGCTATGGGCCACGCTGAGGGTTTGGCACAGGTCGATGTGCACAGTTTCCATCTTGGGAGAGGAGATGTTCTGTTTTGTGGCTCAGGGTACATATGTTGTATCCTGACTTGGTATTCAAGAACAGGCCTCTGAGGATTGATGCTTGCAAACTAATCTAGAGATCCAATGATGTCCTTGGTGCCCATCAGGTTCAATTTTCTTACTAAGGACCATTGATATGGTTGTCTGACTGGATGTAGGTGATCAGGGTGTTTCAGACTGTGCATTTGCATCCAGAGCCACTTCCAATATTGGGGTGGGCTCAGGGGCCTTGCAGGTTTCTCCTAACTTGGAGGCTTTGGGGAACTGTGATGGGCACAGTTTCCTTGGGGATGGCAGGCCCAGTCCTGTGGTAAGGCTTCAGAGACCACCTCCTTGAGGATATGAGAGCCATGGTTTGGGGAGGGAAGTCTGCAAACACAAATTTGGGTCAGGGATAGTGGCAAGGTGATCGCAGTTCCAATGCATAGACCTAGAAGGCATCACGTCAGGAACTGTAATTAGGGTGACTGAAAGCTTGTAGCACAGGCTTTTCTATCTGGATTGTGTGTCCAGGATGGGCTCTGAATGTAGACGTGGTCTCATGGTTCAATGGGAGACTTTTCCTCTCTAAGGATCCTGGTGGATCTCCATAGATTGGTGGTTTTTCAGAGAAGAAAAGAGTGCTCTTTTCCATCTTAGGGGTGCTCCAAAACAGGGAAGAATGCTGTTTTCCAACTTAGGCTTATGCCAAAACAGGGATTCCAGAGACGGGCTCTGGGTCTGGGTGCCCGGATATCCCACCAAGTGTTAGGATTTGGGCCTAGGGGCATCCCAGGCCTACAATGCAGGATCCTAATGGTGTAACAGAGAGGGCTTGTTTGAAAGCATGCTCAGGCTGAGGGTCATCATGCCTCTTTGTGCCCAGGGGGGCCCTCAGGAGAGGGCGTAGTCTCATTGGCCATATAGCTGGATCCCACTTTGAGGGTTGGACACCCATTGCAACAGCCAGGCTTCCTGCAATGGAAAGAGGAGTTCTCTATTGTGCTTCAGGTTCCCCCATTGGCAGGGTTACAGGAAAGGTCTGTGGAAAGTTGCCTTAATACCAAGGATGTGTACAGATGACAGGCTAAGAATTCCCAGGTAACAAAACAGCATTGTTACCCATGTTCATGACATTCCATGTAAAAATAAGCCCTTAGTACTTCGCCCCAGAGCCACCAGAATGAACTTGCCAAGTTCCTAAGCTGCAATGGTCAGTGGAGGTGTGGTTTCCAGGCAACCATACGGGGGTGCTCTGCTACACAAACTTTGCAATTGGCTGGGACCCTTGAGACAAAAAAACAGAATGCCCCTGTCCGGTAGAAGGAAACCTTCTGTTTGGAGCATCTCACAAGCCCCAGCGTGGGAAATCCTCCATTTCCTCTTGAAGCCACCACTCCATTTGTCAGTCATCATAGACACAAACTCCAGCATGAGCAAACATCTGACATCCGCCCTTACTCAGGTGCTGGATTTCAATTCGATTGCTGCACACTGGAACTGCCTTTAGTTTGACTGAATTAAGCCATAGCTTGGGTTTACAATTCCATCCTCAGCCTACTGGTCCACAAGCCCTATTGTGAGGGAATTCTGGAGCTACAACACAATATTCTGCCTTCCCCATAGAAAGAAAAAGGGCCTGGAGTGTCTGCCCAGAAACTCCATATGATGGTCAATCTTCTCGGTGCTAGACGGAACCCTGATTCATAGGCTGCCCTGGGCACTAGTGCTGTGTCTGACATAGCCGGAGCCAGGACCTAGTGTCAGCCACGGAGAGATCAGGGCCCATATCCAGCATGTGAGACCAGCTATGGCCCAAGTCTGTCTTCTCTTCTATTCTTGGTATTCAGGCATCTCTATCCACACCTTTGCGAAATCCTTGCCATTGGGGGAACCTGAAGCACAATAGAGAACTCCTCCTTCCCCATGGAAGGTATTCTGACAGTTGGGATAGTTGCTCAACCCTCAAAGTGGAAGGCAGCTCCATGGCCAAGGAGACCATGTGCACTCATGATGGCTTCCCCGGGCACAAGCAGGCATTGTGACCTCAGCCTGAGCATTCTTTCAACCAAACGCTCTCAATTGCATCTCTGGGACCCCGAATTGCAGGCCTAGTACACACCTAGGCCCAAATCCTAACCCTAGTGGGATTTTACAGGGGCCCAGACACAGAGCCCATCTCTGGAATCCCTATTTTGGGGGACCCTTAAGATGGAAAACAGCACTCTTCCCTTCCCCGAGATAGTCACCAAGCTCTTGGTAGCCACCAGGATCCTTGAGTGGAAAAATCTGCCATAGACCCATGAGAACACACCTGCATTCCGAGGCCATCCTGGACATACAATCCAGATACATATCATGTGCTATCACCTTTGAGTCATCGGATTTACAGTTCCTGACGAGCTGCCTTCCAGGTCTATGCATTGGGCCTGCAATCACCTTGTCATTAACCTAAACTGAGTTTGTGTTTGCAGACTTCCTTCCTAAAACCATGGCTCACATGACCTCCAGGTTCTGGCATCTGAAGCCACACCACAAGACTGTGCATGAGATCCTCAAGGAAACTGTGCCCATCACTTTTGCCCGATACCTTTAGATTAGGAGAAACCTGCAAGGCCCCTGAGCGCAGCCAAATAATGGAGGCCACTCTGGGCACAAATGCACAGTCTGAGACACCCTGATCACCTCCATACAGGCAGACACCCAAGTCAATGCTCCTGAGTCAGAAGATTGAACCTGACATGCCCCGAGGACTTCATTGGCACACTAGATTAGGTTTACAGGTATCTGTCGTCAGAGGCCTGCTCTGGAATATCAACTTATGATAAAATATATAGTCCCTGAGCCACAGAACAGAATATGTCCTCCCCAAAAAGGAAGCCATGCTCCTGGAATTGTGTCATACCCTAAGGGTATTTGGATCCTGAATGGCCCCTTAGCAACCAGCACATTCTATGATATTCCTGGTAACAAACCATCATTGTGCCCCATCTTCATGAGACTCCATGTCAACTCAAGGTCTCGATATATTGCCCCAGAGCCACCAGAATGCATCTGCCATGTTCCTCAGCTGCAATGGTCAATGGAGGGGTGATTTCCAGGCATCCCTGTGGGGTTCTCTGCTACAAAACTTTCCACATGGAGAAACCAGAGAAAACAAACCAGACTTCTCCTGTCCGGTAGAAAGAAACTTTGCTATTTGGAGCATCTCACAAGCCCCAGCATGGGAAATCCTCCATGGCCTCTTGACGCCACCCTTCCATTTGTGGGTAATCACAGACACAAACTCCAGTGTGAGCAAACATCTGACATCCACCCTTACTCAGGTGCTGGATATTCGAAACGGCAGCTGCACACTGGAACTGCCTTTTGCTTTTCACTGAACTTAACCATAGCTTTGTATTACTATTCTATCCTCACCACACTGCTCCACAATATCTCTTGATAGGGAATTCTGGAGCCACAACGCAGTATTCTGCCTTCCACATAGAAAGAAGAAGGACCTGTTGAGTCTGCCCAGAAACTGCACATGAGGATCAATCTACTCAGACCACGAGGCAACCCTGATTAATAGATTTCCCTGACCACTAGTGCTGTGTCTGACAGAGTCTAAGCCCCGACCTCGTGTCAGCCACCCAGAGGTGAGGGCCCATATTTAGCATGAGAAATCGGCCATGGCCCTGGGCCATCATCTGTACCCATCCTTGGTATCCAGTCATCTGTCCCCCAAACTTTGCTGGAATTCCTGCCAATGGCGAACCTGAAACACAATAGAGAACACCTCCTTCCCCATGGCAGGAATATTGGCTGTTGGGATGGTTGTCCAACCCTCAGCGTGGGAGCCAGCTGCATGGCCAAGGAGACCATGCCCACTCCTGAGGGCCGACATGGGCACAGGCAGGCATGGTGATCCTCAGCCTGAGCATGTTTTCAAACAAACACTCTCAGTTGCTCCTCCAGTACCAGCATTGCAGGCCTGGTATGCCCCTAGGCCCAAATCCTAACCCTTGGTGGGATTTTCCAGGTGCCCAGACCCAGAGTCCGTCTCAGAATCCCTGTTTGGGGCACCCTTAAGATGGAAAACAGCACTCTTCCCTTCCCTGAGAAAGGCACCAAACTATTGGGAGCCGCCAGGATCCTTAGAGAGAAAAAATCTCCCATGGACCCATGAAAACAAACCTGCATTCCGAGGCCATCCTGTCCACACAATCCAGAGAGAAAAGTCTTTGCTACCGACTTTGAGTCATCCTATTTACATTTCCTGACGAGCTGACCTCCATGTCTATGCATTGGGCCTATGATCATCTCGACACTAACCCTAACCCCAGTTTGTGTTTGCCGACTTCTCTCCCAAAACCATGGCTTACATGCCCACCAAGATGTGGTCCCTCAAGCCACATCACAGGAAAGTTCCTGCCATCCCCAAGAAAACTGTGCCCATCAGGTTGTCCAAACCCTCCAGATTAGGAGAAACCTGCCAGGCCCCTGAACCCACCCCAATATTGGCGGTTGCTCTGGATGCAAACGTGCATTCTGAAACACCCTGAGCACCTCCATCGAGGCAGAAAGCCAAGTCAATGGTTCTGAGTCAGATGATTGAACCTGACATGCCCCTAGGACTTCACTGGAACCCTAGATTGGGTCTTCAGACATCTGTTCTCAGAGTCCTGTTCTGGAATACCAAGTTATGATACAACATGTGGTCCCTGATTCCCACAACAGAACATCTCCTGTCTCCAGAAGGAAAATGTGCTCTTGGATCTATGTCCAACTTTCAGGGTAGATGGATCCTGCATGACCCATTAGCCCCAGCACCTTCTATGATCTCCCTGGTAACAAACCAGCATTGTGACCCAACTTCCTGAGACTTGATGCCAACTCAAGGTGTTGGTACTTTGCCCAAGAGCCATGAAACGAATCTGCCATGTTCCTCAGGTACAAAGGTCAATGGACGTGTGCTTTCTAGGCATCCAAGAGGTAGTTCTCTGCTACACAAAAATTCCACATAGGGAACCCTAGAGCAAACAAATAAGACTGCTCCTGTCAGGTTGAAGGAAACCTTGGTTGTTTGGAGCATCTCACAAGCCCCAGCCTGGGAAGTCCTCCACATTCTCTTGATGCCAACCCTCCATTTGTTAGTCATCATAGACACAAATTCCAGCATGAGCAAACATCTGACATCTGCTCTTACTCAGGTGCTGGATATTCGAATCAGTCACGCACACTGGAAATACCTTTCACTTAACACTGTATTCTTGCATAGTTTGGGTTTACAATTCCATCCTCACCCTACTGGACTGCAAGTCCTCTTGAGAGGGAATTAGGGAGACAAAACGCAACATTCTGCCTTCCCCATAGGAAGAAGGGCCTGGTGAGTCTGCCCAGAAACTCCCCATGAAGATCAATCTACTTGGCCCTCGAGGGAACCCCGATTTATACTTTGCGCTGGCCACTAGCGCTGTGTCTGAGAGAGCCTGAGCCCCAACCTCGTGTCAGCCACCCAGAGTGTGGGGTCCTTATCCAGCATGTGGGACTGGCCATGGCCCAGTCATCTCTACCCATCCTTGGTATTCCGGCAACTATCCCAGACCTTTGCTGGAATCCCTACCAGTGGGGGAAACTGAAGCACAATTGAGAACTCCTCCTTCCCCATGGCAGGAAGCCTGGCTGTTGCTATGGGTGCCCAACCCTCAGAATTAGAACCAGGTGCATGGCCAATGAGACAACGCTCAATCATAAGGGCCGCCTGGGCCAAAGCAGGCATTGTGTCCCTCAACCTTAGCATGCATTCAAACAAATGCTCTCAGTTGTTTCTGCAGGGTCCCGCATCGCAGGCCTGGTATGCCCTTAGGACCATATCCTAACACTTCGTGGGATTTTCCATGCCAACATAACCAGAGCCCGTCTCTGGAATCTCTGTTTTGAAGCACCCCTATGATGGAAAACAGCACTCTTCCCTCCCCTGAGAAAACTATTAGGAGCTGCCAGGATGTGTAGAGAGGAAAAATCTCCCAGGGCTCCATAAGACCACACCTTCATTCCGAGGCCATCCAGGACACACAATCCAGATACAAGAGACTGTGCTACCACCTTCGAATCACCTGGTTTACAGTTCCAGACGAGCTGCCCTACAGATCTACGCATTGGGCCTGTGATCACCTCGCCATTAACCCTACCCCAAGTTTGTGTTTGCAGACTTCTTTCCCAAAACCATGGCTCACATGCCCTCTATGATGGGTCTCTGTAGCCACACCACAGGAAAGATCCTGCTATCCCCAATGAAACTGTGTCCATCACAGTTGCCCAAACCCTCCAGATTAGGAGAGACCTGCAAGTCCCCTGAGCCCAGTCCAATATTGGAGGCCACTCTGGACACAAATGCACAGTGTGCAACACCCTGATCACCTCCATCCAGGAAGACACCCAAGTCAATGGTCCTGAGTCAGAAGATTGGTCCCTGAACCCCACAATAGAATATCTCCTGTCCCCAGATGGAATTCGTGCTCTTCAACTTGTGTCAAGGGTCGGGGTATATGAATTATGCACAGCCCCTTAGCCCCCAGCACATTCTAAGATCTCTCTGGTAACAAACAAACAGCATTGTGATCCATCTTCATGAGATTCCATGTCACTTCAAGTCCTTGGTAATTCGCCCCAGAGCCACCAGAATGAACCTGCCATGTTCCTCACCTGATATGGTCAGTGATATGCTTTCCAGGCATCCATGTGGGAGTGCTCTTCTACTTATTCTTTCCACATGTGGGACCCTGGAGCAAACAAACCAGACTGCCACTGACCAGTAGAAGGGAACCCTCTGTTTGGAGCATCTCAGAAGCACCAGCAGGAGAAATCCTCCATGGCCCTTGACACAACCCCTCCATTTGTCAGTCATCATAGACAAAAACTCCAGCATGAGAAAACATCTGAAATCTGCCGTTATTTAGATTCTGCACTTCCTCTTCCACCACTGCACACTAGAACTGCGTTTCACTTGACACTGAATTTATCCATAGCTTGGGTTTAGAATTCCATCCTCAGCCTCCTGGTATGCAAGCCCTCTAGAGAGGGAATTTGGAGCCACAAGGCAACATTCTCCATTCCCACTAGAAAGAAATAGGGCCTGGTGAATCTTCCCAGAAACTCCACATGAGGTTCAATCTACTTGGCACTCGATGGAACCTTGATTTATAGGCTGTCCTGGGCACTAGTACTAGTACTAGTACTAGTACTGTGTCTGACAGAGCCTGAGCCAAGACCTAGTTTCAGGCACCCAGAGATATGAGCCCATATCCAGCATGTGAGATTGGCCAGGGCCCAAGTCCATCATCTCTACCCATCCTTGGTATTCAGGCACCTGTCCCCAGACCTTTTATGTAATCCCTACCAATGGGGTAACCTAAAGCACATTAGAGAACTCCTCCTTCCCCATGGTAGGAATCCTGGCTGTTGATATGGGTGTCCAAACCTCAAAGTGGGAGCCAGCTGCATGGCCAAGGAGACAATGCCCACTCATGAGGGCTGCCCTGGGCACAAGTAGCCATTGTAACCCTCAGCTTGATCAAGCCTTCAAAAAAATGCTCTTAGTTGCACCTCCAGGATCCTGCATTGCAGGCCTGATATGCCCTTAAACCCAAATCCTAACACATCGTGGGATGTTCCATGTGCACATACCCAGAGCCCGTCACTGGAATCCCTGTTTTGAGGCACCCCTAAGATGGAAAACAGCACTCTTCACTTCCCTGAGAAAGCCACCAAACTAATGGGATCCCCCAGGATCCTTGAGAAGAAGAATCTCCCATGGTCCCATGAGTCCACACCTGTATTCCGAGGCCAGCGTGGATATGCTATCCAGATACAAGAGACTGTGCTACTGGCTTCGAGTCACCTGATTTACAGTTCCTGACGTGCTGCCCTCCAGATCTTTGGATTGGGACTGTGAACACCTCTCCATTAACCTTATCCCGAATTTGTGTTTGCAGATCTCTCTCTAAAAACCATAGCTCACATGTCCTCCAGGATGGGGCCCCTAGAGTCACACCACAAGACTGTGCTTGCCATCCCCAAGGAAACTGGGCCCATCACAGTTGCCCAAACCCTCCTGATTAGGAGAAACCCGGAAGGCTCCTGAGCACATCCCAATATTGGAGGCTGCTCTGGATGCAAATGCACAGTCTGAAACACCCTGATCACCTCCATCCAGGCAGACACCCAAATCAATGGTCCTGAGTCAGATAATTGAACCTGACATGGCCCTAGGACCTCATTGGAAGAGGGATTAACTTTTCAGGCACCTGTCCTCAGAGGCCTCTTCTGGAATACCAACTTATGATACAAATTATGGCCCCTGAGCCCCAGGGTGGGAAATCCTCCATGGCCTCTTGACGCCACCTCTCCATTTGTTGGTCATCATAGACACAAACTCCAGCATGAGCAAACATCTGACATCCGCCCATATTCAGGCGCTGATATTGGAATCAGCTGCTGCACACTGGAACTGCCTTTCGCTTTGCAATGAATTTAAGCCTAGCTTCAGACTACAATTTCATCCTCACCCTACTGGTCTGCCATATCTCTTGATAGGGAATTCTGGAGCCACAACGCAACATTCTGCCTTCTTCATAGATAGAAGGACCTGGTGAGTCTGCCCATAAACTACACATGAAGATCAATATACTCAGCCCAGGAGGGAACCCCTATTTATAGTTTGCCCTAGCCACTAGTGCTGTGTCTGACAGAGCCTGAGCCCCTACCTCGTGTCAGCAACCCAGAGGGTGGGGCCCACATTAACCATGCGAGACCGGCCATGGCCCAGGGCTGTCATTACTACCCATCCTTGGTATTCAGGCATCTGTCCCCTAGATCTTAGCTGGAATCCCTACCAATGGGGGGACCTGAAGCACAATAGAGAATTCATCCTTCGCCATGGCAGGAATCCTGGCTTTTGGATGGGTGTCCAACCCTAGGAATGGGAACTGGCTGCATGGCTGAGTAGACATCGCCCAATCCTGATGGCCTCCGGGGCACAAGCAGGCATTGGGACCCTCAGCTTGACCATACTTTCAAACAAACGCTCTCAGTTGCACCTCCAGGATCCCGCATTGCAGGCCTGGTATGGCCCTAGGCCTAAATATTAACCCTTGGTGGGATTTTCCAAGCACTTAGACCCAGAGCTCATCTCTGGAATGCCTGTTTTGGGGCACGCTTAAGCTGGAAAACAGTACTCATCCCTTCCCGGAGAAATCCAACAAACTATTGAGAACCGCCAGGATCCTTGAGAGGAGAAATCTCCCATGGACCCTTGAGACAACACCTGCAATAAAGGCCATTCTGGAAATTAAATCCAGATACAATTACCTGTGCTACCACCTTTGAGTTACGTGATTTACAGTTCCAGACTTGCTGCCCTCCTGGTCTATGGATTGGGACTATGATCACCTTGCCACTAACCCTAACCTAAGTTTGTGTTTGCAGACTTCTCTCTCAAAATCATGGCGCACATGTCCTCCAGGATGGGGTCTCTGGAGTCACACCACAGGACAGTTCCTGCAATCCCCATGGAAACTGCCCATCACAGTTGTCCAAAAACCCCATATAAGGAGAAACCTGCAAGGAACCTGAGCCAACCCTAGTATTGGATGCCACTCTGGACACAAATGCACAGTCTGAAACACCCTCATCACCTGCATCCAGTCAGACACCAGAGTCAATGATCCTGAGTCAGAAGATTGAATGACATTCCCCTAGGGCCTCATTCAAACCCTTTATTAGGTTTTCAGGCTTCTGTCCTCAGAGACCTGTTCTGGATTACCAATTTATGATACAACTATGGCCGCTGAGCCCCACAACAGAATATCTCCTGCCCCCAGAAGCAATCCGGGCTCTTGGGCCTGTGTCAAATCCTCAGGCTAGATGAATCCTGCATGGCCCATTAACCACCAGCACATTCTAAGATCTCCCTGGTAACAAACCAACATTTTGACGTATCTTCATGAGGTTCCATGTCCAATCCAGTCTTTATTTCTTCGCCTCAAAGCCACCAGATGCCATGTTCCTTCGCTGTCATGGTCAATGAAGGTGTGCTTTCCAGTCACCCATGTGGGAGATCTATGTTATCCGATCTTTCGACATGGGGAACCATGGAGGAAACAAATCAGACTGCCCCTGTCTGGTAGAAGGAAACCTTGCTCTTTGGAGCATCAAAAAAAACACCAGATTGGGAAATCCTCCATAACCTCTTGACGCCAGCCCTCCATTTTTGTGTCATCATAGACACAAACTCCAGCATGAGCAAATATCTGACATCCACCCTCACTCAAGTGCTGAATATTGGATTCAAACATTGCACACTGGAAATTTCTTTCGCTTGATACAGAATGTAACCATAGCTTAGGTTTACAATTCCATCCTCAGCCTCCTGGTCCACAAGCCCTCTTGATAGTGAATTCTAGAGCCACAAAACAGCATTCTGCCTTCCCATTACAAACAAGAAGGGCCTGGTGAGTCTGCCCAGAAACCATACATGAGGATCAATCTGCTCGGCACTCGAGGGAACCCCAATTTATAGGCTGCCCTGGGCACTAGTGCTGTGTCTGACAGAGCCTGAGCCAAGACCTAGTGTCAGCCACCCAGTGATCGGGGCCCATATCCACGATTTGATACTGGCCATGACCCATGTCCATCATCTTTACCCATCCTTGGTATTCAGGCCTCTGTCCCCAGACCTTTGCTGGAATCCCCGCTAATGGGGGAACCTGACGCACTATAGAGAACTCCTCTTTCCCCATGGCAGGATTCTGGCTGTTGGGATGGTTGTCCAACCCTCAAAGTGGGAGCCAGCTGCATGGCCAATGTGACCACGCCCACTCATGAGGGCCACCTGGGCATAAGCAAGTATTGTGACCCTCAGCCTGAGAATGATTTCAAACAAGACCTCTCAGTTGCACCTCCAGGATCCTGCATGCAGGCCTGGTAAGCCACTAGGCCCAAATCCTAACACTTGGTGGGATTTTCCAGGGGACCAAACCCAGAGTCCGTCTCTGGAATCCATATTTTGGGTCACCCCTAACATGAAAAACAGCACTCTTCCCTTCCCCGAAAAAGCCACCAACTATTGGGAGCCACCAGGATCCTTAGAGAGGAAAAATCTCCCATGGACCCATGAGGCCACAACTGCATTCTGAAGCCATCCTGCACACAATACAGAGAAAAAAGCCTGTGATTCTGCCTTTGAGTCACCCGATTAACAGTTCCTGAAGAGCTGCCATCCATGTCTATGCATTGGGCCTGTGATAACCTTGCCACTAACCCTAACCCAAGTTTGTGTTTTCAGACTTCCCTCCCAAAACCATGGCTCACATGCCCTCCAGTTTGTGATAACTGGAGCCACACCACGGGATTGTACCTGTCTTCCCGAAGGAAACTGTGATTGTCACTATTAAACAAACCCTCTAGATTAGGAGAAACCTGCAAGGCCCCTAAGCCCAGCCCAATATTGGAGGCCACTCTGGACGCAAATGCACAGTCTGACACACCATATCACCTACATCCAGGATGATATCCAAGTCAATGGTCCTCAGACAGAAGATTGAACCTGACATGCTCCTAGGATTCACTGGAACACTAGAATAGGTTTTCAGGTATCTGTACTCAGAAGGCTGTTCTGAATATCAATGTATGATACAATATGGTCACTGAGCCACACAAAAGAACATCTCCTGTCCTTAGAAGAAAGCTGTGCTCTGGACCTGTGTCAAACACTCTGGGTATATGAATCCTTCAAGGCCCCCTGGCAACCAGCACATTCTATGATCTCCCTGACAACATACCAGCATTGTGACCCATCTTTATGAGACTCCATGACAACTCCAGCCCTTGGTACTTCGGCCCAGAGCCACCAGAATGAAACTGCCATGTTCCTCTGCTGCCATGGTCAATGTAGGTGTACTTTCCAGGCATCCAGCGGGAGTGCTCTGATACCAGCTTTCCACATGGGGAACCCTGGAGGAAACAAACCAGACTCCACTGTACGGTAAAAAGGAATCTTTTCTGTATGGAGTATCTCAAGCCTGAGGGTGGGTAATCCTCCATGGCCTCTTGAGGCCACCCATCCATTTGTTGGTCATCATAGACACTAACTCAGCGTGAGCAATCAACTGACATCTGCACTTACTCAAGTGCTGGATATTTGAATCAGCTGCTACACACTGGAATTGCCTTATGCTTGGCACTGAATTTAAAAGTAGCTTGGCGGGACGCCTGGGTGGCTCAGTTGGTTAAACAGCTGCCTTCGGCTCAGGTCATGATCCCAGCGTCCTGGGATCGAGTCCCACATCAGGCTCCTTCCTCCGCAGGGAGCCTGCTTCTCCGTCTGACTCTGCCTTCCACTCTGTCTGCCTGTGCTTGCTCTCGCTTGCTCTCTGACAAATAAAATCTTGAAAAAAAAAAGTAGCTTGGGTTTGCAATTCCATCCTCACCCTGGTGTTCAGTAAGCTCTCTTGATAGGGAATTCTGAAGCCACAACACAGCATTCTGCCTTCCCCATAGCAAGAAAAAACAGCCTGGAGAGACTGCCCAGAAACCCTACATGAGGATAAATCTACTCGACCCTCGAGTGAACCCCATTTATAGGTTTACCTGGCCACTAGCGCTGAGTCTGACAGAACCTCGTCTCTGACCTCGTGTCAGGACCCAGAGACTGGGCTCCAACTCCAGAATGTGAGACCAGCCATGTCCCAGGGCTGTCATCTCTACCCATTCTTGATTCAGGCATCTGTCCCCAGACATTTGCTGAAATCCCTGCCAATGGGGGAACCAGAAGCACAAGAGGGAAATCCTCCTTCCCCATGGCAGGAATGATGGCTCTTGGGATGGGTTTCCAGACCTCAGAGTGGTAGCCAGCTGAATGGCCAATGATAACCCGCCCACTCATGAGGGCCGCCCTGGACACAAGCAGGCATTGTGACCCCCAACATGAGCATGCTTTCAAACAAACACTCTCAGTTGCATTCCAGAATCCAAATTTGCAGGCCTGATATTCCCCTAAGCACAAATCCTAACACCTGGTGAGATTTTTCAGGGGACCAGAAACACAGCCTGTCTCTGGAATCCCTGTTTTGGGACACCCCTAAGATGTAAAATAGCACTCTCCCCTTCGCCAAGAAAGCCACCATAGTATAGGGAGCCGCTAGGATCCTTCAGAGGAAAAATCTCCCATGGATCCATGAGACCACACCTGCATTCCGAGGCCATCCTGGACACAAAAGCCAGATACACAAGCCTGTGCTACCACCTTCAAGGCAACTAATTTATAGTTCCAGACGAGCTGCCCTCCAGGTCTATGCATTGGGCCTGCGATCACCTCACCGCTAACCTTAACCCGAGTTTGTGCTTACAGACTTCTATCCCGAAACCATGGCTCATATTTCCTCCAGGATGGGGTCTCTGGAGCCACACCAAAGGACTGTGCCTGCCATCCCCAAGGAAAATGTGTCCATCACATTTGCCTAAAACTTCGAGATAAGGAGAAACCTGCAAGGCCCCTGAGCCCACCCCAATACTGGAGGCCCCTCTGGACACAAATGTGCATTCTGAAATACGCTGATCACCTGAATCCAGGCAGATACCCAAGTCAGTGTTTCTCAGTCAGAAGATTGAACCTGACATGCTCCTATGACCTCATTGTAACCCCTGATTAGGTTTTCAGGCATTTGTAATCAGAGACCTGTTCTGGAGTACCAACTTAAGATACAACATATGGTCCCTGATCCCCACAACAGAACATCTCCTTTCTCTAGATGGAAGCCGTGCTCTTGGAACTGTGTCAAACCCTCAGGGTAAATGAATCCTACTTGGCCCGTAGCCACCAGCAGATTCTAAGATCTCACTGGTAACAAGCCAGCATTGTGAGCCATCTTCATGAGATTCCATGTCAACTACAGGCCTTGGTACTTCACCCCAGAGCCTTCAGAAAGAACCTGTCATGTTCCTCAGCTGCAATGTTCAGTGGAAGTGTGCTTTCCAGGCATCCATGTGGGAGTGCTCTGCTACCCAAACTTTCCACATGGGGGACTCTCGAGCAAACAAATCTGACTGCCCTGTCCTGTAGAAGGAAACCTGGCTGTTTGGAGCATCTCACAAGCTCAAGTGTGGGAAATCCTCTATGACCTCTTTTCAACTCCTCTCCATTTGTCGGTCATTATAGACACAAACTCCAGCTTGAGCAAACATCTGACGTCTGCGCTTACTCAGGTGCTGTATATTCGACTCAGCCGCTGCACACTGGAAATGCCTTTCGCTTGTCACTGAATTTATTCATAGCTTGGGTTTACAATTCCATCCTCACCTTACTGGTCCACAAGCCCTCATGATAAGGAATTCTGCAGCCACAACACAGCATTCTGCCTTCCCAATAGAAAGAAGAAGGGCCTGGTGAGTCTGCCCAGAAACTCCACATTATGATCAATCTACTTGTCCCTTGAGGGAACCCTGAATTATAGACAGCCCTGGCCCCTAGTGTTGTGTCTGACAGAGCCTAAGCCCCGACCTCGTGTCAGCCACCTAGAAGGCGGGGCCCATATCCCGCATGTTAGACTGGCCACGGAACAGAGCCGTCATCTTTACCCATCCTTGGTATTCAGGCATGTGTCCCCAGACCTTTCCTGGAATCCCTACCAATGAGGGAACCTGAATCACAATAGAGAAATCCTCATTCCCCATGGCAGGATTCCTGTAAGTTCGGAAGGGTGTCCAACACTCAGAGTGTTAGCCTACTGAATGGCCATTGAGACCACCCCCATTCCTGAGGGCCACCCTATGCAAAAGCTTGCATAGTGACCCTCAGCCTGAGCATGCTTTCAAACAAACGCTCTCAGTTGTATCTCCAGGACTTGCATTGGAGGCCTGGTAAGTCCCTATGCCCAAATCATAACCCTTGGTGGGTATTTCCAGGTGCCCAGAGCCAGAGCACTTCTCTGCAATCCCTGTTATGGGACACCCTTAATATGGAAAACAGAACTCTTTCCTCTCTGAGAAAGCCACCACATTATAAGGAGCCGCCAGGATACTTGAGAGGAAATATCACCCATGGACACCTGAGACCACACCTGCATTCTTAGTCCATCGTGGATACACAATCCAGATAAAAAAGCCTGTGCTACCTCCTTTGAGGCATGCGATTTACATTTCACACGGAGCTTCCCTCCAGGAGTATGCATTGGGCCTACAATCACTTCGCCACTAAACCTAACCCGCATTTGTGTTTGCAGACTTCCCTCCCAAAACCATGGCTCTCATGCCCTCCAGCATGGGGTCTCTGGAGCCACATCACAGGACTGTGCCCACCATTGCGAAGGAAACTGTGCCCATCAAATTGCCCTATCTTTCCAGATTAGGAGAAACCTGCAAGGCCCCTGAGCCCACCCCAATACTGGTTGCCACTCTGTACACAAATGCACAGTCTGGAACACCCTGATAACCTACATCTAGGCAGACATTGAAGTCAATGATACTGAGTCAGAGGATTGAACCTGACATTCCGTTAGGATTTTATTGGAACCCTAGATTAAATTTTCAGGCATCTATCCTCAGAGGCCTGTTCTGCAATACCAAATTATGATACATTTGGTCCGTTAGCCCCACATCAGAACATCTCTGGTCCGAGAAGGAAACCGTGCCCTTTGACCAGTGTCAAACCCTCAGGGTAGATGAATCCTACATGGTCCCTTAGCCACCAGCACACTGTAAGGTCTCCATGGTAACAAACCTGCATTATGACCCATCTTCATGAGACTTCATGTCAACTCCAGGCCTTGGTAATTCGCCCAAGAGCCACCAGAACGAATTGGCCATGTTTCTCAGCTGCAATTTTAATGGAGGTGTGCTTTTCAGGCATCCACGTGGGAGTGCTCTGCTACCCAAACTTTCCACATGGGGGACCCTGGAGCAAATAAACCAGACTCCCCCTGTGTGGTAGAAGGAAACTTTGCTGTTTGAAGCATCTCACAAGCCCCAGCATGTGAAATCCTCCATGGCCTCTTGACGCCACCCCTCCATTCATCGGTCATCATAGACATAAACTCCAGCATGAGGAAATGTCTGACTTTCACCTTTACTCAGGTGCTGGATATCTGGAATCAGACACTGCACAATGGAACTGCCTTTTGCTTGGCACTGAATTGAACCTTAGCTTGAGTTTACAATTCCATCCTCACCCTACTGGTCCCCAAGCCCGCTTGATAGGGAATTCTGGGGCCACAACGCAGCTTTTTGCCTTCCCCTTAGAAAGAAGAAGGGCATGGTGATTCTGCCCAGAAACTCTGCATGAGGATCCATCTGCTCAGCCCTTGAGGGATCCCTGATTCATACTCAGCCCTGACCACTAGTTCTGTTTCTGACAGAGCCTGAGTGCTCAATTCATGTCAGCTACTCAGAGAGTCAGGCATGTGAGACTGGCCATGTCTCAGGTCCCTCATCTCTACCCATCCTTGGTATTCAGGCATCTGTCCCCAGACATTTGCTAGAATACCTGCTAATGGGGGAACCTGAGGCACAATAGAGAATTCTTCCTTTTCCATGGCAGGAATCCTGGTAGTTGGGATGGGTGTCCTACATTAAAGTGGTAGCCAGCTGCATGGCCAAGGAGACAACTCCCACTCATAAGGGCTGCCCTAATCACATCAGGCATTGTGACACTCAGACTAGCATGCTTTCAAACAAACGCTCTCAGTTGTACCTCCAAGTCACACATTGTAGGCCTGGTACTCCCCTAGGCCCAAATCCTAATCCTGGTGGGATTTTCCAAGCACCCAGACTCACAGCCCTTCTCTGGAATCCCTTTTTGGGGAACATCTAAGATTGAAAACAGCACTCTTCCATTCAAACGAGAAAGCCACCATACTATTGGGAGCTTCCAGGATCCGTAGAGAGGAAAATACTCTCATGGAAACATTAGAACACACCTGCATTCCAAGGCTATCATGGACACACAATCCAGATACAAAAGCCAGTGCTAGTGCCTTCGAGGTACGTGATTTACAGTTCCTGACGATCTGCCCTCCAGGTCTATGCATTGGACCTACGATCACCTCGCAACTCAACCTAATCCGAGTTTGTGATTGCAGACTTCTCTCCCAAAACCATGGCTTACATGCCCTCCACGATGGAGTCTCTGGAGCCACACCACAGGACTGTGCCTGCCACCCCCAAAGAAACCGTGCCCACAAATTTTCGTAAACCTTCAAGATTAGGAGAAACCTGCAAGGCCCCAGAGCCCACCCCAATATTGGAGGCCACTCTGTACACAAAGGCACAGTCAGAAACACCCTGATTGCCTACATATAGGCAGACACCGAAGTCAATGGTCCTGAGTCTGATGATTGAACCTGAAATTCCCCTTGGACTTCATTGGAACCCTAGATGAAGTTTTTAGGCATCTGTCCTCAGAGGCCTGTTCTGGAATTCCAACTTATGATACAACATTTGGTCCGTGAGCCCCACAACAGAACATCTCCGATACCCAGAAAGAAACCGTGTTCTTCGACTGGTGTCAAACCATCAGGATAGACTAATCATACATGGCCCCTTAGCCACCAGCACATAGTAAGATTTCCGTGGTAACAAAACTGCATTGTGACCCAACTTCATTAGAAACCAGGCCTTGGTACTTTGCCCTAGAGCAACCAGAAAGAACCTGCCATGTTCCTTAGGTGCAATGGTCAATGTAGGTGTGCTTTCCAGTATCCACGTGCGAGTACTATGCTACCCAAACTTTGCACATGTGGGAACCTGGTGTAAACAAACCAGACCTCCCCTGTCCAGTAGAAGGAAACCTTATGTTTGGATCAACTCACAGGCCTCAGCGTGCAAACTGCTCCATGGCCTCTTGATGCCACCACTCCATTGGTTGGTCATCAAGACACAAACTCCAGTCTAAGCAAACATATGACATGCACCCTTATCCCGGTGCTGGATGTCTTGAATAAACCACTGCACATTGGAACTGCCTTCCACTTGGCACTGAATTGAACCATAGCTTGTGTTTACAATTCCATCCTCACCTGACTGGTCCCTAAGCCCTCTTGATAGGGAAATCTGGGGCCACAACGCAGCATTCTGCCTTCCCCATCGAATGAAGAAATGCCTGGTGAGTCTGCCCTGAAAACCCACATGAGGATCAATCAGGTCGGCCCTCGAGTCAACACCGATTTATAGGCTGCCATGGCCACTAGTGCCGTGTCTGACAGAGCCTGAGCTCGACTGAGTTTCAGCCACTAGAGAGCAGGCCCCATATCTAGCATTTGGGATTGCCATGGCCCAAGTATGTCATCTCTACCCATCCTTGATATTCAGGCACCTGTCCCCAGACCTTGGCAGGGATCCCTGCCAATTAGGGAACTTGAAGCACAATAGAGAACTCTTCTTTCCCCATGGCAATAAACCTGGCTTTTGGTATGGGTGTTCTACCCTCAAAGGGGGAGCCAGTTACAACATCAATGACATCACACACACTCCTGAGGACTACCCTTGGCACAAACAGGCATTGTGACCCTCACCCTGAGCATGCTTTCAAAAAATCCCTCTCAGATTCACCACAATGATCCCTCATTTCAGGCCTGGTATGCCTGTAGGTTCAAATCATAAAACTTGGTGGGATTTTCGAGGTACCCAGACCCAGAGACCATCTCTGGAATTTTTGTTTTGGTGCACCCTTCAGATGGAAAACAGCACTCATCCCTTCCCCAAAAATGTCACCAAATTATGAGGAGCCACCAGGATCCATAGAGAAGCAATGTCTCCCATGGACCCATGAGAACACACCTGCATTCCGAGGCCATCCTGGACACACAATCCGGAGAGAAAAGCCTGTGCTACTGCCTTCCATTCACCCTAATTACAGTTCCAGATGAGCTGCTCTCAAGGTATATGCATTGGGCCTGTGATCACCTCGCCACTCACCCTAATTCGAATTTGTGTTTGCAGACTTATCTACCAAAACCATGGCACACATGCCCTCCAGGATGGGGTCTCTGGATCCACACTGCAGGACTGTCCCTGCCATCCACAAGGAAACTGTTTCCATCACAGTTGCCCAAACTGTCTAGATTAGGAGAAACCTACAAGGCCTCTGGGCCTACCCCAATTTCGGTGGCCGCTCTGAACACAAATGCACAGTCTGAAATACCCTGATCCCCTACATCCAGGAACACAGCCAAGTCAATGGTCCTGAGTCAGAATAATGAACCTAACATGCCCCTAGGACGTCATTGGAACCATTGATTCGGTTTTCAGACATGTGTCCTCAGAGGCCTGTTCTAGAATGCGAACTTATGATACAACATGTGGTGCCTGGGCCACACAACAGAACATCTCCTGTCCCCAGAAGGAAACCGTGCCCTACAATCTGTGCAAAATCCCAGAGTAGTAGATTCCTGCACAACTACTAAGCCACCAGCACATTCTAAGATCTACCTGGTAACAAACCAGCTGTGTGGCCCATCTGCAAGAGATTCCATGTCAAATCAAGGACTTGGTACTTTGCTACAGAGACACCAGAATAAAGCTGACATGTTCTTCAGTTGCAATGGTCAATGAAGTTGAACATTCCAGGCATCCATGCGGTAGAGCTCTGCTACCCAAACTTTCCACATGGGGGACCCTGGAGCAAATAAACCACACTCCACCTGTCCAGTAGAACAAAACCTTGCTATTTGGAGCAGCTCATGAGTCTCAACGTGAAAATCCCTCCATGGCTTCTTGACGCCACCCCTCCATTTGTCAGTCATCATAGACACAAACTCCAGTGTGAGCAAATATCCGACGTCCTCCCTTACTAAGGTGCTGGATATCTCGAATAAGCTGCTGGACACAGGAACTGCCTTCCGCTTGGCAGTGAATTGAACTGTAGCTTGTGTTTACAATTCCTTCCTCACCCGACTGGTCCCCAAGCCTTCTTGATAGCGAATTATGGAGACACAACACAGCATTCTGCCTTCCCGATAGAAACAAGTGCCTGGTGAGTCTGGCCAGAAACCCCACATGAGGATCAATCTGCTCGGCCCTATATCGGAGGGACCCTTATTTATAGGTTGCCCTGGCCACTAGTGCTGTGTCTGACAGAGCCTGAGCCCAGACCTAGTGTCAGTCACCAGAGTTGAGCCCCACATCTAGCATTTGGGATTGCCATGGCTCAAGTATTTCATCTCTACCCATCCTTGGTATTCAGGCACCTGTCCCCAGAACTTTGCTGGAATCCCTGACAATGGGGCATCCTGAAGCACAATAGAGAACTCCCCCTTCTTCATATCAGAAAACTTGGCTGTTAGGATGGGTGTTCAACCCTGAAAGGGGGAGTCATTTACAAGTCCAGTGAGACCACACAAACTCCTCAGGGATGCCCTGGAGGCAAACAGGCCTTGTGACCCTCAGCCTGAGCATGCTTTCAAACAATCCTTCTCTGTTGCACCACCATGAACCCGCATTGCAGGCCTAATATGCCCCTAAGCCCAAATCATAGCACATGTTGTGATGTCCCAGATGCCATGAACCAGAGCCCGTCTCTGGAATCCCTGTTTTGTGGCACCCATAAGGTGGAAAACATCACTCTCCCCTTCCCCGAAAAAGCCACCAAACTATGGAGAGCCACCAGGATCCATAGAGAGGAAAAGACTCCCATGGACCCATGAGACCACACCTGCATTCCAAGGCCATACTGGACACACAATCCAAAGAGAAAAGCCTGTGCTACTGCCTTCCAGTCTCCCTAATTATAGTTCATGACGAGCTTCCCTCCAGGTCTACGCATTGGGCCTGTGATCACCTCGCCACTCACCCTAATTTGTATTTGTGTTTGCAGACTTCTCTCCCAAAACCATGGCTCACATGCCCACCAGAATGTTATCTCTGGAGCCACACCACAGAACTCTGGCTGCCAACCCCAAGGACACTGTGCATATCAGATTTGCCCAAACCTTCCAGATTAGGAGAAACCTGTGTGGCCCCTGAGCCCACACCAATATTGCCGGCCACTCGGGATGGAAATGCGCAGTCTGAAACACCCTTATCACCTACATCCAGGGAAATAGCCAAGTCAATGATCGTGAGATAGACGATTGAACCTAAAATGCCCCTAGGCTCTCAATGGAACCCCATTAGGTTTTTAGGCATCTGTCCTCAGGGGCCTGTTCTGAAATACCAATCTATGACACATCATGTGGTCTCTGAGCCACACGACAGAACATCCCCTGTCCCCAGAAGAATACCATGCTCTTCGACCTGTGCCAAACCCTCAGGGTAGGAGAATCCTGCATGGCACCTTAGCAACCAGCACATTCTAAGTTCTCCCTGGTAACAAACAAGCATTGTGACCCATCTGCAAGAGATCCCATGTCAACTCAAGGCCTTGGCACTTTGTCCCAGAGCCACCAGAACGAATCTGCCATGTTCCTCAGCTGCAATTGTCAATGGAGGTGTGCTTTCCTGGCATCCATGCTGGAGAGCTCTTCTTCACAAACTTTCCACATGGGGAAACCTAGAGTAAACAAACCAGACTTCACCTACACTGTAAAAAAAATGTTACTTTTTGCAGCAGTTCACAGGCCTCAGCATGTGAACTCCTCCATGGCCTCTTTATACCACCCCTCCACTTGTCGGTCATCATAGACAAAAACTCTAGTGTGAGCAAGCATCTGACATCCACCCTTATTCCAGTGCTGGATGTCTCGAGTAAACTGCTACAAATTGGAACTGCCTTCTGCTTGGCACTGAATTGAACCATAGCTTTTGTTTACAATTCCACCCAAAACTGACTGGTTCCCAAGCTCTCGTGATTGGGAAACCTGGAGCCACAACACAGCATTCTGCCTTCCCTATTGAATGAACAAATGCCTGGGAATCTTCCCAAGAAACTCCACATGAGGATCAATCTGCTCCGCCCTCGAATCTACTCTGATATAAAGGCTGCCATGGCCACTAGCGCTGTGTCTGACAGAGCCTGAGCCCCGACCGAGTTTTAGGCCTCATATCTAGCATTTGGTATTGCTATGGCCCAAGTACGTCATCTCCACCCATCCTTGGTATTCAGACACCTATCTCGAGACCTTGCTGGAAACCCTGCCAATGGGGCAACCTGAAGCACAGAGGAACCTGACAGAAGAGAACTCATCCTTCCTCATGGCAGGACATTTGGCTGTTGGGTTGGGTGTCCAACTCTCTAAGAGGGAGCCAGATATATGACCAATGAGACCACTCCCACTCCTGAGGGCCGCCATGGGAGCAAACAGGCATTGTGAGACTCAGCCTGAGCAAGCTTTCAAACAATCCCTCTCAGTTGCACCATCATGATCCCGCATTGCAGGCCTCATACACCCCTAGGTGCAAATCCTAACCCTTGGTGGGAAGTCCCAGATGCCCAGAAAAAGAGCCTGTATCTGGAATCCTTGTTTTGGGGCACCCATTAGATGGAAAACAACACTCTTCCCTTCCCCAAAAAAGCCACCAAACTATGAGCTGCACAGATCCATAGAGAGAAAAAGTTTCCCATGGACCCATGAGACTATACCTGCATTCCAAGGCCATCCTGGACACACAATATAGAGAGAAAAGCCTGTGCTACTGCCTTCCAGTCACCCTAATTCCTCCTGACAAGCTGCACTCCAGGTCTACTCATTGGGCCTGTGATCACCTTTCCACTAACCATAACCCACATTTGTGTTTGCAGACTTCTCTCCCAAAACCATGGCTCATATGCCCTCCAGGACAGGTTCTCTGGATCCACAACACATGACTGGGCCTGCCATCCCCAAGGAAACTGTGACCGTCAAACCTGCCCAAACCTTCCAGTTTAGGAGAAACACGCAAGAGCCCTGAACCCGACCCAATATTGTCGGCAGCATTGGACACAAATGCCAGTCTGAAACGCCCTGATCACCTACATCCAAGCAGACAGCCATTTCAATGTTCCTGGGTCAGAAGATTGTACCTGACATGCTCCTAGGACGTCATTGGAACACTAGATTAGGTTTTCAGGCATCTGTCCTCAGGGTCCTGTTCTGAAATACCACAACATGTGGTCCCTGAGCCACACAATAGAATATCTCTTGTCCCCAGTAGGAAACCATGCCCTTCGACCTGTGCCAAACCCTCAAGATTGGAGAATCCTGCACAGCACCTTAGACACCAGCACAAACTCTAGTTTGTGCGTTGACCCATACCACAAGCTTTCCATCTGCTGGACAGTCGAGTCCTGTTGAATGGCTCCAGGATGTCCCATACGGAAAGACTGGAGAGCAGGATTCGAAGGATGGATGCCTGTACAGCATACCTCACATTCCCATTGGCTCTTTGTGACAAGACATGTTTGAACTACTGGCTCTGGGGCGAGCTAACTAGGGGGCTGAATTGAAATGGACTCTCCTGCGGATGGGTCATAATGTGGGTTTGTGTGCATGGAGACCTTGGAATATGTTGGCAGCTCAGGGGCCATGAAGTATTCGCCTAACCGAAGGGTGTAATATTGCTCCAATTAAAAAGAGATCCCTATGTGGAGATGAGACAGGTTCTCTTTGGTGCCTCAGAAAAGCCCCAGATACTGGTCTTCAAACCAGTTCTCTGAGTAGAGACACCTGGAAACCAAAGCTAGGGTTCAGATTAGAGCCTAGATGCCTGTCCGTTTCAATCTTCTGTCTCTGGGGACACTGTCTGAGTATCTAAGTGGAGATAGTTGCTCAGCTGGTGTCAAAGTGCCCCTCTTAGTCCATGGCCAAGGCATGGCCTTGGAGACCTTATTGGATTCTCCTAATCTCTAGGGTTGTGGCCAATGGATTGGGTACAGTTTTCTTGGAGAGGACTGGCACAGTCCTTCAGTGTGTCTCCATAGGCCCTAGCCTGGAGGGTGTGTGGGTCCGGGCTGTGGGCACAGAAGTCTGAAAACACAAACTCGGCTTGGGTGCGGAGCCGAGAGCATTGCAGGATGGACCCACAGACCGTGAGAGGAGATCCTCAGCTTATGAAAGAAGGGCAAATGGGAGGCAGTCACGCAAGCTTTTGTCTTTGGATGTTTTGTCTCCCATAGCCGTGGAATGTAGGGGTCACCTCAGGGGCTATGGAAGAGTCTCCCTCTCTGAGGAGTTGGTCCAGCTCTTAAGATTTTGGGGACATTTTGTGGGAAGGGTGGAGTCCTGCTGTCTGGCTCAGGTGTTCTTCCAGGAGAGGGATTCCAGATCACAGTCCTGGGTTCGAGCAAATGGAATACTCGAGCTCTTGTGAAAATTGGGATCATAGGGGCTTGGCAAGCCCCATATGCGGGCTCTTAGTCCAGGCCCTGAGAGACCTTACTTCGACATGGGGCCCATGCTGATGGTCCCAATGCGAGTTTGTACCCAAGGAGGCACTCAAGTTTAGGCTTGGCCTCAGGGGCCATGAAGGTTTCTCCTACACTGAAGGTATGACTCCATGACAACAGCAAGCTTTCCAGCCATGGGGAAGGAGAAGATCTGATTTGTGCTTCAGTTACCCACGTTTGCCAGGATTTGATATAATATCTAGGGTCAGATGTCTGAAAACCCAGGTTGGGAAGAGATGACAGCATAAGGCCATGGCCTGTCCTATGTGCTTAGTGTGCAGCCAGCTGTTTCCTTGTCTGCCGGGACGTCAGGCTGTGTCAGACAGAGCAATACTGACCAGGGTAGCTTTTCCAGTTAGGGTGCGGTCGAGGCCAGAGCAGGTTGGTTCTCATTTGTGGTTTCTGGAGAGCCCCATAGGGCAACGTTTTTCTTCTGGTGGGCAGGCAGAAAACTGTGTTGTGGTTCTGGAATTCCCAGTCTGGAGGGCTTGTTTGCCAGGAGTGTGAAGAGGGAAGTCTGAAAACACAAGCTAGCGTTAGGTTTGGGGCCGAGGGCATGGCAGGCCCACTCTGCAGAGACTGAATCAAGATCTCCTGCATCTGAGGTCAGGGCGAGTATCAGACGTTGCCTCAGGTTGGAGTTTGTGTCTATTATGGCCCTTTCCTGAAGGGGGTGGGGGCGGTCATGAGGCCAGGGAGGTTTCCCAACGCTGGGAGTTATGAGCTGCCCCAAACATCAAGGTTTCCTCTGTAGGACAGTCGAGTACTATGAGATGGTTCTAGGATGACCCCTACAGAAAGACTCGAGAGAAGGGGTCTAAGCATGAATGTCTGCAAATGCCACCTCACATTCCCACTGGCTGCTTGGGGCAAGGCAGGCTCAATCTGCAGGCTCTTGGGCGGGTTTCTCAGAGGGCTGAGTTGAAATGGACTCTCCTGAGGATGAGTCTTACTGTGGGTTGGTGGCCATGGAGACCTTGGAATGTGGCGTTGGCTCAGGGACTCTGCAGGTTTCTCCAAACCGAAGGGTTTGACACAGCTCCAACAATGAAGCTTCCCATGTGGAGACGATAGTTGTTCTGTTTGGTGTCTCAGGAAAGCCCCAGATGCTGGTCTTCAAACCCAGGCCTCTGAGGAGTGACACCTGGAAACCAAAGCAAGAGTTCAGATTAGGGCCCAGGGGCCTGTCTGGTTCAATCTACTGTCTCTGCCGACATCTGTCTGTGTTTCTGCATGGAGGTAGTTGCTCAGCTTGTGTCAGGATGCCTTTGTCCAGAGAGGCTTATAGTAGTGGGATGTCCTCGGGGGCCTTGAGGTTTCTCCTATTCTGTGGGGTTATGGGCAATGGAATGGGCATAGTCTCCTTGGAGAGAGCAGGACAGTCCTGTGGTGTGGCTCCAGAGGCCCCAGCCTGGCGGCTGTGTGGGCCAGGGCTGTGGGGACAGACATCCAAAAACACAAACTCGGCTGAGGTTTGGGGCTGAGGTTATGGCAGGAGTGATCTACAGTCCGTGAGGGGAGCTCATTGTGATTAGAAAGTAAGGCGAGTGAGAGGCGGTCGTTCAGGCTTATGTCTCTGGATGTTGTATTCATGATGGTCATTTAATGTAAGCATGGTCTCATGGGCCATGGAAGTCTCCCTCTCTGGTGATTTGTCCGGCTCCCAAGAGATTGGGGTCATTTTGTGGGAAGGGAGGAGTCCTGTTTTCTGCCTCATGTGTCCCCACAATAGAGGGATTCTAGAGCAGAGCACTGGGTACATACAACTGGAATACCCACCCTCTGGTTAGGCCTGGGGTCCTATGGGCATGGCAAGCCCATATGCAGATTCTTGGTCCAGCCACTGAGAGACGTTACTTGAATAGTGGACTCATGCTGAGGGTCACAATGTGTGTTTGTGCCCAAGGTGGTCCTCAATGTTGGGCGGGACCTCATTGAGCTTGCAGGTTTCTCCTACAGTGAACCTTGGACATGCCAACCTCAGGGTTTCTTGCCATGGGGAAGGAGGAGTTTTGATTTCTGCATCACGTTCACCTCTGGGCACTAATTGGAGATAAGGTCTAGGTTCTGAAGCCTGAAAACCGAGGTTTGGAAGAGATGACGACCTAAGGCCATGGCGGGTCCGATGTGTTCAGTTTGGGGCCAGCTTTCTAGGTGTCGTTCAGGAGGTCTGCATTCAGGCTGTGCCAGACAGGGCATTCGTGCCCAGATACGCTGTATAATTGGGGTACAGTTGAGTGGCATGCAGAAGATAATTATTTGGGGTTTCTCAGTAGCCCCATAGGGCAAAGTCTTTCTTCTGGAGGGCAGGCAGAGTGCTGCATTCTGGCTCCGGAACTGCCAAACTGGAGGCCTTGCGGCCAGGAATGCAAGGATGTAAGTCTGAGAACTGAAGCTTTGCTTTGGTTTCAGGGCGAGGAAATGGCAGGCACACTCTGCAGAGCTGAATTTAGATTTCATGCATCTGAGGTCAGGGCGAGGTTCATATATTGGCTCAGGTTGGAGTTTCTGTCCATGATGGCCCCTTCATGAAGGGGGGTCATCACACCGCCATTGGTGTTTTCCCATGATGGCAGTAGTGAGATGCTCCAAACCACAAGGATTTTCTGCGGGTCAGTTGAAACCTATTGGATGGCTCCAGGACATCCCATATGGAACAATTGCAGAGCAGGGTTCTAAGGATGGATGCCTGGGCATCCGGCCTTGCATTCCAATTGTCTCCTAGCGAAACGGCACGTTTGATTGCTGCCTATGATGTAGCAGCCGAGGGGGCTGAGTTGAAATGCATTCTCCTGAGGATCGGTCATAATGTGGGATTGTGTCCATGGAGACCTTGGAATGGGGCAGTGGCACCAGGGCTCTGAAGGATGCTCCTAACCAGAGGTTTTGACACAGCTCCAAGAAGCATTTTTCCCATGGGGAAACAAGATTTGTTCTCATTGGTGCTTCAGTAACCCCCAATATGCTGGTATTGGAAACCAGAACTCTGAGGAGAGATGCCTGGAAACCAAGGCAATGGATCTGATTAGGGCCTGGGGCCTGTCTGGTTTAATCTTCTTCTCTCGGTTCATCTGTCTATGGGATTGAGTGGAGGTAGTTCCTCAGCTGGTATCAGATTGCCCCTATTTGTCCTGGGCAGTCTACACTATTGGGATGGCCACTTTGACTTTGGAGGTTTCTCCTAATTTGCAAGTTTGTGGCCAATGAAATGGGCAGAATTCCTTTGGGGAGGGAAGGCACAATCCTGAGGTGTGGCTCTAGGGGCTCAAGCATGGAGGGTGTGTGGGTCAGAGCTGTGGGGACAGAAGTCTGAAAACTGAAACTCGTCCTAGGTTTGGGGACATAGGTATGGGAGGCCCGATCTACAGACCTTGAGCAGAACTCTTCAAAATATGAACAAAGAGTGAGTGTGAGGCACTTGCTCAGGCTTTTGACTCTGGATTTTGTGTCACTGATGGCCGTGGAATGTAGGGGCGTCCTCATGGACCATGGGTGAGACTTCCTCTATGGGGATTTGGATGATCCCAATATTTTGGGGTCATTCCGTGGGATGGGAGGAGTCCATTCTGTTTTTTTTTTTTTTTTTTTTTTTTACCTCAGGTGTGCCACTAAATAGGGATTCCAGAGCAGAACCCTGGGAAGGGGCGACTGGACAACCCGAACTCTGTATAAGATTGGGGGCCTAAGGGCATGGCAATCCCCATATGGGGTACCTTGGTTCAGCCACTGAGAGGTCTTACTTGAGTACAGTGCTCACACTGAGGGTCACAATGCATGTTTGTGCCCAATGTAGGCATCAAGCATGGGCGGGGACTCATGGGCCATGCTTGATTCTCCTACACTGAACTTTGGACAACATACAAACCACAAGGTTTCTTTCCATGGGGAAGGAGGAATTCTGATTTCTGCATCATGTTCACCCCTGGGCAGTGACTGGAGATAAGATCTAAGTTCTGAATCCAGAAAATCGAGGTTGGGATGAGATGATAACCTAAGGTCATGGAGGGTCCGATGTGCTCAGTGTGCGGTCAGCTTTCTGGGTGTTGTTCAGGAGGTATGGATTCAGGCTGTGTCAGACAGTGCATTAGTGCCCAGGTTAGAATGTATAATTTGGGTACAGTTGAGTTCCATGTAGGTTCATCCTCATTTATTGTGTCAGGGAAGCTCACTGGGGAAACATTTTTCTTCTGGTGGGCAGGCAGAGTGCAGCATTGTGGGTCCAGAATTGCCAAACTTGAGGGCGTCGGGACCAGGAGTGTGAGGACGTAAGTCTGAGATCATAAGCTAAACTTAAGTTTCAGGGCGAGGGCACGGCAGGCACCCTCTGCAGATCCGAATCAAAATCTCATTCATCTGAAGTCAGGACGAGGATCAGACTTAGGCGCAGGTTGGAGTTTCTGTCCATGATGGCCCCTTCATCAAAGGGGTGGAATCTCGAGGCCATGGAGGTTTTCCCACGTTGGGAGTTGTGGGATGCTCCAAACTGCAAGGATTCCTTCTGCGGGAAAATTGAGAACTGTTGGATGGCTCCAGGACATCCCATATGGAATGACTCCAGAGCCGGGTTCTAAGGATGGATGCCTGAGCAGACTGCCTCTTACACCAATTGTCTCCCTGCCACAAGACAGGTACGATCTGATGGCTATGCAGGAGCAATCGTGGGAGCTGAGTTGAAATGGACTCTCCTGAAGATGGGTCTTAATGTGTGTTTGTGTCCATGAGGACGTTGGAATGGGGTGGTGGCCCCAGGGCTCTAAAGGATTCTAACCGGAGATTTTGAAACAACTCGAAAGAGCAAGTTTTCCATGTGGAGACAAGATTTGTTCTAATTGGTGCCTCAGGAAACCCACATATGCTGGTATTAGAACCAGGCCTCTGAGGAGAGATACATAGAAACCACAGCAATGCATCCAATTAGGTCCTAGGAGCCTCTCTGGTTCAATCTTCTTCTCTGTCGACATCTGTCTATTTTATGAAATGGAGGTAGTTGCTCAGCTGGTGTCAGACCGCTCCTGTTTGTCCGGGTGGCCTACACTATAGGGATGGCCTCGGGGACTTTGGAGGTTTCTCCTAAATTGTATGATTATGGACAATGGCATGGGCAGAATTCCTGTGGAGTGGGCAGGCACAGACCTGATGTGTGGCTCCAAGGGCCCAGCCTTGAGGGTGTGTGGGCAAGGACTGTGGGGACAGATGTCTGAAAACACAAACTCAGCTTAGCTTTGGGGACGTAGGTATGGCAGGTCCGATTTACAGACTATGAGGAGAACTTTTTGGGATATGAATAAAGGGTGAAAGTGTGACACTTGTCAGGCTTTTGCCCCTGGATTTTGTGTCAATGATGGCTGTGGAATGTCAAGGAGTCCTCATGGGCCATGGAAGAGTCTTTCTCTCTGTGGATTTGGCCAGATCCCAATTGTTTTGGGTTAATCTGTGGGATTCAGTTTTGTTAACTAAGGTGTCCCACCAAAAGAGGGATTCCAGAGCAGAGCCCTGGACAACAAGAAATCTAACTAAAAATACGGGCCTAGGGGCATGGCAAGCCCAATATGCCTTCTAATGGTCCAGCCACTGAGAGGCCTTCATTGAGGACAGAACTCATGCTGAGGGTCACAATGCGTGTTTATGCCCTTGTGGTACTCAAGCATGGGTGGGGACTCATGGTGCATGCTTGTTTCTCCTACACTGAATGATAGTCAACATGTCAACCACATGAGTTCTTGCCATGGGGAAGTATTAATTCTGATTTCTGCATGTCATTCACCCCTGGGCAGTGATTGGAGATAAGGTCTAGGTTGTGAAGTCTGAAAACCGAGGTTGGGAAGAGAAGACGACCTAAGACCATGTTGGGTCCGATATGCTCAGCGTGGAGCCAGCTGTCTGGGTGTTGGTCGGGAGGTCCAAGCTTGGGCTGTGTCAGACAGGGCCTTAGTGCCCAGGGTAGATTGTATAATTGGGGTACAACTGAGTGCCGTGCAGGTTGATCTTTATTTGGCATTTCTGGGTAGCCCCAAGGGCAATGTTTTTCTTCTGGAGAACAGGCAGAGTGCTGCATTGTGGCTCCGGAATTTCCAAAGTGGATGCCTTGTGGACGGGGAGTGTGAGGACGGAAGTCTGAGAACACATGTTAGGCGTAGGTTCTGGGCGAGGGCACGGCAGGCACCCTCTGCAGATCTGAATCGGGATATCATGAATCTGAAGTCAGGGCGAGGTTCAAACCTAGGCTTAGGTTTGAATTTCTGTCCATTCTGGCCACTTTATGAAGGGGACAGCTTCTCCAGTCCATGGAGGTTTACCCACGATGGGAGTTGTGAGATGCTCCAAACAACAAGGATTCCTTCTGATCAACAATTGAGACCTTTTGTATCACTCCAGTACATACCATACAGAATGACACCAGAGCAGGGATCTTAGGATGGATGCATGGGAAGCCCGCCTCACATTGCAGTTGTCTCCTAGCAAATAGACAGGTTTGATATGCTGGCTCTGTCAGAGCAACCAAGGGGGCTGAGTTGAAATGGACTCTCCTGAGGATGGATGCTAATGTGGGTTTGTGTCCATGGAGACCTTGGAATGGGGCGTTGGTGCATGGGCCCTGAAGGATTCTCCTAACCGGAGGTTTTGAGACATCTCCAAAGGACAAGTTTCCCATGTGGAGACGAGATTTGTTCTGATTGGTGCCTCAGGAAACCCCCATATACTGTTATTGGAATATAGGCCTCTGAAGAGAGATAACTGGAAACCAAAGCAATGGCTCCGTTTAGAGCCTAGGGGCCTGTCCGGTTGAATCTTCTTCTCTGTGTACATCCATCTAAGGTATTAGTGGAGTTAGATGCTCAGCTGGTGTCAGATGGCCCTTGTTTGTCCCAGGCGGCCTACACTATTGTGAAGGCCTTGGGGACTTTGGAGGTTTCTCCTAATTTTATGATTATGGACAATGGAATGGGCAGAATTCCCGTGGAGAGGGAAGGCACAGTTTTGATGTGGCTCCAGGGGCCCCAGCTTGCAGGGTGTGTGCACCAGGACTGTGGAGACAGAAGTCTAAAACACAAACTCAGTTTAGGTTTAGGGACGTAGGTATGGCAGGCCCGATCTACAGACCGTGAGGAGAATTCTTCCGGATATGAAGAAAGAGAGATTGTGAGGCACTTGTTCAGGCTTTTGTTTCTGGATTTTGTGTCAACGATGGGCGTGGAATGTCGGGGAGGCCTCATGGGCCATGGACGAGTCTTCCGCTCTGTGGATTTGGCCCGATTCCAATTGTTTTGGGTCAACTGTGGGATGGGAGGAGTCCTTTCAGTTTTGTTACCTCAGGTGTCCCACCAAAAGAGGGATTCCAAAGCCGAGCCCTGGGGAGGGGAGACTGGACAACCAGAAATCTGGTTAAAAATTGGGGCCTAGGGGCATGGCAAGCCCAATATGCTGTCTTTTGGTCCAGCCGCTGAGAGGCCTTACTTGAGAACTGGGCTCACGTTGAGGGTCACAATGCATGTTCGTGACCGACTTGGTCCTCAAGCATCTGCAGGGCCTCATGGGCCACACTGGTTTCAACTACACTTTACGTTGGACAACATGCCAACCACAAGGTTTCTTGCCATGGGGAAGGAGTTCTGATTCCTGCATCATGTTCAACCCTGGGTGGTGACTGGAGATAAGGTTTAGGTTCTGAAGCCTGAAAACCGAGGTTGGAAAGAGATGATGACCTAAGGCCATGGCGGGTCCGATGTGCTCAGTGTGTGGCTAGCTGGGTGGGTGCGAGCCAGGAGGTTCAGTCTCAGGCTGTGCCAGAAAGGGCAGTAGTGCCCAGGGCAGCCTGTATAATTGGGGTCCAGTCAAGTGGCATGCAGGTTGATCCTCATTTGGGGAATCTGGGTAGCCCCAGAGGGCAAAGTTTTTCTTCCGGAAAGCAGGCAGAGTGCTGCCTTGTAGTTCTGGAATTGCCAAACTGGAGGGCTTGTGGGCCAGGAATGTGAGGATGGAAGTTGAGAACACAAACTAGACTTACGTTTCTGGGCAAGGGCACGGCAGGAACACTCTGCAGAGCTGAATCAAGATGTCCTGCATCTGAAGTCAGGGCGAGGATCAGACGATCGATCAGGTTGGAGCTTCTGTCCCTGATGGCCCCTTCATGAAGCGCAGGGGGCGGGATCACGAGGCCATGGAGGTTTTCCCACGATGGGAGTTGTGAGATGCTGCAAACAGTAAAGATTCTTCTGCGGGACTATTGAGACCTGTTGGTTGGCTCCAGGACTTCCCATACAGCATCATTCTGAGAATGGTTCTAAGTATGGATGGCTGGGAAGCCTGCCTCTCATTCCAATCATCTCCTAGCGACAAGACGGGTTAGATCTGCTGGATCAGGGGGAGTAACTGAGGGGGCTGAGTTGAAATGGACTCTCCTGTGGATGGGTCCTAATGTGGGTGTGTCTCCATGGAGACCTTGGAATGAGGCGCTGGCACCGGGAACCTGAAATGTCCTTCTAAACAGAGGCTTTGAGAGAGCTCCAACATGCAAGTTTCCCATTTGTAAACGAGATTTGTTCTGATGGGTGCCTCAGGAAAAGCCCTCAGCTGGTATTGGAAACCAGGCTTTTGAGGAGACATGCCTGTAAACCAAAGCTATGGATCCCATTATGGCCTGGGGTCCTGTCTGGTCAATCTTCTTCTCTGGGGACATCCATCTATGGTATGAGTGGAGGTAGATGCTCAGCTGGTGTTAGACGGCCCTTTTTTGTCCCGGACAACCTACACCATTGGTATGGCCTCAGGGAATTTGGAGGTTTCTCCTAATTTGTATGGTTTTGGATAATGGAATGGGCAGAATTCCCATGGATTGGTAAGGCATAGTCCTAATGTGTGGTTCCAGGGGCCCAGCCTGGAGGGTGTGTGGCCCAGGACTTTGAGGACAGAACTCAAAAAACACAAACTCAGCTTAGGTTTGGGGACGTAGGTATGGCATGGCCGAACTACAAATCATGAGAAGAACTCTTCAGGATATGAAGAAAGAGCGAGTCTGAGGCGCTTGCTTAGGCTTTTGTCTCTGGATTTTGTATCAGCGATGGCCGTGGAATGTCGGGGAGGCCTCATGAGCCATGGACGAATCTTCCTCTCTGTGGATTTGGCCCTATCCCAATTCTTTTTCGTGAATCTGTGGAATGGGAGGACTCCTTTAAGGTTTGTTACCTGAGGTGTCCCACCAAAAGAGGAATTCCAAAGCAGAGCCCTGGGCAAGAGTGAAGGGACAACTCGAACTTGGTTAAAAATTGGGGTCTAGGGGCATGGCAAGCCCAATATGCTCTTTCTTCATGCAGCCACTGAGAGGCCTTGCCTGAGGACCGGGCTCAGGCTGAGGGTCACAATGTGTGTTTGAGACCAATGTGGCCCTCAAGCGTGGGCTGGGTCTCATGTGCCACACTGGTTTCAACTACACTGAAAGTTGGACAACATGCCAACCACGAGGTTTCTTGCCAAGGGAACGAGTTCGGATTTCTGCAACATTTTCAAACCTGGGCAGTGATTGGAGATAAGGTCAAGGTTCTGAAGCGTGAAAACCGAGGTTGGGTAGAGATGACGACCTATGGCCATGGCGGGTCCGATGTGCTCAGTGTGTGGCCAGCTGTCTGGGTGAGGCCAGGAGTTCCAGGCTCAGGCTGTGTCAGAATGGGCAATTGTGCCCACCTCAGCCTATATATTTGGTGTACAGCCAAATGGCGTGCAGGTTGATCCTCATTTGGGGTTTCTGCGTAGCCCCAGAGGGCAATGTTCTTCTTCCAGGGAGCAGGCAGAGTGCCACATTGTACTTCTGGATTGCCAAACTGGAGGGCTTATGGGCCGGTAGTCTGAGGACGGAACTCCGAAAACACAAGCTAGGCTTAGGTTTTATGTGTGAGGACATGGCAGGCACAATCTACAGACCTGAATCGAGATCTCTTGCACCTGAAGTCAGGTTGAGCATCAGACGATGCCTCAGGTTTGACTTTCTGTCCCTGATGGCCCCTTCAAAAAGGGGGGGAATCACGAGGCCGTGGGGGTTTTCCCACCATGGGAGTTGTGAGAAGCTCCAAACTGCAAAGATTCTACTGTGGGAAAATTGAGACCAGTTGGTTGGCTCCAGGCCAACGATTCTGAGCAGGGTTCTAAGGATGGATGGCTGGGTAGCCCACCTCGCATTCCAATATTCTCCTAGCTACAAGACAGGCTAGATCTGTTGGATCTCGGGGAGCAACCGAGGAGGCTGAGTTTAAATGGACTCTCCTGTGGATGGGTCCTAATATGTTTTTGTGTCTATGGAGACTGTGGCATTAAGCGGTGGCACTAGGGCCCTGAAGACTTCTCCTAAACAGAGGTTTGACACAGGTCCACCATGCAAGTTTCCCATGTGTAGAGGAGATTTGTTCTGATGGGTGAGTCAAGAAACAGCCATATTCTGGTATTGAAATCCAGGCCTCTGAGGAGAGATGCCTGGAAACCAAAGCAATGGATCCGATTAGTGCCTAGGGGCCTGTTGGTTTCTTTTTACCTCGGGCGACATCTATCTATGGGTCAGAGTGCAGGTAGGTGCTCAGATGAACTCAGATTGCCCGTGTTTGTCCTTGGAAGCCAACACTATGGGATGGCCTCAGGGAATTTAAAGGTTTATACTTTTAGTTGCGTTGTCGCCATTGGAATGGGCTCACACAATTCCCTTGCGAGGGCAAGAACAGTCCTCAGGTTTGGCTTCAGGGGCCTGAGCCTATAGGGTGTGTAGGCCAGGGCTGTTTGGACAGTTGTCTGAAAACACAAACTCGACTTCTGTTTCGGGTCATAGGTAGGGCAGGACTGATCTACAGACCATGAGGAGAACATTTCGGTATATGAAAAAAGGGCGAGTGTGAGGCTATTGCTCATGTTTTTGTCTCTGCATATCATGTCACTCATGGTCGTGAAATTTCCGGGTGACTTCATGGGAAATGGACGAGTCTTACTCTCTGGCGATTTGGCCCCTTCCAAAGAGGTTGGGGTCATTCTTGGGATGGAAGAAGTCGTTTTTTTTGTTGTTGTTGTTGCTTTGTTTTGTTTCATTTTTTAACCTCCGTTGTCCCACCACATGAGGAATTCCAGAGTAGAGCTCTGGGGAGGGGTGACTGAACAACCAGAAATCTGGTTAAAAATTGGGGCGTAGGGCTATGTCAAGCCCATTATGACATCTAGTGATCCAGGCTCTGAGAGGACTTACTAGAGGACAGGACTCACACTGAGGGTCACAATGCATATTTATGCCCTTGTCGCACTCAAGAATAGGCGGGCCTCAGGGTGAATGCTAGTTTCTCCTACAATGAACGTTGGACAACATGCCAACCACAAGGTTTCTTGCCATGTGTAAGGAGAAGTTCTGATTTCTGCATCACACTCATCCCCAGGCAGAGATAAAGTCTAGTTTCTGAGGCCTGAAAACTGAGGTAGGGAAGAGATGAGGACCTAAGGCCATGGCGGGTCTGATGTGCTCAGTGTGCGGTCAGCTGTCTGGGTGTTGGTCAGGAAGTCCGGGCTCAGGTTGTGTCAGACAGTGCATTAGTGCCCAGGTTAGACTATATAATTCGGGCAAAGCCGAGTACCGTGTAGGTTTATCTTCATATAAGTTGCCTTGGCAGCTCTTTAGGCAATATTTTTTTTCCAGAAAGCAGGCCATGTGCTTAATTGTGGGACCGGATTTACCAATCATGAGGGCTTTGAGGCCAGGAGAGTGAGGTCGGAATTCTGAGAACAAAAGTTATACTTGGGCTAAGGGCAAGGGCACGGCAGGTACCCCCTGCAGATCTGAACCAATATCTCATCCATTTCAAGTCAGGGAGAGAATTAGACTTTGGCTTAGGTTGGAGTTTCTGTGCCTGACGGCTCCTTCATGAAGGGAGCGGAATCTCGTGTCCATGGAGTTTTTCCCACGTGGGAGTTGTGGGTTGCCCCCTTCAAGAATTCCTTCTGCAGGACAATTGAGGCCTTTGGGCAGCTCCAGGACATCCCATATGGAATGACTCTATAGCACTGTTCGAGGGAGGATGCCTGGGAAGCCAGCCTCGCATTCCAATTGTCTCCTAGCAACAAGCCAGTTTAGATCTGATGGCTCTGCGGGAGCAACCAGGGTGGCTGACTTGAAATGGACTTTCCTCACGATGGGTCCTAATGTGTGTTTGTGTCCATGGGGCCTTGGAATGGGGCCGTGGCACCGGGACCCTGAAGTATTCTCCTAAGCTTTTGACAGAGCTCGATGCACATGTTTCCTTGTGGAGACGAGATTTGTTCTGATTGCTACCTCAGGAAAACCCCTATGCTGGTATTGGAATCCAGGCTTTTGAGGAGACATGCCTCTCACCAAAGCAATGGATCCAATTGGCCAGGGTCCTGTCTGGTTCAATCTTCTTCTCTGGGGACATCCATCTATGGTATGAGTGGAGGTTGATGCTCAGCTGCTATCAGACCGCGCTTGTATGTCACGGGCGACATGCCCTATTGGGATGGCCTCAGGGATTTGGAGGGTTCTCCTAATTTTACGGTTTTGGACAATGGAATGGGCAGAGTTCCCATGGATTGGGTAGGCACAGTCCTTATGTGTGGCTCCAGGGACCGAAGCCTGGAGGGTGTGTGGTCCAGGACTTTGAGGACAGAAGTCTGAAAACATAAACTCAGCTTAGGTTTGGAGACGTAGGTATGGCAGGCCCGATCTATAAACCATGAGAAGAACTCTTCAGGATATGAAGAAAGAGCGAGTCTGAGGTGCTTGTTCAGTCTTTTGTCTCTAGATTCGGTATCAGCGATGGCCGTGGATTGTCTGGGAAAACTCATGGGCCATGGACGAATCTTCCTCTCTGTGGAATTGGCCCGATCCCAATTCTTTTTCGTCAATCTGTGGAATGGGAGGTCTCCTTTCAGGTTGGTTACCTTAGGTGTCCCGCCAAAAGAGGAATTCCAAAGAAGAGCCCTGGGGAAAAGCGAAGGGACAACCCGAATTATGGGTAAAATTTGGGGCCTAGGGGCATGGCTAGCCCAATATGCTGTCTCTTCATCCAGCCACTGAGAGGCCTTACCTGAGGACTGGGATCAGGCTGAGGGTCACAATGTGTGTTTGTGACCAATGTGGCCCATAAACATGGGTGGGGCCTCATGGGCCACACTGGTTTCAACTACACTGAACATTGGAAAACATGCCAACCACATGGTTTCTAGCCACGGGGAAGGAGTTGTGATTTCTGCATCACTTACAAGCCTGGGCAGTGATTGGAGATAAGGTCTAGGTTCTGAAACTTGACAACCGAGGTTGGGAAGAGATGACGACCTAAGGACATGGCTCATCCGGCATGCTCAGTGTTCGACCAGCTTTCTGGGTGGGGCCAGGAAGTCCAGGCTCAGGCTGTGTCAGAAAGGGCAATAGTGCCTAGGTCAGCCTATATATTTGGGGTACAGTCGAATGGCATGCAGGTTGATCCTCATTTGGAGTTTCTGGGTAGCCCCACAGGGCTATGTTTTTCTTCCTGAAGGCTGGCAGAGTGCTGCATTATAGTTCTGGTTTGCAAACTGGAGGGCTTGTGGGCCAGTAGTCTGAAGACGGAAATCTGATAACACAAGCTAGGCTTAGGTTTCTGGGTGAGGACAAGGCAGGAACAATCTACAGACCTGAATCGAGATCTCGTGCTTCTGAAGTCAGGGTGAGGATTAGAAGATCGCTCAGGTTGGTGTTTCTGTCCCTGATGGCCCCTTCATGAAGGGGCGGGGTCTAGAGTTCGTGGGGGTTTTCCCACAATGTTAGTTGTGAGAAGGTCCAAACTGCAAAGATTCTTGTGCAGGACAATTGAGACATGTTGGTTGGCTCCAGGCCAACGATTCCGAGCAGGGTTCTCAGGATGGATGCCTGGGTAGCCCACCTTGCATTCCAATTGTGTCCTAGCAACAAGACAGGTTATATCTGCTGGATCTGGGCGAGCAATCTGGATCTGGGTTGAAATGGACTCTCCTGTGGATGGATCCTAATATGTTTTTGTGTCTATGGAGACCTTGGAATGAAGGGGTGGCACTGGGGTCCTGAAGGGTTTTTTCAAACAGAGGATTTGACACAGCTCCAACCTGCAAGTTTCCCATATGTAGATGAGATTTGTTCTGACGGATGAGTCAGGAAACAGCCATATGCTGGTATTGAAATCCAGGCCTCTGAGGAGAGATGACTGGATACCACAGCAATGGATCCGAATAGTGCCTAGGGGCCTGTTCGTACATTTTTACCTCTGGGGACATCAGTCTATGCGTCTGAGAGCATGTAGGTGCTCAGATGGGCTCAGATTGCCCCTGTTTGTCCTGGGAAGCCACCACTATTGGGATGGCCTCAGGGAGTTTGCAGGTTTATCCTATTAGTAGGTTGTGGCCATTGGAATGGGCACATACAATTCCCTTGTAGAGGGCAAGTACAATCCTCAGGTTTGGCTCCAGGGGCCGGAGCCTGTAGGGTGTGTAGGCAGAGCTGTTTGGACAGTCGTCTGAACACACAAACGCGGCTTATGTTTCAGGTCATAGGTATGGCAGGATTGATCTACAGACCATGAGGAGAACACTTCGGGATATGAATAAGGGGCGAGTGTGAGGCTCGTGCTCAAGTTTTTGTCTCTGGATATCGTGTCACTCATGGTCGTGAAATTTCCTGATGACTTCATGGGAAATGGACGAGTCTTACACTCTGGGGGTTTGGCCCCGTCCAAGGAGTTTTGGGTCATTCTGGGGATGGAAGAAGTCCGTTTTTTTTGTTGTTGTTGATTTGCCTTGTTTTGTTTTTTAACCTCAGGTGTCCCACCAAATGGGGGATTCCAGAGTAGAGCCCTGGGGAGGGCCGACCGGACAACCAGAAATGTGGATAAAAATTGTGGCCTAGGGACATGTCAAGCCCATTATGACATCTAATGGTCGAGCCACTGAGAGGACTTACTAGAGCATAGGACTCACGCTGAGGGTCACAATGCGTGTTTATGCCCACTTCGCAAACAAGAATGGGCAGGGCCTCATGGTGAATCCTGGTTTCTCGTACACTGAACGTTGCACAACATGCCAACCACAAGGTTTCTTGCCATGGGTAAGGAAGAGTTCTGATTTCTGCATCACAGGCACCCCTGGGCAGTGATTGGAGATAAGGTCTAGGTTCTGAAGCCTAAAAACTGAGGTAGGGAAGAGATGATGACCTAAGGCCATGGCGGGTCTGATGTGCTCAGTGTGCGGTCAGCTGTCTGGGTGTTGGTCATGAGATCCGGGCTCAGGTTGTGTCAGAGAGTGCATTAGTGCCCAGTTTAGACTATATACTTTGGGTACAGTCGAGTGCCATGTAGATTTATCCTCATATAAGTTGTCTGGGCAGCTCATTAGGCAAAATTTGTTTTCTAGAGGGCAGGCAGAGTGCTTCATTGTCGGTCCTGAATTTTAAACTTGTGGGATTCATGTCCAGGAGTGTGAGGACGGAAGTCTGAGAACACAAGCTAGACTTGGGTTTCAGGGCGAGGACACGGCAGGGACCACTGTAGATCTGAACCTATATCTCATGCATCTGAAGTCAGGGCGAGGATCAGACGTTGGTTCACGTTGGAGTTTCTGTGCATGACGGACCCTTCATGAAGGGAGCGGAATCTCAAGGCCATGGAGATTTTCCCACGTTGGGAGTTGTGGGATGCCCCCTTCAAGGATTCCTTCTGCGGGAAAATTGAGACCTGTTGGGCAGCTTCAGGACATCCCATATGGAATGACTCCAGGTCACTGTTCGAGGTTGGATGCCTGGGAAGCCGGCCACGCATTCCAATTGTCTCCCAGCAACAAGACAGTTTAGATCTGATGGCTTAGCGGGAGAAACCGGGGTGGCTGACTTGAAATGGACTTTCCTGAGGATGGGTCCTAATGTGTGTTTGTGTCCATGAGGGCCTTAAAATGGGGCGGTGGCACCGAGACCCTTAAGTATTCTCCTAAGCTTTTGACATAGCTCGATGCACAAGGTTCCTTGTGGAGACGAGATTTGTTTTGATGGGTGCCTCAGGAAAACCTCTATGCTGGTATTGGAATCCAGGCTTTTGAGGAGACATGCCTGTAAACCAAAGCAATATATCCGATTATGGCCTAGGGTCCTGTCTGGTTCAATCTTCTTCTCAGGGGACATCCATCTATGGTATGAGTGGAGGTAGATGCTCAGCTGGTATCAGACCGCCCTTGTTTGTCCCGGGCGACCTACACTATGGGATGGCCTCAGCGATTTGTAGGGTTCTCCAAATTTTACTGTTTTGGACAATGGCATCGGCAGAATTCCCATGTATTGGGTAGGCACAGTCCTAATGTGTGACTCCAGGGGCCCCAGCCTGGAGGGTGTGTGTCCCAGGACTTTGAGGACAGAAGTCTGAAAACACAAACTCAGTTTAGGTTTGGGGACGTAGGTATGGCAGGCCCGATCTATAAACCATGAGAAGAACTCTTGCGGATATGAAGAAAGAGCGAGTCTGAGGGGCTTGCTCAGGCTTTTGTCTCTGGATTTTGTATCAGAGATGGCCGTGGAATGTCGGGGAGGCCTCATGGGCCATGGACGAATCTTCCTCTCTGTGGATTTGGCCCGATCCCAATTGTTTTTCGTCAATCTGTGGAATGGGAGGACTCCTTTCAGGTTTGTTACCTCAGGTGTCCCGCCAAAAGAGGAATTCCAAAGAAGAGCTCTTGGGAAAAGTGAAGGGAGAACCCTAACTATGGGTAAAATTTGGGGCCTACGGGCATGGCATGCCCAATATGCTATCTCTTCATCCAGCCACTGAGAGGCCTTATTGATGACTGGGATCAGGGTGAGGGTCACAATGTGTGGTTTTGACCAATGTGGCCCGCAAACATGAGCGGGGCCTCATGGGCCACACTGGTTTCAACTACACTGAACGTTGGACAACATGCCAACCACATGGTTTCTTGCCACGGGGAAGGAGTTGTGTTTTCTGCATCACTTTCAAGCCTGGGCAGTGATTGGAGATAAGGTCTAGGTTCTGAAACTTGACAACCGAGGTTGGGAAGAGATGACGACCTAAGACCATGGTGGGTCCGATGTGCTCAGTGAGCGGCCAGCTTTCTGTGTGGGGCCAGGTAATCCAGGCTCAGGCTGTGTCAAAAAGGGCAATAGTGCCCAGGTCAGCCTATATATTTGGGGTACAGTCGTATGGCGTGCAGGTTGATCCTCTTTTGGAGTTTCTGGGTAGCCCCAGAGGGCAATGTTTTTCTTCCTGAGGGCAGGAAGAGTGCTGCATTATAGTTCTGGTTTTCAAACTGGAGGCTTGTGGGCCAGTAGTCTGAGGAAGGAAATCTGAGAACAAGCTAGGCTTAGGTTTCTGGGTGAGGACAAGGCAGGAACAATCTACAGACCTGAATCGAGATCTCGTGCTTATGATGTCAGGGCGAGGATCAGAAGATCGCTCAGGCTGGAGTTTCTGTCCCTGATGGCCCTTCATGAAGGGGCGGGGGGGTCACGAGGCCGTGGGGGTTTTCCCACGATGTTAGTTCTGAGAAGCTCCAAACTGCAAAGATTCTTCTGCAGGACAATTGAGACCTGTTGGTTGGCTCCAGGGCAACGATTCCGAGCAGGGTTCTAAGGATGGATGGCTGGGTAGCCCACCTCGCATTCCAATTGTGTCCTAGCAACAAGACAGGTTAGATCTGCTGGATCTGGGGGAGCAACCCAGGAGGCTGAGTTGAAATAAACTCTCCTGTGGATGGGTCCTAATGTCTTTTTGTGTCTATGGAGACCTTGGAATGTAGCGGTGGCACTGGGGTCCTGAAGGGTTTTTCCAAACAGAGGCTTTCACACAGCTCCAACGTGCAAGTTTCCCATATGTAGATGAGATGTTTTCTGATGGGTGAGTCAAGAAACAGCCATATGCTGGTATTGAAATCCAGGCCTCTGAGGAGAGATGACTGGATACCACAGCAATGGATCCGTTTAGTGCCTAGGGGCCTGTTCGTTCCTTTTTACCTCTGGGGACATCAGTCTATGCGTCTGAGTGCAGGTAGGTGCTCAGATGAGCTCAGATTGCCCCTGTTTGTCCTGGGAAGCCACCACTATTGGGATGGCCTCAGGCAGTTTGGAGGTTTATCCTATTAGTAGGGTTGTGGCCATTGGAATGGGCACATACAATTCCCTTGGAGAGGGCAAGTACAGTCCTCAGGTTTGGCTCCAGGTGCCTGAGCCTGTAGGGTGTGTAGGCCAGAGCTGTTTGGACAGTTGTCTGAAAACACAAACGCGGCTTATGTTTCGGGTCATAGGTATGGCAGGACTGATCTACAGACCATGAGGAGAACTCTTCGGGATTTGAAAGAAGGGCGAGTGTGAGGCTCCTGCTCAAGTTTTTGTCTCTGGATATCGTGTCACTCATGGTCGTGAAATTTCCGGGTGACTTCATGGGAAATGGACGAGTCTTACTATCTGGGGTTTTGCCCATTCCCAGAGTTTTGGGTCATTCTGGGAATGGAAGGAGTCCGTTTTGTTGTTGTTGTTGTTGATTTGCTTTGTTTTGTTTTTTAACCTCAGGTGTCTCACCAAATGAGGTATTCCAGAGTAGAGCCCTGGGGAGGGCCGACCGGACAACCAGAAATCTGGTTAAAAATTGTGGCCTAGGGACATGTCAAGCCCATTATGACATCTAATGGTCGAGCCACTGAGAGGACTTACTAGAGCACAGGACTCACGCTGAGGGTCACAATGCATGTTTATGCCCTCTTCGCACTCAAGAATTGGCGGGGCCTTCGGGTGAATGCTGGTTTCTCCTACACTGAACGTTGGACAACATGCCAACCACAAGGTTTCTTGCCATGGGTAAGGAAGAGTTCTGATTTCTGCATCACAGGCACCCCTGGGCAGTGGTTGGAGATAAGGTCTAGGTTCTGAAGCCTGAAAAACCGCAGTTGGGAAGAGATGATGACCTAAGGCCATGGCGGTTCTGATGTGCTCAGTGTGCGGTCAGCTGTCTGTTTGTTGGTCAGGAGGTCCGAGCTCAGGTTGTGTCAGACAGTGCATTAGTGCCCAGGTTAGACTATATACTTTGGGTACAGTCGAATGCCATGTAGATTTATCCTCATATAAGGTGCCTGGGCAGCTCATTAGGCCAAATTTTTTTTCTAGAGGGCAGGCTGAGTGCTGCATTGTGGGTCTGGAATTGCGAAACTTCCGGGCTTCGGGGCCTGGAGTGTGAGGACGGAAGTCTGAGAACACAGCTAGACTTGGGTTTCAGGGCCAGGGCACGGCAGGTACCCCTGTAGATCTGAACCTATATCTCATGCATCTGAAGTCAGGGCGAGGATCAGACGTTGGCTCTGGTTGGAGTTTCTGTGCATGACGGCCCCTTCATGAAGGGAGCGGAATCTCGAGGCCATGGAGGTTTTCCCACGTTGGGAGTTGTGGGATGCCCCCTTCAAGGATTCCTTCTGCGGGACAATTGAGACTTGTTGGGCAGCTCCAGGACATCCCATATGGAATGACTCCAGGGCACCGTTCGAGGATGGATGCCTGGGAAGCCCGCCTCGCATTCCAATTGTCTCCTAACAACAAGACAGTTTAGATCTGATGGCTCTGCGGGAGAAACCGGGGTGGCTGACTTGAAATGGACTTTCCTGAGGATGGGTCCTAATGTGTGTTTGTGTCCATGAGGGCCTTAAAATGGGGCGGTGGCACCGGGACCCTGAAGTATTCTCCTAAGCTTTTGACATAGCTCGATGCACATGGTTCCTTGTGGAGACGAGATTTGTTTTGATGGGTGCCTCAGGAAAACCTCTATGCTGGTATTGGAATCCAGGCTTTTGAGGAGACATGCCTGTAAACCAAAGCAATGTATCCGATTATGGCCTAGGGTCCTGTCTGGTTCAATCTTCTTCTCAGGGGACATCCATCTATGGTATGAGTGGAGGTAGATGCTCAGCTGGTATCAGACCGCCCTTGTTTGTCCCGGGCGACCTGCACTATTGGGATGGGCTCAGGGATTTGTAGGGTTCTCCAAATTTTACTGTTTTGGACAATTGCATCGGCAGAATTCCCATGGATTGGGTAGGCACAGTCCTAATGTGTGACTCCAGGGGCCCAAGCCTGGAGGGTGTGTGGCCCAGGACTTTGAGGACAGAAGTCTGAAAACACAAACTCAGCTCAGGTTTGGGGACGTAGGTATGTCAGGCCCGATCTATAAACCATGAGAAGAACTCTTCCCGATATGAAGAAAGAGCGAGTCTGAGGCGCTTGCTCAGGCTTTTGTCTCTGGATTTTGTATCAGAGATGGCCGTGGAATGTCGGGGAGGCCTCATGGGCCATGGACGAATCTTCCTCTCTGTGGATTTGGCCCGATCCCAATTGTTTTTCGTCAATCTGTGGAATGGGAGGACTCCTTTCAGGTTTGTTACCTCAGGTGTCCCGCCAAAAGAGGAATTCCAAAGAAGAGCTCTTGGGAAAAGTGAAGGGAGAACCCTAACTATGGGTAAAATTTGGGGCCTACGGGCATGGCATGCCCAATATGCTATCTCTTCATCCAGCCACTGAGAGGCCTTATTGATGACTGGGATCAGGGTGAGGGTCACAATGTGTGGTTTTGACCAATGTGGCCCGCAAACATGAGCGGGGCCTCATGGGCCACACTGGTTTCAACTACACTGAACGTTGGACAACATGCCAACCACATGGTTTCTTGCCACGGGGAAGGAGTTGTGTTTTCTGCATCACTTTCAAGCCTGGGCAGTGATTGGAGATAAGGTCTAGGTTCTGAAACTTGACAACCGAGGTTGGGAAGAGATGACGACCTAAGACCATGGTGGGTCCGATGTGCTCAGTGAGCGGCCAGCTTTCTGTGTGGGGCCAGGTAATCCAGGCTCAGGCTGTGTCAAAAAGGGCAATAGTGCCCAGGTCAGCCTATATATTTGGGGTACAGTCGTATGGCGTGCAGGTTGATCCTCTTTTGGAGTTTCTGGGTAGCCCCAGAGGGCAATGTTTTTCTTCCTGAGGGCAGGAAGAGTGCTGCATTATAGTTCTGGTTTTCAAACTGGAGGCTTGTGGGCCAGTAGTCTGAGGAAGGAAATCTGAGAACAAGCTAGGCTTAGGTTTCTGGGTGAGGACAAGGCAGGAACAATCTACAGACCTGAATCGAGATCTCGTGCTTATGATGTCAGGGCGAGGATCAGAAGATCGCTCAGGCTGGAGTTTCTGTCCCTGATGGCCCTTCATGAAGGGGCGGGGGGGTCACGAGGCCGTGGGGGTTTTCCCACGATGTTAGTTCTGAGAAGCTCCAAACTGCAAAGATTCTTCTGCAGGACAATTGAGACCTGTTGGTTGGCTCCAGGGCAACGATTCCGAGCAGGGTTCTAAGGATGGATGGCTGGGTAGCCCACCTCGCATTCCAATTGTGTCCTAGCAACAAGACAGGTTAGATCTGCTGGATCTGGGGGAGCAACCCAGGAGGCTGAGTTGAAATAAACTCTCCTGTGGATGGGTCCTAATGTCTTTTTGTGTCTATGGAGACCTTGGAATGTAGCGGTGGCACTGGGGTCCTGAAGGGTTTTTCCAAACAGAGGCTTTCACACAGCTCCAACGTGCAAGTTTCCCATATGTAGATGAGATGTTTTCTGATGGGTGAGTCAAGAAACAGCCATATGCTGGTATTGAAATCCAGGCCTCTGAGGAGAGATGACTGGATACCACAGCAATGGATCCGTTTAGTGCCTAGGGGCCTGTTCGTTCCTTTTTACCTCTGGGGACATCAGTCTATGCGTCTGAGTGCAGGTAGGTGCTCAGATGAGCTCAGATTGCCCCTGTTTGTCCTGGGAAGCCACCACTATTGGGATGGCCTCAGGCAGTTTGGAGGTTTATCCTATTAGTAGGGTTGTGGCCATTGGAATGGGCACATACAATTCCCTTGGAGAGGGCAAGTACAGTCCTCAGGTTTGGCTCCAGGTGCCTGAGCCTGTAGGGTGTGTAGGCCAGAGCTGTTTGGACAGTTGTCTGAAAACACAAACGCGGCTTATGTTTCGGGTCATAGGTATGGCAGGACTGATCTACAGACCATGAGGAGAACTCTTCGGGATTTGAAAGAAGGGCGAGTGTGAGGCTCCTGCTCAAGTTTTTGTCTCTGGATATCGTGTCACTCATGGTCGTGAAATTTCCGGGTGACTTCATGGGAAATGGACGAGTCTTACTATCTGGGGTTTTGCCCATTCCCAGAGTTTTGGGTCATTCTGGGGATGGAAGGAGTCCGTTTTGTTGTTGTTGTTGTTGATTTGCTTTGTTTTGTTTTTTAACCTCAGGTGTCTCACCAAATGAGGTATTCCAGAGTAGAGCCCTGGGGAGGGCCGACCGGACAACCAGAAATCTGGTTAAAAATTGTGGCCTAGGGACATGTCAAGCCCATTATGACATCTAATGGTCGAGCCACTGAGAGGACTTACTAGAGCACAGGACTCACGCTGAGGGTCACAATGCATGTTTATGCCCTCTTCGCACTCAAGAATTGGCAAGGCCTTCGGGTGAATGCTGGTTTCTCCTACACTGAACGTTGGACAACATGCCAACCACAAGGTTTCTTGCCATGGGTAAGGAAGAGTTCTGATTTCTGCATCACAGGCACCCCTGGGCAGTGGTTGGAGATAAGGTCTAGGTTCTGAAGCCTGAAAAACCGCAGTTGGGAAGAGATGATGACCTAAGGCCATGGCGGTTCTGATGTGCTCAGTGTGCGGTCAGCTGTCTGGGTGTTGGTCAGGAGGTCCGAGCTCAGGTTGTGTCAGACAGTGCATTAGTGCCCAGGTTAGACTATATACTTTGGGTACAGTCGAATGCCATGTAGATTTATCCTCATATAAGGTGCCTGGGCAGCTCATTAGGCCAAATTTTTTTTCTAGAGGGCAGGCTGAGTGCTGCATTGTGGGTCTGGAATTGCGAAACTTCCGGGCTTCGGGGCCTGGAGTGTGAGGACGGAAGTCTGAGAACACAGCTAGACTTGGGTTTCAGGGCCAGGGCACGGCAGGTACCCCTGTAGATCTGAACCTATATCTCATGCATCTGAAGTCAGGGCGAGGATCAGACGTTGGCTCAGGTTGGAGTTTCTGTGCATGACGGCCCCTTCATGAAGGGAGCGGAATCTCGAGGCCATGGAGGTTTTCCCACGTTGGGAGTTGTGGGATGCCCCCTTCAAGGATTCCTTCTGCGGGACAATTGAGACTTGTTGGGCAGCTCCAGGACATCCCATATGGAATGACTCCAGGGCACCGTTCGAGGATGGATGCCTGGGAAGCCCGCCTCGCATTCCAATTGTCTCCTAACAACAAGACAGTTTAGATCTGATGGCTCTGCGGGAGAAACCGGGGTGGCTGACTTGAAATGGACTTTCCTGAGGATGGGTCCTAATGTGTGTTTGTGTCCATGAGGGCCTTAAAATGGGGCGGTGGCACCGGGACCCTGAAGTATTCTCCTAAGCTTTTGACATAGCTCGATGCACATGGTTCCTTGTGGAGACGAGATTTGTTTTGATGGGTGCCTCAGGAAAACCTCTATGCTGGTATTGGAATCCAGGCTTTTGAGGAGACATGCCTGTAAACCAAAGCAATGTATCCGATTATGGCCTAGGGTCCTGTCTGGTTCAATCTTCTTCTCAGGGGACATCCATCTATGGTATGAGTGGAGGTAGATGCTCAGCTGGTATCAGACCGCCCTTGTTTGTCCCGGGCGACCTGCACTATTGGGATGGGCTCAGGGATTTGTAGGGTTCTCCAAATTTTACTGTTTTGGACAATTGCATCGGCAGAATTCCCATGGATTGGGTAGGCACAGTCCTAATGTGTGACTCCAGGGGCCCAAGCCTGGAGGGTGTGTGGCCCAGGACTTTGAGGACAGAAGTCTGAAAACACAAACTCAGCTCAGGTTTGGGGACGTAGGTATGGCAGGCCCGATCTATAAACCATGAGAAGAACTCTTCCCGATATGAAGAAAGAGCGAGTCTGAGGCGCTTGCTCAGGCTTTTGTCTCTGGATTTTGTATCAGAGATGGCCGTGGAATGTCGGGAAGGCCTCATGGGCCATGGACGAATCTTCCTCTCTGTGGATTTGGCCCGATCCCAATTGTTTTTCGTCAATCTGTGGAATGGGAGGACTCCTTTCAGGTTTGTTACCTCAGGTGTCCCGCCAAAAGAAGAATTCCAAAGAAGAGCCCTGGGGAAAAGTGAAGGGAGAACCCTAACTATGGGTAAAATTTGGGGCCTAGGGGCATGGCAAGCCCAATATGCTATCTCTTCATCCAGCCACTGAGAGGCCTTATTGAGGACTGGGATCAGGGTGAGGGTCACAATGTGTGGTTTTGACCAATTTGGCCCGCAAACATGAGCGGGGCCTCATGGGCCACCCTGGTTTCAACTACACTGAACGTTGGACAACATGCCAACCACATGGTTTCTTGCCACGGGGAAGGAGTTGTGTTTTCTGCATCACTTTCAAGCCTGGGCAGTGATTGGAGATAAGGTCTAGGTTCTGAAACTTGACAACCGAGGTTGGGAAGAGATGACGACCTAAGACCATGGCGGGTCCGATGTGCTCAGTGAGCGGCCAGCTTTCTGTGTGGGGCCAGGTAATCCAGGCTCAGGCTGTGTCAAAAAGGGCAATAGTGCCCAGGTCAGCCTATATATTTGGGGTACAGTCGTATGGCGTGCAGGTTGATCCTCTTTTGGAGTTTCTGGGTAGCCCCAGAGGGCAATGTTTTTCTTCCTGAGGGCAGGTAGAGTGCTGCATTATAGTTCTGGTTTTCAAACTGGAGGCTTGTGGGCCAGTAGTCTGAGGAAGGAAATCTGAGAACAAGCTAGGCTTAGGTTTCTGGGTGAGGACAAGGCAGGAACAATCTACAGACCTGAATCGAGATCTCGTGCTTATGATGTCAGGGCGAGGATCAGAAGATCGCTCAGGCTGGAGTTTCTGTCCCTGATGGCCCTTCATGAAGGGGCGGGGGGGTCATGAGGCCGTGGGGGTTTTCCCACGATGTTAGTTGTGAGAAGCTCCAAACTGCAAAGATTGTTCAGCAGGACAATTGAGAACTGTTGGTTGGCTCCAGGGCAACGATTCCAAGCAGGGTTCTAAGGATGGATGGCTGGGTAGCCCACCTCGCATTCCAATTGTGTCCTAGCAACAAGACAGGTTAGATCTGCTGGATCTGGGGGAGCAACCCAGGAGGCTGAGTTGAAATGGACTCTCCTGTGGATGGATCCTAATATGTTTTTGTGTCTATGGAGATCTTGGAATGAAGCGGTGGCACTGGGGCCCTGAAGGGTTTTTTCAAACAGAGGCTTTGACACAGCTCCAACGTGCAAGTTTCCCATATGTAAATGAGATTTGTTCTGAGGGATGAGTCAGGAAACAGCAATACGCTGGTATTGAAATCCAGGCCTCTGAGGAGAGTTGACTGGATAGCACAACAATGAATCCAAATAGTGCCTAGGGGCATGTTCGTACCTTTTTACCTCTGGGGACATCAGTCTATGCGTCTGAGTGCATGTAGGTGTCAGATGGGCTCAGATTGCTCCTGTTTGTCCTGGAGAGCCACCACTATTGGGTTGGCCTCAGGGAGTTTGGAGGTTTATCCTATTAGTAGGTTGTGGCCATTGGAATGGGCACATACAATTCCCTTGGAGAGGGCAAGTACAGTCCTCAGGTTTGGCTCCAGGGGCCTGAGCCTGTAGGGTGTGTAGGCAGAGCTGTTTGGACAGTTGTCTGAAAACACAAACGCGGCTTATGTTTCGGGTAATAGGTATGGCAGTATTGATCTACAGACCATGAGGAGAACTCTTCGGGATATGAAAAAAGGGCGAGTGTCAGGCTCTTGCTCAAGTTTTTGTCTCTGGATATCGTGTCACTCATGGTCCTGAAATTTCCGGTTGACTTCATGGGAAATGGACGAGTCTTACTCTCTGGTGGTTTCTCCCCATCGCAAGATTTTGGGGTCATTTTGTGGGATGGAAGAAGTCCGTTTTGTTGTTGTTGTGATTTGCCTTGTTTTGTTTTTTAACCTCAGGTGTCTCACCAAATGAGGTATTCCAGAGTAGAGCCCTGGGGAGGGCCGACTGGACAACCAGAAATCTGGTTACAAATTTGGGCCTAGGGACATGTCAAGCCCATTATGTCATCTAATGGTCGAGCGACTGAGAGGACTTACTAGAGGACAGGACTCACACTGAGGGTCACAATGCGTGTTTATGCCCACTTCGCAAACAAGAATGGGCGGGGCCTCATGGTGAATCCTGGTTTCTCCTACACTGAACGTTGGACAACCTGCCAACGACAAGATTTCTTGCCATGGGTAAGGAAGTGTTCTGATTTCTGCATCACAGTCACCCTTGGGCAGTTATTGGAGATAAGGTCTAGATTCTGAAGCCTGAAAACGGAGGTAGGGAAGAGATGATGACCTAAGGCCATGGCGGGTCTGATGTGCTCAGTGTGCGGTCAGCTGTCTGGGTGTTGGTCAGGAGGTCCGGGCTCAGGTTGTGTCAGACAGTGCATTAGTGCCCCCGTAGACTATATAATTTGGGTAAAGTTGAGTGCCATGTAGATTTATCCTCATATAAGTTGTCTGGGCAGCTCATTAGGCAAAATTTGTTTTCTAGAGGGCAGGCAGAGTGCTTCATTTTCGGTCCGGAATTGCCAAACTTGAGGGCTTCGTGTCCAGGAGTGTGAGGACGGAAGTCTGAGAACACAAGCTAGACTTGTGTATCAGGGCGAGGACACGGCAGGGACCACTGTAGATCTGAACCAATATCTCATGCATCTGAAGTCAGGGCGAGGATCAGACGTTGGCTCACGTTGGAGTTTATGTGCATGACGACCCCTTCATGAAGGGAGTGAAATCTCGAGGTCATGTAGGTTTTCCCACGTTGGGTGTTGTGGGATGCCCCCTTCAAGGATACCTTCTGCGGGACAATTGAGACCTGTTGGGCAGCTTCAGGACATCCCATATGGAATGACTCCAGGGCACCATTCGAGAATGGATGACTGGGAAGCAGGCCTCGCATTCCAATTTTCTCCTAGCAACAAGAGAGTTTAGATCTGATGGCTCTGCGTGAGCAACAGGAGTGACTGACTTGAAATGGACTTTCCTGAGGATGGGTCCTAATGTGTGTTTGTGTCCATGAGGGCCTTAAAATGGGGCGGTGGTACCGGGACCCTGAAGTATTCTCCTAAGCTATTGACATAGCTCGATGCACAAGGTTCCTTGTGGAGACGAGATTTGTTCTAATGGGTGCCTCAGAAAACCCCTATGCTGGTATTGGAATCCAGGCTTTTGAGGAGACATGCCTGTAAACTAAAGCAATGTATCCGATTATGGCCTAGGGTCCTTTCTGGTTCAATCTGCTTCTCAGGGGACATCCATCTATGGTATGAGTGGAGGTAGATGCTCAGCTGGTATCAGACCGCCCTTGTTTGTCCCGGGCGACCTGCACTATTGGGATGGCCTCAGGGATTTGGAGGGTTCTCCTAATTTTACGGTTTTGGACCATGGAATGGGCAGAATTCCCATGGATTGGGTAGACACAGTCCTAATGTGTGACACCTGGGGCCCCAGCCTGGAAGGTGTGTGGCCCAGGACTTTGGGGACAGAAGTCTGAAAACACAAACTCAGCTTAGCTTTGGGGAGGTAGGTATGGCAGGCCCGATCTATAAACCATGAGAAGAACTCTTCTGGATATAAAGAAAGAGCGAGTCTGAGGCACTTGCTAAGGCTTTTGTCTCTGGATTTTGTATCCGAGATGGCCGTGGAATGTCGGGGAAGCCTCATGGGCCATGGACGAATCTTTCTCTCTGGGGATTTGGTCCGATCCCAATTGTTTTTCATCAATCTGTGGAATGGGAGGACTCCTTTCAGGTTTGTTACCTCAGGTATCCCGCCAAAAGAGGAATTCCAAAGATGAGCCCTGGGGAAAAGTGAAGGGAGAACCCGAACTATGGGTAAAATTTGGGGCCTAGGGGCATGGCAAGCCGAATATGCTAACTCTTCATCCAGCCACTGAGAGGCCTTACCTGAGGCCTGGGATCAGGCTGAGGGACACAATGTGTGTTTGTGACCAATGTGGCCCATAAACATGAGCGGGGCATCATGGGCCACACTGGTTTCAACTACACTGAACGTTGCAAAAACATGCCAACCACTAGGTTTCTTGCCAAGGCGAAGGAGAAGTTCTGATTCTTGTATCACGTTCACTCCTGAGCAGTGAGTGGAGATAAGGTCTAGGTTCTGAAGGTGAAAACTGAAGTTGTGTAGAGTTGATGGCCTAAAGCCATTGTAGTTGTGATATGCTCTGTTATGGCCAGCTGTCTGGGTGTTGGACTGGAGGTCTGCCCTCAGGCTGTGTCAGACAGGGCTTTAGTGCACAGGCTAGACTGTATAATTGGGGTATGGTCGAGTGGCATGCAGGTTGTTACTCATTTAGCGTTTCCGGTTAGCCCTATAGGGACTCTCCTGAAGATGAGTCATAATGTGGGTTGGTGGCCATGGAGACCTTGGAATGTGGCAGTAGCTAAGGGACTCGGCAGGATTCTCCAACCCGAAGGGCTTGACACAACTCCAACAAGGAAGCTTCCCATGTGGAGATGAGAGGTCTTCTGTCTGGTGCCTCAGGAAAGCCCCGTATGCTGGTCTTGAACCCAGGCCTCTGAGGAGTGATACCTGGACACCAAAACAAGAGTTCATAATAGGGCCTAGGGGCCTGTCTGGTTCAATCTTCTGTCTCTGCGGATATCTGTCTGTGTGTCTGCATGGAGGTAGTAGTTGCTCAGCTTGTGTCATAATGCCCCTATTTGTCCAGTGAGGCTTGCGGTAGTGGGATGTCCTTGGGGACCTTGAGGTTTCTACTATTTTGTAGAGTTGTGGCCAATGGAATGGGCAGTTTCTTAGGAGAGAGCAGGCACAGTTCTGTGGTGTGGCTCCAGAGACCCCAGCCTGGAGGCTGTGTGGGCCATGGCTGTGCAGACAGACATCCAAAAACCCTAACTCAGCTCAGGTTTGGGGCCGAGGTTACGGCAGGCCTGATCTACAGTCCATGAGGGGAGCTCCTCTGGATATGAAAGAAGGGTGAGAGGGAGGCAGTCGCTCAGGCTTTTGTCTCTGGATGTTTTGTCCACAATGGCCGTTTAATGTAGGAGTTGCCTCATGGGTCGTAGAAGTCTCCCTCTCTGGTAGTTTGTCCAGCCCCCAAGAGTTTGGGGTCATTCTGTGGGAAGGGAAGTGTCCTGTTTTCTGCTTCATGTGTCCCCCCAGTAGAGGGATTCTAGAGCATAGCAGTGGGTACTGACAACTGGAATACTCGCCCTCTGGTTAAGCCTGGGGGCCTATGGATATGACAAGCCCCATATGCAGGATCTTGGTCCAGCCACTGAGAGGCGTTACTTTAATACGGGACTCACGCTGCAGGTCACAATGCATGTGTGTGCCCTAGGCGGCCCTCAAGCACTGGCGTGGCCTTTCGGACAATGCAGGTTTTCCCACATTGAACGTTGGACAACATGCCAACCACAAGTTTTCTGGCCATGGGGAAGGAGGAATTCTAATTTCTGCATCACGTTCACCCCTGGGCAGTGATTGGAGATAAGGTCTAGGTTCTGAAGCCTGAAAACCGAGGTTGGGAAGAGATGACGACCTACAGCAATAGCGGGTCCTATGTGTCCAGGTTGGGGCCAGCTGTCTGGGTGTCGTTTGGGTTGTCGTGTCTCAGGCTGTGCCAGACAGGGCATTAGAATACAGGGTGGGCTGTATAATTGCTTTACAATCGAGTGGCATGCATTTGAAAATCATTTGGGGTTTCTTATTAGCAGCATAGGGCAATGTTTTTCTTCTGAGGGCAGGCAGAGTGCTGCATTGTGGCTTCGGAATTCCCAAACTGGAGGGCTTGTGGGCCAGGAGAGTGAGGACGGAAGTCTGAGAACACAAGCTAGGCTTAGGTTTCGGGGCAAGGACATGGCAGGAACACTCTGCAGAGCTGAATTGATATCTCATGCGTCTGAAGTCAGGTCGAGGTTCAGACTTTGGCTCAGGTTTGAGTTTCTGTCCATTTTGGTCCCTTCAGGAAGGGGGGGCATTAGGATGCCATGGGGGTTTTCCCACTATTGGAGTTGTGAGATGCTCCAAACCGCAAGGATTCCTTCTGTGGGACAATTAAGATTTGTTGGATGGCTCCAGGACGTCTTATAAGGTATTTTTCCAGAACAGCGTTCTAAGTATGGATGCCTGGGCAGCCAGCCTCACATTCCAATTGTCTCCTAGCAACAAGAAACGTTTGATCGGCTGTCTTGGGGTAGCAACAGAGGGGGCTGAGTTGAAATGGACTTTCCTGAGGATGGTCTTAATGTTGGTTTGAATCCATGGAGACCTTGGTATGGGGCAGTGGCACCAGGGCCCTGAAGGATTCTCCTAACCAGAGGTTATGACAAAGCTCCAATGAGCAAGTTTTCCATGGGGAGACGAGATTTGTTCTTATTGGTGCCTCAGGAAACCACCATATGCTGGTATTGGAAACGAGGCCTCTGAGGAGAGATGCCTGGAAACCAAAGCAATGGATCTGATTAGGGCCTAGGGGCCTGTCCGGTTCAATATTCTTTTCTGGGGACATCTATTGTCTGAGTGGAGGTAGTTGCTCAGCTGGTTTGAGATCACCCCTGTTTGTCCTGGGCGGCCTACACTATTGGGATGGCCTCGGTGACTTTGGAGGTTTTTCCTCATTTGCAAGGTTGTGGCCAATGGAATGGGAAGAATTCCCTTGAAAGGGAAGCACAGTCCTGAGGTGTGGCTCCAGGGACCCAAGTGTGGAGCGTGTGTGGTCCAGGGCTATTTGGACAAAAGTCTGAAAACACAAACTCCACTTAGGTTGGGGGATGTAGGTATGGCCGGCCCGATCTATAGACCGTGATGAGAACACTTCGGGATATGAACAAAGGGCGAATGTGAGGTGCTTGCTCATGCTTTTTTTTTTTTTTTTCTGGAAATGTGTCACCGATTGCCATGGAATGTCGTGGTGTCCTCATGGGCCATCGATGAGGCTCCCTTTCTGGGGATTTGACCTGATCCCAAGAGTTTGGGGTCATTCTGTCGGAAGGGAGGAGGCCTTTCTGTTTTTTTTTTGTTTATTTTTTATTTATTTATTTATTTATTTTTTTTTTACCTCATGTGGACCACCAAAAGAGGGATTCCAGAGCAGAGTCGTGGGTTGGGGCAACTGGACTCCAGACATCTGGTTAACATTGGGACCTAAGAACATGGCAATCCCCATATGTGGGCTCTTGGTCCAGACACTGAGAGGCCTTCCTTTAGGATAGGTCTCACACTGAGTTTCACAATGTGTTTTTGTGCCCAAGGAGTCCCTCAAGTCAGGGCGTGGCCTAATGTACCATGCTGGTTTCTCCTACACTGAACGTTGCACAATATGGCAACCACAAGTTTTCTGGCCATGGGGAAGATGGAGTTCTAATTTCTGCAACACTTTCACTCCTGGACTGTGATTGGATTTAAGGTCTAGGTTCTGAAGCCTGAAAACTGAGGTTGGGAAGAGATGAAGACCTAAGGCCATGGTGTGTCTGATGTGCTCAGTGTTCGGCCAGCTGTTGAGTGTGGGTTGGGAGGTGCAGGCTCAGGCTGTGGCAGACAGGGAATTAGTGCCCAGGCTAGACTGTATCATTGGGGTGCAGTCGAGTTTCATGCAGGATGGTACTCTTTTGTGGTTACTGGGTAGCCCCAGAGGGCAACGTTTTTCTTCTGGAGGGAAGACACAGTGCCACATAGTGGCTCCAGAATTCCCAAACTGGAAGGCTTGTGGGCCAGGAGCGTGAGGAAAAAATTCTGAGAACACAAGCCAGACTTAGATTTCGGGGTGAGGGGACGGCAGGCACCCTCTGCAGAGATGATTCGAGATCCCGTATACCTGAAGACAGAGCTAGGATCAGACGTTGGCTTAGGTCGAAGTTTCTGTCCATGACGGCCCCTTCATGAAGGGGACGGTGTCACGAGGACATGGAGGTTTTCCCATGATGGGAATTGTGAGATGCTCCAAACCGCAATGATTCCTTCTGTGGGACAGTCGAGACCTGTTGGATGGCTCCAGGACATCCCATAAGGAAGTTATCCAGAGCAGGGTTCTAAGGATGGATGCCTGGGCAGCCTGCCTCCCATTCCAGGTGTCTCATAGCGCCAAGGCAAGTTCGATCTGCTGGATCTAGGGGAGCAACCTAGGCGTGTGTGTTGAAATGGGTGAGTTGAGGATGGGTCATAATGTGCATTTGTGTCCATGTAGACCTTGGAATGGGGTGCTTGATCCGGGGCCTTGAGGGATGTTCATAACCGGAGGTTTTGATGGAGCTCTAAAGAGTATGTTTCCTATGTAGAGAAGAGAATTGTTTTGATGAGTGCCTAAGGAATCTCCCATATGCTGGTATTGGAAACCAGGCCTCTGAGGAGAGATGACTGGAAACAAAAGCAATCGAGATGATTAGGGCATAGGTGCCTGTCCGGTTCAATCTCTTTTTTGAGGATACGTGTCTAAGGATCTGAGGGGATGTAGTTGCTCAGCTTGTGTCAGATCGCCCCTGTTTGTCCTGGGCAGCCTATAATATTGGGATGGCCTCAGGACTTTGGAGTTTCTCCTAATCTATAGGGTTGTGGCCAATGGAATGGGCAGAAATCCCCTGGAGAGGGCAAGCACAGTTCTGAGTTTGGCTCTAAGGGCCCAGCCTTGAGGCTGTGTGGGCCAGGCCTGTGGGGACAAAAGTCTGAAAACACAAACTCCGCTTAGGATTGGGGACATAGGTATGGCACGCCCAATCTACAGACCGTGATAACACTTAGGGATATGAAAAAGGGTGAGTTTGAGGTGCTTGCTCAGGTTTTGTCTCTGGATTTGTGTCAACAATGTGGGTGGAATGCTGGCGTGGCCTCATGGGTTGTAGATGGCTTTCCTTCTCTGAGCATTTGACCCAATTCCAAGAGTTTGGGTACATTCTGTGGGATGGGGGGAGTCTTTTCTGTTTTTTATTTTATTTTATTTTATATTTTATTTTATGTACCTCAAGTGTCCCAATAAAAGAGGGATTCCAGAGCAGAGTCCTTGGGAGGGACAACTGGATATCCCCACCTCTGTTTAAGTTTGGGGCCTACGGGCATGGCAAGTCCAATAGGCGGGCTCTTGATTCAGACACTGAGAGGCCTTCCTTGAGGACAGGGCTCATGCTGAGGGTCACAATGCCTATTTGTGCCCAACAAGGCCCTCAAGCATGGGAAGTGCCTCATGGGCCACGCTGGATTCTCCTACACTGAACGTTGGAGAATATGCCAACCACAAGGTTTCCAGCCATGGCGAAGGAAGAGTTGTGATTTCTGCATCACGTTCACCCCTGGACAGTGATTGGAGTTTAGGTCTAGGTTCTGAAACCCAAAAACTGAGGTTGAGAAGAGATGAAGACCTAAGGACCTGATGGGTCCAATGAGCTCAGTGTGCGGCCAGCTGTTGAGCGTAGGTCTGGAGGTGTGGGCTCATGCTGTGTCAGACAAGGCATTAGACAGGGTAGACTGCATATTTGGGGTGCAGTCGAGTGGTGTTCAGTTGATCCTTATTCGGGTTTCTAGGTAGCTCCATAAGGCAACGTTTTTCTTCTGGAGGGCAGGCAGTGTGCTGCATTATGGCCCCAGTATTGCCAATCTGTAGGGCTTTTGGGGCAGCGGTGTGAGGACGGTAGTCTGAGAACACAAGCTAGGATTAGTTTTGGGGGTGAGTGCACAGAAGGCACACTCTGCAGAGCTGAATCAAGATCTCATGCACCTGAAGTCAGGGCGAATATCAGACGTTTGCTCAGGTTGGAGTTTCTGTCCATGATAGCCTCTTTATAAAGTGGAGCGTCTCAAGAGGCCATGTAGATTTTCCCACAATGGGAGTTGTGAGATGCTCCAGACTGCAAAGATTCCTTCTGTGGGACACTTGAGACCTGTTGGATGGCTCTAGGATGTCCCATGTGGAACGACTCCAGAGTAGGGTTCTAAGGATGGATGCCTGGGCAGCCCGCCTCCCATTCTAGTTGTCTCCAAAACAAGGCAGGTTTGATCTGCAGGCCCTGGGGGAGAAACCAAAGGGGTTGAGTTGACATGGACTCTCCCGACAATAGATCATAATGTGGGTTTAAAGTCCATGGAGACCTTGGAATGGGGCGCTTGATCCGGGGCCCTGAAAGATTCTCCTAAACAGAGGTTTTTATAGAGCTCCAAAGAGTACATTTCCTATGTGGAGATGAGATTTTTCTGATGAGTCCCTCAGTAATCCCCCGTATTCTGGTATTGGAAACCAGGCCTCTGAGGAGAGATGCCTGGAAACAAAAGCAATGGATCTGATTAGGGCCTAAGTGCCTGTCCAGTTCAATCTTATTCTATGGGGATATCTGTCTCTGGGTCTGAGTGGAGTTAGTTTCCTAACTTGTGAAAGATCATCCCTGTGTGTCCTGAGCAGCCAACATTATTCGGATGGCCTGGGGGAGTTTGGCGGATTCTCCTAATCTATTGGGTTGTGGCCAATGGAAATGCAGAATTCCCCTGGAGAGGGAAGCCACAGTCCTGAGGTGTGTCTCCAGGGGCCCCAGCTTGGATGGTGTGTGAGCCAGGCCTGTGGGGACAGAAGTCTGAAAACACAAACTCAGCTTAGGTTTGGGGATGTATGTATGAAGGCTCGATCTACAGACCGTGAGAATTTTCCGGGCTATGAACAAAGGGCGAGTATGTGGCGCTTGCTCAGGCTTTTGTCTCTGGATTTTCTGTCAACGGTGGCCGTGGAATGTCGGGGTGTCCTCAAGGGCCATGGACAATTCTTTCTCTGGTGATTTGGCCTGATCGCACGGGGTTGGGATCATTCTGTGGATTGGAAGAAACCTTTCTGTATATATATATATATGTTTGTTTGTTTTTTTTTTTACCTCAGGTGTCCCACCAAAGAGGGATTCCAGAGTAGAGCCCTGAGTAGGGGTGACTAGTCATCTCGAACTCTGGTTGAGATTGGGGGACTAGGGGCTTGGCAAGCCCCATATGTGGGCTGTTGTTCCAGTCACTAAGAGGCTTTACATGAGGATAGGGCTCACGCTGAGGGTCACAATGTGTGTTTGTGCAAATTGTGGCCCTCAGGGATAGGTGGGGCCTCATAGTCCATGCTGCTTTCTCCTACAATGAACAATGGACAACATGCCAACCACTAGGTTACTTGCCAAGGCGAAGGAGAAGTTCTAATTCTTGCATCACGTTCACTCCTGAGCAGTGAGAAGAGATAAGGCCTAGGTTCAGAAGGTGAAAACTGAGGTTGGGTAGAGATGATGGCCTAAAGCCATTGTGGGTGTGATATGCTCTGTGTACGGCCAGCTTTCTGGATGTTGGACTGGAGGTCTGCCCTCAGGCTGTATCAGACAGGGCTTTAGTGCACAGGCTAGACTGTATAATTGGGGTATGGACGAGTGGCATGCAGGTTGTTATTCATTTGGCGTTTCCGGTTAGCCCTATAGGGCAACATTTTTCTTCTGGAGGGCAGGCAGAGTGCTGCATTGTGTCTCCAGAATTGCCAAACTGGAGGGGTGTGGCCAGGATTGTGAGGAAGGAAGTCTGAAAACACAAGCTAGCACGAGTTTTGGGGCCAAGAGCATGGCAGGCCCTCTCTGCAGAGGCTGAATCGAGATCTCCTGCAGGTGAGGTCAGGGCGAGTATCAGATGTTGCCTCAAGCTGGAGTATGTGTCCATGACGGCCCCTTCCTGAAGGGGGTGGGGGCGTCATGAGGCCAGGGAGGTTTCCCTACGCTGGGAGTTGTGAGCTGCTCCAAACTTCAAAGTTTCCTTCTTCAGGAGAGTCGAGTACTATTGGATGGTTCCAGGATGCCCCATACAGAAAGACTCGAGAGCAGGGGCCTAAGCATGGATGCCGAGACACGCCAACTCACCTTCCCATTGCCTGGTGGAGACAAGGCACGCTCAATCTGCGGGCTCTTGGGTGAGCTACCCAGAAGCCTGAGTTTAAATGGACTCTCCTGAGGATGAGTCATAATGTGGGTTGGTGGCCATGGAGACCTTGGAATGTGGCAGTAGCTAAGGGACTCGGCAGGATTCTCCAACCCGAAGGGCTTGACACAACTCCACAAGGAAGCTTCCCATGTGGAGATGAGAGGTCTTCTGTCTGGTGCCTCAGGAAAGCCCCGTATGCTGGTCTTCGAACCCAGGCCTCTGAGGAGTGATACGTGGACACCAAAGCAAGAGTTCATAATAGGGCCTAGGGGCCTGTCTGGTTCAATCTTCTGTCTCTGCGGATATCTGTCTGTGTGTCTGCATGGAGGTAGTAGTTGCTCAGCTTGTGTCATAATGCCCCTATTTCTCCAGTGCGGCTTGCGGTAGTGGGATGTCCTTGGGGACCTTGAGGTTTCTACTATTTTGTAGAGTTGTAGCCAATGGAATGGGCAGTTTCTTAGGAGAGCGCAGGCACAGTTCTGTGGTGTGGTTCCAGAGACCCCAGCCTGGAGGCTGTGTGGGCCATGGCTGTGCAGACAGACATCCAAAAACCCTAACTCAGCTCAGGTTTGGGGCCGAGGTTACGGCAGGCCTGATCTACAGTCCATGAGGGGAGCTCCTCTGGATATGAAAGAAGGGTGAGAGGGAGGCAGTCGCTCAGGCTTTTGTCTCTGGATGTTTTGTCCACAATGGCCATTTAATGTAGGAGTTGCCTCATGGGTCGTAGAAGTCTCCCTCTCTGGTAGTTTGTCCAGCCCCCAAGAGTTTGGGGTCATTCTGTGGGAAGGGAAGTGTCCTGTTTTCTGCTTCATGTGTCCCCCCAGTAGAGGGATTCTAGAGCATAGCAGTGGGTACTGACAACTGGAATACTCGCCCTCTGGTTAAGCCTGGGGGCCTATGGATATGACAAGCCCCATATGCAGGATCTTGGTCCAGCCACTGAGAGGCGTTACTTTAATACGGGACTCACGCTGCAGGTCACAATGCATGTCTGTGCCCTAGGCGGCCCTCAAGCACTGGCGTGGCCTTTCGGAAAATGTAGGTTTTCCCACAGTGAACGTTGGACAACATGCCAACCACAAGGTTTCTGGCCATGGGGAAGGAGGAATTCTAATTTCTGCATCACGTTCACCCCTGGGCAGTGATTGGAGATAAGGTCTAGGTTCTGAAGCCTGAAAACCGAGGTTGGGAAGAGATGACGACCTACAGCCATAGTGGGTCCTATGTGTCCAGGTTGGGGCCAGCTGTCTGGGTGTCTTTTGGGATGTTTTGTCTCAGGCTGTGCCAGACAGGGCATTAGAATACAGGGTGGGCTGTATAATTGCTTTACAATCGAGTGGCATGCATTAGAAAATCATTTGGGGTTTCTTATTAGCAGCATAGGGCAAAGTTTTTCTTCTGGAGGGCAGGCAGAGTGCTGCATTGTGGCTTCGGAATTCCCAAACTGGAGGGCTTGTGGGCCAGGAGAGTGAGGACGGAAGCTGAGAACACAAGCTAGGCTTAGGTTTCGGGGCAAGGACATGGCAGGCACACTCTGCAGAGCTGAATTGAGATCTCATGCGTCTGAAGTCAGTCGAGGTTCAGACTTGGCTCAGGTTTGAGTTTCTGTCCATGTTGGCCCCTTCAAGAAGAGGGGGGATTATGAGACCATGGGGGTTTTGCAACTATTGGAGTTGTGAGATGCTCCAAACCGCAAGGATTCCTTCTTTGGGACAATTAAGATTTGTTGGATGGCTCCAGGACGTCTTATAAGGTATTTTTCCAGAACAGGGTTCTACGTATGGATGCCTGGGCAGCAGCCTCACATTCCAATTGTCTCCTAGCAATGAGAAACGTTTGATCTGTTGTCCTGGGGTAGCAAAAGAGGGGTCTGAGTTGAAATGGACTTTCCTGAGGATGGTCTTAATTTTGTTTGAGTCCATGGAGACCTTGGTATGGGGCAGTGGCACCAGGGCCCTGAAGGATTCTCCTAACCAGAGGTTATGACAAAGCTCCAATGAGCAAGTTTTCCATGGGGAGACGAGATTTGTTCTTATTGGTGCCTCAGGAAACCACCATATGCTGGTATTGGAAACGAGGCCTCTGAGGACAGATGCCTGGAAACCAAAGCAATGGATCTTATTAGGGCCTAGGGGCCTGTCCGGTTCAATATTCTTCTCTGGGGACATCTGTTGTCTGAGTGGAGGTAGTTGCTCAGCTGGTTTGAGATCACCCCTGTTTGTCCTGGGCGGCCTACACTATTTGGATGGCCTCGGTGACTTTGGAGGTTTTTCCTAATTTGCAAGGTTGTGGCCAATGGAATGGGAAGAATTCCCTTGAAAGGGAAGCACAGTCCTGAGGTGTGGCTCCAGGGACCCAAGTGTGGAGCGTGTGTGGTCCAGGGCTATTTGGACAAAAGTCTGAAAACACAAACTCCACTTAGGTTGGGGGATGTAGGTATGGCCGGGCCGTATTAGACCGTGAGGAGAACTCCAAGGGATATGAAAAAAGGGCGAATGTGAGGTGCTCTCATGCTTTTTTTTTTTTTTTTCTGGAAATGTGTCACCGAATGCCATGGAATGTCGTGGTGTCCTCATGGGCCATCGATGAGGCTCACTTTCTGGGGTTTAACCCGATCCCAAGAGTTTGGGTTCATTCTGTCGGAAGGGAGGAGGCCTTTCTGTTTTTTTGTTTATTTTTTATTTATTTATTTATTTATTTATTTTTTACCTCAGGTGGACCACCAAAAGAGGGATTCCAGAGCAGAGTCGTGGGTGGGGTCAACTGGACAACCAGACCTCTGGTTAACATTGGGACCTAAGAACATGGCAAGCCCCATATGTGGGCTCTTGGTCCAGACACTGAGAGGCCTTCCTTGAGGATAGGTCTCACACTGAGTTTCACAATGTGTTTTTGTGCCCAAGGAGCCCCTCAAGGCAGGGCGTGGCCTAATGTACCATGCTGGTTTCTCCTACACTGAACGTTGCACTATGGTAACCACAAGTTTTCTGGCCATGGGGAAGATGGAGTTCTAATTTCTGCAACACTTTCACTCCTGGACTGTGATTGGATTTAAGGTGTAGGTTCTGAAGCCTGAAAACTGAGGTTGGGAAGAGATGAAGGCATAAGGCCATGGTGTGTCTGATGTGCTCAGTGTTCGGCCAGCTGTTGAGTGTGGGTTAGGAGGTGCAGGCTCAGGCTGTGGCAGACAGGGAATTAATGCCCAGGCTAGACTGTATCATTGGGGTGCAGTCGAGTTTCGTGCAGGATGGTACTCATTTGTGGTTACTGCGTAGCCCCAAAGGGAAACGTTTTTCTTCTGGAGGGAAGACACAGTGCCACATAGTTGCTCCAGAATTCCCAAACTGGAAGGCTTGTGGGCCAGGAGTGTGAGGAAAAAATTCTGAGAACACAAGCCAGACTTAGATTTCGGGGTGAGGGGACGGCATGCACCCTCTGCAGAGATGATTCGAGATCCTGTATACCTGAAGACAGAGCTAGGATCAGACGTTGGCTTAGGTCGGAGTTTCTGTCCATGACGGCCCCTTCATGAAGGGGAGGGTGTCACGAGGACATGGAGGTTTTCCCACGATGGGAATTGTGATATGGTCCAAACCGCAATGATTCCTTCTGTGGGACAGGTGAGACCTGTTGGATGGCTCCCGGACATCCCATAAGGAAGTTATCCAGAGCAGGGTTCTAAGGATGGATGCCTGGGCAGCCTGCCTCCCATTCCAGGTGTCTCATAGAGCCAAGGCAAGTTCTATCTGCTGAATCCAGGGGAGCAACCGAGGCGGGTGTGTTGAAATGGGTGAGTTGAGGATAGGTCATAATGTGCATTTGTGTCCATGTAGACATTGGAATGGGGTGCTTGATCCGGGGCCTTGAGGGATGTTCATAACGGAGGTTTTGATGGAGCTCTAAAGATTATGTTTCCTATGTAGAGAAGAGAATTGTTTTAATGAGTGCCTAAGGAATCTCCCATATGTTGGTATTGGAAACCAGGCCTCTGAGGAGAGATGACTGGCATCAAAAGCAATGGATCTGATTAGGGCCTAAGTGCCTGTCCAGTTCAATCTTATTCTATGGGGATATCTGTCTCTGGGTCTGAGTGGAGGTAGTTTCCTAACATGTGAAAGATCATCCCTGTGTGTCCTGGGCAGCCAACACTATTCGTATGGCCTCGTGGAGATTGGAGGATACTCCTAATCTATAGGGTTGTGGCCAATGGAAATGCAGAATTCCCCTGGAGAGGTAAGCCACAGTCCTGAGGTGTGGCTCCTGGGGCTCCAACTTGGATGGTGTGTGGGCCATGCCTGTGGGGACAGAAGTCTGAAAACACAAACTCAGCTTAGGTTTGGGGATGTATGTATGAAGGCTCGATCTACAGACCGTGAGAATTTTCCGGGCTATGAACAAAGGGCGAGTATGTGGCGCTTGCTCAGGCTTTTGTCTCTGGATTTTGTGTCAACGGTGGCCGTGGAATGTCGCGGTGTCCTCAAGGGCCATGGACAATTCTTTCTCTGGTGATTTGGCCTGATCCCAAGTGGTTGGGATCATTCTGTGGATGGGAAGAGTCCTTTATGTATTTTTTTTTTACCTCAGTTGTCCCACCAAAGAGGGATTCCAGAGTAAAGCCCTGAGTAGGGGTGACTAGACATTTCGAACTCTGGTTGAGATTGGGGGACTAGGGGACTGGCAAGCCCCATATGTGGGCTGTTGTTCCAGTCACTAAGAGGCTTTACATGAGGATAGGGCTCACGCTGAGGGTCACAATGTGTGTTTGTGCACATTGTGGCCCTCAGGGATAGGTGGGGCCTCTTAGTCCATGGTGCTTTCTCCTACAATGAACATTGGAAAACATGCCAACCACTAGGTTTCTTGCCAAGGCGAAGGAGAAGTTCTGATTCTTGCATCACGTTCACTCCTGAGCAGTGAGAGGAGATAAGGTCTAGGTTCTGAAGGTGAAAACTGAGGTTGGGTAGAGATGATGGCCTAAAGCCATTGTGGGTGTGATATGCTCTGTGTACGGCCAGCTGTCTGGGTGTTGGACTGGAGGTCTGCCCTCAGGCTGTGTCAGACAGGGCTTTAGTGCACAGGCTAGACTGTATAATTGGGGTATGGTCGAGTGGCATGCAGGTTGTTACTCATTTGGTGTTTCCGGTTAGCCCTATAGGGCAACATTTTTCTTCTGGAGGGCAGGCAGAGTGCTGCATTGTGTCTCCAGAATTGCCAAACTGGAGGGGTGTGGCCAGGATTGTGAGGAAGGAAGTCTGAAAACACAAGCTAGCACGAGTTCTGGGGCCAAGAGCATGGCAGGCCCACTCTGCAGAGGCTGAATCGAGATCTCCTGCAGGTGAGGTCAGGGCGAGTATCAGATGTTGCCTCAAGCTGGAGTATGTGTCCATGACGGCCCCTTCCTGAAGGGGGTGGGGGCGTCATGAGGCCAGGGAGGTTTCCCTACGCTGGGAGTTGTGAGCTGCACAAAACTTCAAAGTTTCCTTCTTCAGGACAGTCGAGTACTATTGGATGGTTCCAGGATGCCCCATACAAAAAGACTCGAGAGCAGGGGCCTAAGCATGGATGCCGAGAAACGCCAACTCACCTTCCCATTGCCTGGTCGAGACAAGGCACGCTCAATCTGCGGGCTCTTGGGTGAGCTACCCAGAAGGCTGAGTTTAAATGGACTCTCCTGAGGATGAGTCATAATGTGGGTTGGTGGCCATGGAGACCTTGGAATGTGGCAGTATCTAAGGGACTCGGCAGGATTCTCCAACCCGAAGGGCTTGACACAACTCCAACAAGGAAGCTTCCCATGTGGAGATGAGAGGTCTTCTGTCTGGTGCCTCAGGAAAGCCCCGTATGCTGGTCTTCGAACCCAGGCCTCTGAGGAGTGATACGTGGACACCAAAGCAAGAGTTCATAATAGGGCCTAGGGGCCTGTCTGGTTCAATCTTCTGTCTCTGCGGATATCTGTCTGTGTGTCTGCATGGAGGTAGTAGTTGCTCAGCTTGTGTCATAATGCCCCTATTTCTCCAGTGCGGCTTGCGGTAGTGGGATGTCCTTGGGGACCTTGAGGTTTCTACTATTTTGTAGAGTTGTGGCCAATGGAATGGGCAGTTTCTTAGGAGAGAGCAGGCACAGTTCTGTGGTGTGGCTCCAGAGACCCCAGCCTGGAGGCTGTGTGGGCCATGGCTGTGCAGACAGACATCCAAAAACCCTAACTCAGCTCAGGTTTGGGGCCGAGGTTACGGCAGGCCTGATCTACAGTCCATGAGGGGAGCTCCTCTGGATATGAAAGAAGGGTGAGAGGGAGGCAGTCACTCAGGCTTTTGTCTCTGGATGTTTTGTCCACAATGGCCGTTTAATGTAGGAGTTGCCTCATGGGTCGTAGAAGTCTCCCTCTCTGGTAGTTTGTCCAGCCCCCAAGAGTTTGGGGTCATTCTGTGGGAAGGGAAGTGTCCTGTTTTCTGCTTCATGTGTCCCCCCAGTAGAGGGATTCTAGAGCATAGCAGTGGGTACTGACAACTGGAATACTCGCCCTCTGGTTAAGCCTGGGGGCCTATGGATATGACAAGCCCCATATGCAGGATCTTGGTCCAGCCACTGAGAGGCGTTACTTTAATACGGGACTCACGCTGCAGGTCACAATGCATGTCTGTGCCCTAGGCGGCCCTCAAGCACTGGCGTGGCCTTTCGGACAATGCAGGTTTTCCCAATTGAACGTTGGACAACATGCCAACCGCAAGGTTTCTGGCCATGGGGAAGGAGGAATTCTAATTTCTGCATCACGTTCACCCCTGGGCAGTGATTGGAGATAAGGTCTAGGTTCTGAAGCCTGAAAACCGAGGTTGGGAAGAGATGACGACCTACAGCAATAGCGGGTCCTATGTGTCCAGGTTGGGGCCAGGTGTCTGGGTGTCGTTTGGGATGTCTTGTCTCAGGCTGTGCCAGACAGGGCATTAGTATACAGGGTGGGCTGTATAATTGCTTTACAATCGAGTGGCATGCATTAGAAAATCATTTGGGGTTTCTTATTAGCAGCATAGGGCAAAGTTTTTCTTCTGGAGGGCAGGCAGAGTGCTGCATTGTGGCTTCGGAATTCCCAAACTGGAGGGCTTGTGGGCCAGGAGATTGAGGAGGGAAGTTGAGAACACAAGCTAGGCTTAGGTTTCGGGGCAAGGACATGGCAGGCACACTCTGCAGAGCTGAATTGAGATCTCATGCGTCTGAAGTCAGTCGAGGTTCAGACTTGGCTCAGGTTTGAGTTTCTGTCCATGTTGGCCCCTTCAAGAAGAGGGGGGATTATGAGGCCATGGGGGTTTTTCCACTATTGGAGTTGTGAGATGCTCCAAACCGCAAGGATTCCTTCTGTGGGAAAATTAAGATTTGTTGGATGGCTCCAGGACGTCTTATAAGGTATTTTTCCAGAACAGCGTTCTAAATATTGATGCCTGGGCAGCCAGCCTCACATTCCAATTGTCTCCTAGCAACAAGAAACGTTTGATCTGCTGGCTTGGGGTAGCAACAGAGGGGTCTGAGTTGAAATGGACTTTCCTGAGGATGGTCTTAATGTTGGTTTGAGTCCATGGAGACCTTGGTATGGGGCAGTGGCACCAGGGCCCTGAAGGATTCTCCTAACCAGAGGTTATGACAAAGCTCCAATGAGCAAGTTTTCCATGGGGAGACGAGATTTGTTCTTATTGGTGCCTCAGGAAACCACCATATGCTGGTATTGGAAACGAGGCCTCTGAGGAGAGATGCCTGGAAACCAAAGCAATGGATCTGATTAGGGCCTAGGGGCCTGTCCGGTTTAATATTTTTCTCTGGGTACATCTCTTGTCTGAGTGCAGGTAGTTGCTCAGCTGGTTTGAGATCACCCCTGTTTGTCCTGGGCGTCCTACACTATTGGGATGGCCTCGGTGACTTTGGAGGTTTTTCCTAATTTGCAAGGTTGTGGCCAATGGAATGGGAAGAATTCCCTTGAAAGGGAAGCACAGTCCTGAGGTGTGGCTCCAGGGACCCAAGTGTGGAGCGTGTGTGGTCCAGGGCTATTTGGACAAAGTCTGAAAACACAAACTCCACTTAGGTTAGACGATGTATGTATGCCCGGCCCGATCTATAGACCGTGAGGAGAACTCTTCGGGATATGAACAAAGGGCGAATGTGAGGTGCTTGCTCATGCTTTTTTTTTTTTTTTTTTTTTTCTGGAAATGTGTCACCGATTGCCATGAACTGTCGTGGTGTCCTCATGGGCCATCGATGAGGCTCACTTTCTGGGGATTTAACCCGATCCCAAGGGTTTGGGGTCATTCTGTCTGAAGGGAGGAGGCCTTTCTGTTTTTTTTGTTTATTTTTTTTTGTTTTTTTGTTTTTTTGTTTTACCTCAGGTGGACCACCAAAAGAGGGATTCCAGAGCAGAGTCGTGGGTGGGGTCAACTGGACAACCAGACCTCTGGTTAACATTGGGACCTAAGAACATGGCAAGCCCCATATGTGGGCTCTTGGTCCAGACACTAAGAGGCCTTCCTTGAGGATAGGTCTCACACTGAGTTTCCCAATGTGTTTTTGAGCCCAAGGAGCCCCTCAAGTCAGGGCGTGGCCTAATGTACCATGCTGGTTTCTCCTACACTGAACATTGCACAATATGGCAACCACAAGTTTTCTGGCCATGGGGAAGAAGGAGTTCTAATTTCTGCAACATTTTCACTCCTGGACTATGATTGGATTTAAGGTCTAGGTTCTGAAGCCTGAAACCGAGGTTGGGAAGAGATGACGACATACAGCAATAGCGGGTCCTATGTGTCCAGGTTGGGGCCAGCTGTCTGGGTGTCGTTTGGGATGTCTTGTCTCAGGCTGTGCCAGACAGGGCATTAGTATACAGGGTAGTCTGTATAATTGCTTTAACATCGAGTGACATGCATTAGAAAATCATTTGGGGTTTCTTATTAGCAGCATAGGGCAAAGTTTTTCTTCTGGAGGGCAGGCAGAGTGCTGCATTGTGGCTTCGGAATTCCCAAACTGGAGGGCTTGTGGGCCAGGAGAGTGAGGACGGAAGCTGAGAACACAAGCTAGGCTTAGGTTTCGGGGCAAGGGCATGGCAGGCACACTCTGCAGAGCTGAATTGAGATCTCATGCGTCTGAAGTTAGGTCGAGGATCAGAATTTGGCTCAGGTTTGAGTTTCTTTCCTTTTTGGCCCCTTCAAGAAGAGGGGGGATTATGAGACCATGGGGGTTTTGCCACTATTGGAGTTGTGAGATGCTCCAAACCGCAAGGATTCCTTCTGTGGGACAATTAAGATTTGTGGATGGCTCCAGGACATCTTATAATGTATTTTTCCAGAACAGGGTTCTACGTATGGATGCCTGGGCAGCAGCCTCACATTCCAATTGTCTCCTAGCAACAAGAAACGTTTGTTCTGCTGGCTTGGGGTAGCAACAGAGGGGGCTGAGTTGAATGGACTTTCCTGAGGATGGTCTTAATGTTGGTTTGAGTCCATGGAGACCTTGGTATGGGGCAGTGGCACCAGGGCCCTGAAGGATTCTCCTAACCAGAGGTTATGACAAAGCTCCAATGAGCAAGTTTTCCATGGGGAGACGAGATTTGTTCTTATTGGTGCCTCAGGAAATTACCATATGCTGGTATTGGAAACGAGGCCTCTGAGGAGAGATGCCTGGAAACCAAAGCAATGGATCTGATTAGGGCCTAGGGGCCTGTCCGGTTCAATATTCTTCTCTGGGGACATCTGTTGTCTGAGTGGAGGTAGTTGCTCAGGTGGTTTGAGATCACACCTATTAGTCCTGGTCGGCCTAAACTATTGGGATGGCCTCGGTGACTTTGGAGGTTTTTCCTCATTTGCAAGGTTGTGGCCAATGGAATGGGAAGAATTCCCTTGAAAGGGAAGCAGAGTCCTGAGGTGTGGCTCCAGGGACCCAAGTGTGGAGCGTGTGTGGTCCAAGGTTATTTGGAATAAAAGTCTGAAAACACAAACTCCACTTAGGTTGGAGGATGTAGGTATGGCCGGCCCGATCTATAGACCGTGAGGAGAACTCTTCGGGATATGAACAAAGGGCGAATGTGAGGTGCTTGCTCATGCTTTTTTTTTTTTCTGGAAATGTGTCACTGATTGCCGTGGAATGTCCGGGGGTCCTCATGGGCCATCGATGAGGCTCTCTTTCTTGGGATTTGACCCGATCCCAAGACTTTGGGGTCATTCTGTCGGAAGGGAGGAGGTCTTTCTGTTTTTTTTACCTCAGGTGGACCACCAAAAGAGGCATTCCAGAGCAGAGTCCTGGGGAGGGGCGACTGGACAACCAGACCTCTGGTTAACATTGGGACCTAAGAACATGGCAAGCCCCATATTTGGGCTCTTGGTCCAGACATTGAGAGGCCTTCCTTGAGGATAGGTCTCACACTGAGTTTCACAATGTGTTTTTGAGCCCAAGGAGCCCCTCAAGTCAGGGCGTGGCCTAATGTACCATGCTGGTTTCTCCTACACTGAACATTGCACAATATGGCAACCACAAGTTTTCTGGCCATGGGGAAGAACGAGTTCTATTTCTGCAACACTTTCACTCCTGGACTGTGATTGGATTTAACGTCTAGGTTCTGAAGCCTGAAAACTGAGGTTGGGAAGAGATGAAGCCCTAAGGCCATGGTGTGTCTGATGTGCTCAGTGTTCGGCCAGCTGTTGAGTGTGGGTTGGGAGGTGCAGGCTCAGGCTGTGGCAGACAGCGAATTAGTGTCCAGGCTAGACTGTATCATTGGGGTGCAGTCGAGTTTCGTGCAGGATGGTACTCATTTGTGGTTACTGGGTAGCCCCAGAGGGCAACGTTTTTCTTCTGGAGGGAAGACACAGTGTCACATACTGGCTCCAGAATTCCCAAACTGGAAGGCTTGTGGGCCAGGAGTGTGAGGAAAAAATTCTGAAACACAAGCAAGACTTAGATTTCGGGGTGAAGGGACGGCAGGCACCCTCTGCAGAGATGATTCGAGATCCCGTATACCTGAAGACAGAGCTAGGATCAGACGTTGGCTTAGGTCGGAGTTTCTGTCCATGACGGCCCCTTCATGAAGGGGAGGGTGTCACGAGGACATGGAGTTTTTCCCACGATTTGAATTGTGAGATGCTCCAAACCGCAATGATTCCTTCTGTGGGACAGGTGAGACCGGTGGATGGCTCCAGGACATCCCATAAGGAAGTTATCCAGAGCAGGGTTCTAAGGATGGATGCCTGGGCAGCCTGCCTCCCATTCCAGGTGTCTCATAGAGCCAAGGCAAGTTCGATTTGCCTGATCTAGTGGAGCAACCGAATCTAGTGTGTTGAAATGGGTGAGTTGAGGATGGGTCATAATGTGCATTTGTGTCCATGGAGACCTTGGAATGGGGTCTTGATCCGGGTCCTTGAGGGATGTTCATAACCGGAGGTTTTGATGGAGCTCTAAAGAGTATGTTTCCTATGTAGAGAAGAGAATTGTTTTGATGAGTGCCTAAGGTATCTCCCATATGCTGGTATTGGAAAACAGGCCTCTGAGGAGAGATGACTGAAAACAAAAGTAATGGATATGATTAGAGCCTACGTGCCTGTCCGGTTCAATCTCTTTGCTGGGGATATGTGTCTAAGTATCTGAGGTGAGGTAGTTGCTCAGATTGTGTCAGATCTCCCCTGTTTGTCCAGGGCGACCTATAATATTGGAATGGCCTCGGGACTCTGGAGTTTCTCCTAATCTATAGGGTTGTGGTCAATGGAATGGGCAGAAATCCCCTGGAGAGGGCAGGCAAAGTTCTGAGTTTGGCTCTAGGGGCCCAACTTTGAGGGTGTGTGGGCCAGGCCTGTGGAGCAAAAATCTGAAAACACAAACTCTGCTTAGGATTGGGGACATAGTTATGGCACGCCCAATCTACAAACCGTGATAACACTTCAGGATATGAAAAAGTGTGAGTTTGAGGTGCTTGCTCAGATTTTGTCTCTGGATTTGTGTCAACAATGTGGGTGGAATGCTGGCGTGGCCTCATGGGTTGTGGACGGCTTTCCTTCTCTGAGGATTTGACCCAATCCCTAGAGTTTGTGTATGTTCTGTGGGATGGGAGGAGTCCTTTCTGTTTTTTATTTTATTTTATATTATTTTTTGTACCTCATGTGTCCCAATAAAGGAGGGATTCCAGAGCAGAGTCCTCGGGAGGGACAACTGGAAAACCCCACCTTTGTTTTAGTTTGGGGGCCTAAGGGCATGGCAAGTCCAATATGTGGGCTCTTGATTCAGACACTGAGAGGCCTTCCTTGAGGACAGGGCTCATGCTGAGGTTCACAATGCCTATTTGTGCCAACAAGGCCCTCAAGCATGGGAAGGGCCTCATGGGCCACGCTGGATTCTCCGACACTGAACGTTGGAGAATATGCCAACCACAAGGTTTCTGGCCATGGCGAAGGAAGAGTTGTGACTTCTGCATCACGTTCACTGCTGGACAGTGATTGGAGTTTAGGTCTAGGTTCTGAAACCCGAAAACCGAGGTTGGGAAGAGATGAAGACCTAAGGACCTGTTGGGTCCAATGAGCTCAGTGTGCGGCCAGCTGTTGAGCGTAGGTCTGGAGGTGTGGGCTCATGCTGTGTCAGACAAGGCATTAGACAGGGTAGACTGAATATTTGGGGTGCAGTCGAGTGGCGTTCAATTGATCCTCATTCGGGTCTCTAGGTAGTTCCATAAGGCAACGTTTTTTCTCTGGGAGGGCAGGCAGAGTGCTGCATTGTGGCCCCAGTATTGCCAAACTGTAGGGCTTTTGGGCCAGGGGTGTGAGGACTGTAGTCTGAGACCACAAGCTAGGCTTATTTTTTGGGGTGAGGGCACAGAAGGCACACTCTGCAGAGCTGAATCAAGATCTCATGCACCTGAAGTCAGGGCGAATATCAGACGTTTGCTCAGGTTGGAGTTTCTGTCCATGATGGCCACTTTATAAAGTGGAGCGTCTCAAGAGGCCATGTAGATTTTCCCACAATGGGAGTTCTGAGATGCTCCAGACTGCAAAGATTCCTTCTGTGGGACACTTGAGACCTGTTGGATGGCTCTAGGATGTCCCATATGGAATGACTCCAGAGTAGGGTTCTAAGGATTGATGCCTAGGCAGCCCACCTCCCATTCTAGTTGTCTCTTAGCGACAAGGCAGGTTTGATCTGCAGGCCCTGGGGGAGAAACCAAGGGGGTTGAGTTGACATGGACGCTCCCGAGGATAGATCATAATGTGGGTTTAAGTCCATGGAGACCTTGGAATGGGGCGCTTGATCCGGGGCCCTGAAAGATTCTCCTAAACAGAGGTTTTTATAGAGCTCCAAAGAGTACATTTCCTATGTGGAGACGAGATTTTTCTGATGAGTGCCTCAGTAATCCCCCTATGCTGGTATTGGAAACCAGGCCTCTGAGGAGAGATGCCTGGAAACAAAAGCAATGGATCTGATTAGGGCCTAAGTGCCTGTCCAGTTCAATCTTATTCTATGGGGATATCTGTCTCTGGGTCTGAGTGGAGGTAGTTTCCTAACATGTGAAAGATCATCCCTGTTTGTCCTGGGCAGCCAACACTATTCGGATGGCCTCGGGGAGTTTGGAGGTTTCTCCTAATCTATAAGGTTGTGGCCAATGGAAATGGCAGAATTCCCCTGGAGAGGGAAGCCACAGTCCTGAGGGGTGGCTCCAGGGGCCCCAGCTTGGATGGTGTGTGGGCCAGGACTGTGGGGACAGAAGTCTGAAAACACAAACTCAGCTTAGGTTTGGGGATGTATGTATGAAGGCTGGATCTACAGACCGTGAGAATTTTCCGGGCTATGAACAAAGGGCGAGTATGTGGCACTTGCTCAGGCTTTTGTCTCTGGATTTTGTGTCAACGGTGGCCGTGGAATGTCGGGGTGTTCTCAAGGGCCATGGACAATTCTTTCTCTGGTGATTTGGCCTGATCCCAAGGGGTTGGGATCATTCTGTGGATGGGAAAAGTCCTTTCTGTATTTTTTTTTTTTTTTACCTCAGGTGTCCCAACAAAGAGGGATTCCAGAGCAGAGCCCTGAGTCGGGTGACTAGACATCTCGAACTCTGGTTGAGATTGGGTGACTAGGGGCTTGGCAAGCCCCATATGTGGGCTGTTGTTCCAGTCACTAAGAGGCTTCACATGAGGATAGGGCTCACGCTGAGGGTCACAATATGTGTTTGTGCAAATTGTGGCCCTCAGGGATAGGTGGGACCTCATAGTCCATGCTGCTTTCTCCTACAATGAACGTTGGACAACATGCCAACCACAAGGTTTCTTGCCATAGCGAAGGAGAAGTTCTGATTCTTGCATCACGTTCACTCCTGAGCAGTGAGTGTAGATAAGGTCTAGGTTCTGAAGGTGAAAATTGAGGTTGGGTAGAGATGATGGCCTAAAGCCATTGTGGGTATGATATGCTCAGTGTACGGCCACCTGTCCTGGTGTTGGACTGGAGGTCTGCCCTCAGGCTGTGTCAGACAGGGCTTTAGTGCACAGGCTAGACTGTATAATTGGGGTATGGTCGAGTGGCATGCAGGTTGTTACTCATTTGGCGTTTCTGGTTAGCCCTATAGGGCCAGGCAGAGTGCTGCATTGGAGGCCAGGCAGAGTGCTGCATTGTGTCTCCAGAGTTTCTGTCCATGATGGCCCATTTATGAAGGTGTGGGGCATCATGAGGAAATGGAGGTTTTCTCACAGTGTTATTGTGTGATGCTTCAAACCACAAGGATTCATTCTGCGAGACAGTCAAGACAGGTTGGTTGGATTCAAGACGTCCCATAAAGAAGTTCTCCAGAGCAGGGTTCTAAGGATGGATGCCTGGGCAGCCCTCCTCCCATTCTAACTGTCTCCTAGTAACAAGGAAGGTTTGATCTGCTGGCTCTGGGTGAGCAGCCGAGTGGGCTGATTTGAAATGGACTCTCCTGAGAATGGTTCATAATGTAAGTTTGTGTCCTTGGAGACCTTGGGATTGGGCCATGGTGCCAGCGCCCTGAAGGATCCTCCTAACCTGAGGTATTGACACAGCTCCAAAGAGCAAGTTTCCCATGTGGAGATGAGATCTGTTCTGATTGTTTCCTTAGGAAACCCCCATATTCTGATATTGGAAACCAGGCCTCTGAGGAGAGATACCTAGAAACCAAAGCAATGCATCAGAAGTTGGCTCAGGTTGGAGTTTCTGTCCATGATGGCCCCTTTATAAAGGGGAGCATCTCATGAGGCCATGTAGGTTTTCCCACGATAGGAGTTGTGAGATGCTCCAATCTGCAAGGATTCCTTCTGTGGGACAGTCAAGACCTTTTGGAAGGCTCCAGGACATCCCATATGGAACGGCGCCAGAGCAGGATTCCATGGATGGATGCCTAGAGAGTCTGCTTTGCATTCCAGTTGTCTCCTAACGACAAGGCAGGTTTGATATTCTGCCTCTGGGGGAGTAATCGACGGGGCTGAGTTGAAATGTACTCTCCTGCCGAATGGTCATAATGCGGGTATGTGTCCATGGAGACCTTGGAATAGGGCGGTTGCTCCGGCTACCTGAAGGTTTCTCCTAACTGGAGGCTTTTACAGAGCTCCAAAGGATAAGTTTCCCATGTGAAGACAAGATTTGTTCTGATTGGTATCTCTGGAATCCCCCATATGCTGGTATTGGAAAACAGGCCTCTGAGGAGAGATGCTTAGAAAAAAAAGCAATGGAACCAATTACATTCTAGGGGCCAGTCCAGTTTAATCTTCTTCTCTTGGGTTATCTGTCTACGGGTGAGTTGACGTCGTTGCTCAGCTTGTGAGAGATCGCCACTCTTTGTCCTGGGTGGCCTACACTATTGGAATGGCCTCTGGGACTTTGGAGGTTTCTCCTTATCTGTAGGGTTGTGGCCAATGGAATGGGAAGAATTTCCTTGGAGAGGGCAGGCACAGTCCTGAGGTGTGGCTCCAGGGTCCTCAGTCTGGAGGGTGTGTGGGACAGGGATGTCAGGATAGAAGTCTGAAAACACAAACTCGGCTTAGGTTTGGGGACGTAGGTATGGCAGGCCCAATCTACAGACTATGAGGAGAATTTTTTGGGCTATGACCTAAGGGTGAGTGTGAACACTTGCTGAAGCTTATGTCTCTGGATTTTGTGTCAATAGTGGCCGTGGAATGTCGGGCTGGCCTCATGGGCCATGGACGAGTCTTTCTCTCTGGACCCCAATCACTTGGGATGGCCCAATCCCAAGTGATTGGGGTCATTCTGTGAGTGGGAGGAGTCCTTTCTGTGTTTATTTACCTCAAATGTCCCACCAAAGAGGGATTCCAGAGCAGAGCCCTGAGTAGGGGTGACTAGATGTCTCTACCTCTGGTTAAGATTGGGTGACTTGGAGCATGGCAGGCCCCATATGCGGGCTCATGGTCCAGCCACTGAGAGGCTTTACTTGAGGACAGGGCTCAAACTGAGGGTCCCAATGTGTGTTTGAGCCCACCGCAGCTCTTAAGCATAGGCAGGGCCTCAGGGACCCTACACTATCCTCAGGGGCCCTACTACTACCCCTGTAGGCCCTACAGGGGTCCTACACTGAACGTTGGACAAGATGCCAACCACAAGATTCTGGCGAGAGGGAAGGAGGAGTTCTGATTTCTGCATCACGTTCACCCATGGGAAGTGAGTAGAGATAAGGTCTAGGATTCTGTAGCCTGAAAACCGAAGTTGGAAAGAGATGGCGACCTAAGGCCATGGCGGTTCAGATGTTATCAGTGTACTGCAAGCTGTCTGGGTGTCGGTTGGGAATTCAGGCCTCAGGTTATGTCAGACAGGGCATTAGTGCACAGGCTAGACTATATAATTGGTGTACAGTTGAGTGACGTGCAGGTTTATCCTCATTTGAGGTTTCTGGGTAGACCCATAGGGCAATATTTTTCTTCTAGAGGGCAGGCAGAGTGCAGCACTGTGTCATCGGAAATCCCAAAATAGAGGGCGTGTGGTCCAGGAGAGTGAGGACGGAAGTTGGAGAACACTAGCTACGCTTAGGTTTTGGGGTGAGGGCACAGCAGGTACACTCTGAAGAGCTGAATCAAGATCTCGTGCATCTGAAGTCAAGGCGAAGATCAGCTGTTGGCTCAGGTTGGAGTTTCTTTCCATGATCTGCCTTCATGAAGATTGGGGGCATCATGTGACCTTGGAAGCTTTCCATGATATGAGTTGTTAGGTGGTCCATGCACAAGGACTCCTGTGGGACAGTCGAGACCTGTTGGATGGCTCAAGGATGTCCCATAAGGAACGACGCAAGAGCAGGGTTCTAAGGATGGATGCCTGAAGAGCCCAACTCGCATTTCAATTGTCTCCTAGCGACAAGGCAGGTTCAATCTGCTGGCTCTGGAGTAGCAACCGAGGGGGTTTAGATGAAATGGACTCTCCTGAGGATGGGTCATAATTTGGGATTGTGTCCATGGAGATATTCAAATGGGGCAGTGGCTCCAGTGACCTGAAGTTTTCTCCTAACTGGAGGTTATGACACAGCTCCATAGAGCAAGATTCCCATGTGGAGACGAGATTTTTTCTGATAGGTAGCTCTGGAAACCCCCTTATGCTGGTATTGGAATCCAGGCCTCTGAGGAGAGATGCCTGAAAACAAAAGAAATGGATCCAATTAGGGCCTAGGTGCCTGTCTTGTTCAATATTCTTTTCTATGGATATCTGTCTAAGGTTCTGATTGGAGGTAGTGGCTCAGCTTGTGCCAGAGGGTCCCTGTATGTCCAGGACATCCTACACTATTGGGATGGCCTCAGAGATTTTGGATGATTCTCCTAATCTGTCAGGTTGTTCCAAATAAATGAGCAGAATTCCCTTGGAGAGGGCAGGCACAGTCCTGAGGTGTGGCTCCATGGGGCCCAGCCTTTAGAATGTGTGGGTGAGGACAATGGAGACAGAAGTCTGAAAACACAAACTCGGCTTAGGTTTGGGGACATAGGTATGGCAGGCCCGATCTACAGACCTTGAGAATTTTGGGGGCTCTGAACAAAGGGCAAGTGTGTGGCGCTTTTTCAGGTTTTTGTGTCCGGATTTTGTGTCAATGGTGGCCGTGGAATGTCAGGCTGGCCTCATCGACCATGGACGTGTATTTCTCTCTGTGGATTTGGCCAGATTCCAAGTGTTTGGGGTCATTCTTTGGATGGTAGGAGTCCTTACTTTTTTTTTTTTTTATCTTGGTTTTTTTTTTTTTTTACCTTATGTGTCCCACCAAAGAGGGATTCCAGAAAAGAGCTCTGAATAAGGTTGACTAGACTTCTCAAGCTCTGGCTAGGATTGGGGGAGTAGGGGCATGGCAAGTCCCATATGCAGGCTCTTGGTCCAGCCCCGGAGAGGCTTTACTTGAGGCCAGGGTTCATGCTTAGGGTCCTAATGTGTGTTTGTGCCCATCGCAGCCCTCAAGCATGTCTGAGGCCTCATGGGCCATGCTGGGTTCTCATATACTGAACGTTGGACAAAATGCCAACCACAAGGTTTCTGGTCATGGGGAAGGTGAAGTTCTGATTTCTGCATCACGTACATCACTTAGTTGTGAGTGGAGATAATGTCGAGGTTCTGAAGCCTGAAGACCAAGGTTGGGAAGAGATGATGACCTAAGGCCATGGCATGTTCGATGTGTTCAGTGTGAGGCCAGGTGTCTGGGTGTCGGTCCCGAGGTCTGGGGTCAGGCTGTGTCAGACAGGGCATTAGTGCCCAGGCTAGACTGTATAATTGGGGTACAGTCTAGAGAATTGCAGGTTGATCCTCATTTGATGTTTCTGGGTAGACCCCTAGGGCAAAGTCTCTCTTCTGGAGGGCAGGCAGAGTGCTGCATTTTGTCTCCAGAATTCCCAAAGTGGAAGGCTTGTGGGCCAGGAGTGTGAGGACGGAAGTCTGAGAGCGTGAGCTGGCTTAGGTTTTGGGGCGAGGGCAAGGCCGGCACACTCTGCAGAGCTGAATTGAGATCTCATGCATCTGAAGTCAGGGCGAGGATCAGACGGGAGTTTCTGTCCATGATGTCCTCTACCTGAAGGTGGAGGCATCACGAGGCCATGGAGGTTTTCCCACGGTGCGAGTGTGTGATGCTGCAAACCACAAGAATTCCTTCTGCAGGACAGTTGAGACCTGTTGAATGGATCAAGGACACCCCATTAGGAATTTCTCCAGTGCAGAGTTCTAACAACGGATACCTGGGCAACGAACTCGCATTCCAATTGTCTCCTAGTGACAAAGCAGGTTTGATCTGCTGGCACTGGGTGAGCAACCGCCAGGTTTGAGTTGAAATGGACTCTCCTGAGGATGGGTCATAATGTGGGATTGTGTCCATTGAGACATTGGAATGGGGCGGTGGCTCCAGTGACGTGAAATTTTCTCCTAACTGGAGGTTTTGACACAGTTCCATATAGCATGATTCCCATGTGGCATGCGATTTGTTCTGATTGGTAGCTCCAGAAACCCCCATGTGCTGGTATTGGAATCCAGGCCTCTGAGGAGAGATACGTGAAAACAAAAGCAATGGATCCGTTTAGGGCCTAGGTGCCTGTCCTGTTCAATCTTCTTTTCTATGGATATCTATCTACAGGTCTGATTGGAGGTAGTGGCTCAGCTTGTGGCAGATGGTCCCTGTTTGTCCCGGACATCCTACAATATTGGGGTGGCCTCGGGGACTTCGGATGTTTCTCCTAATCTGTCAGGTTGTGCCAAAGGAATGAGCAGAATTCCCATGGAGAGGGCAGGCACAGTCCTGAGGTGTGGCTCCATGGGGCCAAGCCTTGAGGGTGTGTGGGCCAGGACAATGGAGACAGAAGTCTGAAAACACAAACGTGGCTTAGGTTTGGGGACATAGGTATGGCAGGCCCGATCTACAGACCGTGAGAATTTTTCAGGCTTTGAACAAAGGGCGAGTGTGTGGCGCTTTTTCAGGCTTTTGTCTCCGGATTTTGTGTCAATGGTGGCCGTGGAATGTCAGGATGGCCTCATCAGCCATGGACGAGTATTTCTCTCTGTGAATTTGGCCCAATTCCAAGTGTTTGCGGTCATTCTTTGGACGGTAGGAGTCCTTTCTCTATTTTTTTTTTAACCTCATGTGTCCCACCAAGGAGGGATTCTAGAGAAGAGATCTGAGTAGGGGTGACTAGACTTCTCAAGCACTGGTTAAGGCTTGGGGAGTAGGGGCATGGTAATCTCCATATGTGGGCTCTTGGTCCATCCCCGGAGAGGCTTTACTTGAGGCCAGGGATCATGCTTAGGATCCTAATGTGTGTTTGTGCCCATCGCAGTCTTCAAGCATGTCTGAGGCCTCATGGGCCATGCTGGTTTCTCCTACACTGCACGTTGGACAACATGCCAACCACAGGGTTTCTGGTCATGGGGAAGGAGGAGTTCTGATTTCTGCATCACGTACATGGCATGGCAGTGAGTAGAGATAAGGTCTAGATTCTGAAGCCTGAAAACCGAGGTTGGTAAGAGATGACGACCTAAGGCCATGGTGGGTCCGATGCACTTAGTGTGCAGCCAGATGTCTGTGTCCATCATGAGGTCTGGGCTCAGGCTGTGTCAGGCAGGGCATTAGTCCCCAGGCTAGACTGTATAATTGGGGTACAGTCGAGTGATGTGAAGGTTGGTCCTCATTTGGGGTTTCTGGTTGGCCCCATAGTGCAAAGATTTTCTTCTGGAGGGCAGGCAGAGTGCTGCATTCTGGCTCCAGAATTGCCAACTTCAGGGCTTGTGGGCCAGGTGTTTTAGGACAGAAGTCTGAGAACACAAGTTCAGCTTTGAATTCGCAGCGGTGACATGGCAGGCACACTCTACAGACCTGAAATGAGATCTCGTGCATCTGAATTCAGGGCGAGGATCAGATGTTGGCTTAGGTTGGAGTTTCTGTACATGATGTCCCCTTCATTAAGGTGGGGGGGGGCATCAGGAAACCATGGAAGATTTCCAACTTTGTGAGTGTGTGATGCTCCAAACCACAAGGATTCCGTCAGCGGGACAGTCACGACTTTTTGGATGGATCAAGGACGTCCCATAAGAAATGCTCCAAAGCACAGTTCTAATGATGGATGCCTGGGCAGTCCAACTTGCATTACAGTTGTGTCCTAGTGAAAAGGAGGATTTGATCTGCTGTCACTGGGGGAACAACCGAGGGGGCTGAATTGAAATGGAATCTCATGAGGATCAGTCGATGTGGATTTGTGTCCATGGATCCCTTGGAATGGGGCAGTGGCTCTGTTGCCCTGAAGAATTCTCCTAACCTGAGGTTTTGATGCAGCTCCAAAGAACAAGTTTCCCATGTAGAGACGAGATTTGTTCTGAAACCCCCACAACCTGGTATTGGAAACCAAGCATCTGGGGAACAATGCCTGGAATCCAAAGCAATGGATCTGATTACGGTCTAGGGGCCTGTCCTTTTCAATATTCTCCTCTGAGTGTCTCTGTCTAAGATTCAGAATGGAGGTCACTGCTCAGCTTGTGTCAGATCACCCATGTTTGTTGGGGGAGGCCAACACTATTGGACTGGTCTTGGGAATTGGAGGTTTCTCCTAATCTGTAAGGGTGTGGCAAATGAAACGGGCAGAGTTCCCTTGGAGAGCACTGGCACAGTCCTTAGGTGTGACACCACCTTTCTGGGTGTCATCCAGGAGGTCCAGGCTCAGGCTGTGTCAGACAGGGCATTAGTGCCAAGCTTAGACTGTATAATTGGAGTAAAGTTGAGTGGCATGCAGGTTGATCCTCATTTGGCGTTTCTGGGTAGCCCCAGGGGCAACGTTTTTCTTCTGGAGGGAAGGAAGAGTGCTGCATTGTGGCGACGGAATTCTCACACTGGAGGGCTTGTGGGCCAGAATTGTGAGGAAGGAAGTGTGAGAACACAAGCTAGGCTTAGGTTTTGGGTCAAGATCATGGCAGGCACACTCTGTAGAGCTAAATCTAAATCTCATGCATCTGAAGTCAGGGCGAGGATCAGACGTAGGCTCAGGTTGAAGTTTCTGTTCAGGATGGCCCCTTCATGATGGTGGGGGGCATCATGGGGCTATGGAGACTTTCCCACGATTGGCATTGTATGTTGCTCCAATCGGCAAGGATTCCTTCTACGGGACAGTCGAGACCGGTCAGATTGCTCCAGGACGTCCCATGCGGAACCACGGCAGTGCAGGGTTCTAAGGATGGATTCCTGGAGTGCCCGCCTCACATTCCTATTGTCTCCTAGTGACAAGGCAGGTTCGATCTGCTTCTTTTGGGGAGCAACCAAAGGGGATGTGTTGAAATGGACTCGCCTGCGGATGGGTCATAATGTGGGTTTGTGTCCATGGAGACCTTGGAATGGGGTGTTGGCTGCTGGGACCTGAAGGTTTTCCTTAACTGGAGGTTGTGACACAGCACCAAAATGCATGTTTCCCATGTGGAAATGAGATTTGTTCAGACTGGTACCTCCAGAAAAACACATATGCTGGTATTGGAAACCAGGCCTCTGAGGAGAGATGCCAGGAATCAAAAGCAATGGATCTGCATAGGTCCTAGGTGCCTGTCCGGTTAAATCTTCTTCTCTGGGGTTATCTGTCTATGGGTCTGAGTTGAGGTAGTTGCTCATCTTGGGACAGATCACCCTGTTTGCCCTGAGTGGCCAACGCTATTGGGATGGCCTCAGGGACGTTGGAGTGTTCTCCTAATCTTTAGGGTTGTGGCCAATGGAATGGGCAGAATTTGCTTGGAGAAGGCAGGCACAGTCCTGAGGCATGGCTCCAGGGGCCCCAGCCTGGAGGGTGTGTGGGCCAGGACAGTGGGGACAGAAATCTGAAAACCCAAACTCAGCTTAGGTTTGGGGACGTAGGTATGACAGGCCTGATCTATAGTCCGTGAGGAGAATTTTTCAGGCTATGAACAAAGGGCAAGTGTGAGGCATATCTCCAGGCTTTTGTCTCTAGATTTTGTGTCAATGGTGGCCATGGAATGACGGGATGGCCTCTTTGGCCATGGATGATTCTTTCTCTTTTAAGATTTGGTCAGATCCCAAGTTTTGGGGCTCATTCAGGGGATGGAGGAGACCCTTCGATATTTTTTTCCTCAGGGGTTCCAGAGCAGAGAACTGAATAGGGGTGACTAGACCTCTCAACCTCTCATTAATATTGGGGGACTAGGGATGGCAATGCGGGTTCTTGGTCCAGCCCCTGAGAGGCTTTACTTGAGGACAGGGCTCACACTGAGGGTCCCAATGTGTTTGTGCCCATTGCGGTTCTCAAGCATGGGCGGGGACTCATGGGCTACACTGGATTCTCCTACACTGAACGTTGGAAAACATGCCAACCACAAGGTTTCTTGCCTTGAGGAAGAAGGAGTTTCATTTCTGCATCACGTTCACCCCTGGGTAGTGAGTATATATAAGGTCTAGGTTCTGAAGCCTGAAAACCAAGGTTGGGAAGAGATGATGACCTAAAGCCATGGCGGGTCTGATGTGCTCAGTGTACAGCCAGCTGTCTGCGTGTCGGTTGGGAATTCAGACCTCAGGCTGTGCAAGACAGGGCATTAACGCCGAAGTGAAACTGTATAATTGGGGTAGAGTCAAGTGGCATGCAGGTTGATCCTCATTTGGTGTTTCTGGTTAGCCCCATAGGACAACGTTTCTCTTCTGGAGGGCAGTCAGAGTGCTGCATTGTGTCTCTCCAGAATTCCCTAACTGGAGGGCTGGTGGGCTCGGAGTGTGAGGACGAAGTCTGAGAACAATAGCTAGGTTTTGCTTCGGGGCAGGGTTTCGGCAGGCACACTCTGCAGAGTTGAATCAAGATTTCGTGCATCTGAAGTCAGGGCGAGGATTAGACGTTGGATCAGGTTGGAGTTTCTGTCCAAGATGGCTCTTTCATGAAGTGGACGGTGCACCACGAGGCCACAGAGCTTTTCCCATGATGGGAGTTGTGAGGTGCTCCAAAGCGCAAGGATTCCTTCTGCAGGACAGCTGTGACCTCTTGGATGGCTCCAGGATGTCCCATATGAAATTACATCAGAGTAGTTTTCTACAGATGGATGCCTAGCCAGCCCGCCTCACATTCCAATTGTCTCCTAGTGACAAGATAGGTTCGATCTGCTGGCTCTAGGGGAGCACCCAAGGGCACTGAGTTGAAATAGACTCTCCTGCAGATGGGTCCTAATGTGGGATTGTGTCCATGGAGACCTTGGAATGAGGTGGTGGCACCGGGGCCCTGAAGGATTTTCCTAGCCGGAGGTTTTGACACAGCTTGAAAGAGCACGTTTCCCATGTGGAGAAGACATTTGTTCTGACTGATGACTCAGGAAACCCCCATATGGTGGTATTGAAAACCAGGCCTCTGAGGTTCTGACATAGCTCCACGAGCAAGTTTCCAATGTGCAGACAAGACTTGCTCTGAAGGGGCCTCTGGAAACCCCATAGGCTGGTATTGGAAACCAGGCCTCTGAGAAGAGATGCCTGGAAACTAAAGCAATGGATCTGATTAGGGCCTAGGGGCCTGTCCAGTTCAATTTTCTTCTCTGGGGACATCTGTCTCCGAGTTGGTGTGGAGCTAGTTGCTCAGCTAGTGTCAGATCACCCCTGTTTGTTCCAAGCGGCCTACAAAATTGGTATGGTCCCAGGGACATTGGAGATTTCTCATGATTTATATGGTTGTGGCAAATGGAATATGAAGAATTCCCTTTGAGAGGGCAGGAACAATCCTGAGGTGTGGTTCCAGAAGCCCTAGCCTGGAGGGTGTGTGTTTTCAGACAACTGTCCAAACAGCCCAGGCCTACACAACCCACAGGCTCAGGCCCCTGGAGCCAAACCTGAGGACTGTACTTGCCCTCTCCAAGGGAATTGTGTGTGCCCATTCCAATGGCCACAACCCTTCTAATAGGATAAAACTCCAAAGTCCCTGATCCATCTCAATAGTGGTGACTTCCCAGGAACAACAGGGGCAATCTGAGCCCAACTGAGCACCTACCTGCACTCAGACCCATAGACAGATGTCCCCAGAGGTAAAAAGGAAAGAACAGGCCCCAAGGCACTAATCAGATCCATTGCTTTGGTTTCTAAGCATCTCTCCTCAGAGGCCTGGATTTCAAAAGCAGCATATAGCTGTTTCTTGACCCACACATCAGAAAGCATCTCATCTACACATGGGAAACTTGCACGTTGGGGCTGTGTCAAAGCCTCTGTTTAGGAGAACCCTTTAGGGCCCAGTGCCTCCGCTTCATTCCAAGGTCTCCATAGACACAAAAGCACATTAGGACCCATCCCCAGGGGTGTCCATTTCAACTCAGCGTCCTCGGTTGCTCCTCACAGATCCAGGAGATCTAACCTGTCTTGTTGCTAGGAGACAATTGGAATGCGAGGTGGGCTACCCAGCCATCCATCCTTAGAACCCTGCTCAGAATCATTGGCCTGGAGCCAAACGACAGGTCTCAATTGTCCTGCAGAAGACTCTCTGCAGTTTGGAGCTTCTCACAATCCCATCGTGGGAAAACCCCCATGGCCTCGTGATGCCCCCCCATTCATGAAGGGGCCATCAGGGACAGAAACTCCAACCTGAGCGATCGTCTGATCCTCGCCCTGACTTCAGATGCACGAGATCTCAATTCAGGTCTGTAGATTGTGCCTGCCATGGCCTCACCCAGAAACCTAAGACTAGCTTGTGTTCTCAGACTTTTGTCGACAGACTACTGGCCCACAAGCCCTCCAGTTTGGCAATCCAGAACTACAATGCAGCACTCTGCCGGCCCTCCAGAAGAAAAACATTGTCCGCTGGGGCTACCCAGTAACCCCAAATGAGGATCAAACTGCACCGACATTGGCTGTACCCCAAATACATAGGCTGACCAGGGCACTAATGCCCTTTCTGACACAGAGTGAGCCTGGACCCCCTGGCCCCTTTCAGACAGCTGGCCGCACACTGAGCACATCGAGCCGCCATGGCCTTAGGTCGTCATCTCTTCCCAACCTCGGTTTTCAGGTTTCAGAACCTAGACCTTATCTCCAATCACTGCCCAGGGTTGAAGGTGATGCAGAAATCAGAACTCCTTCCCCATGGCAAGAAACCTTGTGGTTGGAATGGTGTCCACGCTCAGTGTAGTTGAAACCAGTGTGGCCCATGAGGCCCCGCCCATGCTCGCGGGCCACATTGGTCACAAACACACATTGTGACCCTCAGGCCGAGCCCAATCCTCAAGTAAGGCCACTCAGTGTTTGGATGAAGAGATATCATATTGGGCTTGCCATGCCCCTAGGCCCCAATTTTTAACCATATTTCGGGTTGTCCCTTCAGTCTTCCCCACGGCTTTGCTTTGGAATTCCTCTTTTGGTGGGACACCTGAGGTAATAAAACTGAAATGAGTCCTCCCATCCCACAGATTGACGAAAAGCAATTGGGAATCGGGCCAACCTCAGAGAGGAAGATTCGTCCATGGCCATGAGGCGTCCCCGACATTCCACGGCCATCGCTGAAACAAAATCCAGAGACAAAAGCCTGAGCAATCGCCTCAGACTAGCACTTTCTTCATATCCTGAAGAGTTCTTCTCATGGTTTGTAGATCGGGCCTGCCATACCTACATCCCCAATCCTAAGTTGAGTTTCTGTTTTCAGACTTCTGTCCTCAAAGTCTTGGGCCACACCCCCTCCAGCCTGGGCCCCTGGAGCCACACATTAGGACTGTGCCTAACAATCCATGGGAATTCTGCCCATTCCATGGTCCAAAATCGTACAAATTAGGAGAAACCTCCAAAGTCCCTGTGGCCATCCCAATAGTGTAGGTCGCCCGGAACAAACAAGGGCTGTCTGACACCAGCTGATAATCGACCTCCACTCTTACCATAGATGGATGTCCCCAGAGAAGAAGATTGAACCAGACAGGACCCTAGGCCATAATAGGATCCATTGCTTTGTGTTACAGGCATGTGTCCTCAAAAGCCTGATTCCAATACGAGCATAGGGGTTTTCCTGAGGCACCCATTAGAACTCATCTCGTCTCCACAAGGAAACCTGTGCATGGGAGCCATGTCCAAAGCTTAGGAGAGTACTTCAGGGTCCCGGTGCAACCGCCCCATTCCAAGGCCCTCATGGACACAAAAACACATTAGGACCCATCCTCAGGAAAGTCCATTTCAACTCAGCCACCGCGGTTGCTCCGGCAGAGCCATCAGATCTAAACTGTCTTGTTGCTAGGAGACAATTGGAATGCGAGGCGGGATTCCCATGCATCCATCCGCGAACGATGCTCTGGAGTCATTCCATATGGCATGTCCTGGAGCTGTCCAACAGGTCTCAATTGTCCCGCAGAAGGAATCCTTGAAGGGGGCATCCCACAACTCCCAACGTGGGAAAACCTCAATGGCCTCGAATTTCCGCTCCCTTCATGAAGCGGCCGTCATGCTCAGAAACTCCAACCTGAGCCAACGTCTGATCCTCGCCCTGACTTCAGATGCATGAGATATTGGTTCAGATCTGCAGGGGGTACCTGCCGTGCCCTCGCCCTGAAACCCAAGTCTAGCTTGTCTTCTCAGACTTCCGTCCTCACACTCCTGGCCCCGAAGCTCTCAAGTTTGGCAATTCCGGACCCACAATGCAGCACTCTGCCTGCCCTCTAGAAAAAAAATTATTGCCTCATGAGCTGCCCAGGCACCTTAAATGAGGGTAAACCTACACAGCACTCGACTTTACCCAAATTATATAGTCTAACCTGGGCACTCATGCACTGTCGAACACAACATGAGCCCGGCCTTCCTGACCAACACCCAGAAAGCTGACCGCACACTGAGCACATAAAACCCGCCATGGCCTTAGTTCATCATCTCTTCCCTACCTCAGTTTTCAGGCTTCAGAACCGAGACCTTATCTCCAATCACTGCCCAGGGGTGAGTGTGATGCAGAAATCAGAACTCCTCCTTACCCATGGCAAGAACCCTGTGGTTGGCACGTTGTCCAACGTTTAGTGTAGGAGAAACCAGCATTCACCCTGAGGCCCCGCCCATTCTTGAGTGCGAGGAGGGCATACACACGCATTGTGACCCTCAGCATGAGTCCTGTCCTCTAGTAAGTCCTCTCAGTTGCAGGACCATTAGATGTCATAATGGGCTTGAAATGTCTCTAGGCCCCAATTTTTAACCAAATTTCTGATGGTCCAGTCGCCCCTCCCCAGGGCTCTACTCTGGAATCCCTCATTTGGTGGGACACCTGAGGATAAAAAAGAAAAAAAACAACAATAAAAAAATAAACAGACTTCTTCCAGCCCACAGAATGACCCCAAACTCTTTGGACGGGGCCAAACCTCCAGAGAGTAAGACTCGTCCATTTCCCATGAAGTCACCCAGAAATTCCACGACCATGAGTGACACGATATCCAGAGACAAAAACTTGAGCAGAGCCTCAAACTCGCCCTTCTTTCAAATCCCGAAGAGTTCTCCTCATGGTCTGTAGATCAGTCCTGCCATACCTATGACCCGAAACATAAGCCGAGTTTGTGTTTTCAGACAACTGTCCAAACAGCCCTGGCCCTCACAACCTACAGGCTCAGGCCCCTGGAGCCAAACCTGAGGACTGTACTTGCCCTCTCCAAGGGAATTGTGTGTGCCCATTCCAATGGCCACAACCCTTCTAATAGGATAAACCTCCAAAGTCCCTGATCCATCTCAATAGTGGTGGCTTCCCAGGAAAAACAGGGGCAATCTGAGCCCAACTGAGCACCTACCTGCACTCAGACCCATAGACAGATGTCCCCAGAGGTAAAAAGGAAAGAACAGGCCCCTAGGCACTAATCAGATCCATTGCTTTGGTTTCCAGGCATCTCTCCTCAGAGGCCTGGATTTCAAAAGCAGCATATAGCTGTTTCTTGACTCACCCATCAGAAAACATCTCATCTACACATGGGAAACTTGCACGTTGGAGCTGTGTCAAAGCCTTAGTTTAGGAGAACCCTTTTGGGCCCCAGTGCCACCGCTTCATTCGAAGGTCTCCATAGACACAAAAGCACGTTAGGACCCATCCCCAGGGGTGTCCATTTCAACTCAGCGTCCTCGGTTGCTCCCACAGATCCAGGAGATCTAACCTGTCTTGTTGCTAGGAGACAATTGGAATGCGAGGTGGGCTACCCAGCCATCCATCCTTAGAACCCTGCTCAGAAACATTGGCCTGGAGCCAAACAACAGGTCTCAATTGTCCTGCAGAAGACTCTCTGCAGTTTGGAGCTTCTCACAACTCTCATCGTGGGAAAATCCCCATTGCCTCGTGATTCCCCCCCCCCCATTCATGAAGGGGCCATCAGGGACAGAAACTCCAACCTGAGCGATCGTCTGATCCTCGCCCTGACTTCAGATGCACGAGATCTCGATTCAGGTCTGTATATTGTGCCTGCCATGGCCTCACCCAGAAACCTAAGCCTAGCTTGTGTTCTCAGACTTTTGTCGTCAGACTACTGGCCCACAAGCCCTCCAGTTTGGCAATCCAGAACTACAATGCAGCACTCTGCCGGCCCTCCAGAAGAAAAACATTGTCCTCTGGGGCTACCCAGTAACCCCAAATGAGGATCAACCTGCACCGACCATGGCTGTACCCCAAATACATAGGCTGACCAGGTCACTAATGCCCTTTCTGACACAGCCTGAGCCTGGACCCCCTGGACCCTCCCAGAAAGCTGGCCGCACACTGAGCACATCGAGCCGCCATGGCCTTAGGTCGTCATCTCTTCCCAACCTCGGTTTTCAGGTTTCAGAACCTAGACCTTATCTCCAATCACTGCCCAGGGTTGAAGGTGATGCAGAAATCAGAACTCCTTCCCCATGGCAAGAAACCTTGTGGTTGGCATGTTGTCCAACGTTCAGTGTAGTTGAAACCAGTGTGGCTCATGAGGCCCCGCCCATGCTCGCGGGACACATTGGTCACAAACACACATTTGACGCTCAGGCTGAGCCCAGTCCTCAAGTAAGGCCGCTCAGTGGCTGGATGAAGAGATAGCATATTGGGCTTGCCATGCCCCTAGGCCCCAATTTTTAACCATAGTTCAGGTTGATTCTTCAGTCTTCCCCACCGCTTGGCTTTGGAATTCCTCTTTTGGTGGGACACCTGAGGTAACAAAATTGAAATGAGTCCTCCCATCCCACAGATTGACGAAAAGCAATTGGGAATCGGGCCAAATCCTCAGAGAGGAAGATTCGTCCATGGCCCATGAGGCCTCCCCGACATTCCACGGCCATCGCTGATACAAAATCCAGAGACAAAAGCCTGAGGAAGCGCCTCAGACTCGCACTTTCTTCATATCCTGAAGAGTTCTTCTCATGGTTTGTAGATCAGGCCTGCCATACCTTCGTCCCCAAATCTAAGCTGAGTTTGTGTTTTCAGACTTCTGTCCTCAAAGTCTTGGGCCAACCACCCTGCAGGCTGGGCCCCTGGAGCCACACATTAGGACTGTGCCTACCAATCCATGGGAATTCTGCCCATTCCATGGTCCAAAATAGTACAAATTAGGAGAAACCTCCAAAGTCCCTGAGGCCATCCCAATAGTGTAGGTCGCCTGGAACAAACAAGGGCTGTCTGACACCAGCTGATAATCGACCTCCACTCATACTATAGATGGATGTCCCCAGAGAAGAAGATTGAACCAGACAGGACCCTAGGCCATAATAGGATCCATTGCTTTGGGTTACAGGCATGTGTCCTCAAAAGCCTGATTCCAATACGAGCATAGGGGTTTTCCTGAGGCACCCATCAGAACTCATCTCGTCTCCACAAGGAAACCTGCGCATGGGAGCCATGTCCAAAGCTTAGGAGAGTACTTCAGGGTCCCGGTGCCACCGCCCCATTCCAAGGCCCTCATGGACACAAAAACACATTAGGACCCATCCTCAGGAAAGTCCATTTCAAATCAGCCACCCCGGTTGCTCCGGCAGAGCCATCAGATCTAAACTGTCTTGTTGCTAGGAGACAATTGGAATGCGAGGCGGGCTCCCAGGCATCCATCCGCGAACGGTGCTCTGGAGTCATTCCATATGGGATGTCCTGGAGCTGTCCAACAGGTCTCAATTGTCCCGCAGAAGGAATCCTTGAAGGGGGCATCCCACAACTCCCAACGTGGGAAAACCTCAATGGCCTTGAGATTTCGCTCCCTTTATGAAGCGGCCGTCATGCTCAGAAACTCCAACCTGAGCCAACGTCTGATCCTCGCCCTGACTTCAGATACATGAGATATTGGTTCAGATCTGCAGGGGGTACCTGCCATGCCCTCGCCCTGAAACCCAAGACTAGCTTGTCTTCTCAGACTTCCGTCCTCACACTCCTGGCCCCGAAGCCCTCAAGTTTGGCAATTCCGGACCCACAATGCAGCACTCTGCCTGCCCTCTAGAAAAAAAATTATTGCCTCATGAGCTGCCCAGGCTCCTTAAATGAGGGTAAACCTACACAGCACTCGACTTTACCCAAATTATATAGTCTAACCTGGGCACTAATGCACTGTCGAACACAACCTGAGCCCGGACCTCCTGACCAACACCCAGAAAGCTGACCGCACACTGAACACATAAAACCCGCCATGGCCTTAGGTCATCATCTCTTCCCTACCTCAGTTTTCAGGCTTCAGAACCGAGACCATATCTCCAAACACTGCCCATGGGTGAGTGTGATGCAGAAATCAATACTCCTCCTTACCCATGGCAAGAACCCTTGTGGTTGGCACATTGTCCAACGTTCAGTGTAGGAGATACCAGCATTCACCCTGAGGCCCCGCCCATTCTTGAGTGCGACGAGGGCATACACACGCATTGTGACCCTCAGCATGAGTCCTGTCCTCTAGTAAGTCCTCTCAGTGGCTGGACCATTAGATGTCATAATGGGCTTGACATGTCCCTAGGCCCCAATTTTTAACCAGATTTCTGATTGTCTAGTCGCCCCTCCCCAGGACTCTACTCTGGAATCCATCATTTGGTGGGACACCTGAGGTTAAAAAAGAAAACAACAACAACAACAACAACAACAAAAAAAAGGACTTCTTCCAGCCCACAGAATGAACGCAAACTCTTTGGACGTGGCCAAACCACCAGAGAGTAAGACTCGTCCATTTCCCATGAAGTACCCAGAAATTCCACGACCATGTGTGACACGATACCCAGGACAAAAACTTGAGCAGAGCCTCACACTCGCCCTTCTTTCAAATCCCGAAGAGTTCTCCTCATGGTTTGTAGATCAGTCCTGCCATACCTATGACCCAAAACATAAGCCGAGTTTGTGTTTTCAGACAAATGTCCAAACAGCCCTGGCCTACACAACCTACAGGCTCAGGCCCCTGGAGCCAAACCTGAGGACTGTACTTGCCCTCTCCAAGGGAATTGTGTGTGCCCATTCCAATGGCCACAACCCTTCTCATAGGATAAACCTCCAAAGTCCCTGATCCATCTCAATAGTGGTGGCTTCCCAGGAAAAACAGGGGCAATCTGAGCCCAACTGAGCACCTACCTGCACTCAGACCCATAGACAGATGTCCCCAGAGGTAAAAAGGAAAAACAGGCCCCTAGGCACTAATCAGATCCATTGCTTTGGTTTCCAGGCATCTCTCCTCAGAGGCCTGGATTTCAAAAGCAGCATATAGCTGTTTCTTGACTCACCCATCAGAAAACATCTCATCTACACATGGGAAACTTGCACGTTGGAGCTGTGTCAAAGCCTTTGTTTAGGAGAACCCTTTTGGGCTCCAGTGCCACCGCTTCATTCCAAGGTCTCCATAGACACAAAAGCACGTTAGGACCCATCCCCAGGGGTGTCCATTTCAACTCAGCGTCCTCGGTTGCTCCCCACATCCAGGAGATCTAACCTGTCTTGTTGCTAGGAGACAATTGGAATGCGAGGTGGGCTACCCAGCCATCCATCCTTAGAACCCTGCTCAGAATCATTGGCCTGGAGCCAAACAACAGGTCTCAATTGTCCTGCAGAAGACTCTCTGCAGTTTGGAGCTTCTCACAACTCCCATCGTGGGAAAACACCCATGGCCTCGTGAAGCCCCCCCCATTCATGAAGGGGCCATCAGGGACAGAATCTCCAACCTGAGCGATCGTCTGATCCTCGCCCTGACTTCAGATGCACGAGATCTCGATTCAGGTCTGTAGATTGTGCCTGCCATGGCCTCACCAGAAACCTAAGCCTAGCTTGTGTTCTCAGACTTTTGTCGTCAGACTACTGGCCCACAAGCCCTCCAGTTTGGCAATCCAGAACTACAATGCAGCACTCTGCCGGCCCTCCAGAAGAAAAACATTGTCCTCTGGGGCTACCCAGTAACCCCAAATGAGGATAACCTGCACCGACCATGGCTGTACCCCAAATACATAGGCTGACCAGGTCACTAATGCCCTTTCTGACACAGCCTGAGCCTGGACCCCCTGGACCCTCCCAGACAGCTGACCGCACACTGAGCACATCGAACCGCCATGGCCTTAGGTCGTCAACTCTTCCCAACCTCGGTTTTCAGGTTTCAGAACCTAGACCTTATCTCCAATCACTGCCCAGGGTTGATGGTGATGCAGAAATCAGAACTCCTTCCCCATGGCAAGAAACCTTGTGGTTGGCATGTTGTCCAACGTTCAGTGTAGTTGAAACCAGTGTGGCCCATGAGGCCCCGCCCATGCTCCCGGGACACATTGGTCAAAAACACACATTGTGACGCTCAGGCTGAGCCCAGTCCTCAAGTAAGGCCGCTCAGTGGCTGGATGAAGAGATAGCATATTGGGCTTGCCATGCCCCTAGGCCCCAATTTTTAACCATAGTTCGGGTTGACCCTTCAGTCTTCCCCACGGCTTGGCTTTGGAATTCCTCTTTTGGTGGGACACCTGAGGTAACAAAACTGAAATGAGTCCTCCCATCCCACAGATTGACGAAAAGCAATTGGGAATCGGGCCAAATCCTCAGAGAGGAAGATTCGTCCATGGCCCATGAGGCCTCCCCGACATTCCACGGCCATCGCTGATACAAAATCCAGAGACAAAAGCCTGAGCAAGCGCCTCAGACTAGCACTTTCTTCATATCCTGAAGAGTTCTTCTCATGGTTTGTAGATCGGGCCTGCCATACCTACGTCCCCAAATCTAAGCTGAGTTTGTGTTTTCAGACTTCTGTCCTCAAAGTCTTGGGCCAACCACCCTGCAGGCTGGGCCCCTGGAGCCACACATTAGGACTGTGCCTACCAATCCATGGGAATTCTGCCCATTCCATGGTCCAAAATAGTACAAATTAGGAGAAACCTCCAAAGTCCCTGTGGCCATCCCAATAGTGTAGGTCGCCCGGAACAAACAAGGGCTGTCTGACACCAGCTGATAATCGACCTCCACTCATACCATAGATGGATGTCCCCAGAGAAGAAGATTGAACCAGACAGGACCCTAGGCCATAATAGGATCCATTGCTTTGGGTTACAGGCATGTGTCCTCAAAAGCCTGATTCCAATACGAGCATAGGAGTTTTCCTGAGGCACCCATCAGAACTCATCTCGTCTCCATAAGGAAACCTGTGCATGGGAGCCATGTCCAAAGCTTAGGAGAGTACTTCAGGGTCCCGGTGCCACCGCCCCATTCCAAGGCCCTCATGGACACAAAAACACATTAGGACCCATCCTCAGGAAAGTCCATTTCAACTCAGCCACCCCGGTTGCTCCGGCAGAGCCATCAGATCTAAACTGTCTTGTTGCTAGGAGACAATTGGAATGCGAGGCGGGCTTCCCAGGCATCCATCCGCGAACGGTGCTCTGGAGTCATTCCATATGGGATGTCCTGGAGCTGTCCAACAGGTCTCAATTGTCCCGCAGAAGGAATCCTTGAAGGGGGCATCCCACAACTCCCAACGTGGGAAAACCTCAATGGCCTCGAGATTCCGCTCCCTTCATGAAGCGGCCGTCATGCTCAGAAACTCCAACCTGAGCCAACGTCTGATCCTCGCCCTGACTTCAGATGCATGAGATATTGGTTCAGATCTGCAGGGGGTACCTGCCGTGCCCTCGCCCTGAACTCCAAGTCTAGCTTGTCTTCTCAGACTTCCGTCCTCACACTCCTGGCCCCGAAGCCCTCAAGTTTGGCAATTCCGGACCCACAATGCAGCACTCTGCCTGCCCTCTAGAAAAAAAATTATTGCCTCATGAGCTGCCCAGGCACCTTAAATGAGGGTAAACCTACACAGCACTCGACTTTACCCAAATTATATAGTGTAACCTGGGCACTAATGCACTGTCGAACAAACCTGAGCCCGGAGCTCCTAACCAACACCCAGAAAGCTGACCGCACACTGAGCACATAAAACCCGCCATGGCCTTAGGTCATCATCTCTTCCCTACCTCAGTTTTCAGGCTTCAGAACCGAGACCTTATCTCCAATCACTGCCCAGGGGTGAGTGTGATGCAGAAATCAGAATTCCTCCTTACCCATGGCAAGAATCCTTGTGGTTGGCACGTTCAGTGTAGGAGAAACCAGCGTTCACCCTGAGGCCCCGCCCATTCTTGAGTGCGATGAGGGCATACACACGCATTGTGACCCTCAGCATGAGTCCTGTCCTCTAGTAAGTCCTCTCAGTGGCTGGACCATTAGATGTCATAATGGGCTTGACATGTCCCTAGGCCCCAATTTTTAACCAGATTTCTGATTGTCCAGTCGCCCCTCCCCAGGGCTCTACTCTGGAATCCATCATTTGGTGGGACACCTGAGGTTAAAAAAGAAAAAAACAACAACAACAACAACAAAAAAAAAACCGGACTTCTTCCAGCCCACTGAATGACCGCAAACTCTTTGGACGTGGCCAAACCACCAGAGAGTAAGACTCGTCCATTTCCCATGAAGTCACCCAGAAATTCAACGACCATGAGTGACACGATATCCAGGATAAAAACTTGAGCAGAGCCTCACACTCGCCCTTCTTTCAAATCCCGAAGAGTTCTCCTCATGGTCTGTAGATCAGTTCTGCCATACCTATGACCCGAAACATAAGCCGAGTTTGTGTTTTCAGACAACTGTCCAAACAGCCCTAGCCTACACAACCTACAGGCTCAGGCCCCTGGAGCCAAACCTGAGGACTGTACTTGCCCTCTCCAAGGGAATTGTGTGTGCCCATTCCAATGGCCACAACCCTTCTCGTAGGATAAACCTCCAAAGTCCCTGATCCATCTCAATAGTGGTGGCTTCCCAGGAAAAACAGGGGCAATCTGAGCCCAACTGAGCACCTACCTGCACTCAGACCCATAGACAGATGTCCCCAGATGTAAAAAGGAAAGAACAGGCCCCTAGGCACTAATCAGATCCATTGCTTTGGTTTCCAGGCATCTCTCCTCAGAGGCCTGGATTTCAAAAGCAGCATATAGCTTTTTCTTGACTCACCCATCAGAAAACATCTCATCTACACATGGGACACTAGCACGGTGGAGCTGTGTCAAAGCCTTTGTTTAGGAGAACCCTTTAGGGCCCCAGTGCCACCGCTTCATTCCAAGGTCTCCATAGACACAAAAGCACATTCGGACCCATCCCCAGGGGTGTGCATTTCAACTCAGCATCCTCGGTAGCTCCCCACAGATCCAGGAGATCTAACCTGTCTTGTTGCTAGGAGACAATTGGAATGCGAGGTGGGCTACCCAGCCATCCATCCTTAGAACCCTGCTCAGAATCATTGGCCTGGAGCCAAACAACAGGTCTCAATAGTCCTGCAGAAGACTCTCTGCAGTTTGGAGCTTCTCACAACTCCCATCGTGGGAAAACACCCATGGCCTCGTGATGCCCCCCCCCATTCATGAAGGGGCCATCAGGGACAGAAACTCCAACCTGAGCGATCGTCTGATCCTGCCCTGACTTCAGATGCACGAGATCTCGATTCAGGTCTGTAGATTGTGCCTGCCATGGCCTCACCCAGAAACCTAAGCCTAGCTTGTGTTCTCAGACTTTTGTCGTCAAACTACTGGCACACAAGCCCTCCAGTTTGGCAATCCAGAACTACAATGCAGCACTCTGCCAACCCTCCAGAAGAAAAACATTGTCCTCTGGGGCTACCCAGTAACCCCAAATGAGGATCAAACTGCACCGACCATGGCTGTACCCCAAATACATAGGCTGACCAGGTCACTAATGCCCTTTCTGACACAGCCTGAGCCTGGACCCCCTGGACCCTCCCAGACAGCTGGCCGCACACTGAGCACATTGAGCCGCCATGGCCTTAGGTCGTCATCTCTTCCCAACCTCGGTTTTCAGCTTTCAGAACCTAGACCTTATCTCCAATCACTGCCCAGGGTTGAAGGTGATGCAGAATTCAGAACTCCTTCCCCATGGCAAGAAACCTTGTGGTTGGCATGTTGTCCAATGTTCAGTGTCGTTGAAACCAGTGTGGCCCATGAGGCCCCGCCCATGCTCGCGGGCCACATTGGTCACAAACACACATTGTGACGCTCAGGCTGAGCGTAGTCCTCAAGTAAGGCCGCTCAGTGGCTGGATGAAGAGATAGCATATTGGGCTTGCCATGCCCCTAGGCCCCAATTTTTAACCATAGTTCGGGTTGACCCTTCAGTCTTCCCCACGGCTTGGCTTTGGAATTCCTCTTTTGGTGGGACACCTGAGGTAACAAAACTGAAATGAGTCCTCCCATCCCACAGATTGACGAAAAGCAATTGGGAATCGGGCCAAATCCTCAGAGAGGAAGATTCGTCCATGGCCCATGAGGCCTCCCCGACATTCCACGGCCATCGCTGATACAAAATCCAGAGACAAAAGCCTGAGCAAGCGCCTCAGACTAGCAATTTCTTCATATCCTGAAGAGTTCTTCTCATGGTTTGTAGATCGGGGCTGCCATACCTACGTCCCCAAATCTGAGCTGAGTTTGTGTTTTCAGACTTCTGTCCTCAATGTCTTGGGCCAACCACCCTGCAGGCTGGGCCCCTGGAGCCACACATTAGGACTGTGCCTACCATTCCATGGGATTTCTTCCCATTCCATGGTCCAAAATAGTAAAATAGGAGAAACCTCCAAAGTCCCTGAGGCCATCCCAATAGTGTAGGTCGCCCGGAACAAACAAGGGCTGTCTGACACCAGCTGATAATCACCCTCCACTCATACCATAGATGGATGTCCCCAGAGAAGAAGATTGAACCAGACAGGACCCTAGGCCATAATAGGATCCATTGCTTTGGGTTACAGGCATGTGTCCTCAAAAGCCTGATTCCAATACGAGCATAGGGGTTTTCCTGAGGCACCCATCAGAACTCATCTCGTCTCCACAAGGAAACCTGTGCATGGGAGCCATGTCCAAAGCTTAGGAGAGTACTTCAGGGTCCCGGTGCCACCGCCCCATTCCAAGGCCCTCATGGACACAAAAACACATTAGGACCCATCCTCAGGAAAGTCCATTTCAACTCAGCCACCCCGGTTGCTCCGGCAGAGCCATCAGATCTAAACTGTCTTATTGCTAGGAGACAATTGGAATGCGAGGCGGGCTTCCCAGGCATCCATCCGCGAACGGTGCTCTGGAGTCATTCCATATGGGATGTCCTGGAGCTGTCCAACAGGTCTCAATTGTCCCGCAGAAGGAATCCTTGAAGGGGGCATCCCACAACTCCCAACGTGGGAAAACCTCAATGGCCTCGAGATTCCGCTCCCTTCATGAAGCGGCCGTCATGCTCAGAAACTCCAACCTGAGCCAACGTCTGATCCTCGCCCTGACTTCAGATGCATGAGATATTGGTTCAGATCTGCAGGGGGTACCTGCCGTGCCCTCGCCCTGAACTCCAAGTCTAGCTTGTCTTCTCAGACTTCCGTCCTCACACTCCTGGCCCCGAAGCCCTCAAGTTTGGCAATTCCGGACCCACAATGCAGCACTCTGCCTGCCCTCTAGAAAAAAAATTATTGCCTCATGAGCTGCCCAGGCACCTTAAATGAGGGTAAACCTACACAGCACTCGACTTTACCCAAATTATATAGTGTAACCTGGGCACTAATGCACTGTCGAACAAACCTGAGCCCGGAGCTCCTAACCAACACCCAGAAAGCTGACCGCACACTGAGCACATAAAACCCGCCATGGCCTTAGGTCATCATCTCTTCCCTACCTCAGTTTTCAGGCTTCAGAACCGAGACCTTATCTCCAATCACTGCCCAGGGGTGAGTGTGATGCAGAAATCAGAATTCCTCCTTACCCATGGCAAGAATCCTTGTGGTTGGCACGTTCAGTGTAGGAGAAACCAGCGTTCACCCTGAGGCCCCGCCCATTCTTGAGTGCGATGAGGGCATACACACGCATTGTGACCCTCAGCATGAGTCCTGTCCTCTAGTAAGTCCTCTCAGTGGCTGGACCATTAGATGTCATAATGGGCTTGACATGTCCCTAGGCCCCAATTTTTAACCAGATTTCTGATTGTCCAGTCGCCCCTCCCCAGGGCTCTACTCTGGAATCCATCATTTGGTGGGACACCTGAGGTTAAAAAAGAAAAAAACAACAACAACAACAACAAAAAAAAAACCGGACTTCTTCCAGCCCACTGAATGACCGCAAACTCTTTGGACGTGGCCAAACTACCAGAGAGTAAGACTCGTCCATTTCCCATGAAGTCACCCAGAAATTCAACGACCATGAGTGACACGATATCCAGGATAAAAACTTGAGCAGAGCCTCACACTCGCCCTTCTTTCAAATCCCGAAGAGTTCTCCTCATGGTCTGTAGATCAGTTCTGCCATACCTATGACCCGAAACATAAGCCGAGTTTGTGTTTTCAGACAACTGTCCAAACAGCCCTAGCCTACACAACCTACAGGCTCAGGCCCCTGGAGCCAAACCTGAGGACTGTACTTGCCCTCTCCAAGGGAATTGTGTGTGCCCATTCCAATGGCCACAACCCTTCTCGTAGGATAAACCTCCAAAGTCCCTGATCCATCTCAATAGTGGTGGCTTCCCAGGAAAAACAGGGGCAATCTGAGCCCAACTGAGCACCTACCTGCACTCAGACCCATAGACAGATGTCCCCAGATGTAAAAAGGAAAGAACAGGCCCCTAGGCACTAATCAGATCCATTGCTTTGGTTTCCAGGCATCTCTCCTCAGAGGCCTGGATTTCAAAAGCAGCATATAGCTTTTTCTTGACTCACCCATCAGAAAACATCTCATCTACACATGGGACACTTGCACGGTGGAGCTGTGTCAAAGCCTTTGTTTAGGAGAACCCTTTAGGGCCCCAGTGCCACCGCTTCATTCCAAGGTCTCCATAGACACAAAAGCACATTCGGACCCATCCCCAGGGGTGTGCATTTCAACTCAGCATCCTCGGTAGCTCCCCACAGATCCAGGAGATCTAACCTGTCTTGTTGCTAGGAGACAATTGGAATGCAAGGTGGGCTACCCAGCCATCCATCCTTAGAACCCTGCTCAGAATCATTGGCCTGGAGCCAAACAACAGGTCTCAATAGTCCTGCAGAAGACTCTCTGCAGTTTGGAGCTTCTCACAACTCCCATCGTGGGAAAACACCCATGGCCTCGTGATGCCCCCCCCCATTCATGAAGGGGCCATCAGGGACAGAAACTCCAACCTGAGCGATCGTCTGATCCTGCCCTGACTTCAGATGCACGAGATCTCGATTCAGGTCTGTAGATTGTGCCTGCCATGGCCTCACCCAGAAACCTAAGCCTAGCTTGTGTTCTCAGACTTTTGTCGTCAAACTACTGGCACACAAGCCCTCCAGTTTGGCAATCCAGAACTACAATGCAGCACTCTGCCAACCCTCCAGAAGAAAAACATTGTCCTCTGGGGCTACCCAGTAACCCCAAATGAGGATCAAACTGCACCGACCATGGCTGTACCCCAAATACATAGGCTGACCAGGTCACTAATGCCCTTTCTGACACAGCCTGAGCCTGGACCCCCTGGACCCTCCCAGACAGCTGGCCGCACACTGAGCACATTGAGCCGCCATGGCCTTAGGTCGTCATCTCTTCCCAACCTCGGTTTTCAGCTTTCAGAACCTAGACCTTATCTCCAATCACTGCCCAGGGTTGAAGGTGATGCAGAATTCAGAACTCCTTCCCCATGGCAAGAAACCTTGTGGTTGGCATGTTGTCCAATGTTCAGTGTCGTTGAAACCAGTGTGGCCCATGAGGCCCCGCCCATGCTCGCGGGCCACATTGGTCACAAACACACATTGTGACGCTCAGGCTGAGCGTAGTCCTCAAGTAAGGCCGCTCAGTGGCTGGATGAAGAGATAGCATATTGGGCTTGCCATGCCCCTAGGCCCCAATTTTTAACCATAGTTCGGGTTGACCCTTCAGTCTTCCCCACGGCTTGGCTTTGGAATTCCTCTTTTGGTGGGACACCTGAGGTAACAAAACTGAAATGAGTCCTCCCATCCCACAGATTGACGAAAAGCAATTGGGAATCGGGCCAAATCCTCAGAGAGGAAGATTCGTCCATGGCCCATGAGGCCTCCCCGACATTCCACGGCCATCGCTGATACAAAATCCAGAGACAAAAGCCTGAGCAAGCGCCTCAGACTAGCAATTTCTTCATATCCTGAAGAGTTCTTCTCATGGTTTGTAGATCGGGGCTGCCATACCTACGTCCCCAAATCTGAGCTGAGTTTGTGTTTTCAGACTTCTGTCCTCAATGTCTTGGGCCAACCACCCTGCAGGCTGGGCCCCTGGAGCCACACATTAGGACTGTGCCTACCATTCCATGGGATTTCTTCCCATTCCATGGTCCAAAATAGTAAAATAGGAGAAACCTCCAAAGTCCCTGAGGCCATCCCAATAGTGTAGGTCGCCCGGAACAAACAAGGGCTGTCTGACACCAGCTGATAATCACCCTCCACTCATACCATAGATGGATGTCCCCAGAGAAGAAGATTGAACCAGACAGGACCCTAGGCCATAATAGGATCCATTGCTTTGGGTTACAGGCATGTGTCCTCAAAAGCCTGATTCCAATACGAGCATAGGGGTTTTCCTGAGGCACCCATCAGAACTCATCTCGTCTCCACAAGGAAACCTGTGCATGGGAGCCATGTCCAAAGCTTAGGAGAGTACTTCAGGGTCCCGGTGCCACCGCCCCATTCCAAGGCCCTCATGGACACAAAAACACATTAGGACCCATCCTCAGGAAAGTCCATTTCAACTCAGCCACCCCGGTTGCTCCGGCAGAGCCATCAGATCTAAACTGACTTATTGCTAGGAGACAATTGGAATGCGAGGCGGGCTTCCCAGGCATCCATCCGCGAACGGTGCTCTGGAGTCATTCCATATGGGATGTCCTGGAGCTGTCCAACAGGTCTCAATTGTCCCGCAGAAGGAATCCTTGAAGGGGGCATCCCACAACTCCCAACGTGGGAAAACCTCAATGGCCTCGAGATTCCGCTCCCTTCATGAAGCGGCCGTCATGCTCAGAAACTTCCACCTGAGCCAAAGTCTGATCCTCGCCCTGACTTCAGATGGATGAGATATTGGTTCAGATCTGCAGGGGGTACCTGCCATGCCCTCGCCCTGAAACCCAAGTCTAGCTTGTCTTCTCAGACTTCCGTCCTCACACTCCTGGCCCCGAATCCCTCAAGTTTGGCAATTCCGGACCCACAATGCAGCACTCTGCCTGCCCTCTAGAAAAAAAATTATTGCCTCATGAGCTGCCCAGGCACCTTAAATGAGGGTAAACCTACACAGCACTCGACTTTACCCAAATTATATAGTGTAACCTGGGCACTAATGCACTGTCGAACAAACCTGAGCCCGGACCTCCTGACCAATACCCAGAAAGCTGACCGCACACTGAGCACATAAAACCCGCCATGGCCTTAGGTCATCATCTCTTCCCTACCTCAGTTTTCAGGCTTCAGAACCGAGACCTTATCTCCAATCACTGCCCAGGGGTGAGTGTGATGCAGAAATCAGAATTCCTCCTTACCCATGGCAAGAATCCTTGTGGTTGGCACGTTCAGTGTAGGAGAAACCAGCATTCACCCTGAGGCCCCGCCCATTCTTGAGTGCGATGAGGGCATACACACGCATTGTGACCCTCAGCATGAGTCCTGTCCTCTAGTAAGTCCTCTCAGTGGCTGGACCATTAGATGTCATAATGGGCTTGACATGTCCCTAGGCCCCAATTTTTAACCAGATTTCTGATTGTCCAGTCGCCCCTCCCCAGGGCTCTACTCTGGAATCCATCATTTGGTGGGACACCTGAGGTTAAAAAAGAAAAAAACAACAACAACAACAACAACAACAAAAAAAGGACTTCTTCCAGCCCACAGAATGACCGCAAACTCTTTGGACGTGGCCAAACCACCAGAGAGTAAGACTCGTCCATTTCCCATGAAGTCACCCAGAAATTCAACGACCAGGATTGACACGATATCCAGGACAAAAACTTGAGCAGAGCCTCACACTCGCCCTTCCTTCAAATCCCGAAGAGTTCTCCTCATGGTCTGTAGATCAGTTCTGCCACACCTATGACCCGAAACATAAGCCGAGTTTGTGTTTTCAGACAACTGTCCAAACAGCCCTGGCCTACACAACCTACAGGCTCAGGCCCCTGGAGCCAAACCTGAGGACTGTACTTGCCCTCTCCAAGGGAATTGTGTGTGCCCATTCCAATGGCCTCAACACTTCTCATAGGATAAACCTCCAAAGTCCCTGATCCATCTCAATAGTGGTGGCTTCCCAGGAAAAACAGGGGCAATCAGAGCCCAACTGAGCACCTACCTGCACTCAGACCCATAGACAGATGTCTCCAGAGGTAAAAAGGAAAGAACAGGCCCCTAGGCACTAATCAGATCCATTGCTTTGGTTTCCAGGCATCTCTCCTCAGAGGCCTGGATTTCAAAAGCAGCATATAGCTGTTTCTTGACTCACCCATCAGAAAACATCTCATCTACACATGGGAAACTTGCACGTTGGAGCTGTGTCAAAGCCTTTGTTTAGGAGAACCCTTTTGGGCCCCAGTGCCACCGCTTCATTCCAAGGTCTCCATAGACACAAAAGCACGTTAGGACCCATCCCCAGGGGTGTCCATTTCAACTCAGCGTCCTCGGTTGCTCCCCACAGATCCAGGAGATCTAACCTGTCTTGTTGCTAGGAGAAAATTGGAATGCGAGGTGGGCTACCCAGCCATCCATCCTTAGAACCCTGCTCAGAATCATTGGCCTGGAGCCAAACAACTGGTCTCAATTGTCCAGCATAAGACACTCTGCAGTTTGGAGCTTCTCACAACTCCCATCGTGGGAAAACACCCACGGCCTCGAGAAGGCCCCCCCATTCATGAAGGGGCCATCAGGGACAGAAACTCCAACCTGAGCGATCGTCTGATCCTCGCCCTGACTTCAGATGCACGAGATCTCGATTCAGGTCTGTAGATTGTGCGTGCCATTGCCTCACCCAGAAACCTAAGCCTAGCTTGTGTTCTCAGACTTTTGTCGATAGACTACTGGCCCACAAGCCCTCCAGTTTGGCAATCCAGAACTACAATGCAGCACTCTGCCGGCCCTCCAGAAGAAAAACATTGTCCTCTGGGGCTACCCAGTAACCCCAAATGAGGATCAACCTGCACCGACCATGGCTGTACCCCAAATACATAGGCTGATAGGGCACTAATGCCCTTTCTGACACAGCCTGAGCCTGGACCCCCTGGACCCTCCCAGACAGCTGGCCGCACACTGAGCACATCGAGCCGCCATGGCCTCAGGTCGTCATCTCTTCCCAACCTCGGTTTTCAGGTTTCAGAACCTAGACCTTATCTCCAATCACTGCCCAGGGTTGAAGGTGATGCAGAAATCAGAACTCCTTCCCCATGGCAAGAAACCTTGTGGTTGGCATGTTGTCCAACGTTCAGTGTAGTTGAAACCAGTGTGGCCCATGAGGCCCCGCCCATGACGCAGGACACATTGGTCACAAACACACATTGTGACGCTCAGGCTGAGCCCAGTCCTCAAGTAAGGCCTCTCAGTGGCTGGATGAAGAGATACCATATTGGGCTTGCCATGCCCCTAGGCCCCAATTTTTAACCATAGTTCGGGTTGACCCTTCAGTCTTCCCCACGGCTTGGCTTTGGAATTCCTCTTTTGGTGGGACACCTGAGGTAACAAAACTGAAATGAGTCCTCCCATCCCACAGATTGACGAAAAGCAATTGGGAATCGGGCCAAATCCTCAGAGAGGAAGATTCGTCCATGGCCCATGAGGCCTCCCCGACATTCCACGGCCATCGCTGATACAAAATCCAGAGACAAAAGCCTGAGCAAGCGCCTCAGACTCGCACTTTCTTCATATCCTGAAGAGTTCTTCTCATGGTTTGTAGATCGGGCCTGCCATACCTACGTCCCCAAATCTAAGCTGAGTTTGTGTTTTCAGACTTCTGTCCTCAAAGTCTTGGGCCAACCACCCTGCAGGCTGGGCCCCTGGAGCCACACATTAGGACTGTGCCTACCAATCCATGGGAATTCTGCCCATTCCATGGTCCAAAATAGTACAAATTAGGAGAAACCTCCAAAGTCCCTGAGGCCATCCCAATAGTGTAGGTCGCCCGGAACAAACAAGGGCTGTCTGACACCAGCTGATAATCGACCTCCACTCATACCATAGATGGATGTCCCTAGAGAAGAAGATTGAACCAGACAGGACCCTAGGCCATAATAGGATCCATTGCTTTGGGTTACAGGCATGTGTCCTCAAAAGCCTGATTCCAATACGAGCATAGGAGTTTTCCTGAGGCACCCATCAGAACTCATCTCGTCTCCACAAGGAAACCTGTGCATGGGAGCCATGTCCAAAGCTTAGGAGAGTACTTCAGGGTCCCGGTGCCACCGCCCCATTCCAAGGCCCTCATGGACACAAAAACACATTAGGACCCATCCTCAGGAAAGTCCATTTCAACTCAGCCACCGCGGTTGCTCCGGCAGAGCCATCAAATCTAAACTGTCTTGTTGCTAGGAGACAATTGGAATGCGAGGCGGGCTTCCCAGGCATCCATCCGCGAACGGTGCTCTGGAGTCATTCCATATGGGATGTCCTGGAGCTGTCCAACAGGTCTCAATTGTCCCGCAGAAGGAATCCTTGAAGGGGGCATCCCACAACTCCCAACGTGGGAAAATCTCAATGGCCTCGAGATTCCGCTCCCTTCATGAAGCGGCCGTCATGCTCAGAAACTCCAACCTGAGCCAACGTCTGATCCTCGCCCTGACTTCAGATGCATGAGATATTGGTTCAGATCTGCAGGGGGTACCTGCCATGCCCTCGCCCTGAAACCCAAGTCTAGCTTGTCTTCTCAGACTTCCGTCCTCACACTCCTGGCCCCGAATCCCTCAAGTTTGGCAATTCCGGACCCACAATGCAGCACTCTGCCTGCCCTCTAGAAAAAATATTATTGCCTCATGAGCTGCCCAGGCACCTTAAATGAGGGTAAACCTACACAGCACTCGACTTTACCCAAATTATATAGTGTAACCTGGGCACTAATGCACTGTCGAACAAACCTGAGCCCGGACCTCCTGACCAATACCCAGAAAGCTGACCGCACACTGAGCACATAAAACCCGCCATGGCCTTAGGTCATCATCTCTTCCCTACCTCAGTTTTCAGGCTTCAGAACCGAGACCTTATCTCCAATCACTGCCCAGGGGTGAGTGTGATGCAGAAATCAGAATTCCTCCTTACCCATGGCAAGAATCCTTGTGGTTGGCACGTTCAGTGTAGGAGAAACCAGCATTCACCCTGAGGCCCCGCCCATTCTTGAGTGCGATGAGGGCATACACACGCATTGTGACCCTCAGCATGAGTCCTGTCCTCTAGTAAGTCCTCTCAGTGGCTGGACCATTAGATGTCATAATGGGCTTGACATGTCCCTAGGCCCCAATTTTTAACCAGATTTCTGATTGTCCAATCGCCCCTCCCCAGGGCTCTACTCTGGAATCCATCATTTGGTGGGACACCTGAGGTTAAAAAAGAAAAAAACAAAAACAAAAAAAAAACTGACTTCTTCCAGCCCACAGAATGAACCCAAACTCCTTGGACTAGGCCAAACCACCAGAGAGTAAGACTCGTCCATTTCCCGTGATGTCACCCAGAAATTCAACGACCATGAGTGACACGATATCCAGGATAAAAACTTGAGCAGAGCCTCACACTCGCCCGTCCTTCAAATCCCGAAGAGTTCTCCTCATGGTCTGTAGATCAGTCCTGCCATACCTATGACCCGAAACATAAGCCGAGTTTGTGTTTTCAGACAACTGTCCAAACAGCCCTGGCCTACACAACCTACAGGCTCAGGCCCCTGGAGCCAATCCTGAGGACTGTACTTGGCCTCTCCAAGGGAATTGTGTGTGCCCATTCCAATGGCCACAACCCTTCTCATAGGATAAACCTCCAAAGTCCCTGATCCATCTCAATAGTGGTGGCTTCCCTGGAAAAACAGGGGCAATCTGAGCCCAACTGAGCACCTACCTGCACTCAGACCCATAGACAGATGTCTCCAGAGGTAAAAAGGAAAGAACAGGCCCCTAGGCACTAATCAGATCCAATGCTTTGGTTTCCAGGCATCTCTCCTCAGAGGCCTGGATTTCAAAAGCAGCATATAGCTGTTTCTTGACTCACCCATCAGAAAACATCTCATCTACACATGGGAAACTTGCACGTTGGAGCTGTGTCAAAGCCTTTGTTTAGAACCCTTTAGGGCCCCAGGGCCACCGCTTCATTCCAAGGTCTCCATAGACACAAAAGCACGTTAGGAACCATCCTCAGGGGTGTCCATTTGAACTCAGTGTCCTCGGTTTCTCCCCAAAGATCCAGGAGATCTAACCTGTCTTGTTGCTAAGAGACAATTGGAATGCAAGGTTGGCTACCCAGCCATCCATCCTTAGAAGCCTGCTCAGAATCATTGGCCTGGAGCCAAACAACAGGTCTCAATTTCATGCAGAAGACTCTCTGCATTTTGGAGCTTCTCACAACTCCCATTGTGGGAAAACACCCATGGCCTCGTGATGCCCCCGCCCATTCATGTAGGGGCCATCAGGGACAGAAACTCCAAACTGAGCGATCGTCTGATCCTCGCCCTGACTTCAGATGCACGAGATCTCGATTCAGGTCTGTAGATTGTGCCTGCCATGGCCTCACCCAGAAACCTAAGCCTAGCTTGTGTTCTCAGACTTTTGTCGTCAGACTACTGGCCCACAAGCCCTCCAGTTTGGCAATCCAGAACTACAATGCAGCACTCTGCCAGCCCTCCAGAAGAAAAACATTGTCCTCTGGGGCTACCCAGTATCCCCAAATGAGGATCAAACTGCACCGACCATGGCTGTACCCCAAATACATAGGCTGACCAGGTCACTAATGCCCTTTCTGACACAGCCTGAGCCTGGACCCCCTGGACCTTCCCAGACAGCTGGCCGCACACTGAGCACATTGACCCGCCATGGCCTTAGGTCGTCATCTCTTCCCAACCTCGGTTTTCAGGTTTCAGAACCTAGACCTTATCTCCAATCAGTGCCCAGGGTTGAAGGTGATGCAAAAATCAGAACTCCTTCCCCATGGCAGGAAACCTTGTGGTTGGCATGTTGTCCAACGTTCAGAGTCGTTGAAACCAGTGTGGCCCATGAGGCCCCGCACATGCTCGCGGGCCACATTGGTCACAAACACACATTGTGACGCTCAGGCTGAGCCTAGTCCTCAAGTAAGGCCGCTCAGTGGCTGGATGAAGAGATAGCATATTGTGCTTGCCATGCCCCTAGGCCCCAATTTTTAACCATAGTTCGGGTTGACCCTTCAGTCTTCCCCACGGCTTGGCTTTGGAATTCCTCTTTTGGTGGGACACCTGAGGTAACAAAACTGAAATGAGTCCTCCCATCCCACAGATTGACGAAAAGCAATTGGGAATCGGGCCAAATCCTCAGAGAGGAAGATTCGTCCATGGCTCATGAGGCCTCCCCGACATTCCACGGCCATCGCTGATACAAAATCCAGAGAGAAAAGCCTGAGCAAGTGCCTCAGACTAGCACTTTCTTCATATCCTGAAGAGTTCTTCTCATGGTTTGTAGATCGGGCCTGCCATACCTACGTCCCCAAATCTAAGCTGAGTTTGTGTTTTCAGACTTCTGTCCTCAAAGTCTTGGGCCAACCACCCTGCAGGCTGGGCCCCTGGAGCCACACATTAGGACTGTGCCTACCAGTCCATGGGAATTCTTCCCATTCCATGGTCCAAAATAGTACAAATTAGGAGAAACCTCCAAAGTCCCTGAGGCCATCCCAATAGTGTAGGTCGCCCGGAACAAACAAGGGCTGTCTGACACCAGCTGATAATCACCCTCCACTCATACCATAGATGGATGTCCCCAGAGAAGAAGATTGAACCAGACAGGACCCTAGGCCATAATAGGATCCATTGCTTTGGGTTACAGGCATGTGTCCTCAAAAGCCTGATTCCAATACGAGCATAGGGGTTTTCCTGAGGCACCCATCAGAACTCATCTCGTCTCCACAAGGAAACCTGTGCATGGGAGCCATGTCCAAAGCTTAGGAGAGTACTTCAGGGTCCCGGTGCCACCGCCCCATTCCAAGGCCCTCATGGACACAAAAACACATTAGGACCCATCCTCAGGAAAGTCCATTTCAACTCAGCCACCCCGGTTGCTCCGGCAGAGCCATCAGATCTAAACTGTCTTATTGCTAGGAGACAATTGGAATGCGAGGCGGGCTTCCCAGGCATCCATCCGCGAACGATGCTCTGGAGTCATTCCATATGGGATGTCCTGGAGCTGTCCAACAGGTCTCAATTGTCCCGCAGAAGGAATCCTTGAAGGGGGCATCCCACAACTCCCAACGTGGGAAAACCTCAATGGCCTCGAGATTCCGCTCCCTTCATGAAGCGGCCGTCATGCTCAGAAACTCCAACCTGAGCCAACGTCTGATCCTCGCCCTGACTTCAGATGCATGAGATATTGGTTCAGACCTGCAGGGGGTACCTGTCATGCCCTCGCCCTTAAACCCAAGTCTAGCTTGTCTTCTCAGACTTCCGTCCTCACACTCCTGGCCCCGAATCCCTCAAGTTTGGCAATTCCGGACCCACAATGCAGCACTCTGCCTGCCCTCTAGAAAAAAAATTATTGCCTCATGAGCTGCCCAGGCACCTTAAATGAGGGTAAACCTACACAGCACTCGACGTTACCCAAATTATATAGTGTAACCTGGGCACTAATGCACTGTCGAACAAACCTGAGCCCGGACCTCCTGACCAACACCCAAAAGCTGACCGCACACTGAGCACATAAAACCCGCCATGGCCTTAGGTCATCATCTCTTCCCTACCTCAGTTTTCAGGCTTCAGAACCGAGACCTTATCTCCAATCACTGCCCAGGGGTGAGTGTGATGCAGAAATCAGAATTCCTCCTTACCCATGGCAAGAATCCTTGTGGTTGGCACGTTCAGTGTAGGAGAAACCAGCATTCACCCTGAGGCCCCGCCCATTCTTGAGTGCGATGAGGGCATACACATGCATTGTGACCCTCAGCATGGGTCCTGTCCTCTAGTAAGTCCTCTCAGTGGCTGGACCATTAGATGTCATAATGGGCTTGACATGTCCCTAGGCCCCAATTTTTAACCAGATTTCTGATTGTCCAGTCGCCCCTCCCCAGGGCTCTACTCTGGAATCCATCATTTGGTGGGACACCTGAGGTTAAAAAAGAAAAAAACAACAACAACAACAAAAAAAAAAAAAAACGGACTTCTTCCAGCCCACAGAATGACCGCAAACTCTTTGGACGTGGCCAAACCACCAGAGAGTAAGACTCGTCCATTTCCCATGAAGTCACCCAGAAATTCAACGACCATGAGTGACACGATATCAAGGACAAAAACTTGAGCAGAGCCTCACACTCGCCCTTCTTTCAAATCCCGAAGAGTTCTCCTCATGGTCTGTAGATCAGTTCTGCCATACCTATGACCCGAAACATAAGCCGAGTTTGTGTTTTCAGACAACTGTACAAACAGCCCTGGCCTACACAACCTACAGGCTCAGGCCCCTGGAGCCAAACCTGAGGACTGTACTTGCCCTCTCCAAGGGAATTGTGTGTGCCCATTCCAATGGCCACAACCCTTCTCATAGGATAAACCTCCAAAGTCCCTGATCCATCTCAATAGTGGTGGCTCCCCTGGAAAAACAGGGGCAATCTGAGCCCAACTGAGCACCTACCTGCACTCAGACCCATAGACAGATGTCCCCAGAGGTAAAAAGGAAAGAACAGGCCCCTAGGCACTAATCAGATCCATTGCTTTGGTTTCCAGGCATCTCTCCTCAGAGGCCTGGATTTCAAAAGCAGCATATAGCTGTTTCTTGACTCACCCATCAGAAAACATCTCATCTACACATGGGAAACTTGCACGTTGGAGCTGTGTCAAAGCCTTTGTTTAGGAGAACCCTTTTGGGCCCCAGTGCCACCGCTTCATTCCAAGGTCTCCATAGACACAAAAGCACGTTAGGACCCATCCCCAGGGGTGTCCATTTCAACTCAGCGTCCTCGGTTGCTCCCCACAGATCCAGGAGATCTAACCTGTCTTGTTGCTAGGAGACAATTGGAATGCGAGGTGGCTACCCAGCCATCCATCCTTAGAACCCTGCTCAGAATCATTGGCCTGGAGCCAAACAACAGGTCTCAATTGTCCTGCAGAAGACTCTCTGCAGTTTGGAGCTTCTCACAACTCCCATCGTGGTAAAACACCCATGGCCTCGAGAAGCCCCCCCCATTCATGAAGGGGCCATCAGGGACAGAAACTCCAACCTGAGCGATCGTCTGATCCTCGCCCTGACTTCAGATGCACGAGATCTTGATTCAGGTCTGTAGATTGTGCCTGCCATGGCCTCACCCAGAAACCTAAGCCTAGCTTGTGTTCTCAGACTTTTGTCGTCAGACTACTGGCCCACAAGCCCTCCAGTTTGGCAATCCAGAACTACAATGCAGCACTCTGCCGGCCCTCCAGAAGAAAAACATTTTCCTCTGGGGCTACCCAGTAACCCCAAATGAGGATAACCTGCACCGACCATGGCTGTACCCCAAATACATAGGCTGACCAGGGCACTAATGCCCTTTCTGACACAGCCTGAGCCTGGACCCCCTGGACCCTCCCAGACAGCGGCCGCACACTGAGCACATCGAGCCGCCATGGCCTTTGGTCGTCATCTCTTCCCAACCTCGGTTTTCAGGTTTCAGAACCTAGACCTTATCTCCAATCACTGCCCAGGGTTGAAGGTGATGCAGAAATCAGAACTCCTTCCCCATGGCAAGAAACCTTGTGGTTGGCATGTTGTCCAACGTTCAGTAGTTGTAACCAGTGTGGCCCATGAGGCCCTGCCCATGCTCGCAGGACACATTGGTCACAAACACACATTGTGACGCTCAGGCTGAGCCCAGTCCTCAAGTAAGGCCGCTCAGTGGCTGGATGAAGAGATGGCATATTGGGCTTGCCATGCCCCTAGGCCCCAATTTTTAACCATAGTTCGGGTTGACCCTTCAGTCTTCCCCACGGCTTGGCTTTGGAATTCCTCTTTTGGTGGGACACCTGAGGTAACAAAACTGAAATGAGTCCTCCCATCCCACAGATTGACGAAAAGCAATTGGGAATCGGGCCAAATCCTCAGAGAGGAAGATTCGTCCATGGCCCATGAGGCCTCCCCGACATTCCACGGCCATCGCTGATACAAAATCCAGAGACAAAAGCCTGAGCAAGCGCCTCAGACTAGCACTTTCTTCATATCCTGAAGAGTTCTTCTCATGGTTTGTAGATCGGGCCTGCCATACCTACGTCCCCAAATCTAAGCTTAGTTTGTGTTTTCAGACTTCTGTCCTCAAAGTCTTGGGCCAACCACCCTGCAGGCTGGGCCCCTGGAGCCACACATTAGGACTGTGCCTACCAATCCATGGGAATTCTGCCCATTCCATGGTCCAAAATAGTACAAATTAGGAGAAACCTCCAAAGTCCCTGAGGCCATCCCAATAGTGTAGGTCGCCCGGAACAAACAAGGGCTGTCTGACACCAGCTGATAATCGACCTCCACTCATACTATAGATGGATGTCCCCAGAGAAGAAGATTGAACCAGACAGGACCCTAGGCCATAATAGGATCCATTGCTTTGGGTTACAGGCATGTGTCCTCAAAAGCCTGATTCCAATACGAGCATAGGGGTTTTCCTGAGGCACCCATCAGAACTCATCTCGTCTCCACAAGGAAACCTGTGCATGGGAGCCATGTCCAAAGCTTAGGAGAGTACTTCAGGGTCCCGGTGCCACCGCCCCATTCCAAGGCCCTCATGGACACAAAAACACATTAGGACCCATCCTCAGGAAAGTCCATTTCAACTCAGCCACCGCGGTTGCTCCGGCAGAGCCATCAGATCTAAACTGTCTTGTTGCTAGGAGACAATTGGAATGCGAGGAGGGCTTCCCAGGCATCCATCCGCGAACGATGCTCTGGAGTCATTCCATATGGGATGTCCTGGAGCTGTCCAACAGGTCTCAATTGTCCCGCAGAAGGAATCCTTGAAGGGGGCATCCCACAACTCCCAACGTGGGAAAACCTCAATGGCCTCGAATTTCCGCTCCCTTCATGAAGCGGCCGTCATGCTCAGAAACTCCAACCTGAGCCAACGTCTGATCCTCGCCCTGACTTCAGATGCATGAGATATTGGTTCAGATCTGCAGGGGGTACCTGCCATGCCCTCGCCCTGAAACCCAAGTCTAGCTTGTCTTCTCAGACTTCCGTCCTCACACTCCTGGCCCCGAATCCCTCAAGTTTGGCAATTCCGGACCCACAATGCAGCACTCTGCCTGCCCTATAGAAAAAAAATTATTGCCTCATGAGCTGCCCAGGCACCTTAAATGAGGGTAAACCTACACAGCACTCGACTTTACCCAAATTATATAGTGTAACCTGGGCACTAATGCACTGTCGAACAAACCTGAGCCCGGAGCTCCTAACCAACACCCAGAAAGCTGACCGCACACTGAGCACATAAAACCCGCCATGGCCTTAGGTCATCATCTCTTCCCTACCTCAGTTTTCAGGCTTCAGAACCTAGACCTTATCTCCAATCACTGCCCAGGGTTGAAGGTGATGCAGAAATCAGAACTCCTTCCCCATGGCAAGAAACCTTGTGGTTGGCATGTTGTCAAACATTCAGTGTAGTTGAAACCAGTGTGGCCCATGAGGCCCCGCCCATGCTCGCAGGACACATTGGTCACAAACACACATTGTGACGCTCAGGCTGAGCCCAGTCCTCAAGTAAGGCCGCTCAGTGGCTGGATGAAGAGATAGCATATTGGGCTTGCCATGCCCCTAGGCCCCAATTTTTAACCATAGTTCGGGTTGACCCTTCAGTCTTCCCCACGGCTTGGCTTTGGAATTCCTCTTTTGGTGGGACACCTGAGGTAACAAAACCGAAATGAGTCCTCCCATCCCACAGATTGACGAAAAGCAATTGGGAATCGGGCCAAATCCTCAGAGAGGAAGATTCGTCCATGGCCCATGAGGCCTCCCCGACATTCCACGGCCATCGCTGATACAAAATCCAGAGACAAAAGCCTGAGCAAGCACCTCAGACTCGCACTTTCTTCATATCCTGAAGAGTTCTTTTCATGGATTGTAGATCGGGCCTGCCATACCTACGTCCCCAAATCTAAGCTGAGTTTGTGTTTTCAGACTTCTGTCCTCAAAGTCTTGGGCCAACCACCCTGCAGGCTGGGCCCCTGGAGCCACACATTAGGACTGTGCCTACCAATCCATGGGAATTCTGCCCATTCCATGGTCCAAAATAGTACAAATTAGGAGAAACCTCCAAAGTCCCTGAGGCCATCCCAATAGTGTAGGTCGCCCGGAACAAACAAGGGCTGTCTGACACCAGCTGATAATCACCCTCCACTCATACCATAGATGGATGTCCCCAGAGAAGAAGATTGAACCAGACAGGACCCTAGGCCATAATAGGATCCATTGCTTTGGGTTACAGGCATGTGTCCTCAAAAGCCTGATTCCAATACGAGCATAGGGGTTTTCCTGAGGCACCCATCAGAACTCATCTCGTCTCCACAAGGAAACCTGTGCATGGGAGCCATGTCCAAAGCTTAGGAGAGTACTTCAGGGTCCCGGTGCAACCGCCCCATTCCAAGGCCCTCATGGACACAAAAACACATTAGGACCCATCCTCAGGAAAGTCCATTTCAACTCAGCCACCGCGGTTGCTCCGGCAGAGCCATCAGATCTAAACTGTCTTGTTGCTAGGAGACAATTGGAATGTGAGGCGGGATTCCCAGGCATCCATCCGCGAACGATGCTCTGGAGTCATTCCATATGGGATGTCCTGGAGCTGTCCAACAGGTCTCAATTGTCCGGCAGCAGGAATCCTTGAAGGGGGCATCCCACAACTCCCAACGTGGGAAAACCTCAATGGCCACGAGATTCCGCTCCCTTCATGAAGCGGCCGTCATGCTCAGAAACTCCAACCTGAGCCAACGTCTGGTCCTCGCCCTGACTTCAGATGCATGAGATATTGGTTCAGATCTGCAGGGGGTACCTGCCATGCCCTCGCCCTTAAACCCAAGTCTAGCTTGTCTTCTCAGACTTCCATCCGCACACTCCTGGCCCCGAATCCCTCAAGTTTGGCAATTCCGGACCCACAATGCAGCACTCTGCCTGCCCTCTAGAAAAAAAAATATTGCCTCATGAGCTGCCCAGGCACCTTAAATGAGGGTAAACCTACACAGCATTCGACTTTACCCAAATAATATAGTGTAACCTGGGCACTAATGCACTGTCGAACAAACCTGAGCCCGGACCTCCTAACCAACACCCAGAAAGCTGACTGCACACTGAGCACATAAAACCCGCCATGGCCTTAGGTCATCATCTCTTCCCTACCTCAGTTTTCAGGCTTCAGAACAGAGACCTTATCTCCAATCACTGCCCAGGGGTGAGTGTGATGCAGAAATCAGAATTCCTCCTTACCCATGGCAAGAATCCTTGTGGTTGGCACGTTCAGTGTAGGAGAAACCAGCATTCACCCTGAGGCCCCGCCCATTCTTGAGTGCGATGAGGGCATACACACGCATTGTGACCCTCAGCATGAGTCCTGTCCTCTAGTAAGTCCTCTCAGTGGCTGGACCATTAGATGTCATAATGGGCTTGACATGTCCCTAGGCCCCAATTTTTAACCAGATTTCTGATTGTCCAGTCGCCCCTCCCTAGGGCTCTACTCAGGAATCCATCATTTGGTGGGACACCTGAGGTTAAAAAAGAAAAAAACAACAACAACAACAACAAAAAAAAAACGGACTTCTTCCAGCCCACAGAATGACCGCAAACTCTTTGGACGTGGCCAAACCACCAGAGAGTAAGACTCGTCCATTTCCCATGAAGTCACCCAGAAATTCAACGACCATGAGTGACACGATATCCAGGACAAAAACTTGAGCAGAGCCTCACACTCGCCCTTCTTTCAAATCCCGAACAGTTCTCCTCATGGTCTGCAGATTAGTCCTGCCATACCTATGACCCAAAACATAAGCCGAGTTTGTGTTTTCAGACAACTGTCCAAACAGCCCTGGCCTACACAACCTACAGGCTCAGGCCCCTGGAGCCAAACCTGAGGACTGTACTTGCCCTCTCCAAGGGAATTGTGTGTGCCCATTCCAATGGCCACAACCCTTCTCATAGGATAAGCCTCCAAAGTCCCTGATCCATCTCAATAGTGGTGGCTTCCCAGGAAAAACAGGGGCAATCTGAGCCCAACTGAGCACCTACCTGCACTCAGACCCATAGACAGATGTCCCCAGAGGTAAAAAGGAAAGAACAGGCCCCTAGGCACTAATCAGATCCATTGCTTTGGTTTCCAGGCATCTCTCCTCAGAGGCCTGGATTTCAAAAGCAGCATATAGCTGTTTCTTGACTCACCCATCAGAAAACATCTCATCTACACATGGGAAATTTGCACGTTGGAGCTGTGTCAAAGCCTCTGTTTAGGAGAACCCTTTAGGGCCCCAGTGCCACCGCTTCATTCCAAGGTCTCCATAGATACAAAAGCACGTTAGGACCCATCCCCAGGGGTGTCCATTTCAACTCAGCGTTTTCGGGTGCTCCCCACAGATCCAGGAGATCTAACCTGTCTTGTTGCTAGGAGACAATTGGAATGCGAGGTGGGCTACCCAGCCATCCATCCTTAGAACCCTGCTCAGAATCATTGGCCTGGAGCCAAACGACAGGTCTCAATTGTCCTGCAGAAGACTCTCTGCAGTTTGGAGCTTCTCACAACTCCCATCGTGGGAAAACACCCATGGCCTCGTGATGCCCCCCCATTCATGAAGGGGCCATCAGGGACAGAAACTCCAACCTGAGCGATCGTCTGATCCTCGCCCTGACTTCAGATGCACGAGATCTCGATTCAGGTCTGTAGATTGTGCCTGCCATGGCCTCACCCAGAAACCTAAGCCTAGCTTGTGTTCTCAGACTTTTGTCGTCAGACTACTTGCCCACAATCCCTCCAGTTTGGCAATCCAGAACTACAATGCAGCACTCTGCCGGCCCTCCAGAAGAAAAACATTGTCCTCTGGGGCTACCCAGTAACCCCAAATGAGGATCAACCTGCACCGACCTTGGCTGTACCCCAAATACATAGGCTGACCAGGGCACCAATGCCCTTTCTGACACAGCCTGAGCCTGGAGCCCCTGGCCCCTCCCAGACAGCTGGCCGCACACTAAGCACATCCAGCCGCCATGGCCTTAGGTCCTCATCTCTTCCCAACCTCGGTTTTCAGGTTTCAGAACCTAGACCTTATCGCCAATCAGTGCCCAAGGTTGAAGGTGATGCAGAAATCAGAACTCCTTCCCCATGGCAAGAAACCTTGTGGTTGGCATGTTGTCCAACGTTCAGTGTCGTTGAAACCAGTGTGGCCCATGAGGCCCCACCCATGCTCGCGGGCCACATTGGTCACAAACACACATTGTGACCCTCAGGCTGAGCCCAGTCCTCAAGTAAGGCCACTCAGTGGCTGGATGAAGAGATAGCATATTGGGCTTGCCATGCCCCTAGGCCCCAATTTTTAACCATAGTTCGGGTTGTCCCTTCAGTCTTCCCCACGGCTTGGCTTTGGAATTCCTCTTTTGGTGGGACACCTGAGGTTTCAAACCTGAAATGAGTCCTCCCATCCCACAGTTTGACGAAAAGCAATTGGGAATCGGGCCAAATCCTCAGAGAGGAAGATTTGTCCGTGGCCCATGAGGCCTCCCCGACATTCCCCGGCCATCGCTGATACAAAATCCAGAGACAAAAGCCTGAGCAAGCGCCTCAGACTCGCACTTTCTTCATATCCTGAAGATTTCTTCTCATGGTTTGTCGATCGGGCCTGCCATACATACGTACCCAAACCTAAGCTGGGTTTGTGTTTTCAGACTTCTGTCCTCAAAATTTTGGGCCACACACGCACCTGGCCGGGCGACTGGAGCCACACATTAGGACTCTGCCTACCAATCCATGGGAATTCTGCCCATTCCATGGTCCAAAATAGTACAAATTAGGAGAAACCTCCAAAGTCCCTGAGGCCATCCCAATAGTGTAGGTCGCCCGGAACAAACAAGGACTGTCTGACACCAGCTGATAATCGACATCCACTCATACCATAGATGGATGTCCCCAGAGACGAAGATTGAACCAGACAGGATCCTAGGCCATAATAGGATCCATTGCTTTGGGTTCCAGGCATGTGTCCTCAAAAGCCTGATTCCAATACGAGCATAGGGGTTTTCCTGAGGCACCCATCAGAACTCATCTCGTCTCCACAAGGAAACCTGTGCATGGGAGCCATGTCCAAAGCTTAGGAGAGTACTTCAGGGTCCCGGTGCCACCGCCCCATTCCAAGGCCCTCATGGACACAAAAACACATTAGGACCCATCCTCAGGAAAGTCCATTTCAACTCTGCCACCCCGGTTGCTCCGGCAGAGCCATCAGATCTAAACTGTCTTGTTGCTAGGAGACAATTGGAATGCGAGGCGGGCTTCCCAGGCATCCATTCGCGAACGGTGCTCTGGAGTCATTCCATATGGGATGTCCTGGAGCTGTCCAACAGGTCTCAATTGTCCCGCAGAAGGAATCCTTGAAGGGGGCATCCCACAACTCACAACGTGGGAAAACCTCAATGGCCCCGAAATTCCGCTACTTCATAAAGCGGCCGTCATGCACAGGAACTCCAACCTGAGCCAACATCTGATCCTCGCCCTGACTTCAGAAGCATGAGATAGTGTTTCAGATCTGCAGGGCGTACCTGCCGTGCCCTCGCCCTGAAACCCAAGTCTAGCTAGTCTTCTCAGACTTCCGTCCTCACACTCCTGGCCCCAAAGCCCTTAAGTTTGGCAATTCCGGACCCACAATGCAGCACTCTGCCTGCCCTCTAGAAAAAAAATAATTGCATCATGAGCTGCCCAGGCACCTTAAATGAGGGTAAACCTACACAGAACTCGACTTTAACCAAATTATATAGTCTAACCTGGGCGCTAATGCACTGTCGAACACAACCTGAGCCCGGACCTCCTGACCAACACCCAGAAAGCTGACCGCACACTGAACACAAAAAACCCGCCATGGCCTTAGGTCATCATCTCTTCCCTACCTCAGTTTTCAGGCTTCAGAACCGAGACCTTATCTCCAATCACTGCCCAGGGTTGAGTGTGATGCAGAAATCAGAACTCCTCCTTACCCATGGCAAGAATCCTTGTGGTTGGCACGTTCAGTGTAGGAGAAACCAGCATTCACCCTGAGGCCCCGCCCATTCTTGAGTGCGACGAGGGCATACACACGCATTGTGACCCTCAGCATGAGTCCTGTCCTCTAGTAAGTCCTCTCAGTGGCTGAAACATTTGATGTCATAATGGGCTTGACATGTCCCTAGGCCCCAATTTTTAACCAGTTTTCTGATTGTCCCGGTGCCCCTCCCCAGGACTCTACTCTGGAATCCATCATTTGGTGGGACACCTGAGGTTAAAAAAGAAAACAACAACAACAACAACAATTAAAAAAAACGGACTTCTTCCAGCCCACAGAATGAACGCAAACTCTTTGGAATGGGCCAAACCACCAGAGAGTAAGACTCGTCCATTTCCCATGAAGTCACCCAGAAATTCCACGACCATGAGTGACACGATATCAAGAGACAAAAACTTTAGCAGGAGCCTCACTCGCCCTTCTTTCAAATCCCGAAGAGTTCTCCTCATGGTCTGTAGATCAGTCCTGCCATACCTATGACCCGAAACATAAGCCGAGTTTGTGTTTTCAGACAACTGTCCAAACAGCCCTGGCCTACACAACCTACAGGCTCGGGCCCCTGGAGCCAAACCTGAGGACTGTACTTGCCCTCTCCAAGGGAATTGTGTGTGCCCATTCCAATGGCCACAACCCTTCTAGTAGGATAAACCTACAAAGTCCCTGCTCCATCTCAATAGTGGTGGCTTCCTAGGAAAAACAGGGGCAATCTGAGCCCAAGTGAGCACCTACCTGCACTCAGACCCATAGACAGATGTCCCCAGAGGTAAAAAGGAAAGAACAGGCCCCTAGGCACTAATCAGATCCATTGGTTTGGTTTCCAGGCATCTCTCCTAAGAGGCCTGGATTTCAAAAGCAGCATATAGCTGTTTCTTGACTCACCCATCAGAAAACATCTCATCTACATATGGGAATTTTGCACGTTGGAGCTGTGTCAAAGCCTCTGTTTAGGAGAACCCTTTAGGGCCCCAGTGCCACCGCTTCATTCCAAGGTCTCCATAGATACAAAAGCACGTTAGGACCCATCCCCAGGGGTGTCCATTTCAACTCAGCGTTTTCGGTAGCTCCCCACAGATCCAGGAGATCTAACCTGTCTTGTTGCTAGGAGACAGTTGGAATGCGAGGTGGGCTACCCAGCCATCCATCCTTAGAACCCTGCTCAGAATCATTGGCCTGGAGCCAAACAACAGGTCTCAATTGTCCTGCAGAAGACTCTCTGCAGTTTGCAGCTTCTCACAACTCCCATCGTGGGAAAACACCCATGGCCTCATGATGCCCCCCCCCCCATTCATGAAGGGGCCATCAGGGACAGAAACTCCAACCTGAGCGATCGTCTGATCCTCGCCCTGACTTCAGATGCACGAGATCTCGATTCAGGTCTGTAGATTGTGCCTGGCATGGCCTCACCCAGAAACCTATGCCTAGCTTGTGTTCTCAGACTTTTGTCGTCAGACTACTGGCCCACAAGCCCTCCAGTTTGGCAATCCAGAACTACAATGCAGCACTCTGCCGGCCCTCCAGAAGAAAAACATTTTCCTCTGGGGCTACCCAGTAACCCCAAATGAGGATCAACCTGCACCGACCTTGGCTGTACCCCAAATACATAGGCTGACCAGGGCACTAATGCCCTTTCTGACACAGCCTGAGTCTGGAGCCCCTGGCCCCTCCCAGACAGCTGGCCGCACACTGAGCACATCCAGCCGCCATGGCCTTAGGTCGTCATCTCTTCCCAACCTCGGTTTTCAGGTTTCAGAACCTAGACCTTATCTCCAATCAGTGCCCAAGGTTGAAGGTGATGCAGAAATCAGAACTCCTTCCCCATGGCAAGAAACCTTGTGGTTGGCATGTTGTCCAACGTTCAGTGTCGTTGAAACCAGTATGGCCCATGAGGCCTCGCCAATGCTCGCGGACCACATTGGTCACAAACACACATTGTGACCCTCAGGCTGAGCCCAGTCCTCAAGTAAGGCCACTCAGTGGCTGGATGAAGAGATAGCATATTGGGCTTGCCATGCCCCTAGGCCCCAATTTTTAACCATAGTTCGGGTTGTCCCTTCAGTCTTCCCCACGGCTTGGCTTTGGAATTCCTCTTTTGGTGGGACACCTGAGGTTTCAAACCTGAAATGAGTCCTCCCATCCCACAGTTTGACGAAAAGCAATTGGGAATCGGGCCAAATCCTCAGAGAGGAAGATTTGTCCGTGGCCCATGAGGCCTCCCCGACATTCCCCGGCCATCGCTGATACAAAATCCAGAGACAAAAGCCTGAGCAAGCGCCTCAGACTCGCACTTTCTTCATATCCTGAAGATTTCTTCTCATGGTTTGTCGATCGGGCCTGCCATACATACGTACCCAAACCTAAGCTGGGTTTGTGTTTTCAGACTTCTGTCCTCAAAATTTTGGGCCACACACGCACCAGGCCGGGCGACTGGAGCCACACATTAGGACTCTGCCTACCAATCCATGGGAATTCTGCCCATTCCATGGTCCAAAATAGTACAAATTAGGAGAAACCTCCAAAGTCCCTGAGGCCATCCCAATAGTGTAGGTCGCCCGGAACAAACAAGGACTGTCTGACACCAGCTGATAATCGACATCCACTCATACCATAGATGGATGTCCCCAGAGACGAAGATTGAACCAGACAGGATCCTAGGCCATAATAGGATCCATTGCTTTGGGTTCCAGGCATGTGTCCTCAAAAGCCTGATTCCAATACGAGCATAGGGGTTTTCCTGAGGCACCCATCAGAACTCATCTCGTCTCCACAAGGAAACCTGTGCATGGGAGCCATGTCCAAAGCTTAGGAGAGTACTTCAGGGTCCCGGTGCCACCGCCCCATTCCAAGGCCCTCATGGACACAAAAACACATTAGGACCCATCCTCAGGAAAGTCCATTTCAACTCTGCCACCCCGGTTGCTCCGGCAGAGCCATCAGATCTAAACTGTCTTGTTGCTAGGAGACAATTGGAATGCGAGGCGGGCTTCCCAGGCATCCATTCGCGAACGGTGCTCTGGAGTCATTCCATATGGGATGTCCTGGAGCTGTCCAACAGGTCTCAATTGTCCCGCAGAAGGAATCCTTGAAGGGGGCATCCCACAACTCACAACGTGGGAAAACCTCAATGGCCCCGAAATTCCGCTACTTCATAAAGCGGCCGTCATGCACAGGAACTCCAACCTGAGCCAACATCTGATCCTCGCCCTGACTTCAGAAGCATGAGATAGTGTTTCAGATCTGCAGGGCGTACCTGCCGTGCCCTCGCCCTGAAACCCAAGTCTAGCTAGTCTTCTCAGACTTCCGTCCTCACACTCCTGGCCCCAAAGCCCTTAAGTTTGGCAATTCCGGACCCACAATGCAGCACTCTGCCTGCCCTCTAGAAAAAAAATAATTGCATCATGAGCTGCCCAGGCACCTTAAATGAGGGTAAACCTACACAGAACTCGACTTTAACCAAATTATATAGTCTAACCTGGGCGCTAATGCACTGTCGAACACAACCTGAGCCCGGACCTCCTGACCAACACCCAGAAAGCTGACCGCACACTGAACACAAAAAACCCGCCATGGCCTTAGGTCATCATCTCTTCCCTACCTCAGTTTTCAGGCTTCAGAACCGAGACCTTATCTCCAATCACTGCCCAGGGTTGAGTGTGATGCAGAAATCAGAACTCCTCCTTACCCATGGCAAGAATCCTTGTGGTTGGCACGTTCAGTGTAGGAGAAACCAGCATTCACCCTGAGGCCCCGCCCATTCTTGAGTGCGACGAGGGCATACACACGCATTGTGACCCTCAGCATGAGTCCTGTCCTCTAGTAAGTCCTCTCAGTGGCTGAAACATTTGATGTCATAATGGGCTTGACATGTCCCTAGGCCCCAATTTTTAACCAGTTTTCTGATTGTCCCGGTGCCCCTCCCCAGGACTCTACTCTGGAATCCATCATTTGGTGGGACACCTGAGGTTAAAAAAGAAAACAACAACAACAACAACAATTAAAAAAAACGGACTTCTTCCAGCCCACAGAATGAACGCAAACTCTTTGGAATGGGCCAAACCACCAGAGAGTAAGACTCGTCCATTTCCCATGAAGTCACCCAGAAATTCCACGACCATGAGTGACACGATATCAAGAGACAAAAACTTTAGCAGGAGCCTCACTCGCCCTTCTTTCAAATCCCGAAGAGTTCTCCTCATGGTCTGTAGATCAGTCCTGCCATACCTATGACCCGAAACATAAGCCGAGTTTGTGTTTTCAGACAACTGTCCAAACAGCCCTGGCCTACACAACCTACAGGCTCGGGCCCCTGGAGCCAAACCTGAGGACTGTACTTGCCCTCTCCAAGGGAATTGTGTGTGCCCATTCCAATGGCCACAACCCTTCTAGTAGGATAAACCTACAAAGTCCCTGCTCCATCTCAATAGTGGTGGCTTCCTAGGAAAAACAGGGGCAATCTGAGCCCAAGTGAGCACCTACCTGCACTCAGACCCATAGACAGATGTCCCCAGAGGTAAAAAGGAAAGAACAGGCCCCTAGGCACTAATCAGATCCATTGGTTTGGTTTCCAGGCATCTCTCCTAAGAGGCCTGGATTTCAAAAGCAGCATATAGCTGTTTCTTGACTCACCCATCAGAAAACATCTCATCTACATATGGGAATTTTGCACGTTGGAGCTGTGTCAAAGCCTCTGTTTAGGAGAACCCTTTAGGGCCCCAGTGCCACCGCTTCATTCCAAGGTCTCCATAGATACAAAAGCACGTTAGGACCCATCCCCAGGGGTGTCCATTTCAACTCAGCGTTTTCGGTAGCTCCCCACAGATCCAGGAGATCTAACCTGTCTTGTTGCTAGGAGACAGTTGGAATGCGAGGTGGGCTACCCAGCCATCCATCCTTAGAACCCTGCTCAGAATCATTGGCCTGGAGCCAAACAACAGGTCTCAATTGTCCTGCAGAAGACTCTCTGCAGTTTGCAGCTTCTCACAACTCCCATCGTGGGAAAACACCCATGGCCTCATGATGCCCCCCCCCCATTCATGAAGGGGCCATCAGGGACAGAAACTCCAACCTGAGCGATCGTCTGATCCTCGCCCTGACTTCAGATGCACGAGATCTCGATTCAGGTCTGTAGATTGTGCCTGGCATGGCCTCACCCAGAAACCTATGCCTAGCTTGTGTTCTCAGACTTTTGTCGTCAGACTACTGGCCCACAAGCCCTCCAGTTTGGCAATCCAGAACTACAATGCAGCACTCTGCCGGCCCTCCAGAAGAAAAACATTTTCCTCTGGGGCTACCCAGTAACCCCAAATGAGGATCAACCTGCACCGACCTTGGCTGTACCCCAAATACATAGGCTGACCAGGGCACTAATGCCCTTTCTGACACAGCCTGAGTCTGGAGCCCCTGGCCCCTCCCAGACAGCTGGCCGCACACTGAGCACATCCAGCCGCCATGGCCTTAGGTCGTCATCTCTTCCCAACCTCGGTTTTCAGGTTTCAGAACCTAGACCTTATCTCCAATCAGTGCCCAAGGTTGAAGGTGATGCAGAAATCAGAACTCCTTCCCCATGGCAAGAAACCTTGTGGTTGGCATGTTGTCCAACGTTCAGTGTCGTTGAAACCAGTATGGCCCATGAGGCCTCGCCAATGCTCGCGGACCACATTGGTCACAAACACACATTGTGACCCTCAGGCTGAGCCCAGTCCTCAAGTAAGGCCACTCAGTGGCTGGATGAAGAGATAGCATATTGGGCTTGCCATGCCCCTAGGCCCCATTTTTTAACCATAGTTCGTGTTGACCCTTCAGTCTTCCCCACGGCTTGGTTTTGGAATTCCTCTTTTGGTGGGACACCTGAGGTAACAAAACTGAAATGAGTCCTCCCATCCCACAGATTGACGAAAAGCAATTGGGAATCGGGCCAAATCCTCAGAGAGGAAGATTCGTCCATGGCCCATGAGGCCTGGCCGACATTCCACGGCCATCGCTGATAAAAATCCAGAGACAAAAGCCTGAGCAAGCGCCTCAGACTCGCACTTTCTTCATATCCTGAAGAGTTCTTCTCATGGTTTGTAGATCGGGCCTGCCATACCTACGTCCCCAAACCTAAGCTGAGTTTGTTTTCAGACAACTGTCTAAACAGCACTGGCCTACACAACCTACAGGCTCAGGCCCCTGGAGCCAAACCTGAGGAATGTACTTGCCTTCTCCAAGGGAATTGTTTGTGCCCATTCCAATGGCCACAACCCTTCTAATAGGATAAACCTCCAAATTCCCTGATCCATCTGAAAAGTGGTGGCTTCCCAGGAAAAACAGGGGCAATCTGAGCCCAAATGAGCACCTACCTGCACTCAGACCCTTAGACAGATGTCCCCAGAGGTAAAAAGGAAAGAACAGGCCCCTAGGCACTAATCAGATCCATTGCTTTGATTTCCAGGCATCTCTCCTCAGAGCCTGGATTTCAAAAGCAGCATATAGCTATTTCTTAATTCACCCATCAGAAAACATCTCATCTACACATGGGAAACTTGCACGTTGGAGCTGTGTCAAAGCCTCTGTTTAGGAGAACCCTTTAGGGCCCCAGTGCCACCGCTTCATTCCAAGGTCTCCATAGACACAAAATCACATTAGGACCCATCACCAGGGGTGTGCATTTCAACTCAGCATCCTCGGTAGCTGCCCACAGATCCAGGAGATCTAACCTGTCTTGTTGCTAGGAGACAATTGGTATGCGAGGTGGGCTACCCAGCCATCCATCCTTAGAACCCTGCTCAGAATCATTGGCCTGGAGCCAAACAACAGGTCTCAATTGTCCTGCAGAAGACTCTCTGCAGTTTGCAGCTTCTCACAACTCCCATCGTGGGAAAACACCCATGGCCTCGTGATGCCCCCCCATTCATGAAGGGGCCATCAGGGACAGAAACTCCAACCTGAGCGATCGTCTGATCCTCGCCCTGACTTCAGATGCACGAGATCTCGATTCAGGTCTGTAGATTGTGCCTGCCATAGCCTCACCAAGAAACCTAAGCCTAGCTTGTGTTCTTAGACTTTTGTCGTCAGACTACTGGCCCACAAGCCGTCCATTTGGAAATCCAGAACTACAATGGAGCACTCTGCCTGCCCTCCAGAAGAAAAACATTGTCCTCTGGGGCTACCCAGTAACCCCAAATGAGGATCAACCTGCACCGACCTTGGCATTACCCCAAATACATAGGCTGACCAGGTCACTAATGCCCTTTCTGACACAGCCTGAGCCTGGACCCCCTGGACCCTCCCAGACAGCTGGCCGCACACTGAGCACATCCAGCCGCCATGGCCTTAGGTCGTCATCTCTTCCCAACCTCGATTTTCAGGTTTCAGAACCTAGACCTTATCTCCAATCACTGCCCAAGGTTGAAGGTGATGCAGAAATCAGAACTCTTTCCCCATGGCAAGAAACCTTGTGGTTGGCATGTTGTCCAACGTTCAGTGTCGTTGAAACCAGTGTGGCCCATGAGGCCCCGCCCATGCTCGCGGGCCACATTGGTCACAAACACACATTGTGACCCTCAGGCTGAGCCCAGTCCTCAAGTAAGGCCACTCAGTGGCCTTTCTTCTCATGGTTTGTCGATCGGGCCTGCCATACCTACGTCCCCAAACCTAAGCTGAGTTTGTGTTTTCAGACTTCTGTCCTCAAAGTCTTGGGCCACACACGCTCCAGGCTGGGCGCCAGGAGCCACACATTAGGACTCTGCCTACCAATCCATGGGAATTCTGCCCATTCCATGGTCCAAAATCGTACAAATTAGGAGAAACCTCCAAAGTCCCTGAGGCCATCCCAATAGTGTAGGTCGCCCGGAACAAACAAGGACTGTCTGACACCAGCTGATAATCGACATCCACTCATACCATAGATGGATGTCCCCAGAGAAGAAGATTGAACCAGACAGGACCCTAGGCCATAATAGGATCCATTGCTTTGGGTTACAAGCATGTGTCCTCAAAAGCCTGATTCCAATACGAGCATAGGGGTTTTCCTGAGGCACCCATCAGAACTCATCTCGTTTCCGCAAGGAAACCTGTGCATGGGAGCCATGTACAAAGCTTAGGAGAGTACTTCAGGGTCCCGGTGCCACCGCCCCATTCCAAGGCCCTCATGGACACAAAAACACATTAGGACCCATCCTCAGGAAATTCCATTTCAACTCAGCCACCCCGGTTGCTCCGGCAGAGCCATCAGATCAAAACTGTCTTGTTGTTAGGAGACAATTGGAATGCGAGGCGGGCTTCCCAGGCATCCATCCGCGAACGGTGCTCTGGAGTCATTCCATATGGGATGTCCTGTAGGTGTCCAACAGGTCTCAATTGTCCCGCAGAAGGAATCCTTGAAGGGGGCATCCCACAACTCCCAACGTGGGAAAACCTCAATGGCCTCGAGATTCCGCTCCCTTCATAAAGCGGCCGTCATGCACAGGAACTCCAACCTGAGCCAACGTCTAATCCTCTCTCTGACTTCAGAAGCATGAGATATTGGTTCAGATCTGCAGGGGGTACCTGTCCTGCCCTCGTCCTGAAACCCATGTCTAGCTTGTCTTCTCACACTTCTGTCCTCAAACTCCTGGCCCCGAAGTCCTAAAATTTGGCAATTCCGGACCCACAATGCAGCACTCTCCCGGCCCTCTAGAAAAAAAAAAAAATATTGCCTCATGAGCTGCCCAGGCACCTTAAATGAGGATAAACCTACACAGCACTCGACCTTACCCAAATTATATAGTCTAACCTGGGCACTAATGCACTGTCGAACACAACCTGAGCCCGGACCTCCTGACCAACACCCAGAAAGCTGACCGCACACTGAGCACATAAAACCCGCCATGGCCTTAGGTCATCATCTCTTCCCTACTTCAGTTTTCAGGCTTCAGAAACGAGACCTTATCTCCAATCACTGCCCAGGGGTGAGTGTGATGCTAAAATCAGAACTCCTCCTTACCCATGGCAAGAACCCTTGTGGTTGGCACGTTGTCCAACATTCAGTGTAGGAGAAACCAGCATTCACCCTGAGGCCCTGCCCATTCTTGAGTGCGACGAGGGCATACACACGCATTGTGACCCTTAGCATGAGTCCTCTCCTCTAGTAAGTCCTCTCCTTGGCTGGACCATTAGATGTCATAATGGGCTTGACATGTTCCTAGGCCCCAATTTTTAACCAGATTTCTGATTGTCCAGTGGCCCCTCCCCAGGGCTCTACTCTGGAATCCCTCATTTGGTGGGACACCTGAGGTTAAAAAAGAAAACAACAACAAAAGAAAAAAAACAAAAAACAAAAAACGGACTTCTTCCAGCCCACAGAATGACCCCAAACTCTTTGGACGGGGCCAAACCAGCAGAGAGTAAGAATCGTCCATTTACCATGAAGTCACGCAGAAATTCCACGACCATAGTTCTGGTGGTCCCTTCAGTCTTCCCCACGGCTTTGCTTTGGAATTCCTCTTTTCGTGGGACACCTGAGGTAACAAAACTGAAAGGAGTTCTCCCATCCCACATTTTGACGAAAAAAAATTGGGAATCGGGCGAAATCCTCATAGAGGTAGATTCGTCCATGGCCCATGAAGCATCCCCGACATTCTACGGCCATTGCTGATACAAATTCCAGAGACTAATGCCTGAGCAAGCGCCTCAGACTCGCTCTATATTCAAATCTTCATGAGTTCTTCTCATGGTTTGTATATTGGGCCTGCCATACCGACGTCCCCAAAAAAAGCTGAGTTTGTGTATCGGAATCACAATCAGAAATCTGCATTCCACATGGCTGTAATGCTTGTTCTTCACATGGAGTCACACCTTCACGTGGGGAACCCTTCATGGCCCCTGATGCCACGCCAAAACATGAGTGCTGCTTGGGCACAAATTCACACTATGACCCTAGCATGAGCCCCATGTCAAAGAAAGGCCTGTCAGGTTCGGGACGAAGATCCTGCATATAGTACCTGCCATGCCCATAGGCACACAGGACTAACTAGATGGTGTGTATTCCAGTTGAAGGAACCCACTGCTGTGCTCTAGAGTCCCTCTCCTGGGGGGTTCTTTCTGGCAGAAAACAGTACTCTTCACTTCCCACAGAATGAACCCAAACACTTGGGAGCTTGGACAATCCCCCGAGAGGAAGGCTCTTCCTCGGCCCCTGAGGCAACCCCTACCCTGACCGGACACTGTGAACGCAACACCCAGAGACAAAAGCCTGAGCAACTGCCTCCCACTTGCCCTCCTTTGATATTCAGAGAATCTCCCCTCACGGACTGGAGATCAGGCCTGCCATTACCTTGGCCCCTTCCTGAGCCAAGTTTGCTTTTTCAGACATCAGTCCCCACAGTCCTGGCAAACACAGCCTCTAGGCTGGGTCCTCTGGAGCCATACAACAGGACCGTGCCTGCTCTCTCCTGGGAAACTGTGTCCATTCCTTTGGACACACACTTCCAGAATATGAGAAACCTCAAGGCGCCCGAGGACATCCCACTACTGGGAGCCTCCCTGGACACACAGGGGCATTCGGACACAAGCTGAGCAGCTACCTCCATGAAGGCATGCACACAGATGTCAACAGAGATAGAAGGTTGAGCCGGACAGGCCCTTAGGCCATAATCTCAACTCTTGCTTTGGGTTCCAGGTGTTACTCCTCAGAGGCTTTGGTTCGAAGAACAGGATATGGGGCTTTCCTGAGGCACTGAACAGAACTCCTCTCGTCTCCAAATGGGGAGCTTTCTGACTGGGGATGTATCAAAACCTTCAGGTAGTGCCCAAGCAGCACTTGAGTGCTGATTGGGAACAAATTCACACTGTGACCCTAGCATGAGCCACATGTCAAAGAAAGGCCTGTCAGGGCCTGGACAAAGAGCCCGCATATGGGGCTTGCCAAGCCCCTATGCACCCAATCCTCACCAGGGTTTGAGATTTCCAGTCGCCCCACCCGTACCTGGGGCTCTGATCTGGAATCCCTTTCTTGGAGAGACACATGAGCCAGACAACACGACTCCACCCTTCCCACAAAATAACCCCAAACTCTTGGGAGCTGGGACAAATCCCCAGAGAGGGATACTCGTCCACAGTCCCTGAGGCCACCGCTCCAATCCACGGCTATCCCGGACACAACATCCAGAGACAAAAGCCTGAAGGAACGACTCCCACTCGCCCTTGTTTCAGAGGCACAGGAGTTCCCTCTCGGGCTGTACCTCCGGCCTGCCATACCCTAGGCGCCACTCATAAGCTGACTTTGTGTTTTAAGACTTCTGTGCCCACAGCCTGGACCCACACACCTCCAGGCTAGGGCCTCTGGAGCCACAGCGAAAGTTTGTGCCTGCCCTCTCCAAGGAAAGTGTGCCCAATCCATTGACCACAACCCTACAGGTTAGGGAAAAGCTCCAAGGCCCCTGAGGACATCAATAGTGTAGGCCACCCTGGACTAGGGGGGCTCTCTGACACCAGCGGAGCAACTATATCCACTTAGACTCTCAGAAAGTGTCCCCAGAGACAGAAGGTTGAAATGGACAGGCCCCCAGGCCCTAATATGAACCTCAGCTTTGTTCCATGTGTCCGTTCTCAGAGGACTGTTTTCGTAGACCAGCACATGGGGCTTTTCTGATGCACCAAACAGCGGATCTCTCGTCTCCACATGGGCAGCTTTCTTACTGGGGATGTATCAAACCCTTCAGGTAGGAGAGTCTCGCAGGGCCACTGAACAACCAGCACATTCCAAGGTCTCCATGGACCCAAACGAACATTATGACGCATCCTCAGGAGAGGCCATTTCAACTCAGCCCCCTGGGTCGCGTGTTCCAGAGGCCCCAGATCAAACATATCTTATCGCTAATGGCCAATTGGAATGCGAGGCATGCTGTACAGGGATCCATCCTTCGAACCCTGCTCTCCAGTCCTTCCGTATGGTATGTCCTGGAGCCATGCAACAGGACTCGAATGTCCCGCAGAAGGAAACCTTGTGGTTTGGGGCAACCTCCAAACTCAGCGTGGGAAAACTTCCTTGGCCTCATGAGGCCCCCGCTTCATGAAGGTGCCATCATGGACACATACTCCAGCCTCAGCCAACGTCTGATCCTCAGCCTGACTTCAGATGCAGGAGATTTTGATTCAGCCTCTGCAGAATGGGCCTGCTCTGCCCTTGGCTCCAATCCTCACCCTAGCTTGTGTTTTCAGACTTCCGTCCTCTCACTCCAGGCCCACAAGCCCTCCCTACTGGGAATTCTGGGGCCACAATGAAGCACTCTGCCTGCCTCCCAGGAGAAAAACATTGTCTATGGTGCTGCCCAGAAACCCCAAATGAGGATCAAACTGCTTGGCCCTCGGCAACACCCCAATTGCATAGGCTACCATAAACACTGATGCTCTGAGGCAAATAGCCTGAGCCCAGACCTTCCAACAGACACCTACACAGCTGGCTGCACACCCAGCACATTGGACCCGCCACTGCCTTAGGCCACCATCCATTCCCAACCTGGGTTTTCAGTCATCGGAACCTAGACCTTATCTCCAATCCCTGCACAGGGGGGAACCTGATACACAAGTCAGAACCTCTCCTTCCCCATGGCAAGAAAACTTGCTACTGGCAGTGAGTCAAACCTTCAGTGTAGGAGAAAACGGCATGGCCCATGAGGCAACGCCCAAGCGTTAGGGCCGCCTTGGGCACAAACACACATTGTGACCCTCAGCGTGAGTACCTTATTCAAGTAACGCCTCTCAGTGACTGGACCAAGAGCCCGCATATGTGGCTTGCCATGCACATAGGCACCCAGGATTTACTAGATGGTGTGTATTTCAGTTCAGGGAACCCACTGCTGTGCTCTAGAGTCCCTCTCCTGGGGGGTCCCCTGTGGCAGAAAACAGTACTCTTTCCTTCCTACAGAATGAATCCAAACACTTGGGAGCTTGCACAATCCCCCGAGAGGAAGGCTCTTCCTCGGCCTCTGAGACAACCCCTACCCTGACCGGACACTGTGAACGCAACACCCAGAGACAAAATCCTGAGTGACTGCCTCCCACTTGCCCTCCTTTGATATCCAGAGGATCTCCCCTCACGTACTGGAGATCAGTCCTGCCATTACCTTGGCCACTAGCTGAGCCAAGTTTGCTTTTTCAGACATCTGTCCCGACAGCCCTGGCAAACACAGCCTCTAGGCTGAATCCACTGGAGCCATACCACAGGACCGTGCCTGATCTCTCCTGGGAAACTGTGTCCATTCCTTTAGACACACACCTCCAGAATATGAGAAACCTCAAGGCCCCCGAGGAAATCCCACTACTGGGAGCCTCCCTGGACACACAGGGGCATTCAGACACAAGCTGAGCAGCTACCTCCACGAAGGCATGCCCACAGATGTCAACAGAGATAAAAGGTTGAGCCGGACAGGCCCTTAGGCCGTAATCTCAACTCTTGCTTTGGGTTCCAGGTGTTACTCCTCAGAGGCTTTGGTTCGAAGAACAGGATATGGGGCTTTCCTGAGGCACTGAACAGAACTCCTCTCGTCTCCACATGGGAAGCTTCCCTGTTGGAGCTGTGTCAAACACCTCAGTTTGGAGAACCCTGCAGAGTCCCTGAGCCACCTCCACATTCCAAGTTCTCCCAGGCCACCAAGCCACAGTAGGACTCATCTTCAGGAGAGTCCATTTCAACTCTCCCCTCTGGGTAGCTCACCCAGGAGCCTGCAGATTGAGCCTGCCTTGTCCTGACGAAAGAGTGGGAATATGAGGTGGCGTTCCCAGGCATCCATGCTTAGACACCTGCTCTCGAGTCTTTCCATATGGGGCCTCTTGGAACCATCCAATAGGACTCGACTGTCGTGCAGAAGGAAACCTTGAGGTTTGGAGCAGTTCACAAATCCCATCGTAGGCAAACATCCCTGGCCTAATGAAGCCCTCACCCTTCAGGAAGAGGCCATGCTGGACAAAAACTCTAGCCTGAGGCACGTCTCATTGTTGACATGACCTCAGTGCAGGAGATCTCGATTCAGCCTCTGCAGAGTGGGCCTGCCGTGCCCTCGGTCCCAAACCTCACGCTAGCTTGTGTTTTCAGACTTCCTTCCTCACACTCCTGGCAAACAAGCCCTCCGGACAAGAAACTCCAGAACCAAAACCCAGCCCAGTGTCTGCCCAACGGAAGAAAAACGTTTCCCTGTGGGGCTCTCCAGAAAACCCAGATGAGGATCAACCTGCTCGGGCCTCGACGGACCTTGAACTGGATATGCTGCTCTGGGAACTCATGCTCTGTCTGACACAGCCTGAAACCAGACGTCCAGAGAGACAAGGAGACAGCTGGCCGCACACCCAGCACTTCGGACACGCCATGGTCTTATGCCGTCACCTCTTCCTAACCTTGGTTTTCAGATATCTGAACCTAGATATTATAACAATTCTCCACACAGCTGGGTATCGCAAGCACAAAACAGAACTCCTCCTTCCCCATGGCTGTCAAGCTTGCTCTTGGCATGGAGTCACACCTTCAGGGTGGGAGAAACCTTCATGGCCCCTGATGCCACGCCCAAACTTGAGTGCTGCTTGGGCACAAATTCACACTGTGACCCTCAGCATGAGCCCCATGTCAAAGAAAGGCCTGTTAGGACCTGGACCTAGAGCCCGCATATGGGGCTTGCCAAGCCCCTGTGCACCCAATCCTCACCAGTGTTTGAGTTTTCCAGTCGCCCCACCTGTACCTGGGCGCTGCTCTGGAATCCCTTTCTTGGAGAGACACATGAGCCAGACAACACGACTCCACCCTTCCCTCAAAATGACCCCAAACTCTTGGGAGCTGGGACAAATCCCCAGAGAGGGATACTCGTCCACAGTCCCTGAGGCCACCGCTCCAATCCACGGCTATCCCGGACACAACATCCAGAGACAAAAGCCTGAAGGAACGCCTTCCACTCGCCCTTGTTTCAGAGGCCCAGGAGTTCCCTCTCGAGCTGTACATCCGGCCTGTCATACCCTAGGCGCCACTCATAAGCTGACTTTGTGTTTTAAGACTTCTGTGCCCACAGCATGGAGCCACACAACCTCCAGGCTAGGGCCTCTGAAGCCACAGCGAAAGATTGTGCCGGCCCTCTCTAAGGAAAGTGTGTCCAATCCATTGACCACAACCCTACAGTTTAGGGAAAAGCTCCAAGGCCCCTGAAGCCATCAATAGATAGGCCACCCTGGACTAAGAGGGGCTCTCTGACACCAGCAGAGCAACTATCTCCACTTAGATTCTCAGACAATGTCCCCAGAGACAGAAGGTTGAAATGGACATGCCCCCAGGCCCTAATATGAACCTTAGCTTTGTTTCCATGTGTCCATTCTCAGAGGACTGTTTTCGTAGACCAGCACATGGAGCTTTTCTGAGGCACCAAACCAAGCATCTCTCGTCTCCACATGGGCAGCTTTCTTACTGGTGATGTATCAAACCCTTCAGGTAGGAGAGTTCTGCAAGGCCACCGAACAACCAGCACATTCCAAGGTCTCCATGGACCCAAACGCACATTATGACACATCCTCAGGAGAGGCCATTTCAACTCAGCCCCCTGGGTAGCGTGACCCAGAGGCAGCAGATCAAACATATCTTGTCGCTTATGGCCAATTGGAATGCGAGGAATGCTGTACAGGGATCCATCCTTCGAACCCTGCTCTCCAGTCCTTCCATATGGTATGTCCTGGAGCCATGCAACAGGACTCGAATGTCCCGCAGAAGGAAACCTTGTGGTTTGGGGCAACCTCCAAACTCAGCGTGGGAAAACTTCCTTGGCCTCATGAGGCCCCCGCTTCATGAAGGTGCCATCATGGACACATACTCCAGCCTCAGCCAACGTCTGATCCTCAGCCTGACTTCAGATGCAGGAGATTTTGATTCAGCCTCTGCCGATTGGGCCTGCTCTGCCCTTGGCTCCAATCCTCACCCTAGCTTGTGTTTTCAGACTTCCGTCCTCACACTCCTGGCCCACAAACCCTCCCTACTGGGAATTCTGGGGCCACACTGAAGCACTCTGCCTGCCTCCCAGGAGAAAAACATTGTCTATGGTGCTGCCCAGAAACCCCAAATGAGGATCAAACTGCTTGGCCCTCGGCAACACCCCAATTGCATAGGCTACCTTAAACATTGATGCTCTGAGGCAAATAGCCTGAGCCCAGACCTTCCAACAGACACCGACACAGCTGGCTGCACTCCTAGGACATTGGACCCGCCACTGCCTTAGGCCACCATCCATTCCCAACCTGGGTTTTCAGTCATCGGATCCTAGACCTTATCTCCAATCCCTGCACAGGGGGGAACCTGATGCACAAATCAGAACGTCTCCTTCCCCATGGCAAGAAAACTTGCTGCTGGCAGTGAGTCAAACCTTCAGTGTAGGAAAAATGACATGGCCCATGAGGCAACGCCCAAGCTTTAGGGCCGCCTTGGGCACAAACACACATTGTGACCCTCAGCGTGAGTACCTTATTCAAGTAACGCCTCTCAGTGACTGGACCAAGAGCCCGCATATGTGGCTTGCCATGCCCATAGGCACCCAGGACTAACTAGATGGTGTGTATTCCAGTTCAGGGAACCCACTGCTGTGCTCTAGAGTCCCTCTCCTGGGGGGTTCCCTGTGGCAGAAAACAGTACTCTTCCCTTCCCACAGAATGAACCCAAACACTTGGGAGCTTGGACAATCCCCCGAGAGGAAGGCTCTTCCTCGGCCTCTGAGACAACCCCTACCCTGACCGGACACTGTGAACGCAACACCCAGAGACAAAATCCTGAGTGACTGCCTCCCACTTGCCCTTCTTTGATATCCAGAGGATCTCCCCTCACGGACTGGAGATCAGTCCTGCCATTACCTTGGCCACTAGCTGAGCCAAGTTTGCTTTTTCAGACATCTGTCCCCACAGCCCTGGCAAACACAGCCTCTAGGCTGGGTCCTCTGGAGCCATACCACAGGACCGTGCCTGATCTCTCCTGGGAAACTGTGTCCATTCCTTTGGACACACACCTCCAGAATATGAGAAACCTCAAGGCCTCCGAGGACATCCCACTATTGGGAGGCTCCTTGGACACACAGGGGCATTCGGACACAAGCTGAGCAGCTACCTCCACGAAGCCATACCCACAGATGTCAACAGAGATAGAAGGTTGAGCCGGACAGGCTTTTAGGCCGTAATCTCAACTCTTGCTTTGGGTTCCAGGTGTTACTCCTCAGAGGCTTTGGTTCAAAAACAGGATATGGGGCTTTCCTGAGGCACTGAACAGAACTCCTCTCGTCTCCATATGGGAAGCTTCCCTGTTGGAGCTGTGTCAAACACCTCAGTTTGGAGAACCCTGCAGAGTCCCTGAGCCACCTCCACATTCCAAGGTCTCCCAGGCCACCAAGCCACAGTAGGACTCATCTTCAGGAGAGTCCATTTCAACTCTCTCCTCTGGGTAGCTCACCCAGGAGCCTGCAGATTGAGCCTGCCTTGTCCTGCTTAAAGAGTGGGAATATGAGGTGGCGTTCCCAGGCATCCATGCTTAGACACCTGCTCTCGAGTCTTTCCGTATGGGGCCTCCTGGAACCATCCAATAGGACTCGACTGTCGTGCAGAAGGAAAGCTTGAGGTTTGGAGTAGTTCACAAATCCCATCGTAGGCAAACCTCCCTGGCTTCATGAAGCCCCCACACCCTTCAGGAAGAGGCCATGCTGGACAAAAACTCTAGCCTGAGGCACGTCTCATAGTTGACATGACCTCAGTGCAGGAGATCTCGATTCAGCCTCTGCAGAGTGGGCCTGCCGTGCCCTCGGTCCCAAACCTCACGCTAGCTTTTGTTTTCAGACTTCCTTCCTCACACTCCTGGCAACAAGCCCTACGGACTAGGAACTCCAGAACCACAACCCAGCCCAGTGTCTGCCCAACGGAAGAAATACGTTTCCCTGTGGGGCTCTCCAGAAAACCCAGATGAGGATCAACCTGCTCGGGCCTCGACGGTCCCCGAACTGGATATGCTGCTCTGGGCACTCATGCTCTGTCTGACACAGCCTGAAGCCAGACGTCCAAACAGACAAAGAGACAGCTGGCCACACACCCAGCACTTCGGACACGCCATGGTCTTATGCCGTTACCTCTTCCAAACCTTGGTTTTCAGATATCTGAACCTAGACATTATATCAATTCTCCACACAGCTGGGTATCACAAGCACAAAACAGAACTCCTCCTTCCCCATGGCTGTCAAGCTTCCTCTTGGCATGGAGTCACACCTTCAGGGTGGGAGAAACCTTCATGGCCCCTGATGCCACGCCCAAACTTGAGTGCTGCTTGGGCACAAATTCACACTGTGACCCTCAGCATGAGCCCCATGTCAAAGAAAGGCCTGTCAGGACCTGGACCAAGAGCCCGCATATGGGGCTTGCCAAGCCCCTGTGCAATCAATCCTCACCAGTGTTTGAGTTTTCCAGTCGCCCCACCTGTACCTGGGCTCTGCTCTGGAATCCCTTTCTTGGAGAGACACATGAGCCAGACAACACGACTCCACCCTTCCCACAAAATGACCCCAAACTCATGAGGCCCCCGCTTCATGAAGGTGCCATCATGGACACATACTCCAGCCTCAGCCAACTTCTGATCCTCAGCCTGACTTCAGATGCAGGAGATTTTGATTCAGCCTCTGCCGATTGGGCCTGCTCTGCCCTTAGCTCCAATCCTCACCCTAGCTTGTGTTTTCAGACTTCCGTCCTCACACTCCTGGCCCACAAACCCTCCCTACTGGGAATTCTGGGGCCACACTGAAGCACTCTGCCTGCCTCCCAGGAGAAAAACATTGTCTATGGCGCTGCCCAGAAACGCCAAATGAGGATCAAACTGCTTGGCCCTCGGCAACACCCCAATTGCATAGGCTACCTTAAACACTGATGCTCTGTCGCCAATAGCCTGAGCCCAGACCTTCCAACAGACACCGACACAGCTGGCCGCACACCCAGCACATTGGACCCGCCACTGCCTTAGGCCACCATCCATTCCCAACCTGGGTTTTCAGTCATCGGAACCTAGACCTTATCTCCAATCCCTGCACAGGGGGAACCTGATGCACAAGTCAGAACCCCTCCTTCCCCATGGCAAGAAACCTTGCTCCTGGCCGTGAGTCAAACCTTCAGTGTAGGAGAAAACGGCAAACCTGCCGGGCCTCATGAAGCCTCCCATATCCTTCAGGGAGAGGCCATCATGGACAAAAACTCTAGCTTGAAGCACGTCTCATAGTAGATATGACCGCAATGCAGGAGATCTTGATTAAGCCTCTGCAGAGTGGCCTGCCGTGCCCTCGGTCCCAAACCTCATGCTAGCTTGTGTTTTCAGACTTCCTTCCTCACACTCCTGGCAAACAATCCCTCCAGAGTAGGATTTGCAGAACCACGAGCCAGCCCAGTGACTGCCCACCGGTAGAAAACGTCTCCTTGTGGGGCTCTCCATAAACCCAGATGAGGATCAACCTGCTCTTGCCTCGATGGCACTCAGATTTGATAGGCTGCTCTGGGCACTAATGCTCTGCCTTTCACAGCCTGATGCCAGACGTCCAGACAGGCAAGGAGACAGCTGGCCACACACCTAGCACTTCTGACACGCCATGGTCTTATGCCGTTATCTCTTCCTAACCTTGGTTTTCAGATATCTAAACCCAGATATTATATCAATTCCCCACACAGTTGGGCATCTGAATCACAAATCAGAACTCCTTCTTCCCCATGGCTGTAAGGCTTGCTCTTGGCATGGAGTCACACCTTCAGGGTGGGAGAAACCTTCATTTCCCCTGAAACCACGCCCAAACTTGAGTGCTGCCTTGGGCACAAATTCACTCTGTGACCCTCAGCATGAGCCCAATATCAAAGAAAGGCCTGTCAGGGCCTTGACCAAGAGCCCTCATATGGGGGGTGCCAAGCCCCTATACACCCAATCCTCACCAGTGTTTGAGTTTTCCAGTCTCCCCACCCGTTCCTGGGGCTCTGCTCTGGAATCACTTTCTTGGAGAGACACATGAGCCAGACAACAGGACTCCACCCTTCCCCCAAAATGACCCCAAACTCCTGTTAGCTGGGACAAATCCCCAGAGAGGGATACTTGTTCACAGTCACTGAGGCCACCCCCAACAATCTACGGCTATCCTGGACGCATCCATAGACAAAAGCCTGAAGGAATCTCGCCCTTGATTCACAAGCCAAGGAGCTCACTCTCTATCTGTACATCCGGCCTGCCATACCCTCGGCGCCACTCATAAGCTGAGTTTGTGTTTTCAGACTTCTGTGCCCACAGCCTGGACCCACACACCCTCTAGGCTAGGGCATCTGGAGCCACAGCGAAAGTTTGTGCCTGCCCTCTCCAAGGAAAGTGTGCCCAATCCATTGACCACAACCCTACAGGTCAGGGAAAAACTCCAAGGCCCCTGAGGCCATCCTGATAGTGTAGGCTGCCCTGGACTAAAAGGGGCCCTCTGACACCAGCTGAGCCATTATCACCACTTAGACTCTCAGACAGTGTCCCCAGAGACAGAAGATTGAAATGGACAGGCCCTTAGGCCCTAATATGAACCTTAGCTTTAGTTTTCATGTGTCTGTCCTCAGAGGACTGGTTTCGTATACCAGCATATTAGGTTTTTCTGAGGCTCCAAACCAAACCTCTCTCGTCTCCACATGGAGTGCTTTCTTACTGGATCTGTATCAAACCCTTCTGGTCGGAGAATTCTGCAGGGCCACAGTACAACCATCACATTCCAAGGTCTCCATGGACAGAAACACACATTATGACGCATCCTCAGGAGAGGCCATTTCAACTCAGCCCGCTGGTTAGCTTGCCCCAGAGCCAGCAGATCAAACATATCTTGTCGTTAATGGCCAAAGGGAATGCGAGGCATGCTGTTCAGGGATCCATCCTTTGAACCCTCCTCTTCAGTCCTTCCGTATGGTATGTACTGGAGCCACTCAACAGGACTCGACTGTCTTGCAGAAGGAAACCTTGTGGTTTGTGGCAACCTCCAAACTCAGCGTGGGAAAATTTCGTTGGCCTCATGAGGCACCTGCTTCATGAAGGTGCTATCAAGGGCACAATCCAACCTCAGCCAACGTCTGATCCTCAGCCTGACTTCAGATGCATGAGATATCCTTTCAGCCTTTGCAGAGTGTGCCTGCTCCCAACCTCACCCTATCTTTTGTTTTCAGACTCTACCCTAGCACTCCTGGCCCAAAAGCCCTCATGATTGGGAATTCTGGTTCCAGAACGAAGCACTCTGCCTGCCCCCCAAAGAAAAACATTGTCTATGGCATTGCTCAGAAACCCCAAATGAAAATCAACCTGCTCAGCCCTCGGCAACACCCCAATTGCATAGGCTACCCTAAACACTATGCTCTGTCTTACATAGCCTGAGCCCAGACCTTGTGAGAGACATTGAGACAGTTGGCTTCACACCCAGCACATCGAACCTGCCATGGGTTAGGCCATTTCATCCCTTCCCATTGACCTGGGTGTCTTCCTGGAGGTATATTCTGAGGCTGTGTCAGACTATGCATTTTTTCTGGAGCTTCCTATGGAATTGGGGTGGTATTAGGGGCCTTGCAATTTTCTCTTAATCTGGTGGGTTGGGAAACTGAGACAGGCTGACATTCCTTGGGAGAGCTGGCCCAGTGCTGTTGTGTGTTCCTGGAGGCCCCATCCTGGAGGGCATATGGGTCAGGACTCTGGGTCCAAAGTCTTCAGACACAAACTCGGGTAAGAGTTAAGCTCGAGGTGATGGCAGACCCAATCTGCAGACCCTGAGCGAAGCATCTCCAGATATGAAATTCGGACGGCTGTGAAGCAGGAGCACAGTCTTTTCTGTCTGACTTGTTTGTCTATGATGGCCACGAAATGAAGGGGTGGCCTCATGGGTCCATGTGAGATTCTACCTCTCTGGGAATTCTGCTCGGCACCCAAGAGTTTGGTGTATTTCTGGGGGATGGGAGGAGCGCAGTTTTCTGAGTCAGGGATCCCGTCCAAACAGCCATTCCAGAGATGGGTCCTGGGTTCTGGAGCCTGGATCACCGCAACAAGGCTTAGGATTTGGGCCTAGGGTCTTGCTCTATGTTTTCCTGGTACAGCTCCCGAGTGTTCTTGTTGGAAATGGGTCTCATTCTGAGGGTCACAATGCCTGTTTTTGCCCAGATGCCCATGCTGAGTGGGTGTGACCTCATGGGCTATGCACTTGGCTCCCACTCTGAGGGTTGGACTGCCATCTCAACATTCAGTTTTCCTGCCATGGGGAAGGAGGTGTACTTTTTTATGCTTCAGGTTCCCCCATGGGCAGGAACTTGAGCTAAGTTCTGGGACAGGTGCCTGAATACCCAGTTCACTTTGAGATGAGGTCCTCGGGCCAAGGCAGGCCCCACCTGCAGAAAATGAGGCCTGCTTTCTGGGTGGCTGTCAGGAGCTCGGGCTCGAGCTGTGTCAGACAGAACATTTGTGGAGAGTTCCGCCTATGATATTGGGGTGCTTTTGAGAGCTGTGCAACTGGATCCTCATGGGGGATTTTTGCACAGACCCTTTTTTCACTTCTTCTATCTGGTGAGCAGGCAGATGGCTGCATTACGGCTCCAGAATATCCAAGTTGGAGGGTTTGCAGGCGAGGAGTGTGAGGACAGAAGTATGAAAACATAAGCTACGGTTACGCTCAGTGCCGAGCACATGTCTATTCCAATGTACAGCAGTTGTTTCGAGATCTTCAGCACCTGGGCGAGGGGAAGATGTCTGCTCACGCTGGAGTTTGTATCCATGATGGCCAACAAATGGTGGGGAGGCCTCAAGAATTCTTGGAGATTTTTCCAAGCTGGAGCTTGTGAGCTGCTCCAAACATCAAGGTGTCCTACTAAGGGACAGCAGAAGTCTTCTTACAGGGCTCCAGGGTCCCCCATATGGAAGATTCGATAGCAATGCTCTCTGAATGGAGGCCTGGGAAGCCAATCTCTTGTTACCATTGCAGCTGAGGAACAGGGTAAGCTTGAACCAATGACACTGATTCCAAGTTCCAAGTGATTTGCTTTGATGGAAGTTCTCAGTCTAACAGGTTCCAATGCTGCTTGGTGTCCAGGGAGACCTTAGAATGTGGTGGCGGCTCTCTGACCATTGAGGATTCTCTATCCTTAGGATTAGACCCAGTACCCAGGAGCCAGGTTTCCTTCTTGGGACAGGAGGTGTGCTCTTGTATGGCTCACGGACCACAGGTTGGACCATATGCTTGAATTTCCAGAACAGCCCTCTAGGGAGAGAGACCTCAAAACATAAGCTAGGGTTCTGATGAGGTTTTAGGGCCATGGAAGTTTCAATCTTCGGACTAAGTGCCATTGGCCTGCATGTCATCCTGGAGGTAGGTGCTGAGGCTGTGTCAGGCTGTGCACTTTTTCCAGAGTGGCCTATGATATTGGGGTGCAGTCAGGGGCCTTGCAGTTTTCTCCTAATCTGGACATTTTGGGAAACTGAGATGGGCAGGGTTTCCTCAGGAGAGCAGGGCCAGTGATGTCATGTGTTTCTCGAGGCCCCATCCTGGAGGTCATGTGTGTCAGGACTTTGGGACCAAAGACTTTAGACACAACCTCGGATAAGAGATAGGAGTGAGGTGTTGGCAGTCCGAATCTGAAGACCCTGAGGGAAGCTCCTCGGGATTTGAAATTCAGGTGGCTGGGAGGGAGGAGCACAGGCTTTTCTGTCTGGATTTTGTGTCTAGGATGGCCACTAAATGGAGGGGTGACCTCATGTGTCCATGGGATATTCTTCCACTCTGGTGATTCTGCTTGGCACCCAAGAGTTTGATTTCTTTCTGGGGAAGAGGAAAAGACTGTATTCCATCTCTGGGATCCTGTCCAAACAGGGATTCCAGAGATGGTTTCTGTGTCCAGACACTGGGAAAACTTAACCAAAGCTTCGATTTGGGTTCCTGGTCCAGATCCCAAGGGGGATCTTTGGAAAGGGGTCTCACTCTGAGGGTCACAATGCCTGTTTGTGCCCAGCTGCCCATCCTGTGTAGGCGTGGTCTCATGGACCATGCACCTGGTTCCCACTCAGCGTTGTACAGCCATCTCAACATTCAGTTTTCTGGCCATGGGGAAGGAGGAGCACTCTTTTGTGCTTCCGAGTCCCCTATGGGCAGGAATTTGAGCTAAGTCTGGGACAGGTACCTGAATATCCAGGTTGCTTCAAGATGATGGCCTCGGGCCAAGGTTGGACCCACCTGGAGGATATGGGGCCCACTATCTGGGTGGCTGACAGGAGGTCGGGGATCAGGCGGTGTCAGACAGACAATTTATGCAGAGGTCGGTCTATTATATTGGGGTGACATTGAGGGCCGTGCAGGAGGATCCTCATGTGGGTTTCTGCGAAGAACCATAGGGCACTTCTTCTTTCTGGTGGGAAGGCAGAAAGCTGCACTGTGGCTTCAGAATTCCCAATATTGAGGGCTTGTAGGCGAGGAGTGTGAAGACAGAAGTCTGAAAACACAAGCCAGGGATAAGCTCAGTGCCGACCACAGGACCATTCCATTGTGCAGTGGTTGTTTCGAGATTTCCAGCACCTGAGTATGGGCGAGGGTCAGATGTCTGCTCACGCTGGGTTTGCATCCATGATGGTCAACGAATTGTGGGGTGGCCTCAAGAATTCTTGGAGATTTTCCCAAGCAGGACCTTGTGAGCTGCTCCAAACAGCAAGGTGTCCTACTGTGGGACAGGGGAAGTCCGCTTACAAGGCTCCAGGGTCCCCCATATAGAAAGATTCGACAGCAGAGGTCTCTGAATGGGGGCCTGGGAAGTCTTCCTTGCATGACCATTGCAGCTGAGGAACATTGCAGGCTTGATCTGCTGGTTTTTGTTCAAATTTCCAAGTGATCTAAGTTGACGGATGGTCTCAGTCTAATGAGTCACAATGCTGCTTGGTGTCCAGGGAGACCTTAGAATGTGGTGGTGAGGGTGCCTGGGTGGCTCAATGGGCTAAGCCGCTGCCTTCGGCTCAGGTCATGATCTCAGGGTCCTGGGATTGAGTCCCGCATCGGGCTCTCTGCTCAGCAGGGAGCCTGCTTCTTCCTCTCTCTCTCTCTGCCTTCCTCTATGCCTACTTGTGATCTCTGTCTGTCAAATAAATAAATAAAATCTATATAAAAAAAAGAATGTGGTTGTGGGTCTGTGGCCATGCAGGATTCTCCTACCTGAGGGTTAGACCCAGTTCCCAGGAGCCAGGTTCCCTTCTCGGGACAGGAGGGGTTCTCTTGTATGGCTCAGGGACCACATGTCGGATCATATGTTGGATTTCAAGACCAGGCCTCTGGGCACAGAGGCCTGAATATCTAGGCTAGGGTTCTTATGAGGTTGTAGGGGCATGTCATCCTCAACCTTCGGACTTAGGGACTTTGACCTGTGAGTCTTCCTGGAGGTAGATGCTCAGGCTGTGTCAGACTGTGCATTTTTTCCAGAGTGGCCTATGAAATTGGGGTGGGCTCAGGGGCCTTGCAGGCTTTTCCTAATCTGGAGGGTTTGTGCAACTGAGACGGCAGAATTTCATCCAGAGATCAGGCCCAGTGATGTAGTGTGGTTCTGTCAGCCCCATCCTGCAGGGAATGTGGTTAAGGGCTCTGGGACCAAAGTCTTCAGACACAAAATTGTGTATCAATTAGGAGGGAGGTGATGGCAGCCCCGATCTGCAGACGCTGAGGGCAGCTCCTCAGGATTTGAAATTCGTGTGGCTGGGAGGCAGGAGCAAAGGCTTTTCTGTCTGGATTGTGTCTAGGATGGCCTTGGAATGGTGGTGTGTCCTCATGTGTCCATGGAATATTCTACCTCTCTGGGGATTCTGCCCAGCACCCAAGAGTTTGGTGTCTCACTGGGAAGGAGAGAGCGTGGTTTACTGTTTCACGGTTCCCGTCAACACAGGGATTCCAGAGATGGGTTATAGGTCCCTGTGCCTGGATAACCCTACAAAGGCTTAGTATTTGGGCCTAGAGGCTTGACTGCCTGGCTCTGTGGGGCTTTGGTTCAGCTCCCATGGAGACTTGTAGGAAATGGGTCTCAGGGTAAGGGTCACAATGCCTGTTTTTGCCCAGATGCCCATCCTGAGGGGCATTGGCTCTTGTTCCATGCACCTGGATCCCAATATGAGGGTTGGACCACCATATCAACATTTAATTTTCCTTCTATGAGGAAGGAGGAGTACTCTTTTGTGCTTCAGATTCCCCCATGCACAGTAATTTGAGCTATGTTCTGGGACTGGTACGTGAATAACCAGGTTGGTTTGAGATGAAGGACTCAGGTCAAGGCAGGTCACACCTGCCAGATATGGGTCCCGCTATCTAGGTGGCTACCAGGAGGTCGGGGCTCGAGCTGTGTCAGACAAAGCATTAGTTCACAAGGTGGCCTATGATATTGTGGTGCTATAGAGGGCTGTGCTGGTGGAACCTTATATGGAGTTTCACGCAGACCCATAGGGCACCTCTTTTTTCTGGTGGGCAGGCAGAAGGCTGCATTGTGGCTCCCAAATTCCCAATATGGGGGACTTGAAGGCGAGGAGTGTGAGAACAGAAGGCAGAAAACACAATCTATGCTTAATCTCAGTGCCGAGAACATGGCCGTTCCAATGTGCAGTGATTTTTTTCGAGATCTCCAGCATCTGAGTACAGGCGAGGGTCAGATGTCTGCTCATGATAGAGTTTGTATCTATCGTGGCCAACAAATGAAATATCCAGCACCTGAGTAAAGGTGGATTTCAGACGTTTACGCACACTGGAGTTTGTGTCTCTGATGACCGAATGGAGGAGTGGCATCAAGAGGCTGATGCATGTGAGATGCTCCAAACAGCAAGGTTGTTTTTTCTACTGGACAGTTAGAGTCTGGTATGTTTTCTGCAGGGCCCCCCATGTGAAAAGTATGGGTAGCAGAGCCCTTCCACATGGATGCCTGGAAAGCACACCTCCATTGACCAATGCAGCTGAGGAACATGCAGGTTCTTTACGGTGCTTCTGGGGCGAAGCACCAAGGTCTTGAGTTGACATGGAATCTCTTGAAGATGGGTTACAATGCTGGTTTTTTTTTTACCAGGTAGATCTTAGAATGTGTTGGTGGCTAAGGTGCCTGCAGGATTCTCCTACCCTGAGGGTTTAACACAGGTCGAAGAGCACGGTTACCTTCTGGGGACAGGAGATGTAGTGTTTTGTGGCTCAGGGACCACATGCCGTATCATAAGTTCCTATTCAAGAACAGGCCTCTGAAGACAGATGCCCGACAACCTAATCTAGGGTTCCAATGAGTCCCAGGGGCATGAGAGGTTCAATCTTCAGACTTAGAAAGTTGACTTGGGTGTCTGCCAGGATGTAGGTGATCAGGGAGTTTCAGACTGCGCACTTATGTCCAGAGTAACCTCCAATATTGGGGTGGCCACAGGGACCTTGAATGTTTCAACCAACTCTGGAGGGTTTGGTTAACTGACATGCACAATTTCCATGGGGATGGCAAGCACAGTCCTGTGGTGTGGCTCCAGAGACTCCACCCTGGAGGGCATGTGAGCCATGGTTCTGGGAGGGAAGTCTGCAAACACAAACTCGGGTTAGGTTTAGTGGCTAGGTTATCGCAGGGCAATGTGTAGACCTGGAAGGCTACTCGTCAGGAACAGTAACTGGAATGACCCGAAGGCGGAAGCACAGGCTTTTATATCTGGATTGTGTGTCTAGGGTGACCTCAGAATGTAGCTGTGGCCTCATGGGTCCATGGGAGATTTTTCCTCTAAGGATACAGGCGGCTCCCAATATTTTGATGACTTTTTGGTATGGGAAGACTGCTATTTTCGATCTTAGGTGTGCCCCAAAACAGGGATTCCAGGGATGGGCTCTGGGTCTAGGCGCCTGGAAAATCCCACCAAGGGTTGGGATTTGGGCTTATGGGCAGACCAGGCCTGCAATGCAGGATCTTGGTGGTGCAACTGAGAGGGCTTGTTTGGAAACATGCTCAGGCTGAGCATTACAATGCCTGTTTGTGCCCAGGGTGGCCCTCAGGAGTGGGCGTGGTCCCATTGTCCATTTTCTGGCTCCCACACTGAGGGATGGACACACATTCCAATGGCCAGGTTTCCAGCCATGGGGAAGGAGGAAATATCTATTGTGCTTCATGTTCCCCCATAGGCAGGGATTACAGCAAAGGTCTGGGGACAGATGCCTGAATACCAAGGATGCATAGAGATGACAGATTTGGGCCATGGCCGTTCTCACATGCTGGATATGGGCCCCGCTCTCTGGGTGGCTGACACGAGGTCTGGGCTCAGGCTGTGTCAGACACAGCACAAGTGGCCAGAGAAGTCTATATATTGGGGTTCTCTCCAGGGCCGAGTAAATTGATCCTCATGTAGGGTTTCTGGCGAGACTCACGAAGCACTTCCTTCTGTGGGGCAGGCAGAATGCTGCCTTATGGATCCAGAATTCCCTATCAAGAGGGTTTGGGGACAAATAGGGTGAGAATGCAATTGTAAACACCAGCTATGCTTAAATTGATTGCCAAGCGGAAGTCAGTTTCAATGTGCAGCAGCTTATACGAGATATCCAGCACCTGAGTAAGGGCAGATGTCAGATATTTGCTCACACTTGAGTTTCTGTCTAGGATGACGACTAATGGAGGGGTGGCTTCAGGAGGCAATGGAGGATTACCCACGCTTAAGATTGTGAGATGCTCCAAACAACAAGGTTTCCTTCTAATGGACAGGAGGAGTCTGTTTTTTTTTCCTCCAGGGTCCCTCAAGTGGAAGTTTGCGTAGCAGAACCCTCCCGCATGGATGACTGGAAAGCACACGTCCAATGACCATTGCAGCTGAGGAACATGACAGGTTCGTTTTGGTGGTTCTGGTGCCAAGTACCAAGGCCTTGAGTTGACTTGGAATCTCTTACAGATGTGTCCCAAAACTGGTTTGTTACAAGGGAGGTCTTAGAATGTTTTGGTGCTATGGGCCACGCTGAGGGTTTGGCACAGGTCGATGTGCACAGTTTCCATCTTGGGAGAGGAGATGTTCTGTTTTGTGGCTCAGGGTACATATGTTGTATCCTGACTTGGTATTCAAGAACAGGCCTCTGAGGATTGATGCTGGCAACCTAATCTAGAGATCCAATGATGTCCTTGGTGCCCATCAGGTTCAATTTTCTTACTAAGGACCATTGATATGGTTGTCTGACTGGATGTAGGTGATCAGGGTGTTTCAGACTGTGCATTTGCATCCAGAGCCACTTCCACTATTGGGGTGGGCTCAGGGGCCTTGCAGGTTTCTCCTAACTTGGAGGCTTTGGGGAACTGTGATGGGCACAGTTTCCTTGGGGATGGCAGGCCCAGTCCTCTGGTAAGGCTTCAGAGACCACCTCCTTGAGGATATGAGAGCCATGGTTTTGGGAGGGAAGTCTGCAAACACAAATTTGGGTCAGGGATAGTGGCAAGGTGATCGCAGGTCCAATGCATAGACCTAGAAGGCATCACGTCAGGAACTGTAATTAGGGTGACTGAAAGCTGGTAGCACAGGCTTTTCTATCTGGATTGTGTGTCCAGGATGGGCTCTGAATGTAGACGTGGTCTCATGGTTCAATGGGAGACTTTTCCTCTCTAAGGATCCTGGTGGATCTCCATAGATTGGTGGTTTTTCAGAGAAGAAAAGAGTGCTCTTTTCCATCTTAGGGGTGCTCCAAAACAGGGAAGAATGCTGTTTTCCAACTTAGGCTTATGCCAAAACAGGGATTCCAGAGACGGGCTCTGGGTCTGGGTGCCCGGATATCCCACCAAGTGTTAGGATTTGGGCCTAGGGGCATCCCAGGCCTGCAATGCAGGATCCTAATGGTGTAACAGAGAGGGCTTGTTTGAAAGCATGCTCAGGCTGAGGGTCATCATGCCTCTTTGTGCCCAGGGGGGCCCTCAGGAGAGGGCGTAGTCTCATTGGCCATATAGCTGGATCCCACTTTGAGGTTTGGACACCCATTGCAACAGCCAGGCTTCCTGCAATGGAAAGAGGAGTTCTCTATTGTGCTTCAGGTTCCCCCATTGACAGGGTTACAGGAAAGGTCTGTGGAAAGTTGCCTTAATACCAAGGATGTGTACAGATGACAGGCTAAGAATTCCCAGGTAACAAAACAGCATTGTTACCCATATTCATGACATTCCATGTAGAAATAAGACCTTAGAACTTCGCCCCAGAGCCACCAGAATGAACTTGCCATGTTCCTAAGCTGCAATGGTCAGTGGAGGTGTGGTTTCCAGGCAACCATATGGGGGTGCTCTGCTACACAAACTTTGCAATTGGCGGGGACCCTTGAGACAAAAAAACAGAATGCCCCTGTCCGGTAGAAGGAAACCTTCTGTTTGGAGCATCTCACAAGCCCCAGCGTGGGAAATCCTCCATTTCCTCTTGAAGCCACCACTCCATTTGTCAGTCATCATAGACACAAACTCCAGCATGAGCAAACATCTGACATCCGCCCTTACTCAGGTGCTGGATTTCAATTCGATCGCTGCACACTGGAACTGCCTTTAGTTTGACTGAATTAAGCCATAGCTTGGGTTTACAATTCCATCCTCAGCCTACTGGTCCACAAGCCCTATTGTGAGGGAATTCTGGAGCTACAACACAATATTCTGCCTTCCCCATAGAAAGAAAAAGGGCCTGGAGAGTCTGCCCAGAAACTCCATATCATGGTCAATCTTCTCGGTGCTAGACGGAACCCTGATTCATAGGCTGCCCTGGGCACTAGTGCTGTGTCTGACATAGCCGGAGCCAGGACCTAGTGTCAGCCACTGAGAGATCAGGGCCCATATACAGCATGTGAGACCAGCTATGGCCCAAGTCTGTCTTCTCTTCTATTCTTGGTATTCAGGCATCTGTACCCACACCTTTGCTGAAATCCTTGCCATTGGGGGAACCTGTAGCACAATAGAGAACTCCTCCTTCCCCATGGAAGGTATTCTGACAGTTGGGATAGTTGCTCAACCCTCAAAGTGGAAGGCAGCTCCATGGCCAAGGAGACCATGTGCACTCATGATGGCTTCCCCGGGCACAAGCAGGCATTGTGACCTCAACCTGAGCATGCTTTCAACCAAACGCTCTCAATTGCATCTCTGGGACCCCGAATTGCAGGCCTAGTACACACCTAGGCCCAAATCCTAACCCTGGTGGGATTTTACAGGGGCCCAGACACAGAGCCCATCTCTGGAATCCCTATTTTGGGGGACCCTTAAGATGGAAAACAGCACTCTTCCCTTCCCCGAGATAGTCACCAAACTCTTGGTAGCCACCAGGATCCTTGAGTGGAAAAATCTGCCATAGACCCATGAGAACACACCTGCATTCCGAGGCCATCCTGGACATACAATCCAGATACATATCATGTGCTATCACCTTTGAGTCATCGGATTTACAGTTCCTGACGAGCTGCCTTCCAGGTCTATGCATTGGGCCTGCAATCACCTTGCCATTAACCTAAACTGAGTTTGTGTTTGCAGACTTCCTTCCTAAAACCATGGCTCACTTGACCTCCAGGTTCTGGCATCTGAAGCCACACCACAAGACTGTGCATGAGATCCTCAAGGAAACTGTGCCCATCACTTTTGCCCGATACCTTTAGATTAGGAGAAACCTGCAAGGCCCCTGAGCGCAGCCAAATAATGGAGGCCGCTCTGGGCACAAATGCACAGTCTGAGACACCCTGATCACCTCCATACAGGCAGACACCCAAGTCAATGCTCCTGAGTCAGAAGATTGAACCTGACATGCCCCGAGGACTTCATTGGCACACTAGATTAGGTTTACAGGTATCTGTCGTCAGAGGCCTGCTCTGGAATATCAACTTATGATAAAATATATAGTCCCTGAGCCACAGAACAGAATATGTCCTCCCCAAAAAGGAAGCCATGCTCCTGGAATTGTGTCATACCCTAAGGGTATTTGGATCCTGAATGGCCCCTTAGCAACCAGCACATTCTATGATATTCCTGGTAACAAACCATCATTGTGCCCCATCTTCATGAGACTCCATGTCAACTCAAGGTCTCGATATATTGCCCCAGAGCCACCAGAATGCACCTGCCATGTTCCTCAGCTGCAATGGTCAATGGAGGGGTGATTTCCAGGCATCCCTGTGGGGTTCTCTGCTACAAAACTTTCCACATGGAGAAACCAGAGAAAACAAACCAGACTTCTCCTGTCCGGTAGAAAGAAACTTTGCTATTTGGAGCATCTCACAAGCCCCAGCATGGGAAATCCTCCATGGTCTCTTGACGCCACCCTTCCATTTGTGGGTAATCACAGACACAAATTCCAGTGTGAGCAAACATCTGACATCCACCCTTACTCAGGTGCTGGATATTCGAAACGGCAGCTGCACACTGGAACTGCCTTTTGCTTTTCACTGAACTTAACCATAGCTTTGTATTACTGTTCTATCCTCACCACACTGCTCCACAATATCTCTTGATAGGGAATTCTGGAGCCACAACGCAGTATTCTGCCTTCCACATAGAAAGAAGAAGGACCTGTTGAGTCTGCCCAGAAACTGCACATGAGGATCAATCTACTCAGACCACGAGGCAACCCTGATTAATAGATTTCCCTGACCACTAGTGCTGTGTCTGACAGAGTCTAAGCCCCGACCTCGTTTCAGCCACCCAGAGGTGAGGACCCATATTTAGCATGAGAGATAGGCAATGGCCCTGGGCCATCATCTGAACCCATCCTTGGTATCCAGTCATCTGTCCCCCAAACTTTGCTGGAATTCCTGCCAATGGCGAACCTGAAACACAATAGAGAACACCTCCTTCCCCATGGCAGGAATATTGGCTGTTGGGATGGTTGTCCAACCCTCAGCGTGGGAGCCAGCTGCATGGCCAAGGAGACCATGCCCAATCCTGAGGGCCGACATGGGCACAGGCAGGCATGGTGATCCTCAGCCTGAGCATGTTTTCAAACAAACACTCTCAGTTGCTCCTCCAGTACCAGCATTGCAGGCCTGGTATGCCCCTAGGCCCAAATCCTAACCCTTGGTGGGATTTTCCAGGTGCCCAGACCCAGAGTCCGTCTCAGAATCCCTGTTTGGGGCACCCTTAAGATGGAAAACAGCACTCTTCCCTTCCCTGAGAAAGGCACCAAACTGTTGGGAGCCGCCAGGATCCTTAGAGAGAAAAAATCTCCCATGGACCCATGAAAACAAACCTGCATTCCGAGGACATCCTGTCCACACAATCCAGAGAGAAAAGTCTTTGCTACCGCCTTCGAGTCATCCTATTTACATTTCCTGACGAGCTGCCCTCCATGTCTATGCATTGGGCCTGTGATCATCTCGACACTAACCCTAACCCCAGTTTGTGTTTGCCGACTTCTCTCCCAAAACCATGGCTTACATGCCCACCAAGATGTGGTCCCTCAAGCCACATCACAGGAAAGTTCCTGCCATCCCCAAGAAAACAGTGCCCATCAGGTTGTCCAAACCCTCCAGATTAGGAGAAACCTGCCAGGCCCCTGAACCCACCCCAATATTGGCGGTTGCTCTGGATGCAAACGTGCAGTCTGAAACACCCTGAGCACCTCCATCGAGGCAGAAAGCCAAGTCAATGGTTCTGAGTCAGATGATTGAACCTGACATGCCCCTAGGACTTCACTGGAACCCTAGATTGGGTCTTCAGACATCTGTTCTCAGAGTCCTGTTCTGGAATACCAAGTTATGATACAACATGTGGTCCCTGATTCCCACAACAGAACATCTCCTGTCTCCAGAAGGAAAATGTGCTCTTGGATCTATGTCCAACTTTCAGGGTAGATGGATCCTGCATGACCCATTAGCCCCAGCACCTTCTATGATCTCCCTGGTAACAAACCAGCATTGTGACCCAACTTCCTGAGACTTGATGCCAACTCAAGGTGTTGGTACTTTGCCCAAGAGCCATGAAACGAATCTGCCATGTTCCTCAGGTACAAAGGTCAATGGACGTGTGCTTTCTAGGCATCCAAGAGGTAGTTCTCTGCTACACAAAAATTCCACATAGGGAACCCTAGAGAAAACAAATAAGACTGCTCCTGTCAGGTTGAAGGAAACCTTGGTTGTTTGGAGCATCTCACAAGCCCCAGCCTGGGAAGTCCTCCACATTCCCTTGATGCCAACCCTCCATTTGTTAGTCATCATAGACACAAATTCCAGCATGAGCAAACATCTGACATCTGCTCTTACTCAGGTGCTGGATATTCGAATCAGTCACGCACACTGGAAATACCTTTCACTTGACACTGTATTCTTGCATAGTTTGGGTTTACAATTCCATCCTCACCCTACTGGACTGCAAGTCCTCTTGAGAGGGAATTAGGGAGACAAAACACAACATTCTGCCTTCCCCATAGAAAGAAGAAGGGCCTGGTGAGTCTGCCCAGAAACTCCCCATGAAGATCAATCTACTTGGCCCTCGAGGGAACCCCGATTTATATTTTGCGCTGGCCACTAGCGCTGTGTCTGAGAGAGCCTGAGCCCCAACCTCATGTCAGCCACCCAGAGTGTGGGGCCCTTATCCAGCATGTGGGACTGGCCATGGCCCAGTCATCTCTACCCATCCTTGGTATTCCGGCAACTATCCCAGACCTTTGCTGGAATCCCTACCAGTGGGGGAACCTGAAGCACAATTGAGAACTCCTCCTTCCCCATGGCAGGAAGCCTGGCTGTTGCTATGGGTGCCCAACCCTCAGAATTAGAACCAGGTGCATGGCCAATGAGACAACGCCCAATCATAAGGGCCGCCTGGGCCAAAGCAGGCATTGTGTCCCTCAACCTTAGCATGCATTCAAACAAATGCTCTCAGTTGTTTCTGCAGTGTCCCGCATCGCAGGCCTGGTATGCCCTTAGGACCAAATCCTAACACTTCGTGGGATTTTCCATGCCAACATAACCAGAGCCCGTCTCTGGAATCTCTGTTTTGAAGCACCCCTATGATGGAAAACAGCACTCTTCCCTCCCCTGAGAAAACTATTAGGAGCTGCCAGGATGCGTAGAGAAGAAAAATCTCCCAGGGCTCCATAAGACCACACCTTCATTCCGAGGCCATCCTGGACACACAATCCAGATACAAGAGACTGTGCTACCACCTTCGAATCACCTGGTTTACAGTTCCAGACGAGCTGCCCTACAGACCTACGCATTGGGCCTGTGATCACCTCGCCATTAACCCTACCCCAAGTTTGTGTTTGCAGACTTCTTTCCCAAAACCATGGCTCACATGCCCTCTATGATGGGTCTCTGTAGCCACACCACAGGAAAGATCCTGCTATCCCCAATGAAACTGTGTCCATCACAGTTGCCCAAACCCTCCAGATTAGGAGAGACCTGCAAGTCCCCTGAGCCCAGTCCAATATTGGAGGCCACTCTGGACACAAATGCACAGTGTGCAACACCCTGATCACCTCCATCCAGGAAGACACCCAAGTCAATGGTCCTGAGTCAGAAGATTGGTCCCTGAACCCCACAATAGAATATCTCCTGTCCCCAGATGGAATTCGTGCTCTTCAACTTGTGTCAAGGGTCGGGGTATATGAATTATGCACAGCCCCTTAGCCCCCAGCACATTCTAAGATCTCTCTGGTAACAAACAAACAGCATTGTGATCCATCTTCATGAGATTCCATGTCACTTCAAGTCCTTGGTAATTCGCCCCAGAGCCACCAGAATGAACCTGCCATGTTCCTCACCTGATATGGTCAGTGGAGGTGTGCTTTCCAGGCATCCATGTGGGAGTGCTCTTCTACTTATTCTTTCCACATGTGGGACCCTGGAGCAAACAAACCAGACTGCCACTGACCAGTAGAAGGGAACCCTCTGTTTGGAGCATCTCAGAAGCACCAGCAGGAGAAATCCTCCATGGCCCTTGACACAACCCCTCCATTTGTCAGTCATCATAGACAAAAACTCCAGCATGAGAAAACATCTGAAATCTGCCATTATTTAGATTCTGCACTTTCTCTTCCACCACTGCACACTAGAACTGCGTTTCACTTGACACTGAATTTATCCATAGCTTGGGTTTAGAATTCCATCCTCAGCCTCCTGGTCTGCAAGCCCTCTAGAGAGGGAATTTGGAGCCACAAGGCAACATTCTCCATTCCCACTAGAAAGAAATAGGGCCTGGTGAATCTTCCCAGAAACTCCACATGAGGTTCAATCTACTTGGCACTCGATGGAACCTTGATTTATAGGCTGTCCTGGGCACTAGTACTAGTACTAGTACTAGTACTAGTACTGTGTCTGACAGAGCCTGAGCCAAGACCTAGTTTCAGGCACCCAGAGATATGAGCCCATATCCAGCATGTGAGATTGGCCAGGGCCCAAGTCCATCATCTCTACCCATCCTTGGTATTCAGGCACCTGTCCCCAGACCTTTTATGTAATCCCTACCAATGGGGTAACCTAAAGCACAATAGAGAACTCCTCCTTCCCCATGGTAGGAATCCTGGCTGTTGATATGAGTGTCCAAACCTCAAAGTGGGAGCCAGCTGCATGGCCAAGGAGACAATGCCCACTCATGAGGGCTGCCCTGGGCACAAGTAGCCATTGTAACCCTCAGCTTGATGAAGCCTTCAAAAAAATGCTCTTAGTTGCACCTCCAGGATCCTGCATTGCAGGCCTGATATGCCCTTAAGCCCAAATCCTAACACATCGTGGGATGTTCCATGTGCACATACCCAGAGCCCGTCACTGGAATCCCTGTTTTGAGGCACCCCTAAGATGGAAAACAGCACTCTTCACTTCCCTGAGAAAGCCACCAAACTAATGGGATCCCCCAGGATCCTTGAGAAGAAGAATCTCCCATGGTCCCATGAGTCCACACTTGTATTCCGAGGCCAGCGTGGATATGCTATCCAGATACAAGAGACTGTGCTACTGGCTTCGAGTCACCTGATTTACAGTTCCTGACGTGCTGCCCTCCAGATCTTTGGATTGGGACTGTGAACACCTCTCCATTAACCTTATCCCGAGTTTGTGTTTGCAGATCTCTCTCTAAAAACAATAGCTCACATGTCCTCCAGGATGGGGCCCCTAGAGTCACACCACAAGACTGTGCTTGCCATCCCCAAGGAAACTGGGCCCATCACAGTTGCCCAAACCCTCCTGATTAGGAGAAACCCGGAAGGCTCCTGAGCACATCCCAATATTGGAGGCTGCTCTGGATGCAAATGCACAGTCTGAAACACCCTGATCACCTCCATCCAGGCAGACACCCAAATCAATGGTCCTGAGTCAGATAATTGAACCTGACACGGCCCTAGGACCTCATTGGAAGAGGGATTAACTTTTCAGGCACCTGTCCTCAGAGGCCTCTTCTGGAATACCAACTTATGATACAAATTATGGCCCCTGAGCCCCAGGGTGGGAAATCCTCCATGGCCTCTTGACGCCACCTCTCCATTTGTTGGTCATCGTAGACACAAACTCCAGCCTGAGCAAACATCTGACATCCGCCCATATTCAGGCGCTGATATTGGAATCAGCTGCTGCACACTGGAACTGCCTTTCGCTTTGCAATGAATTTAAGCCTAGCTTCAGACTACAATTTCATCCTCACCCTACTGGTCTGCCATATCTCTTGATAGGGAATTCTGGAGCCACAATGCAACATTCTGCCTTCTTCATAGATAGAAGGACCTGGTGAGTCTGCCCATAAACTGCACATGAAGATCAATATACTCAGCCCAGGAGGGAACCCCTATTTATAGTTTGCCCTAGCCACTAGTGCTGTGTCTGACAGAGCCTGAGCCCCTATCTCGTGTCAGCAACCCAGAGGGTGGGGCCCACATTAACCATGTGAGACCGGCCATGGCCCAGGGCTGTCATTACTACCCATCCTTGGTATTCAGGCGTCTGTCCCCTAGATCTTAGCTGGAATCCCTACCAATGGGGGGACCTGAAGCACAATAGAGAATTCATCCTTCGCCATGGCAGGAATCCTGGCTTTTGGATGGGTGTCCAACCCTAGGAATGGGAACTGGCTGCATGGCTGAGTAGACATCGCCCAATCCTGATGGCCTCCGGGGCACAAGCAGGCATTGGGACCCTCAGCTTGACCATACTTTCAAACAAACGCTCTCAGTTGCACCTCCAGGATCCCGCATTGCAGGCCTGGTATGGCCCTAGGCCTAAATATTAACCCTTGGTGGGATTTTCCAAGCACTTAGACCCAGAGCTCATCTCTGGAATGCCTGTTTTGGGGCACGCTTAAGCTGGAAAACAGTACTCATCCCTTCCCGGAGAAATCCAACAAACTATTGAGAACCGCCAGGATCCTTGAGAGGAGAAATCTCCCATGGACCCTTGAGACAACACCTGCAATAAAGGCCATTCTGGAAATTAAATCCAGATACAATTACCTGTGCTACCACCTTTGAGTTACGTGATTTACAGTTCCAGACTTGCTGCCCTCCTGGTCTATGGATTGGGACTATGATCACCTTGCCACTAACCCTAACCTAAGTTTGTGTTTGCAGACTTCTCTCTCAAAATCATGGCGCACATGTCCTCCAGGATGGGGTCTCTGGAGTCACACCACAGGACAGTTCCTGCAATCCCCAAGGAAACTACCCATCACAGTTGTCCAAAAACCCCATATAAGGAGAAACCTGCAAGGAACCTGAGCCAACCCTAGTATTGGATGCCACTCTGGACACAAATACACAGTCTGAAACACCCTCATCACCTGCATCCAGTCAGACACCAGAGTCAATGATCCTGAGTCAGAAGATTGAATGACATTCCCCTAGGGCCTCATTCAAACCCTTTATTAGGTTTTCAGGCTTCTGTCCTCAGAGACCTGTTCTGGATTACCAATTTATGATACAACATATGGCCGCTGAGCCCCACAACAGAATATCTCCTGCCCCCAGAAGCAATCCGGGCTCTTGGGCCTGTGTCAAATCCTCAGGCTAGATGAATCCTGCATGGCCCATTAACCACCAGCACATTCTAAGATCTCCCTGGTAACAAACCAACATTTTGACCCATCTTCATGAGGTTCCATGTCCAATCCAGTCTTTATTTCTTCGCCTCAAAGCCACCAGATGCCATGTTCCTTCGCTGTCATGGTCAATGAAGGTGTGCTTTCCAGTCACCCATGTGGGAGATCTATGTTATCCGAACTTTCGACATGGGGAACCATGGAGGAAACAAATCAGACTGCCCCTGTCTGGTAGAAGGAAACCTTGCTGTTTGGAGCATCTCAAAAACACCAGATTGGGAAATCCTCCATAACCTCTAGACGCCACCCCTCCATTTTTGTGTCATCATAGACACAAACCCCAGCATGAGCAAATATCTGACATCCACCCTCACTCAAGTGCTGAATATTGGATTCAAACATTGCACACTGGAAACTTCTTTCGCTTGATACAGAATGTAACCATAGCTTAGGTTTACAATTCCATCCTCAGCCTCCTGGTCCACAAGCCCTCTTGATAGTGAATTCTAGAGCCACAAAACAGCATTCTGCCTTCCCCTTACAAACAAGAAGGGCCTGGTGAGTCTGCCCAGAAACCATACATGAGGATCAATCTGCTCGGCACTCGAGGGAACCCCAATTTATAGGCTGCCCTGGGCACTAGTGCTGTGTCTGACAGAGCCTGAGCCAAGACCTAGTGTCAGCCACCCAGTGATCGGGGCCCATATCCACGATTTGATACTGGCCATGGCCCATGTCCATCATCTTTACCCATCCTTGGTATTCAGGCCTCTGTCCCCAGACCTTTGCTGGAATCCCAGCTAATGGGGGAACCTGAAGCAATATAGAGAACTCCTCTTTCCCCATGGCAGGATTCTGGCTGTTGGGATGGTTGTCCAACCCTCAAAGTGGGAGCCCGCTGCATGGCCAATGTGACCACGCCCACTCATGAGGGCCACCTGGGCATAAGCAAGTATTGTGACCCTCAGCCTGAGAATGATTTCAAACAAGACCTCTCAGTTGCACCTCCAGGATCCTGCATGCAGGCCTGGTAAGCCACTAGGCCCAAATCTTAACACTTGGTGGGATTTTCCAGGGGACCAAACCCAGAGTCCGTCTCTGGAATCCATATTTTGGGGCACCCCTAACATGAAAAACAGCACTCTTCCCTTCCCCGAAAAAGCCACCAACTATTGGGAGCCACCAGGATCCTTAGAGAGGAAAAATCTCCCATGGACCCATGAGGCCACAACTGCATTCTGAGGCCATCCTGCACACAATACAGAGAAAAAAGCCTGTGATTCTGCCTTTGAGTCACCCGATTAACAGTTCCTGAAGAGCTGCCATCCATGTCTATGCATTGGGCCTGTGATAACCTTGCCAATAACCCTAACCCAAGTTTGTGTTTTCAGACTTCCCTCCCAAAACCATGGCTCACATGCCCTCCAGTTTGTGATAACTGGAGCCACACCACGGGATTGTACCTGTCTTCCCAAAGGAAACTGTGATTGTCACTATTAAACAAACACTCTAGATTAGGAGAAACCTGCAAGTCCCCTAAGCCCAGCCCAATATTGGAGGCCACTCTGGACGCAAATGCACAGTCTGACACACCATATCATCTACATCCAGGCTGATATCCAAGTCAATGGTCCTCAGACAGAAGATTGAACCTGACATGCTCCTAGGATTCACTGGAACACTAGAATAGGTTTTCAGGTATCTGTACTCAGAAGGCTGTTCTGCATATCAATGTATGATACAATATGGTCACTGAGCCACACAAAAGAACATCTGTCCTTAGAAGAAAGCTGTGCTCTGGACCTGTGTCAAACACTCTGGGTAGATGAATCCTTCAAGGCCCCCTGGCAACCAGCACATTCTATGATCTCCCTGACAAAATACCAGCATTGTGACCCATCTTCATGAGACTCCATGACAACTCCAGCCCTTGGTACTTCGGCCCAGAGCCACCAGAATGAAACTGCCATGTTCCTCTGCTGCCATGGTCAATGTAGGTGTACTTTCCAGGCATCCAGCGGGAGTGCTCTGATACCAACTTTCCACATGGGGAACCCTGGAGGAAACAAACCAGACTCCCCTGTACGGTAAAAGGAATCTTTTCTGTATGGAGTATCTCAAGCCTGAGGGTGGGTAATCCTCCATGGCCTCTTGAGGCCACCCATCCATTTGTTGGTCATCATAGACACTAACTCCAGCGTGAGCAATCAACTGACATCTGCACTTACTCAAGTGCTGGATATTTGAATCAGCTGCTACACACTGGAATTGCCTTATGCTTGGCACTGAATTTAAAAGTAGCTTGGCGGGACGCCTGGGTGGCTCAGTTGGTTAAACAGCTGCCTTCGGCTCAGGTCATGATCCCAGCGTCCTGGGATCGAATCCCACATCAGGCTCCTTGCTCCGCAGGGAGCCTGCTTCTCCGTCTGACTCTGCCTTCCACTCTGTCTGCCTGTGCTTGCTCTCGCTCGCTCTCTGACAAATAAATAAAATCTTGAAAAAAAAAAAGTAGCTTGGGTTTGCAATTCCATCCTCACCCTGGTGTTCAGTAGGCTCTCTTGATAGGGAATTCTGAAGCCACAACACAGCATTCTGCCTTCCCCATAGCAAGAAAAAACAGCCTGGAGAGACTGCCCAGAAACCCTACATGAGGATAAATCTACTCGACCCTCGAGTGAACCCCATTTATAGGTTTACCTGGCCACTAGCGCTGAGTCTGACAGAACCTCGTCTCTGACCTCGTGTCAGGACCCAGAGACTGGGCTCCAACTCCAGAATGTGAGACCAGCCATGTCCCAGGGCTGTCATCTCTACCCATTTTGATTCAGGCATCTGTCCCCAGACATTTGCTGAAATCCCTGCCAATGGGGGAACCAGAAGCACAATAGGGAAATCCTCCTTCCCCATGGCAGGAATGATGGCTCTTGGGATGGGTTTCCAGACCTCAGAGTGGTAGCCAGCTGAATGGCCAATGATAACCCGCCCACTCATGAGGGCCGCCCTGGACACAAGCAGGCATTGTGACCCCCAACATGAGCATGCTTTCAAACAAACACTCTCAGTTGCATTCCAGAATCCAAATTTGCAGGCCTGATATTCCCCTAAGCACAAATCCTAACACCTGGTGGGATTTTTCAGGGGACCAGAAACACAGCCTGTCTCTGGAATCCCTGTTTTGGGACAACCCTAAGATGTAAAATAGCACTCTCCCCTTCGCCAAGAAAGCCACCATAGTATAGGGAGCCGCTAGGATCCTTCAGAGGAAAAATCTCCCATGGATCCATGAGACCACACCTGCATTCCGAGGCCATCCTGGACACAAAAGCCAGATACACAAGCCTGTGCTACCACCTTCAAGGCAACTAATTTATAGTTCCAGACGAGCTGCCCTCCAGGTCTATGCATTGGGCCTGCGATCACCTCACCGCTAACCTTAACCCGAGTTTGTGCTTACAGACTTCTATCCCGAAACCATGGCTCATATTTCCTCCAGGATGGGGTCTCTGGAGCCACACCAAAGGACTGTGCCTGCCATCCCCAAGGAAAATGTGTCCGTCACATTTGCCTAAAACTTCGAGATAAGGAGAAACCTGCAAGGCCCCTGAGCCCACCCCAATACTGGAGGCCCCTCTGGACACAAATGTGCATTCTGAAATACGCTGATCACCTGAATCCAGGCAGATACCCAAGTCAGTGTTTCTCAGTCAGAAGATTGAACCTGACATGCTCCTATGACCTCATTGTAACCCCTGATTAGGTTTTCAGGCATCTGTAATCAGAGACCTGTTCTGGAGTACCAACTTAAGATACAACATATGGTCCCTGATCCCCACAACAGAACATCTCCTTTCTCTAGATGGAAGCCGTGCTCTTGGAACTGTGTCAAACCCTCAGGGTAGATGAATCCTACTTGGCCCGTAGCCACCAGCAGAATCTAAGATCTCACTGGTAACAAGCCAGCATTGTGAGCGATCTTCATGAGATTCCATGTCAACTACAGGCCTTGGTACTTCACCCCAGAGCCTTCAGAAAGAACCTGCCATGTTCCTCAGCTGCAATGTTCAGTGGAAGTGTGCTTTCCAGGCATCCATGTGGGAGTGTTCTGCTACCCAAACTTTCCAAATGGGGGACTCTCGAGCAAACAAATCTGACTGCCCTGTCCTGTAGAAGGAAACCTGGCTGTTTGGAGCATCTCACAAGCTCAAGTGTGGGAAATCCTCTATGACCTCTTTTCAACTCCTCTCCATTTGTCGGTCATTATAGACACAAACTCCAGCTTGAGCAAACATCTGACGTCTGCGCTTACTCAGGTGCTGGATATTCGAATCAGCCGCTGCACACTGGAAATGCCATTCGCTTGTCACTGAATTTATTCATAGCTTGGGTTTACAATTCCATCCTCACCCTACTGTTCCATAAGCCCTCATGATAGGGAATTCTGCAGCCACAACACAGCATTCTGCCTTCCCAATAGAAAGAAGAAGGGCCTGGTGAGTCTGCCCAGAAACTCCACATTATGATCAATCTACTTGTCCCTTGAGGGAACCCTGAATTATAGACAGCCCTGGCCCCTAGTGTTGTGTCTGACAGAGCCTAAGCCCCGACCTCGTGTCAGCCACCTAGAAGGCGGGGCCCATATCCCGCATGTTAGACTGGCCACGGAACAGAGCCGTCATCTTTACCCATCCTTGGTATTCAGGCATGTGTCCCCAGACCTTTCCTGGAATCCCTACCAATGAGGGAACCTGAATCACAATAGAGAAATCCTCATTCCCCATGGCAGGATTCCTGTAAGTTCGGAAGGGTGTCCAACACTCAGAGTGTTAGCCTACTGAATGGCCATTGAGACCACCCCCATTCCTGAGGGCCACCCTATGCAAAAGCTTGCATAGTGACCCTCAGCCTGAGCATGCTTTCAAACAAACGCTCTCAGTTGTATCTCCAGGACTTGCATTGGAGGCCTGGTAAGCCCCTATGCCCAAATCATAACCCTTGGTGGGTATTTCCAGGTGCCCAGAGCCAGAGCACTTCTCTGCAATCCCTGTTATGGGACACCCTTAATATGGAAAACAGAACTCTTTCCTCTCTGAGAAAGCCACCACATTATAAGGAGCTGCCAGGATACTTGAGAGGAAATATCACCCATGGACACCTGAGACCACACCTGCATTCTTAGTCCATCGTGGATACACAATCCAGATAAAAAAGCCTGTGCTACCTCCTTTGAGGCATGCGATTTACATTTCACACGGAGCTTCCCTCCAGGAGTATGCATTGGGCCTACAATCACTTCGCCACTAAACCTAACCCGCATTTGTGTTTGCAGACTTCCCTCCCAAAACCATGGCTCTCATGCCCTCCAGCATGGGGTCTCTGGAGCCACACCACAGGACTGTGCCCACCATTGCCAAGGAAACTGTGCCCATCAAATTGCCCTATCTTTCCAGATTAGGAGAAACCTGCAAGGCCCCTGAGCCCACCCCAATACTGGTTTCCACTCTGTACACAAATGCACAGTCTGGAACACCCTGATAACCTACATCTAGGCAGACATTGAAGTCAATGATACTGAGTCAGGGGATTGAACCTGACATTCCGTTAGGATTTTATTGGAACCCTAGATTAAATTTTCAGGCATCTATCCTCAGAGGCCTGTTCTGCAATACCAAATTATGATACATTTGGTCCGTTAGCCCCACATCAGAACATCTCTGGTCCGAGAAGGAAACCGTGCCCTTTGACCAGTGTCAAACCCTCAGGGTAGATGAATCCTACATGGTCCCTTAGCCACCAGCACACTGTAAGGTCTCCATGGTAACAAACCTGCATTATGACCCATCTTCATGAGACTTCATGTCAACTCCAGGCCTTGGTAATTCGCCCAAGAGCCACCAGAACGAATTGGCCATGTTTCTCAGCTGCAATTTTAATGGAGGTGTGCTTTTCAGGCATCCACGTGGGAGTGCTCTGCTACCCAAACTTTCCAAATGGGGGACCCTGGAGCAAATAAACCAGACTCACCCTGTGTGGTAGAAGGAAACTTTGCTGTTTGAAGCATCTCACAAGCCCCAGCATGTGAAATCCTCCATGGCCTCTTGACGCCACCCCTCCATTCATCGGTCATCATAGACATAAACTCCAGCATGAGGAAATGTCTGACTTTCACCTTTACTCAGGTGCTGGATATCTGGAATCAGACACTGCACAATGGAACTGCCTTTTGCTTGGCACTGAATTGAACCTTAGCTTGAGTTTACAATTCCATCCTCACCCTACTGGTCCCCAAGCCCGCTTGATAGGGAATTCTGGGGCCACAACGCAGCTTTTTGCCTTCCCCTTAGAAAGAAGAAGGGCATGGTGATTCTGCCCAGAAACTCTGCATGAGGATCTATCTGCTCAGCCCTTGAGGGATCCCTGATTCATACTCAGCCCTGACCACTAGTACTGTTTCTGACAGAGCCTGAGTGCTCAATTCATGTCAGCTACTCAGAGAGTCAGGCATGTGAGACTGGCCATGTCTCAGGTCCCTCATTTCTACCCATCCTTGGTATTCAGGCATCTGTCCCCAGACATTTGCTAGAATACCTGCTAATGGGGGAACCTGAGGCACAATAGAGAATTCTTCCTTTTCCATGGCAGGAATCCTGGTAGTTGGGATGGGTGTCCTACATTAAAGTGGTAGCCAGCTGCATGGCCAAGGAGACAACTCCCACTCATAAGGGCTGCCCTAATCACATCAGGCATTGTGACACTCAGACTAGCATGCTTTCAAACAAACGCTCTCAGTTGTACCTCCAAGTCACACATTGTAGGCCTGGTACTCCCCTAGGCCCAAATCCTAATCCTGGTGGGATTTTCCAAGCACCCATACTCACAGCCCTTCTCTGGAATCCCTTTTTAGGGAACATCTAAGATTGAAAACAGCACTCTTCCATTCAAACGAGAAAGCCACCATACTATTGGGAGCTTCCAGGATCTGTAGAGAGGAAAATACTCTCATGGAAACATTAGAACACACCTGCATTCCAAGGCTATCATGGACACACAATCCAGATACAAAAGCCAGTGCTAGTGCCTTCGAGGTACGTGATTTACAGTTCCTGACGATCTGCCCTCCAGGTCTATGCATTGGGCCTACGATCACCTCGCAACTCAACCTAATCCGAGTTTGTGATTGCAGACTTCTCTCCCAAAACCATGGCTTACATGCCCTCCACGATGGAGTCTCTGGAGCCACACCACAGGACTGTGCCTGCCACCCCCAAAGAAACCGTGCCCACAAATTTTCGTAAACCTTCAAGATTAGGAGAAACCTGCAAGGCCCCAGAGCCCACCCCAATATTGGAGGCCACTCTGTACACAAAGGCACAGTCAGAAACACCCTGATTGCCTACATATAGGCAGACACCGAAGTCAATGGTCCTGAGTCTGATGATTGAACCTGAAATTTCCGTTGGACTTCATTGGAACCCTAGATGAAGTTTTTAGGCATCTGTCCTCAGAGGCCTGTTCTGGAATTCCAACTTATGATACAACATTTGGTCCGTGAGCCCCACAACAGAACATCTCCGATACCCAGAAAGAAACCGTGTTCTTCGACCGGTGTCAAACCATCAGGATAGACTAATCATACATGGCCCCTTAGCCACCAGCACATAGTAAGATTTCCGTGGTAACAAAACTGCATTGTGACCCAACTTCATTAGAAACCAGGCCTTGGTACTTTGCCCTAGAGCAACCAGAAAGAACCTGCCATGTTCCTTAGGTGCAATGGTCAATGTAGGTGTGCTTTCCAGTATCCACATGCGAGTACTATGCTACCCAAACTTTGCACATGTGGGAACCTGGTGTAAACAAACCAGACCTCCCCTGTCCAGTAGAAGGAAACCTTATGTTTGGATCAACTCACAGGCCTCAGCGTGTAAACTGCTCCATGGCCTCTTGATGCCACCACTCCATTGGTCAGTCATCATAGACACAAACTCCAGTCTAAGCAAACATCTGACATGCACCCTTATCCCGGTGCTGGATGTCTTGAATAAACCACTGCACATTGGATCTGCCTTCCACTTGGCACTGAATTGAACCATAGCTTGTGTTTACAATTCCATCCTCACCTGACTGGTCCCTAAGCCCTCTTGATAGGGAAATCTGGGGCCACAACGCAGCATTCTGCCTTCCCCATCGAATGAAGAAATGCCTGGTGAGTCTGCCCTGAAAACCCACATGAGGATCAATCAGGTCGGCCCTCGAGTCAACACCGATTTATAGGCTGCCATGGCCACTAGTGCCGTGTCTGACAGAGCCTGAGCTCGACTGAGTTTCAGCCACTAGAGAGCAGGCCCCATATCTAGCATTTGGGATTGCCATGGCCCAAGTATGTCATCTCTACCCATCCTTGATATTCAGGCACCTGTCCCCAGACCTTGGCAGGGATCCCTGCCAATTAGGGAACTTGAAGCACAATAGAGAACTCTTCTTTCCCCATGGCAATAAACTTGGCTTTTGGGATGGGTGTTCTACCCTCAAAGGGGGAGCCAGTTACAACATCAATGACACCACACACACTCCTGAGGACTACCCTTGGCATAAACAGGCATTGTGACCCTCACCCTGAGCATGCTTTCAAAAAATCCCTCTCAGATTCACCACAATGATCCCTCATTTCAGGCCTGGTATGCGTGTAGGTTCAAAACATAAAACTTGGTGGGATTTTCGAGGTGCCCAGACCCAGAGACCATCTCTGGAATTTTTGTTTTGGTGCACCCTTCAGATGGAAAACAGCACTCATCCCTTCCCCAAAAATGTCACCAAATTATGAGGAGCCACCAGGATCCATAGAGAGGCAATGTCTCCCATGGACCCATGAGAACACACCTGCATTCCGAGGCCATCCTGGACACACAATCCGGAGAGAAAAGCCTGTGCTACTGCCTTCTATTCACCCTAATTACAGTTCCAGATGAGCTGCTCTCAAGGTATATGCATTGGGCCTGTGATCACCTCGCCACTCACCCTAATTCAAATTTGTGTTTGCAGACTTATCTACAAAAACCATGGCACACATGCCCTCCAGGATGGGGTCTCTGGATCCACACTGCAGGACTGTCCCTGCCATCCACAAGGAAACTGTTTCCATCACAGTTACCCAAACTGTCTAGATTAGGAGAAACCTACAAGGCCTCTGGGCCTACCCCAATTTCGGCGGCCGCTCTGAACACAAATGCACAGTCTGAAATACCCTGATCCCCTACATCCAGGAACACAGCCAAGTCAATGGTCCTGAGTCAGAATAATGAACCTAACATGCCCCTAGGACGTCATTGGAACCATTGATTCGGTTTTCAGACATGTGTCCTCAGAGGCCTGTTCTAGAATGCGAACTTATGATACACATGTGGTGCCTGGGCCACACAACAGAACATCTCCTGTCCCCAGAAGGAAAGCGTGCCCTACAATCTGTGCAAAATCCCAGAGTAGTAGATTCCTGCACAACTACTAAGCCACCAGCACATTCTAAGATCTACCTGGTAACAAACCAGCTGTGTGGCCCATCTGCAAGAGATTCCATGTCAAATCAAGGACTTGGTACTTTGCTACAGAGACACCAGAATAAAGCTGCCATGTTCTTCAGTTGCAATGGTCAATGAAGTTGAACATTCCAGGCATCCATGCGGTAGAGCTCTGCTACCCAAACTTTCCACATGGGGGACCCTGGAGCAAATAAACCACACTCCACCTGTCCAGTAGAACGAAACCTTGCTATTTGGAGCAGCTCATGAGTCTCAACGTGAAAATCCCTCCATGGCTTCTTGACGCCACCCCTCCATTTGTCAGACATCATAGACACAAATTCCAGTGTGAGCAAATATCCGACGTCCTCCCTTACTAAGGTGCTGGATATCTCGAAAAAGCTGCTGGACACAGGAACTGCCTTCCGCTTGGCAGTGAATTGAACTGTAGCTTGTGTTTACAATTCCTTCCTCACCCGACTGGTCCCCAAGCCTTCTTGATAGCGAATTATGGAGACACAACACAGCATTCTGCCTTCCCGATAGAAACAAGTGCCTGGTGAGTCTGGCCAGAAACCCCACATGAAGATCAATCTGCTCGGCCCTATATCGGAGGGACCCTGATTTATAGGTTGCCCTGGCCACTAGTGCTGTGTCTGACAGAGCCTGAGCCCAGACCTAGTGTCAGTCACCAGAGTTTGAGCCCCACATCTAGCATTTGGGATTGCCATGGCTCAAGTATTTCATCTCTACCCATCCTTGGTATTCAGGCACCTGTCCCCAGACCTTTGCTGGAATCCCTGACAATGGGGCATCCTGAAGCACAATAGAGAACTCCTCCTTCTTCATATCAGGAAACTTGGCTGTTAGGATGGGTGTTCAACCCTGAAAGGGGGAGTCATTTACAAGTCCAGTGAGACCACACAAACTCCTCAGGGATGCCCTGGAGGCAAACAGGCCTTGTGACCCTCAGCCTGAGCATGCTTTCAAACAATCCTTCTCTGTTGCACCACCATGAACCCGCATTGCAGGCCTAATATGCCCCTAAGCCCAAATCCTAGCACATGTTGTGATGTCCCAGATGCCATGAACCAGAGCCCGTCTCTGGAATCCCTGTTTTGGGGCACCCATAAGGTGGAAAACATCACTCTCCCCTTCCCCGAAAAAGCCACCAAACTATGGAGAGCCACCAGGATCCATAGAGAGGAAAAGACTCCCATGGACCCATGAGACCACACCTACATTCCAAGGCCATGCTGGACACACAATCCAAAGAGAAAAGCCTGTGCTACTGCCTTCCATTCTCCCTAATTATAGTTCATGAAGAGCTTCCCTCCAGGTCTACGCATTGGGCCTGTGATCACCTCACCACTCACCCTAATTTGTATTTGTGTTTGCAGACTTCTCTCCCAAAACCATGGCTCACATGCCCACCAGAATGTTATCTCTGAAGCCACAACACAGAACTCTGGCTGCCAACCCCAAGGACACTGTGCATATCAGATTTGCCCAAACCTTCCAGATTAGGAGAAACCTGTGTGGCCCCTGAGCCCAAACCAATATTGCCGGCCACTTGGGATGGAAATGCGCAGTCTGAAACACCCTTATCACCTACATCCAGGGAAATAGCCAAGTCAATGATCGTGAGATAGACGATTGAACCTAAAATGCCCCTAGGCTCTCAATGGAACCCCATTAGGTTTTTAGGCATCTGTCCTCAGGGGCCTGTTCTGAAATACCAATCTATGACACATCATGTGGTCTCTGAGCCACATGACAGAACATCCCCTGTCCCCAAAAGAATACCATGCTCTTCGAACTGTGCCAAACCCTCAGGGTAGGAGAATCCTGCATGGCACCTTAGCAACCAGCACATTCTAAGTTCTCCCTGGTAACAAACAAGCATTGTGACCCATCTGCAAGAGATCCCATGTCAACTCAAGGCCTTGGCACTTTGTCCCAGAGCCACCAGAACGAATCTGCCATGTTCCTCAGCTGCAATTGTCAATGGAGGTGTGCTTTCCTGGCATCCATGCCGGAGAGCTCTTCTTCACAAACTTTCCACATGGGGAAACCTAGAGTAAACAAACCAGACTTCACCTACACTGTACAAAGAAATGTTACTTTTTGCAGCAGTTCACAGGCCTCAGCATGTGAACTCCTCCATGGCCTCTTTATACCACCCCTCCACTTGTCGGTCATCATAGACAAAAACTCTAGTGTGAGCAAGCATCTGACATCCACCCTTATTCCAGTGCTGGATGTCTCGAGTAAACTGCTACAAATTGGAACTGCCTTCTGCTTGGCACTGAATTGAACCATAGCTTTTGTTTACAATTCCACCCAAAACTGACTGGTTCCCAAGCTCTCGTGATTGGGAAACCTGGAGCCACAACACAGCATTCTGCCTTCCCTATTGAATGAACAAATGCCTGGGAATCTTCCCAAGAAACTCCACATGAGGATCAATCTGCTCCGCCCTCGAATCTACTCTGATATAAAGGCTGCCATGGCCACTAGCGCTGTGTCTGACAGAGCCTGAGCCCCGACCGAGTTTTAGGCCTCATATCTAGCATTTGGGATTGCTATGGCCCAAGTACGTCATCTCCACCCATCCTTGGTATTCAGGCACCTATCTCGAGACCTTGCTGGAAACCCTGCCAATGGGGCAACCTGAAGCACAGAGGAACCTGACAGAAGAGAACTCATCCTTCCTCATGGCAGGACATTTGGCTGTTGGGTTGGGTGTCCAACTCTCTAAGAGGGAGCCAGATATATGACCAATGAGACCACTCCCACTCCTGAGGGCCGGCATGGGAGCAAACAGGCATTGTGAGACTCAGCCTGAGCAAGCTTTCAAACAATCCCTCTCAGTTGCACCATCATGATCCTGCATTGCAGGCCTCATACACCCCTAGGTGCAAATCCTAACCCTTGGTGGGAAGTCCCAGATGCCCAGAAAAAGAGCCTGTATCTGGAATCCCTGTTTGGGGGCACCCATAAGATGGAAAACAACACTCTTCCCTTCCCCAAAAAAGCCACCAAACTATGAGCTGCACAGATCCATAGAGAGGAAAAGTTTCCCATGGACCCATGAGACTATACCTGCATTCCAAGGCCATCCTGGACACACAATATAGAGAGAAACGCCTGTGCTACTGCCTTCCAGTCACCCTAATTACTCCTGACAAGCTGCACTCCAGGTCTACTCATTGGGCCTGTGATCACCTTTCCACTAACAATAACCCACATTTGTGTTTGCAGACTTCTCTCCCAAAATCATGGCTCATATGCCCTCCAGGACAGGGTCTCTGGATCCACAACACATGACTGGGCCTGCCATCCCCAAGGAAACTGTGCCCGTCAAACCTGCCCAAACCTTCCAGTTTAGGAGAAACACGCAAGAGCCCTGAGCCCGACCCAATATTGTCGGCAGCACTGGACACAAATGCCAGTCTGAAACGCCCTGATCACCTACATCCAAGCAGACAGCCATTTCAATGTTCCTGGGTCAGAAGATTGTACCTGACATGCTCCTAGGACGTCATTGGAACACTAGATTAGGTTTTCAGGCATCTGTCCTCAGGGTCCTGTTCTGAAATACCAACTTAGGATACAACATGTGGTCCCTGAGCCACACAATAAAATATCTCCTGTCCCCAGTAGGAAACCATGCCCTTCGACCTGTGCCAAACCCTCAAGATTGGAGAATCCTGCACAGCACCTTAGACACCAGCACAAACTCTAGTTTGTGCGTTGACCCATACCACAAGCTTTCCATCTGATGGACAGTCGAGTCCTGTTGAATGGCTCCAGGATGTCCCATACGGAAAGACTGGAGAGCAGGATTCGAAGGATGGATGCCTGTACAGCATACCTCACATTCCCATTGGCTCTTTGTGACAAGACATGTTTGAACTACTGGCTCTGGGGCGAGCTAACTAGGGGGCTGAATTGAAATGGACTCTCCTGCGGATGGGTCATAATGTGGGTTTGTGTGCATGGAGACCTTGGAATATGTTGGCAGCTCAGGGGCCATGAAGTATTCGCCTAACCGAAGGGTGTAATATTGCTCCAATTAAAAAGAGATCCCTATGTGGAGATGAGACAGGTTCTCTTTGGTGCCTCAGAAAAGCCCCAGATACTGGTCTTCAAACCAGTTCTCTGAGTAGAGACACCTGGAAACCAAAGCTAGGGTTCAGATTAGAGCCTAGATGCCTGTCCGTTTCAATCTTCTGTCTCTGGGGACACTGTCTGAGTATCTAAGTGAAGATAGTTGCTCAGCTGGTGTCAGAGTGCCCCTCTTAGTCCATGGCCGAGGCATGGCCTTGGAGACCTTATTGGATTTTCCTAATCTCTAGGGTTGTGGCCAATGGATTGGGTACAGTTTTCTTGGAGAGGACTGGCACAGTCCTTCAGTGTGTCTCCATAGGCCCTAGCCTGGAGGGTGTGTGGGTCCGGGCTGTGGGTACAGAAGTCTGAAAACACAAACTCGGCTTAGGTGTGGAGCCGAGAGCATGGCAGGATGGACCCACAGACCGTGAGAGGAGATCCTCAGCTTATGAAAAAAGGGCAAATGGGAGGCAGTCACGCAAGCTTTTGTCTTTGGATGTTTTGTCTCCCATAGCCGTGGAATGTAGGGGTGACCTCAGGGGCTATGGAAGAGTCTCCCTCTCTGAGGAGTTGGTCCAGCTCTTAAGATTTTGGGGACATTTTGTGGGAAGGGTGGAGTCCTGCTGTCTGGCTCAGGTGTTCTTCCAGGAGAGGGACTCCAGATCACAGTCCTGGGTTCGAGCAAATGGAATACTCGAGCTCTTGTGAAGATTGGGATCATAGGGGCTTGGCAAGCCCCATTTGCGGGCTCTTGGTCGAGGCCCTGAGAGACCTTACTTCGACATGGGGCCCATGCTGATGGTCCCAATGCGAGTTTGTACCCAAGGAGGCACTCAAGTTTAGGCTTGGCCTCAGGGGCCATGAAGGTTTCTCCTACACTGAAGGTATGACTCCATGCCAACAGCAAGCTTTCCAGCCATGGGGAAGGAGAAGATCTGATTTGTGCTTCAGTTACCCACGTTTGCCAGGATTTGATATAATATCTAGGGTCAGATGTCTGAAAACCCAGGTTGGGAAGAGATGACGGCATAAGGCCATGGCCTGTCTGATGTGCTTAGTGTGCAGCCAGCTGTTTCTTTGTCTGTCGGGACGTCAGGCTGTGTCAGACAGAGCATTACTGACCAGGGTAGCCTTTCCAGTTAGGGTGCGGTCGAGGCCAGAGCAGGTTGGTTCTCATTTGTGGTTTCTGGAGAGCCCCATAGGGCAACGTTTTTCTTCTGGTGGGCAGGCAGAAAACTGTGTTGTGGTTCTGGAATTCCCAGTCTGGAGGGCTTGTTTGCCAGGAGTGTGAAGAGGGAAGTCTGAAAACACAAGCTAGCGTTAGGTTTGGGGCCGAGGGCATGGCAGGCCCACTCTGCAGAGACTGAATCGAGATCTCCTGCATCTGAGGTCAGGGCGAGTATCAGACGTTGCCTCAGGTTGGAGTTTGTGTCCATTATGGCCCCTTCCTGAAGGGGGTGGGGGCGTCATGAGGCCAGGGAGGTTTCCCAACGCTGGGAGTTATGAGCTGCCCCAAACATCAAGGTTTCCTCTGTAGGACAGTCGAGTACTATGAGATGGTTCTAGGATGACCCCTACAGAAAGACTCGAGAGAAGGGGTCTAAGCATGAATGTCTGCAAATGCCACCTCACATTCCCACTGGCTGCTTGGGGCAAGGCAGGCTCAATCTGCAGGCTCTTGGGCGGGTTTCTCAGAGGGCTGAGTAGAAATGGACTCTCCTGAGGATGAGTCATACTGTGGGTTGGTGGCCATGGAGACCTTGGGATGTGGCGGGGGCTCAGGGACTCTGCAGGTTTCTCCAAACCGAAGGGTTTGACACAGCTCCAACAATGAAGCTTCCCATGTGGAGACGATCGTTGTTCTGTTTGGTGTCTCAGGAAAGCCCCAGATGCTGGTCTTCAAACCCAGGCCTCTGAGGAGTGACACCTGGAAACCAAAGCAAGAGTTCAGATTAGGGCCCAGGGGCCTGTCTGGTTCAATCTACTGTCTCTGCCAACATCTGTCTGTGTTTCTGCATGGAGGTAGTTGCTCAGCTTGTGTCAGGATGCCTTTGTCCATAGAGGCTTATAGTAGTGGGATGTCCTCGGGGGCCTTGATGTTTCTCCTATTCTGTGGGGTTATGGGCAATGGAATGGGCATAGTCTCCTTGGAGAGAGCAGGACAGTCCTGTGGTGTGGCTCCAGAGGCCCCAGCCTGGCGGCTGTGTGGGCCAGGGCTGTGGGGACAGACATCCAAAAACACAAACTCGGCTGAGGTTTGGGGCTGAGGTTATGGCAGGAGTGATCTACAGTCCGTGAGGGGAGCTCATTGTGATTAGAAAGTAAGGCGAGTGAGAGGCGGTCGTTCAGGCTTATGTCTCTGGATGTTGTATTCATGATGGTCATTTAATGTAAGCATGGTCTCATGGGCCATGGAAGTCTCCCTCTCTGGTGATTTGTCCGGCTCCCAAGAGATTGGGGTCATTTTGTGGGAAGGGAGGAGTCCTGTTTTCTGCCTCATGTGTCCCCACAATAGAGGGATTCTAGAGCAGAGCACTGGGTACATACAACTGGAATACCCACCCTCTGGTTAGGCCTGGGGTCCATTGGGCAAGGCAAGCCCATATGCAGATTCTTGGTCCAGCCACTGAGAGACGTTACTTGAATAGTGGACTCATGCTGAGGGTCACAATGTGTGTTTGTGCCCAAGGTGGTCCTCAATATTGGGCGGGACCTCATTGAGCTTGCAGGTTTCTCCTACAGTGAACCTTGGACATGCCAACCTCAGGGTTTCTTGCCATGGGGAAGGAGGAGTTTTGATTTCTGCATCACGTTCACCTCTGGGCACTAATTGGAGATAAGGTCTAGGTTCTGAAGCCTGAAAACCGAGGTTTGGAAGAGATGACGACCTAAGGCCATGGCAGGTCCGATGTGTTCAGTTTGGGGCCAGCTTTCTAGGTGTCGTTCAGGAGGTCTGCACTCAGGCTGTGCCAGACAGGGCATTCGTGCCCAGATACGCTGTATAATTGGGGTACAGTTGAGTGGCATGCAGAAGATAATTATTTGGGGTTTCTCTGTAGCCCCATAAGGCAAAGTCTTTCTTCTGGAGGGCAGGCAGAGTGCTGCATTCTGGCTCCGGAACTGCCAAACTGGAGGCCTTGCGGCCAGGAATGCAAGGATGTAAGTCTGAGAACTGAAGCTTTGCTTTGGTTTCAGGGCGAGGAAATGGCAGGCACACTCTGCAGAGCTGAATTTAGATTTCATGCATCTGAGGTCAGGGCGAGGTTCATATATTGGCTCAGGTTGGAGTTTCTGTCCATGATGGCCCCTTCATGAAGGGGGGTCATCACACCGCCATTGGTGTTTTCCCATGATGGCAGTAGTGAGATGCTCCAAACCACAAGGATTTTCTGCGGGTCAGTTGAAACCTATTGGATGGCTCCAGGGCATCCCATATGGAACAATTGCAGAGCAGGGTTCTAAGGATGGATGCCTGGGCATCCGGCCTTGCATTCCAATTGTCTCCTAGCGAAACGGCACGTTTGATTGCTGCCTATGATGTAGCAGCCGAGGGGGCTGAGTTGAAATGCATTCTCCTGAGGATCGGTCATAATGTGGGATTGTGTCCATGGAGACCTTGGAATGGGGCAGTGGCACCAGGGCTCTGAAGGATGCTCCTAACCAGAGGTTTTGACACAGCTCCAAGAAGCATTTTTCCCATGGGGAAACAAGATTTGTTCTCATTGGTGCTTCAGTAACCCCCAATATGCTGGTATTGGAAACCAGAACTCTGAGGAGAGATGCCTGGAAACCAAGGCAATGGATCTGATTAGGGCCTGGGGCCTGTCTGGTTTAATCTTCTTCTCTCGGTTCATCTGTCTATGGGATTGAGTGGAGGTAGTTCCTCAGCTGGTGTCAGATTGCCCCTATTTGTCCTGGGCAGTCTACACTATTGGGATGGCCACTTTGACTTTGGAGGTTTCTCCTAATTTGCAAGTTTGTGGCCAATGAAATGGGCAGAATTCCTTTGGGGAGGGAAGGCACAATCCTGAGGTGTGGCTCTAGGGGCTCAAGCATGGAGGGTGTGTGGGTCAGAGCTGTGGGGACCGAAGTCTGAAAACAGAAACTCGTCTTAGGTTTGGGGACATAGGTATGGGAGGCCCGATCTACAGACCTTGAGCAGAACTCTTCAGGATATGAACAAAAAGTGAGTGTGAGGCACTTGCTCAGGCTTTTGACTCTGGATTTTGTGTCACTGATGGCCGTGGAATGTAGGGGCGTCCTCATGGACCATGGGTGAGACTTCCTCTATGGGGATTTGGATGATCCCAATATTTTGGGGTCATTCCGTGGGACGGGAGGAGTCCATTCTGTGTTTTTTTTTTTTTTTTTTTTTTTTTTTTTTTTTTTTTTTTTACCTCAGGTGTGCCACTAAAGAGGGATTCCAGAGCAGAACCCTGGGAAGGGGCGACTGGACAACCCGAACTCTGTATAAGATTGGGGGCCTAAGGGCATGGCAATCCCCATATGGGGTACCTTGGTCCAGCCACTGAGAGGTCTTACTTGAGTACAGTGCTCACACTGAGGGTCACAATGCATGTTTGTGCCCAATGTAGGCATCAAGCATGGGCGGGGACTCATGGGCCATGCTTGATTCTTCTACACTGAACTTTGGACAACATACGAACCACAAGGTTTCTTTCCATGGGGAAGGAGGAATTCTGATTTCTGCATCATGTTCACCCCTGGGCAGTGACTGGAGATAAGATCTAAGTTCTGAATCCAGAAAATCGAGGTTGGGATGAGATGATAACCTAAGGTCATGGAGGGTCCGATGTGCTCAGTGTGCAGTCAGCTTTCTGGGTGTTGTTCAGGAGGTATGGATTCAGGCTGTGTCAGACAGTGCATTAGTGCCCAGGTTAGAATGTATAATTTGGGTACAGTTGAGTTCCATGTAGGTTCATCCTCATTTATTGTGTCAGGGAAGCTCACTGGGGAAACATTTTTCTTCTGGTGGGCAGGCAGAGTGCAGCATTGTGGGTCCAGAATTGCCAAACTTGAGGGCGTCGGGACCAGGAGTGTGAGGACGTAAGTCTGAGATCATAAGCTAGACTTAAGTTTTAGGGCGAGGGCACGGCAGGCACCCTCTGCAGATCCGAATCAAAATCTCATTCATCTGAAGTCAGGACGAGGATCAGACTTAGGCGCAGGTTGGAGTTTCTGTCCATGATGGCCCCTTCATCAAAGGGGTGGAATCTCGAGGCCATGGAGGTTTTCCCACGTTGGGAGTTGTGGGATGCTCCAAACTGCAAGGATTCCTTCTGCGGGAAAATTGAGAACTGTTGGATGGCTCCAGGACATCCCATATGGAATGACTCCAGAGCCGGGTTCTAAGGATGGATGCCTGAGCAGACTGCCTCTTACACCAATTGTCTCCCTGCCACAAGACAGGTACGATCTGATGGCTATGCAGGAGCAATCGTGGGAGCTGAGTTGAAATGGACTCTCCTGAAGATGGGTCTTAATGTGTGTTTGTGTCCATGAGGACGTTGGAATGGGGTGGTGGCCCCAGGGCTCTAAAGGATTCTAACCGGAGATTTTGAAACAACTCGAAAGAGCAAGTTTTCCATGTGGAGACAAGATTTGTTCTAATTGGTGCCTCAGGAAACCCACATATGCTGGTATTAGAACCAGGCCTCTGAGGAGAGATACATAGAAACCACAGCAATGCATCCAATTAGGTCCTAGGAGCCTCTCTGGTTCAATCTTCTTCTCTGTCGACATCTGTCTATTTTATGAAATGGAGGTAGTTGCTCAGCTGGTGTCAGACCGCTCCTGTTTGTCCGGGTGGCCTACACTATAGGGATGGCCTCGGGGACTTTGGAGGTTTCTCCTAAATTGTATGATTATGGACAATGGCATGGGAAGAATTCCTGTGGAGTGGGCAGGCACAGACCTGATGTGTGGCTCCAAGGGCCCAGCCTTGAGGGTGTGTGGGCAAGGACTGTGGGGACAGATGTCTGAAAACACAAACTCAGCTTAGCTTTGGGGATGTAGGTATGGCAGGTCCGATTTACAGACTATGAGGAGAACTTTTTGGGATATGAATAAAGGGTGAAAGTGTGACACTTGTCAGGCTTTTGCCCCTGGATTTTGTGTCAATGATGGCTGTGGAATGTCGAGGAGTCCTCATGGGCCATGGAAGAGTCTTTCTCTCTGTGGATTTGGCCAGATCCCAATTGTTTTGGGTTAATCTGTGGGATTTAGTTTTGTTAACTAAGGTGTCCCACCAAAAGAGGGATCCCCGAGCAGAACCCTGGACAACAAGAAATCTAACTAAAAATACGGGCCTAGGGGCATGGCAAGCCCAATATGCCTTCTAATGGTCCAGCCACTGAGAGGCCTTCATTGAGGACAGAACTCATGCTGAGGGTCACAATGCGTGTTTATGCCCTCGTGGTACTCAAGCATGGGTGGGGACTCATGGTGCATGCTTGTTTCTCCTACACTGAATGATAGTCAACATGTCAACCACATGAGTTCTTGCCATGGGGAAGTATTAATTCTGATTTCTGCATGTCATTCACCCCTGGGCAGTGATTGGAGATAAGGTTTAGGTTGTGAAGTCTGAAAACCGAGGTTGGGAAGAGATGACGACCTAAGACCATGTTGGGTCCGATATGCTCAGCGTGGAGCCAGCTGTCTGGGTGTTGGTCGGGAGGTCCAAGCTTGGGCTGTGTCAGACAGGGCATTAGTGCCCAGGGTAGATTGTATAATTGGGGTACAACTGAGTGCCGTGCAGGTTGATCTTTATTTGGTATTTCTGGTTAGCCCCAAGGGCAATGTTTTTCTTCTGGAGAACAGGCAGAGTGCTGCATTGTGGCTCCGGAATTTCCAAAGTGGATGCCTTGTGGACGGGGAGTGTGAGGACGGAAGTCTGAGAACACATGTTAGGCGTAGGTTCTGGGCGAGGGCACGGCAGGCACCCTCTGCAGATCTGAATCGGGATATCATGAATCTGATGTCAGGGCGAGGTTCAAACCTAGGCTTAGGTTTGAATTTCTGTCCATTCTGGCCACTTTATGAAGGGGACAGCATCTCCAGTCCATGGAGGTTTACCCACAATGGAAGTTGTGAGATGCTCCAAACAACAAAGATTCCTTCTGATCAACAATTGAGACCTTTTGTATCACTCCAGTACATACCATACAGAATGACACCAGAGCAGGGATCTTAGGATGGATACATGGGAAGCCCGCCTCACATTGCAGTTGTCTCCTAGCAAATAGACAGGTTTGATATGCTGGCTCTGTCAGAGCAACCAAGGGGGCTGAGTTGAAATGGACTCTCCTGAGGATGGATGCTAATGTGGGTTTGTGTCCATGGAGACCTTGGAATGGGGCGTTGGTGCATGGGCCCTGAAGGATTCTCCTAACCGGAGGTTTTGAGACATCTCCAAAGGACAAGTTTCCCATGTGGAGACGAGATTTGTTCTAATTCGTGCCTCAGGAAACCCCCATATACTGTTATTGGAATATAGGCCTCTGAAGAGAGATAACTGGAAACCAAAACAATGGCTCCGTTTAGAGCCTAGGGGCCTGTCCGGTTGAATCTTCTTCTCTGTGTACATCCATCTAAGGTATTAGTGGAGTTAGATGCTCAGCTGGTGTCAGATGGCCCTTTTTTGTCCCAGGCGGCCTACACTATTGTGAAGGCCTTGGGGACTTTGGAGGTTTCTCCTAATTTTATGATTATGGACAATGGAATGGGCAGAATTCCCGTGGAGAGGGAAGGCACAGTTTTGATGTGGCTCCAGGGGCCCCAGCCTGCAGGGTGTGTGCCTCAGGACTGTGGAGACAGAAGTCTAAAACACAAACTCAGTTTAGGTTTAGGGACGTAGGTATGGCAGGCCCGATCTACAGACCGTGAGGAGAATTCTTCCAGATATGAAGAAAGAGAGATTGTGAGGCACTTGTTCAGGCTTTTGTTTCTGGATTTTGTGTCAACGATGGGCGTGGAATGTCCGGGAGGCCTCTTGGGCCATGGACGAGTCTTCCGCTCTGTGGATTTGGCCCGATTCCAATTGTTTTGGGTCAAACTGTGGGATGGGAGGAGTCCTTTCAGTTTTGTTACCTCAGGTGTCCCACCAAAAGAGGGATTCCAAAGCCGAGCCCTGGGGAGGGGAGACTGGACAACCAGAAATCTGGTTAAAAATTGGGGCCTAGGGGCATGACAAGCCCAATATGCTGTCTTTTGGTCCAGCCACTGAGAGGCCTTACTTGAGAACTGGGCTCACGTTGAGGGTCAGAATGCATGTTTGTGAACGACTTGGTCCTCAAGCATCTGCAGGGCCTCATGGGCCACACTGGTTTCAACTACATTTTACGTTGGACAACATGCCAAACACAAGGTTTCTTGCCATGGGGAAGGAGTTCTGATTCCTGCATCATGTTCAACCCTGGGTGGTGACTGGAGATAAGGTTTAGGTTCTGAAGCCTGAAAACCGAGGTTGGAAAGAGATGATGACCTAAGGCCATGGCGGGTCTGATGTGCTCAGTGTGTGGCTAGCTGGGTGGGTGCGAGCCAGGAGGTTCAGTCTCAGGCTGTGCCAGAAAGGGCAGTAGTGCCCAGGGCAGCCTGTATAATTGGGGTCCAGTCAAGTGGCATGCAGATTGATCCTCATTTGGGGAATCTGGGTAGCCCCAGAGGGCAATGATTTTCTTCCAGAAAGCAGGCAGAGTGCTGCCTTGTAGTTCTGGAATTGCCAAACTGGAGGGCTTGTGGACCAGGAATGTGAGGATGGAAGTTGAGAACACAAACTAGACTTACGTTTCTGGGCAAGGGCACGGCAGGCACACTCTGCAGAGCTGAATCAAGATGTCCTGCATCTGAAGTCATGGCGAGGATCAGACGATCGATCAGGTTGGAGCTTCTGTCCCTGATGGCCCCTTCATGAAGCACAGGGGGCGGGATCACGAGGCCATGGAGGTTTGCCCACGATGGGAGTTGTGAGATGCTCCAAACAGTAAAGATTCTTCTGCGGGACAATTGAGACCTGTTGGTTGGCTCCAGGACTTCCCATACAGCATAATTCTGAGAATGGTTTTAAGTATGGATGTCTGGGAAGCCTGCCTCTCATTCCAATCATCTCCTAGCGACAAGACGGGTTAGATCTGCTGGATCAGGGGGAGCAACTGAGGGGGCTGAGTTGAAATGGACTCTCCTGTGGATGGGTCCTAATGTGGGTGTGTCTCCATGGAGACCTTGGAATGAGGCGCTGGCACCGGGAACCTGAAATGTCCTTCTAACCAGAGGCTTTGAGAGAGCTCCAACATGTAAGTTTCCCATGTGTAGACGAGATTTGTTCTGATGGGTGCCTCAGGAGAAGCCCTCAGCTGGTATTGGAAACCAGGCTTTTGAGGAGACATGCCTGTAAACCAAAGCTATGGATCCCATTATGGCCTGGGGTCCTGTCTGGTCAATCTTCTTCTCTGGGGACATCCATCTATGGTATGAGTGGAGGTAGATGCTCAGCTGGTGTCAGACGGCCCTTTTTTGTCCCGCACAACCTACACCATTGGTATGGCCTCAGGGAATTTGGAGGTTTCTCCTAATTTGTACGGTTTTGGATAATGGAATGGGCAGAATTCCCATGGATTGGTTAGGCACAGTCCTAATGTGTGGTTCCAGGGGCCCAGCCTGGAGGGTGTGTGGCCCAGGACTTTGAGGACAGAACTCAAAAAACACAAACTCAGCTTAGGTTTGGGAACGTAGGTATGGCACGGCCGAACTACAAATCATGAGAAGAACTCTTCAGGATATGAAGAAAGAGCGAGTCTGAGGCCCTTAGTTAGGCTTTTGTCTCTGGATTTTGTATCAGCGATGGCCGTGGAATGTCGGGGAGGCCTCATGGGCCATGGACGAATCTTCCTCTCTGTGGATTTGGCCCTATCCCAATTCTTTTTCGTGAATCTGTGGGATGGGAGGACTCCTTTAGGGTTTGTTACCTGAGGTGTCCCACCAAAAGAGGAATTCCAAAGCAGAGCCCTGCGCAAGAGTGAAGGGACAACCCGAAATATGGTTAAAAATTAGGGTCTAGGGGCATGGCAAGCCCAATATGCTGTTTCTTCATGCAGCCACTGAGAGGCCTTGCCTGAGGACCGGGCTCAGGCTGAGGGTCACAATGTGTGTTTGAGACCAATGTGGCCCTCAAGCATGGGCTGGGTCTCATGTGCCACACTGGTTTCAACTACACTGAAAGTTGGACAACATGCCAACCACGAGGTTTCATGCCAAGGAAACGAGTTCGGATTTCTGCAACATTTTCAAACCTGGGCAGTGATTGGAGATAAGGTCAAGGTTCTGAAGCCTGAAAACCGAGGTTGGGTAGAGATGACGACCTAAGGCCACGGCGGGTCCGATGTGCTCAGTGTGCGGCCAGCTGTCTGGGTGGGGCCAGGAGTTCCAGGCTCAGGCTGTGTCAGAATGGGCAATTGTGCCCACTTCAGCCTATATATTTGGTGTACAGCCAAATGGCGTGCAGGTTGATCCTCATTTGGGGTTTCTGGGTAGCCCCAGAGGGCAATGTTCTTCTTCCAGGGAGCAGGCAGAGTGCCGCATTGTACTTCTGGATTGCCAAACTGGAGGGCTTGTGGGCCAGTAGTCTGAGGACTGAAGTCTGAGAACACAAGCTAGGCTTAGTTTTTATGGGTGAGGACATGGCAGGCACAATCTACAGACCTGAATCGAGATCTCGTACATCTGAAGTCAGGGTGAGGATCAGACGATCTTCAGGTTGGACTTTCTGTCCCTGATGGCCCCTTCATGAAGGGGGGGAATCACGAGGCCATGGGGGGTTTCGCACGATGGGAGTTGTGAGAAGCTCCAAACTACAAAGATTCTTCTCCAGGACAATTGAGACCTGTTAGTTGGCGCCAGGCCAAGGATTCCAAGCATGGTTCTGAGGATGGATGGCTAGGTACCACACCTGGCATTCCAATTTTCTCCTAGCTACAAAAAAGGTTAGATCTGCTGGATCTGGGGGAGCAACTGAGGAGGCTGAGTTGAAATTGACTCTCCTGTGGATGTGTCCTAATATGTTTTTGTGTCTATGGAGACCTTGGAATGAAGCGGTGGCACTGGGTCCCTGATGGGTTCTTCTAAACAGAGACTTTGACACAGCTCCACCGTGCAAGTTTCCCATATGTAGATGAGATTTGTTCTGATGGGTGAGTCAAGAAACAGCCATATGCTGGTATTGAAATCCAGGCCTCTGAGGAGACATGCCTGGAAACCATAGCAATAGATCCGATTAGTGCCTAGTGGTCTGCTCATTCCTTTTTTCCTCTGGGGACATCAGTCTATGGGTCTGAGTGCAGGAAGGTGCTCTGATGTGCTCAGATTGTTCCTGTTTGTCCTGGGAAGCCACCACTATTGGGATGGCCTCAGGAACTTTGGAGGTTTATCCTATTAGTAGGATTGTGGCCATTGGAATGGGTACACACAATTCCCTTGGAGAGGGCAAGTACAGTCCTCAGGTTTGGCTCCAAGGGCCTAAGCCTTTGGGGTGTGTAGGCCAGGGCTGTTTGGACAGTTGTCTGAAAACACAAACGCGGCTTATGTTTCGGGTCATAGGTATGGCAGGACTGATCTACAGACCATGAGGAGAACTCTTCAGGATATGAAAAAAGGGCGAGCGTGAGGCTCGTGCTCAAGTTTTTGTCTCTGGATATCGTGTCACTCATGGTCGTGAAATTTCCGGGTGCCTTCATGGGAAATGGACGAGTCTTACTCTCTGGGGTTTTGCCCCATCCCAAGATTTTTGGGTCATTCTGGGGATGGAAGAAGTCCGTTTTGTTGTTGTTGATTTGCTTTGTTTTGTTTTTTAACCTCAGGTGTCTCACCAAATGAGGTATTCCAGAGTAGAGCCCTGGGGAGGGCCGACCGGACAACCAGAAATCTGGTTTAAAATTGGGGCCTAGGGATATGTCAAGCCCATTATGACATCTAATGGTCGAGCCACTGAGAGGACTTACTAGAGCACAGGACTCACGCTGAGGGTCACAATGCGTGTTTATGCCCTCTTCGCACTCAAGAATTGGCGGGGCCTCCGGGTGAATGCTGGTTTCTCCTACACTGAACGTTGGACAACATGCCAACCACAAGGTTTCTTGCCATGGGTAAGGATGAGTTCTGATTTCTACATCACAAGCACCCCTGGGCAGTGGTTGGAGATAAGGTCTAGGTTCTGAAGCCTGAAAAACCGCAGTTGGGAAGAGATAATGACCTAAGGCCATGGCGGTTCTGATGTGCTCAGTGTGCGGTCAGCTGTCTGGGTGTTGGTCAGGAGGTCCGAGCTCAGGTTGTGTCAGACAGTGCATTAGGGCCCAGGTTAGACTATATACTTTGGGTAGAGTCGAATGCCATATAGATTTATCCTCATATAAGGTGCCTGGGCAGCTCATTAGGCCAAATTTTCTTTCTAGAGGGCAGGCAGAGTGCTGCATTGTGGGTCTGGAATTGCGAAACTTCTGGGCTTCGGGGCCTGGAGTGTGAGGAGGGAAGTCTGAGAACACAAGCTAGACTTGGGTTTCAGGCCAGGGCACGGCAGGTACCCCTGTAGATCTGAACCTATATCTCATGCATCTGAAGTCAGGGCGAGGATCAGACGTTGGCTCAGGTTGGAGTTTCTGTGCATGACGGACCCTTCATGAAGGGAGCGGAATCTCAAGGCCATGGAGTTTTTCCCACGTTGGGAGTTGTGGGATGCCCCCTTCAAGGATTACTTCTACGGGACAATTGAGTCCTGTTGGGCAGCTTCAGGACATCCCATATGGAATGACTCCAGAACACTGTTCGAGGTTGGATGCATGGGAAGCCGGCCTCGCATTCCAATTGTCTCCCAGCAACAAGACCGTTTAGATCTGATGGCTCTGCGAGAGAAACCGGGGTGGCTGAGTTGAAATGGACTTTCCTGAGGATGGGTCCTAATGTGTGTTTGTGTCCATGAGGGCCTTAAAATGGGGCGGTGGCACCGAGACCCTGAAGTATTCTCCTAAGCTTTTGACATAGCTCGATGCACAACGTTCCTTGTGGATACGAGATTTGTTTTGATGGGTGCCTCAGGAAAACCTCTATGCTGGTATTGGAATCCAGGCTTTTGAGGAGACATGCCTGTAATCCAAAGCAATGTATCCGATTATGGCCTAGGGTCCTGTCTGGTTCAATCTTCTTCTCAGGGGACATCCATCTATGGTATGAGTGGAGGTAGATGCTCAGCTGGTATCAGACCGCCCTTGTTTGTCCGGGGCGACCTGCACTATTGGGATGGCCTCAGGGATTTGTAGGATTCTCCAAATTTTACTGTTTTGGACAATGGCATCGGCAGAATTCCCATGGATTGGGTAGGCACAGTCCTAATGTGTGATTCCAGGGGCCCGAGCCTGGAGGGTGTGTGGCCCAGGACTTTGAGGACAGAAGTCTGAAAACACAAAATCAGCTTAGGTTTGGGAACGTAGGTATGGCAGGCCCGATCTATAAACCATGAGAAGTACTCTTCCGGATATGAAGAAAGAGCTAGTCTGAGGCGCTTGCTCAGGCTTTTGTCTCTGGATTTTGTATCAGAGATGGCCGTGGAATGTCGGGGAGGCCTCATGGGCCATGGACGAATCTTCCTCTCTGTGGATTTCGCCCGATCCCAATTGTTTTTCGTCAATCTGTGGAATGGGAGGACTCCTTTCAGGTTTGTTACCTCAGGTGTCCCGCCAAAAGAGGAATTCCAAAGAAGAGCCCTGGGGAAAAGTGAAGGAGAACCCGAACTATGGGTAAAATTTGGGGCCTAGGGGCATGGCAAACCCAATATGCTATCTCTTCATCCAGCCACTGAGAGGCCTTATTGAGGACTGGGATCAGGGTGAGGGTCACAATGTGTGGTTTTGACCAATGTGGCCGCAAACATGAGCGGGGCCTCATGAGCCACATTGGTTTCAACTACACTGAACGTTGGACAACATGCCAACCACATGGTTTCTTGCCACGGGAAAGGAGTTGTGATTTCTGCATCACTTTCAAGCCTGGGCAGTGATTGGAGATAAGGTCTAGGTTCTGAAACTTGACAACCGAGGTTGGGAAGAGATGAAGACCTAAGACCATGGCGGGTCCGATGTGCTCAGTGAGCGGCCAGCTTTCTGTGTGGGGCCAGGTAATCCAGGCTCAGGCTGTGTCAAAAAGGGCAATAGGGCCCAGGTCAGCCTATATATTTGGGGTACAGTAGAATGGCGTGCAGGTTGATCCTCATTTGGAGTTTCTGGGTAGCCCCAGAGAGCAATGTTTTTCTTCCTGAGGGCAGGAAGAGTGCTGCATTATAGTTCTGGTTTTCAAACTGGAGGCTTGTGGGCCGGTAGTCTGAGGAAGGAAATCTGAGAACAAGCTAGGCTTAGGTTTCTGGGTGAGGACAAGGCAGGAACAATCTACAGACCTGAATCGAGATCTCGTGCTTATGATGTCAGGGCGAGGATCAGAAGATCGCTCAGTTTGGTGTTTCTGTCCCTGATGGCCCTTCATGAAGGGGCGGGGTGGTCACGAGGCCGTGGGGGTTTTCCCACGATGTTAGTTGTGAGAAGCTCCAAACTGCAAAGATTCTTCTGCAGGACAATTGAGACCTGTTTGTTGGCTCCAGGGCAACGATTCCGAGCAGGGTTCTAAGGATGGATGGCTGGGTAGCCCACCTCGCATTCCAATTGTGTCCTAGCAACAAGACAGGTTAGATCTGCTGGATCTGGGGGAACAACCCAGGAGGCTGAGTTGAAATGGACTCTCCTGTGGATGGGTCCTAATGTCTGTTTGTGTCTATGGAGACCTTGGAATGTAGCGGTGGCACTGGTGTCCTGAAGGGTTTTTCCAAACAGAGGCTTTGACACAGCTCCAACGTGCAAGTTTCCCATATGTAGATGAGATGTTTTCTGATGGGTGAGTCAAGAAACAGCCATACGCTTGTATTGGAATCCAGGCCTCTGAGGAGAGATGACTGGATACCACAGCAATGGATCCGTTTAGTGCCTAGGGGCCTGTTCGTTCCTTTTTACCTCTGGGGACATCAGTCTATGCGTCTGAGTGCAGGTAGGTGCTCAGATGAGCTCAGATTGCCCCTGTTTGTCCTGGGATGCCACCACTGTTGGAATGGCCTCCGGCAGTTTGGAGGTTTATCCTATTAGTAGGGTTGTGGCCATTGGAATGGGCACTTACAATTCCCTTGGAGAGGGCAAGTACAGTCCTCAGGTTTGGCTCCAGGGGCCTGAGCCTGTAGGGTGTGTAGGCCAGAGCTGTTTGGACAGTTGTCTGAAAGCACAAACGCGGCTTATGTTTCGGGTCATAGGTATGGCAGGACTGATCTACAGACCATGAGGAGAACTCTTCAGGATATGATAAAAGGGCGAGTGTGAGGCTCGTGCTCAAGTTTTAGTCTCTGGATATCGTTTCACTCATGGTCGTGAAATTTCCGGGTGACTTCATGGGAAATGGACGAGTCTTACTCTCTGGGGTTTTGCCCCATCCCAAGATTTTTGGGTCATTCTGGGAATGGAAGAAGTCCGTTTTGTTGTTGTTGTTGATTTGCTTTGTTTTGTTTTTTAACCTCAGGTGTCTCACCAAATGAGGTATTCCAGAGTAGAGCCCTGGGGAGGGCCGACCGGACAACCAGAAATCTGGTTAAAAATTGTGGCCTAGGGACATGTCAAGCCCATTATGACATCTAATGGTCGAGCCACTGAGAGGACTTACTAGAGCACAGGACTCACGCTGAGGGTCACAATGCATGTTTATGCCCTCTTCGCACTCAAGAATTGGCGAGGCCTCCGGGTGAATGCTGGTTTCTCCTACACTGAACGTTGGACAACATGCCAACCACAAGGTTTCTTGCCATGGGTAAGGACGAGTTCTGATTTCTGCATCACAGGCACCCCTGGGCAGTGGTTGGAGATAAGGTCTAGGTTCTGAAGCCTGAAAAACCGCAGTTGGGAATAGATGATGACCTAAGGCCTTGGCGGTTCTGATGGGCTCAGTGTGCGGTCAGCTGTCTGGGTGTTGGTCAGGAGGTCCGAGCTCAGGTTGTGTCAGACACTGCATTAGTGCCCAGGTTAGACTATATACTTTGGGTACAGTCGAATGCCATGTAGATTTATCCTCATATAAGGTGCCAGGGCAGCTCATTAGGCCAAATTTTTTATCTAGAGGGCAGGCAGAGTGCTGCATTGTGGGTCTGGAATTGCAAAACTTCTGGGCTTCGGGGCCGGGAGTGTGAGGAGGGAAGTCTGAGAACACAAGCTAGACTTGGGTTTCAGGGCCAGGGCACGGCAGGTACACCTGTAGATCTGAACGTATATCTCATGCTTCTGAAGTCAGGGCGAGGATCAGACGTTGGCTCAGGTTGGAGTTTCTGTGCATGACGGCCCCTTCATGAAGGGAGCGGAATCTCGAGGCCATGGAGGTTTTCCCACGTTGGGAGTTGTGGGATGCCCCCTTCAAGGATTCCTTCTGCGGGACAATTGAGACTTGTTGGGCAGCTCCAGGACATCCCATATGGAATGACTCCAGGGCACTGTTCGAGGATGGATGCCTGGGAAGCCCGCCTTGCATTCCAATTGTCTCCTAGCAACAAGACAGTTTAGATCTGATGGCTCTGCGGGAGAAACCGGGGTGGCTGACTTGAAATGGACTTTCCTGAGGATGGGTCCTAATGTGTGTTTGTGTCCATGAGGGCCTTAAATTGGGGCGGTGGCACCGGGACCCTGAAGTATTCTCCTAAGCTTTTGACATAGCTCGATGCACAACGTTCCTTGTGGAGACGAGATTTGTTTTGATGGGTGCCTCAGGAAAACCTCTATGCTGGTATTGGAATCCAGGCTTTTGAGGAGACAAGCCTGTAATCCAAAGCAATGTATCCGATTATGGCCTAGGGTCCTGTCTGGTTCAATCTTCTTCTCAGGGGACATCCATCTATGGTATGAGTGGAGGTAGATGCTCAGCTGGTATAAGACCGCCCTTGTTTGTCCCAGACGACCTGCACTATTGGGATGGCCTCAGGGATTTGTAGGGTTCTCCAAATTTTACTGTTTTGGACAATGGCATCGGCAGAATTCCCATGGATTGGGTAGGCACAGTCCTAATGTGTGACTCCAGGGGCCCCAGCCTGGAGGGTGTGTGGCCCAGGACTTTGAGGACAGAAGTCTGAAAACACAAACTCAGCTTAGGTTTGGGGACGTAAGTATGGCAGGCCCGATCTATAAACCATGAGAAGAACTCTTCCGGATATGAAGAAAGAGCGAGTCTGAGGCGGTTGCTCAGGCTTTTGTCTCTGGATTTTGTATCAGAGATGGCCGTGGAATGTCGGGGAGGCCTCATGGGCCATGGACGAATCTTCCTCTCTGTGGATTTGGCCCGATCCAAATTGTTTTTCGTCAATCTGTGGAAAGGGAGGACTCCTTTCAGGTTTGTTACCTCAGGTGTCCCGCCAAAAGAGGAATTCCAAAGAAGAGCCCTAAGGAAAAGTGAAGGGAGAACCCGAACTATGGGTAAAATTTGGGGCCTAGGGGCATGGCAAGCCCAATATGCTATCTCTTCATCCAGCATCTGAGAGGCCTTATTGAGGACTGGGATCAGGGTGAGGGTCACAATGTGTGGTTCTGACCAATATGGCCCGCAACATGAGCGGGGCCTCATGGGCCACACTGGTTTCAACTACACTGAACTTTGGACAACATGCCAACCACATGGTTTCTTGCCACGGGGAAGGAGTTGTGTTTTCTGCATCACTTTCAAGCCTGGGAAGTGATTGGAGATAAGGTCTAGGTTCTGAAACTTGACAACCGAGGTTGGGAAGAGATGACGACCTAAGACCATGGCGGGTCCGATGTGCTCAGTGAGCGGCCAGCTTTCTGTGTGGGGCCAGGTAATCCAGGCTCAGGCTGTGTCAAAAAGGGCAATAGTGCCCAGGTCAGCCTATATATTTGGGGTACAGTAGAATGGCGTGCAGGTTGATCCTCTTTTGGAGTTTCTGGGTATCCCCAGAGGGCAATGTTTTTCTTCCTGAGGGCAGGAAGAGTGCTCCATTATAGTTCTGGTTTTCAAACTGGAGGCTTGTGGGCCAGTAGTCTGAGGAAGGAAATCTGAGAACAAGCTAGGCTTAGGATTCTGGGTGAGGACAAGGCAGGAACAATCTACAGACCTGAATCGAGATCTCGTGCTTATGATGTCAGGGCGAGGATCAGAAGATCGCTCAGGTTGGTGTTTCTATCCCTGATGGCCCTTCATGAAGGGGCAGGGGGGCCACGAGGCCGTGGGGGTTTTCCCACGATGTTAGTTGTGAGAAGCTCCAAACTGCAAAGATTCTTCTGCAGGACAATTGAGACCTGTTTGTTGGCTCCAGGGCAACGATTCCGAGCAGGGTTCTAAGGATGGATGGCTGGGTAGCCCACCTCGCATTCCAATTGTGTCCTAGCAACAAGACAGGTTAGATCTGCTGGATCTGGGGGAGCAACCCAGGAGGCTGAGTTGAAATGGACTCTCCTGTGGATGGGTCCTAATGTCTTTTTGTGTCTATGGAGACCTTGGAATGTAGCGGTGGCACTGGTGTCCTGAAGGGTTTTTCCAAACAGAGGCTTTGACACAGCTCCAACGTGCAAGTTTCCCATATGTAGATGAGATGTTTTCTGATGGGTGAGTCAAGAAACAGCCATACGCTTGTATTGAAATCCAGGCCTCTGAGGAGAGATGACTGGATACCACAGCAATGGATCCGTTTAGTGCCTAGGGGCCTGTTCGTTCCTTTTTACCTCTGGGGACATCAGTCTATGCGTCTGAGTGCAGGTAGGTGCTCAGATGAGCTCAGATTGCCTCTGTTTGTCCTGGGAAGCCACCACTATTGGGATGGCCTCCGGCAGTTTGGAGGTTTATCCTATTAGTAGGGTTGTGGCCATTGGAATGGGCAGTTACAATTCCCTTGGAGAGGGCAAGTACAGTCCTCAGGTTTGGCTCCAGGGGCCTGAGTCTGTAGGGTGTGTAGGCCAGAGCTGTTTGGACAGTTGTCTGAAAACACAAACGCGGCTTATGTTTCGGGTCATAGGTATGGCAGGACTGATCTACAGACCATGAGGAGAACTCTTCAGGATATGATAAAAGGGCGAGTGTGAGGCTCGTGCTCAAGTTTTTGTCTCTGGATATCGTGTCACTCATGGTCGTGAAATTTCCGGGTGACTTCATGGGAAATGGACGAGTCTTACTCTCTGGGGTTTTGCCCCATCCCAAGATTTTTGGGTCATTCTGGGAATGGAAGAAGTCCGTTTTGTTGTTGTTGTTGATTTGCTTTGTTTTGTTTTTTAACCTCAGGTGTCTCACCAAATGAGGTATTCCAGAGTAGAGCCCTGGGGAGGGCCGACCGGACAACCAGAAATCTGGTTAAAAATTGTGGCCTAGGGACATGTCAAGCCCATTATGACATCTAATGGTCGAGCCACTGAGAGGACTTACTAGAGCACAGGACTCACGCTGAGGGTCACAATGCGTGTTTATGCCCTCTTCGCACTCAAGAATTGGCGGGGCCTCCGGGTGAATGCTGGTTTCTCCTACACTGAACGTTGGACAACATGCCAACCACAAGGTTTCTTGCCATGGGTAAGGACGAGTTCTGATTTCTGCATCACAGGCACCCCTGGGCAGTGGTTGGAGATAAGGTCTAGATTCTGAAGCCTGAAAAACCGCAGTTGGGAAGAGATGATGACCTACTGCCATGGCGGTTCTGATGTGCTCAGTGTGCGGTCAGCTGTCTGGGTGTTGGTCAGGAGGTCCGAGCTCAGGTTGTGTCAGACAGTGCATTAGTGCCCAGGTTAGACTATATACTTTGGGTACAGTCGAATGCCATGTAGATTTATCCTCATATAAGGTGCCTGGGCAGCTCATTAGGCCAAATTTTTTTTCTAGAGGGCAGGCAGAGTGCTGCATTGTGGGTCTGGAATTGCGAAACTTCCGGGCTTCGGGGCCTGGAGTGTGAGGACGGAAGTCTGAGAACACAAGCTAGACTTGGGTTTCAGGGCCAGGGCACGGCAGGTATCCCTGTAGATCTGAACCTATATCTCATGCATCTGAAGTCAGGGCGAGGATCAGACATTGGCTCAGGTGGGAGTTTCTGTGCATGACGGCCCCTTCATGAAGGGAGCGGAATCTCGAGGCCATGGAGGTTTTCCCACGTTGGGAGTTGTGGGATGCCCCCTTCAAGGATTCCTTCTGCGGGACAATTGAGACTTGTTGGGCAGCTCCAGGACATCCCATATGGAATGACTCCAGGGCACCGTTCGAGGATGGATGCCTGGGAAGCCCGCCTCGCATTCCAATTTTCTCCTAGCAACAAGACAGTTTAGATCTGATGGCTCTGCGGGAGAAACCGGGGTGGCTGACTTGAAATGGACTTTCCTGAGGATGGGTCCTAATGTGTGTCTGTGTCCATGAGGGCCTTAAAATGGGGCGGTGGCACCGGGACCATGAAGTATTCTCCTAAGCTTTTGACATAGCTCGATGCACAACGTTCCTTGTGGAGACGAGATTTGTTTTGATGGGTGCCACAGGAAAACCTCTATGCTGGTATTGGAATCCAGGCTTTTGAGGAGACATGTCTGTAATCCAAAGCAATGTATCCGATTATGGCCTAGGGTCCTGTCTGGTTCAATCTTCTTCTCAGGGGACATCCATCTATGGTATGAGTGGAGGTAGATGCTCAGCTGGTATCAGACCGCCCTTGTTTGTCCCGGGCGACCTGCACTATTGGGATGGCCTCAGGGATTTGTAGGGTTCTCCAAATTTTACTGTTTTGGACAATGGCATCGGCAGAATTCCCATGGATTGGGTAGGCACAGTCCTAATGTGTGACTCCAGGGGCCCCAGCCTGGAGGGTGTGTGGCCCAGGACTTTGAGGACAGAAGTCTGAAAACACAAACTCAGCTTAGGTTTGTGGACGTAGGTATGGCAGGCCTGATCTATAAACCATGAGAAGAACTCTTCCGGATATGAAGAAAGAGCGAGTCTGAGGCGCTTGCTCAGGCTTTTGTCTCTGGATTTTGTATCAGAGATGGCCGTGGAATGTCGGGGAGGCCTCATGGGCCATGGACGAATCTTCCTCTCTGTGGATTTGGCCCGATCCCAATTGTTTTTTGTAAATCTGTGGAATGGGAGGACTCCTTTCAGGTTTGTTACCTCAGGTGTCCCGCCAAAAGAGGAATTCCAAAGAAGAGCCCTGGGGAAAAGTGAAGGGAGAACCCGAACTATGGGTAAAATTTGGGGCCTAGGGGCATGGCAAGCCCAATATGCTATCTCTTCATCCAGCCACTGAGGCCTTATTGAGGACTGGGATCAGGGTGAGGGTCACAATGTGTGGTTTTGACCAATGTGGCCCGCAAACATGAGCGGGGCCTCATGAGCCACACTGGTTTCAACTACACTGAACGTTGGACAACATGCCAACCACATGGTTTCTTGCCACGGGGAAGGAGTTGTTTTTTCTGCATCACTTTCAAGCCTGGGCAGTGATTGGAGATAAGTTCTAGGTTCTGAAACTTGACAACCGAGGTTGGGAAGAGATGACGACCTAAGACCATGGCGGGTCCGATGTGCTCAGTGAGCGGCCAGCTTTCTGTGTGGGGCCAGGTAATCCAGGCTCAGGCTGTGTCAAAAAGGGCAATAGTGCCCAGGTCAGCCTATATATTTGGGGTACAGTAGAATGGCGTGCAGGTTGATCCTCTTTTGGAGTTTCTGGGTAGCCCCAGAGGGCAATGTTTTTCTTCCTGAGGGCAGGAAGAGTGCTGCATTATAGTTCTGGTTTTCAAACTGGAGGCTTGTGGGCCAGTAGTCTGAGGAAGGAAATCTGAGAACAAGCTAGGCTTAGGATTCTGGGTGAGGACAAGGTAGGAACAATCTACAGACCTGAATTGAGATCTCGTGCTTATGATGTCAGGGCGAGGATCAGAAGATCGTTCAGGTTGGTGTTTCTGTCCCTGATGGCCCTTCATGAAGAGGCGGGGGGGTCATGAGGCCGTGGGGGTTTTCCCACGATGTTAGTTGTGAGAAGCTCCAAACTGCAAAGATTCTTCTGCAGGACAATTGAGACCTGTTTGTTGGCTCCAGGGCAACGATTCTGAGCAGGGTTCTAAGGATGGATGGCTGGGTAGCCCACCTCGCATTCCAATTGTGTCCTAGCAACAAGACAGATTAGATCTGCTGGATCTGGGGGAGCAACCCAGGAGGCTGAGTTGAAATGGACTCTCCTGTGGATGGATCCTAATATGTTTTTGTGTCTATGGAGATCTTGGAATGAAGCAGTGACACTGGGGCCCTGAAGGGTTTTTTCAATCAGAGGCTTTGACACAGCTCCAACGTGCAAGTTTCCCATATGTAGATGAGATTTGTTCTGAGGATGAGTCAGGAAACAGCCATATGCTGGTATTGAAATCCAGGCCTCTGAGGAGAGATGACTGGATAGCACAACAATGAATCCAATAGTGCCTAGGGGCCTGTTCGTACCTTTTTACCTCTGGGGACATCAGTCTATGCATCTGAGTGCATGTTGGTGTCAGATGGGCTCAGATTGTTCCTGTTTCTCCTGGAGAGTCACCACTATTGGGATGGCCTCAGGGAGTTTGGAGGTTTATCTTATTAGTAGGTTGTGGCCATTGGAATGGGCACATACAATTCCCTTGGAGAGGGCAAGTACAGTCCTCAGGTTTGGCTCCAGGGGCCTGAGCCTGTAGGGTGTGTAGGCCAGAGCTGTTTGGACAGTTGTCTGAAAACACAAACGCGGCTTATGTTTCGGGTAATAGGTATGGCAGGATTGATCTACAGACCATGAGGAGAACTCTTCGGGATATGAAAAAAGGGCGAGTGTCAGGCTCTTGCTCAAGTTTTTGTCTCTGGATATCGTGTCACTCATGGTCATGAAATTTCCGGTTGACTTAATGGGAAATGGACGAGTCTTACTCTCTGGGGGTTTGTCCCCATCGCAAGATTTTGGGGTCATTCTGTGGGATGGAAGAAGTTCGTTTTGTTGTTGTTGTGATTTGCCTTGTTTTGTTTTTTAACCTCAGGTGTCCCACCAAATGAGGGATTCCAGAGTAGAGCCCTGGGGGGGGGCCGACTGTACAACCAGAAATCTGGTTACAAATTTGGGCCTAGGGACATGTAAAGCCCATTATGACATCTAATGGTCGAGTGACTGAGAGGACTTACTAGAGGACAGGACTCACACTGAGGGTCACAATACGAGTTTATGCCCACTTCGCAAACAAGAATGGGCGGGGCCTCATGGTGAATCCTGGTTTCTCCTACACTGAACGTTGGACAACCTGCCAACGACAAGATTTCTTGCCATGGGTAAGGAAGAGTTCTGATTTCTGCATCACATTCACCCTTGGGCAGTGATTGGAGATAAGGTCTAGATTCTGAAGCCTGAAAACGGAGGTAGGGAAGAGATGATAACCTAAGGCCATGGCGGGTCTGATGTGCTCAGTGTGCGGTCAACTGTCTGGGTGTTGGTCAGGAAGTCCGGGCTCAGGTTGTGTCAGACAGTGCATTAGTGCCCCCGTAGACTATATAATTTGGGTAAAGTCGAGTGCCATGTAGATTTATCCTCATATAAGGTGCCTGGGCAGCTCATTAGGCCAAATTTTTTTTCTAGAGGGCAGGCAGAGTGCTTCATTGTCGGTCCGGAATTGCCAAACTTGAGGGCTTCGTGTCCAGGAGTGTGAGGACGGAAGTCTGAGAACACAAGCTAGACTTGTGTATCAGGGCGAGGACACGGCAGGGACCACTGTAGATCTGAACCAATATCTCATGCATCTGAAGTCAGGGCGAGGATCAGACGTTGGCTCACATTGGAGTTTATGTGCATGACGGCCCCTTCATGAAGGGAGCGGAATCTCGAGGCCATGGAGGTTTTCCCACGTTGGGTGTTGTGGGATGCCCCCTTCAAGGATACCTTCTGCGGGACATTTGAGACCTGTTGGGCAGCTTCAGGACATCCCATATGGAATGACTCCAGGGCACCATTCGAGGATGGATGACTGGGAAGCAGGCCTCGCATTCCAATTTTCTCCTAGCAACAAGAGTGTTTATATCTGATGACTCTGCGTGAGCAACAGGAGTGACTGACTTGAAATGGACTTTCCTGAGGATGCGTCCTAATGTGTGTTTGTGTCCATGAGGGCCTTAAAATGGGGCGGTGGCACCGGGACCCTGAAGTATTCTCCTAAGCTTTTGACATAGCTCGATGCAAAAGTCTCCATGTGGAGACGAGATTTGTTCTGATGGGTGCCTCAGAAAAACACCTATGCTGGTATTGGAATCCAGGCTTTTGAGGAGACATGCCTGTAAACCAAAGCAATGTATCCGATTATGGCCTAGGGTCCTGTCTGGTTCAATCTGCTTCTCAGGGGACATCCATCTATGGTATGAGTGGAGGTAGATGCTCAGCTGGTATCAGACCGCCCTTCTTTGTCCCGGGCGACCTGCACTATTGGGATGGCCTCAGGGATTTGGAGGGTTCTCCTAATTTTACGGTTTTGGACCATGGAATGGGCAGAATTCCCATGGATTGGGTAGACACAGTCCTAATGTGTGACACCTGGGGCCCCAGCCTGGAAGGTGTGTGGCTCAGGACTTTGGGGACAGAAGTTTCAAAACACAAACTCAGCTTAGCTTTGGGGAGGTAGGTATAGCAGGCCCGATCTATAAACCATGAGAAGAACTCTTCCGGATATAAAGAAAGAGCGAGTCTCATGCACTTGCTCAGGCTTTTGTCTCTGGATTTTGTATCAGAGATGGCCGTGGAATGTCGGGGAGGCCTCATGGGCCATGGACGAATCTTTCTCTCTGTGGATTTGGCCCGATCCCAATTGTTTTTCGTCAATCTGTGGAATGGGAGGACTCCTTTCAGGTTTGTTACCTCAGGTGTCCCGCCAAAAGAGGAATTCCAAAGATGAGCCCTGGGGAAAAGTGAAGGGAGAACCCGAACTATGGGTAAAATTTGGGGCCTAGGGGCATGGCAAGCCGAATATGCTGACTCTTCATCCAGCCACTGAGAGGCATTACCTTAGGCCTGGGATCAGGCTGAGGGACACAATGTGTGTTTGTGACCAATGTGGCCCATAAACATGGGCGGGGCCTCATGGGCCACACTGGTTTCAACTACACTGAACTTTGGAAAAACATGCCAACCACTAGGTTTCTTGCCAAGGCGAAGGAGAAGTTCTGATTCTTGTATCACGTTCACTCCTGAGCAGTGAGTGGACATAAGGTCTAGGTTCTGCAGGTGAAAACTGAGGTTGTGTAGAGTTGATGGCCTAAATCCATTGTGGGTGTGATATGCTCTGTTTATGGCCAGCTGTCTGGGTGTTGGACTGGAGGTCTCCCCTCAGGCTGTTTCAGACAGGGCTTTAGTGCACAGGCTAGACAGTATAATTGGGGTATGGTCGAGTGGCATGCAGGTTGTTACTCATTTGGCGTTTCTGGTTAGGCCTATAGGGCAACATTTTTCTTCTGGAGGGCAGGCAGAGTGCTGCATTGTGTCTCCAGAATTGCCAAACTGGAGGGGTGTGGCCAGGATTGTGAGGAAGGAAGTCTGAAAACACGAGTTTTGGGACCAAGAGCATGGCAGGTCCACTCTGCAGAGGCTGAATCGAGATCTCCTGCAGGTGAGGTCAGGGCGATTATCAGATGTTGCCTCAAGCTGGAGTTTGTGTCCACGACGGCCCTTACATGAAGGGGGTGGGGGCGTCATGAGGCCAGGGAGGTTTCCCTACGCTGGGAGTTGTGAGCTGCTCCTAACTTCAAAGTTTCCTTCTTCAGGACAGTCGAGTACTATTGGATGGTCCCTTGATGCCCCATACAGAAAGACTCGAGAGCAGGGGCCTAAGCATGGATGCCGAGAAACGCCAACTCACCTTCCCATTGCCTGGTGGAGACAAGGCACGCTCAATCTGCAGGCTCTTGGGTGAGCTACCCAGAAGGCTGAGTTTAAATGGACTCTCCTGAGGATGAGTCATAATGTGGGTTGGTGGCCATGGAGACCTTGGAATGTGGCAGTAGCTAAGGGACTCGGCAGGATTCTCCAACCCGAAGGGCTTGACACAACTCCAACAAGGAAGCTTCCCATGTGGAGATGAGAGGTCTTCTGTCTGGTGCCTCAGGAAAGCCCCGTATGCTGGTCTTCGAACCCAGGCCTCTGAGGAGTGATACCTGGACACCAAAGCAAGAGTTCATAATAGGGCCTAGGGGCCTGTCTGGTTCAATCTTCTGTCTCTGCGGATATCTGTCTGTGTGTCTGCATGGAGGTAGTAGTTGCTCATCTTGTGTCATAATGCCTGTATTTGTCCAGTGCGGCTTGTGGTAGTGGGATGTCCTTGGGGACCTTGAGGTTTCTACTATTTTGTAGAGTTGTGGCCAATGGAATGGGCAGTTTCTTAGTAGAGAGCAGGCACAGTTCTGTGGTGTGGCTCCAGAGACCCCAGCCTGGAGTCTGTGTGGGCCATGGCTGTGCAGACAGACATCCAAAAACCCTAACTCAGCTCAGGTTTGGGGCCGAGGTTACGGCAGGCCTGATCTACAGTCCATGAGGGGAGCTCCTCTGGATATGAAAGAAGGGTGAGAGGGAGGCAGTCGCTCAGGCTTTTGTCTCTGGATGTTTTGTCCACAGTGGCCGTTTAATGTAGGAGTTGCCTCATGGGTCGTAGAAGTCTCCCTCTCTGGTAGTTTGTCCAGCCCCCAAGAGTTTGAGGTCATTCTGTGGGAAGGGAAGTGTCCTGTTTTCTGCTCATGTGTCCCCCCAGTAGAGGGATTCTAGAGCATAGCAGTGGGTACTGACAACTGGAATACTCGCCCTCTGGTTAAGCCTGGGGGCCTATGGATATGACAAGCCCCATATGCAGGATCTTGGTCCAGCCACTGAGAGGCGTTACGTTAATACGGGACTCACGCAGCAGGTCACAATGTATGTCTGTGCCCTAGGCGGCCCTCAAGCACTGGCATGGCCTTTCGGACAATGCAGGTTTTCCCACATTGCTGAAGCCTGAAAACCGAGGTTGGGAAGAGATGACGACCTACAGCCATAGCGGGTCCTATGTGTCCAGGTTGGGGCCAGCTGTCTGGGTGTCGTTTGGGATGTCTTGTCTCAGGCTGTGCCAGACAGGGCATTAGTATACAGGGTAGGCTGTATAATTGCTTTACAATCGAGTGGCATGCATTAGAAAATCATTTGGGGTTTCTTATTAGCAGCATAGGGCAAAGTTTTTCTTCTGGAGGGCAGGCAGAGTGCTGCATTGTGGCATCGGAATTCCCAAACTGGAGGGCTTGTGGGCCAGGAGAGTGAGGACGGAAGTCTGAGAACACAAGCTAGGCTTAGGTTTCGGGGCAAGGACATGGCAGGCACACTCTGCAGAGCTGAATTGACATCTCATGCGTCTGAAGTCAGGTCGAGGATCAGACTTTGGCTCAGGTTTGAGTTTCTGTCCATTTGGTCTCTTCATGAAGGGGGGATATTATGAGCCCATGGGGGTTTTCCCACTATTGGAGTAGTGAGATGCTCCAAACCACAAGGATTCCTTCTGTGGGACAATTAAGATTTGTTGGATGGCTCCAGGACGTCTTATAAGGTATTTTTCCAGAACAGGGTTCTAAGTATGGATGCCTGGGCAGCCAGCCTCACATTCCAATTGTCTCCTAGCAACAAGAAACGTTTGATCTGCTGGCTTGGGGTAGCAACAGAGGGGGCTGAGTTGAAATGGACTTTCCTGAGGATGGTCTTAATGTTGGTTTGAGTCCATGGAGACCTTGGTATGGGGCAGTGGCACCAGGGCCCTGAAGGATTCTCCTAACCAGAGGTTATGACAAAGCTCCAATGAGCAAGTTTTCCATGGGGAGACGAGATTTGTTCTTATTGGTGCCTCAGGAAACCACCATATGCTGGTATTGGAAACGAGGCCTCTGAGGAGAGATGCCTGGAAACCAAAGCAATGGATCTGATTAGGGCCTAGGGGCCTGTCCGTTTCAATATTCTTCTCTGGGGCATCTGTTGTCTGAGTGGAGGTAGTTGCTCAGCTGATTTGAGATCACCCCTGTTTGTCCTGGGCGGCCTACACTATTGGGATGGCCTCGGTGACTTTGGAGGTTTTTCCTCATTTGCAAGGTTGTGGCCAATGGAATGGGAAGAATTCCCTTGAAAGGGAAGCACAGTCCTGAGGTGTGGCTCCAGGGACCCAAGTGTGGAGCGTGTGTGGTCTAGGGCTATTTGGACAAAAGTCTGAAAACACAAACTCCACTTAAATTGTGGGATGAAGGTATGGCCGGCCCGATCTATAGACCGTGAGGAGAACTCTTCGGGATATGAACAAAGGGCGAATGTGAGGTGCTGGCTCATGCTTTTTTTTTTTTTTTTTTTTTTTTTCTGGAATTGTGTCACCGATTGCCATGGAATGTCGGGGTGTCCTCATGGGCCATTGATGAGGCTCCCTTTCTGGGGATTTGACCCGATCCCAAGAGTTTGGGGTCATTCTGTGGGAAGGGAGGAGGCCTTTCTTGTTTTTTTGTTTATTTATTATTATTATTATTTTTTTTACCTAAGGTGGACCACCAAAAGAGGGATTCAAGAGCAGAGTCCTGGCGAGGGGCGACTGGACAACCAGACCTCTGGTTAACATTGGGACCTAAGAACATGGCAAGCCCCATATGTGTGCTCTTGGTCCAGACACTGAGTGGCCTTCCTTGAGGATAGGTCTCACACTGAGTTTCACAATGTGTTTTTGTGCCCAAGGAGCCCCTCATTCAGGGCGTGGCCTAATGTACCATGCTGGTTTCTCCTACACTGAACGTTGCACAATATGGCAACCACAAGTTTTCTGGCCATGGGGAAGAAGGAGTTCTAATTTCTGCCACACTTTCACTCCTGGACTGTGATTGGATTTAAGGTCTAGGTTCTGAAGCCTGAAAACTGAGGTTGGGAAGAGATGAAGACCTAAGGCCATGGTGTGTCTGATGTGCTCAGTGTTCGGCCAGCTGTTGAGTGTGGGTTGGGAGGTGCAGGCTCAGGCTGTGGCAGACAGGGAATTAGTGCCCAGGCTAGACTGTATCATTGGGATGCAGTCGAGTTTCGTGCAGGATGGTACTCATTTGTGGTTACTGGGTAGCCCCAGAGGGCAACGTTTTTCTTCTGGAGGGAAGACACAGTGCCACGTAGTGGCTCCAGAATTCCCAAACTGGAAGGCTTGTGGGCCAGGAGTGTGAGGATAAAATTCTGAGAACAAGAGCCAGACTTAGATTTCGGGGTGAGGGGACGGCAGGCACCCTCTGCAGGGATGATTCGAGATCCCGTATGCCTGAAGACAGAGCTAGGATCAGACGTTGGCTTACGTCGGAGTTTCTGTCCATGACGGCCCCTTCATGAAGGGGACGGTGTCACGAGGACATGGAGGTTTTCCCACGATGGGAATTGTGAGATGCTCCAAACCACAATGATTCCTTCTGTGGGACAGTCGAGACCTGTTGGATGGCTCCAGGACATCCCATAAGGAAGTTATTCAGAGCAGGGTTCTAAGGATGGATGCCTGGGCAGCCTGCCTCCCATTCCAGGTGTCTCATAGCGCCAAGGCAAGTTCGATCTGCTGGATCTAGGGGAGCAACCGAGGCGGGTGTTTTGAAATGGGTGAGTTGAGGATGGGTCATAATGTGCATTTGTGTCCATGTAGACCTTGGAATGGGGTGCTTGATCCGGGGCCTTGAGGGATGTTCATAACCGGAGGTTTTGATGGGTTCTAAAGAGTACGTTTCCTATGTATAGAAGAGAATTGTTTTGATGAGTGCCTAAGGAATCTCCCATATGCTGGTATTGGAAACCAGGACTCTGAGGAGAGATGACTGGAAACAAAAGCAATCGAGATGATTAGGGCATAGGTGCCTGTCCGGTTCAATCTCTTTCCTGAGGATACGTGTCTAAGGATCTGAGGGGATGTAGTTGCTCAGCTTGTGTCAGATCGCCCCTGTTTGTCCTGGGCAGCCTATAATATTGGGATGGCTTCGGGACTTTGGAGTTTCTCCTAATCTATAGGGTTGTGGCCAATGGAATGGGCAGAAATCCCCTGGAGAGGGCAGGCACAGTTCTGAGTTTGGCTCTAGGGGCCCAGCCTTGAGGCTGTGTGGGCCAGGCCTGTGGGGACAAAAGTCTGAAAACACAAACTCTGCTTAGGATTGGGGACATAGGTATGGCACGCCCAATCTACAGACCGTGATAACACTTAGGGATATGAAAAAGGGTGAGTTTGAGGTGCTTGCTCAGGTTTTGTCTCTGGATTTGTGTCAACAATGTGGGTGGAATGCTGGCGTGGCCTCATGGGTTGTGGATGGCTTTCCTTCTCTGAGGATTTGACCCGATCCCAAGAGTTTGGGTACATTCTGTGGGATGGGGGGAGTCTTTTCTGTTTTTTATTTTATTTTATTTTATATTTTATTTTATGGACCTCAAGTGTCCCAATAAAAGAGGGATTCCAGAGCAGAGTCCTTGGGAGGGACAACTGGATATCCCCACCTCTGTTTAAGTTTGGGGGCCTAGGGGCATGGCAAGTCCAATAGGCGGGCTCTTGATTCAGACACTGAGAGGCCTTCCTTGAGGACAGGGCTCATGCTGAGGTTCACAATGCCTATTTGTGCCCAACAAGGCCCTCAAGCAGGGGAAGTGCCTCATGGGCCACGCTAGATTCTTCCACACTGAACGTTGGAGAATATGCCAACCACAAGGTTTCCAGCCATGGCGAAGGAAGAGTTGTGGTTTCTGCATCACGTTCACCCCTGGACAGTGTTTGGAGTTTAGGTCTAGGTTCTGAAACCCGAAAACTGAGGTTGGAAGAGATGAAGACCTAAGGACCTGATGGGTCCAATGTGCTCAGTGTGCGGCCAGCTGTAGAGCGTAGGTCTGGAGGTGTGGGCTCATGCTGTGTCAGACAAGGCATTAGACAGGGTAGACTGCATATTTGGGGTGCAGTCGAGTGGCGTTCAGTTGATCCTTATTCGGGTTTCTAGGTAGCTCCATAAGGCAACGTTTTTCTTCTGGAGGGCAGGCAGTGTGCTGCATTATGGCCCCAGTATTGCCAATCTGTAGGGCTTTTGGGGCAGGGGTGTGAGGACGGTAGTCTGAGAACACAAGCTAGGCTTAGTTTTGGGGGTGAGTGCACAGAAGGCACACTCTGCAGAGCTGAATCAAGATCTCATGCACCTGAAGTCAGGGCGAATATCAGACGTTTGCTCAGGTTGGAGTTTCTGTCCATGATGGCCCCTTTATAAAGTGGAGCGTCTCAAGAGGCCATGTAGATTTTCCCACAATGGGAGTTGTGAGATGCTCCAGACTGCAAAGATTCCTTCTGTGGGACACTTGAGACCTGTTGGATGGCACTAGGATGTCCCATGTGGAACGACTCCAGAGTAGGGTTCTAAGGATGGATGCCTGGGCAGCCCGCCTCCCATTCTAGTTGTCTCCTAGCAACAAGGCAGGTTTGATCTGCAGGCCCTGGGGGAGAAACCAAGGGGGTTGAGTTGACATGGACTCTCCCGACAATAGATCATAATGTGGGTTTAAGTCCATGGAGACCTTGGAATGGGGCGCTTGATCCGGGGCCCTGAAAGATTCTCCTAAACAGAGGTTTTTATAGAGCTCCAAAGAGTACATTTCCTATGTGGAGATGAGATTTTTCTGATGAGTGCCTCAGTAATCCCCCGTATTCTGGTATTGGAAACCAGGCCTCTGAGGAGAGATGCCTGGAAACAAAAGCAATGGATCTGATTAGAGCCTAAGTGCCTGTCCAGTTCAATCTTATTCTATGGGGATATCTGTCTCTGGGTCTGAGTGGAGGTAGTTTCCTAACTTGTGAAAGATCATCCCTGTTTGTCCTGGGCAGCCAACACTATTGGGATGGCCTCGGGGAGTTTGGAGGATTCTCCTAATCTATAGGGTTGTGGCCAATGGAAATGGCAGAATTCCCCTGGAGAGGGAAGCCACAGTCCTGAGGTGTGTCTCCAGGGGCCCCAGCTTGGACGGTGTGTGGGCCAGGACTGTGGGGACAGAAGTCTGAAAACACAAACTCAGCTTAGGTTTGGGGATGTATGTATGAAGGCTCGATCTACAGACAGTAAGAATTTTCCGTGCTATGAACAAAGGGCGAGTATGTGGCGCTTGCTCAAGCTTTTGTCTCTGGATTTTGTGTCAACGGTGGCCGTGGAATGTCGGGGTGTCCTCAAGGGCCATGGACAATTCTTTCTCTGGTGATTTGGCCTGATCACAAGGGGTTGGGATCATTCTGTGGATGGGAAGAGTCCTTTCTGTATTTTTTTTTTTTTTTACCTCAGGTGTTCCACCAAATAGGGATTCCAGAGTAGAGCCCTGAGTAGGGGTGACTAGACATCTCGAACTCTGGTTGAGATTGGGGGACTAGGGGCTTGGCAAGCCCCATATGTGGGCTGTTGTTCCAGTCACTAAGAGGCTTTACATGAGGATAGGGCTCACGCTGAGGGTCACAATGTGTGTTTGTGCAAATTGTGGCCCTCAGGGATAGGTGGGGCCTCATAGTCCATGCTGCTTTCTCCTACTATGAACAATGGACAACATGCCAACCACTAGGTTACTTGCCAAGGCGAAGGAGAAGTTCTGATTCTTGCATCACGTTCACTCCTTAGCAGTGAGTGGAGATAAGGCCTAGGTTCTGAAGGTGAAAACTGAGGTTGGGTAGAGATGATGGCCTAAAGCCATTGTGGGTGTGATATGCTCTGTGTACGGCCAGCTTTCTGGGTGTTGGACTGGAGGTCTGCCCTCAGGCTGTGTCAGACAGGGCTTTAGTGCACAGGCTAGACTGTATAATTGGGGTATGGTCGCGTGGCATGCAGGTTGTTACTCATTTGGCGTTTCCGGTTAGCCCTATAGGGCAACATTTTTCTTCTGGAGGGCAGGCAGAGTGCTGCATTGTGTCTCCAGAATTGCCAAACTGGAGGGGTGTGGCCAGGATTGTGAGGAAGGAAGTCTGAAAACACAAGCTAGCACGAGTTTTGGGGCCAAGAGCATGGCAGGCCCACTCTGCAGAGGCTGAATCGAGATCTCCTGCAGGTGAGGTCAGGGCGAGTATCAGATGTTGCCTCAAGCTGGAGTTTGTGTCCATGACGGCCCCTTCCTGAAGGGGGTGGGGGCGTCATGAGGCCAGGGAGGTTTCCCTACGCTGGGAGTTGTGAGCTGCTCCAAACTTCAAAGTTTCCTTCTTCAGGACAGTCGAGTACTATTGGATGGTCCCTTGATGCCCCATACAAAAAGACTCGAGAGCAGGGGCCTAAGCATGGATGCCGAGACACGCCAACTCACCTTCCCATTGCCTGGTCGAGACAAGGCACGCTCAATCTGCGGGCTCTTGGGTGAGCTACCCAGAAGGCTGAGTTTAAATGGACTCTCCTGAGGATGAGTCATAATGTGGGTTGGTGGCCATGGAGACCTTGGAATGTGGCAGTAGCTAAGGGACTCGGCAGGATTCTCCAACCCGAAGGGCTTGACACAACTCCAACAAGGAAGCTTCCCATGTGGAGAGGAGAGGTCTTCTGTCTGGTGCCTCAGGAAAGCCCCGTATGCTGGTCTTCGAACCCAGGCCTCTGAGGAGTGATACCTGGACACCAAAGCAAGAGTTCATAATAGGGCCTAGGGGCCTGTCTGGTTCAATCTTCTGTCTCTGCGGATATCTGTCTATGTGTCTGCATGGAGGTAGTAGTTGCTCAGCTTGTGTCATAATGCCCCTATTTGTCCAGTGCGGCTTGCGGTAGTGGGATGTCCTTGGGGACCTTGAGGTTTCTACTATTTTGTAGAGTTGTGGCCAATGGAATGGGCAGTTTCTTAGGAGAGAGCAGGCACAGTTCTGTGGTGTGGCTCCAGAGACCCCAGCCTGGAGGCTGTGTGGGCCATGGCTGTGCAGACAGACATCCAAAAACCCTAACTCAGCTCAGGTTTGGGGCCGAGGTTACGGCAGGCCTGATCTACAGTCCATGAGGGGAGCTCCTCTGGATATGAAAGAAGGGTGAGAGGGAGGCAGTCGCTCAGGCTTTTGTCTCTGGATGTTTTGTCCACAATGGCCGTTTAATGTAGGAGTTGCCTCATGGGTCGTAGAAGTCTCCCTCTCTGGTAGTTTGTCCAGCCCCCAAGAGTTTGAGGTCATTCTGTGGGAAGGGAAGTGTCCTGTTTTCTGCTTCATGTGTCCCACCAGTAGAGGGATTCTAGAGCATAGCAGTGGGTACTGACAACTGGAATACTCGCCCTCGGGTTAAGCCTGGGGGCCTATGGATATGACAAGCCCCATATGCAGGATCTTGGTCCAGCCACTGAGAGGCGTTACTTTAATACGGGACTCACGCTGCAGGTCACAATGTATGTCTGTGCCCTAGGCGGCCCTCAAGCACTGGCATGGCCTTTCAGACAATGCAGGTTTTCCCACATTGCTGAAGCCTGAAAACCGAGGTTGGGAAGAGATGACGACCTACAGCCATAGCGGGTCCTATGTGTCCAGGTTGGGGCCAGCTGTCTGGGTGTCGTTTGGGATGTCTTGTCTCAGGCTGTGCCAGACAGGGCATTAGTATACAGGGTAGGCTGTATAATTGCTTTACAATCGAGTGGCATGCATTAGAAAATCATTTGGGGTTTCTTATTAGCAGCATAGGGCAAAGTTTTTCTTCTGGAGGGCAGGCAGAGTGCTGCATTGTGGCATCGGAATTCCCAAACTGGAGGGCTTGTGGGCCAGGAGAGTGAGGACGGAAGTCTGAGAACACAAGCTAGGCTTAGGTTTCGGGGCAAGGACATGGCAGGCACACTCTGCAGAGCTGAATTGACATCTCATGCGTCTGAAGTCAGGTCGAGGATCAGACTTTGGCTCAGGTTTGAGTTTCTGTCCATGTTGGTCTCTTCATGAAGGGGGGATATTATGAGCCCATGGGGGTTTTCCCACTATTGGAGTAGTGAGATGCTCCAAACCACAAGGATTCCTTCTGTGGGACAATTAAGATTTGTTGGATGGCTCCAGGACGTCTTATAAGGTATTTTTCCAGAACAGGGTTCTAAGTATGGATGCCTGGGCAGCCAGCCTCACATTCCAATTGTCTCCTAGCAACAAGCAACGTTTGATCTGCTGTCTTGGGGTAGCAACAGAGGGGGCTGAGTTGAAATGGACTTTCCTGAGAATGGTCTTAACGTTGGTTTGAGTCCATGGAGACCTTGGTATGGGGCAGTGGCACCAGGGCCCTGAAGGATTCTCCTAACCAGAGGTTATGACAAAGCTCCAATGAGCAAGTTTTCCATGGGGAGACGAGATTTGTTTTTAATGGTGCCTCAGGAAACCACCATATGCTGGTATTGGAAACGAGGCCTCTGAGGAGAGATGCCTGGAAACCAAAGCAATGGATCTGATTAGGGCCTAGGGGCCTGTCCGGTTCAATATTCTTCTCTGGGGACATCTGTTGTCTGAGTGGAGGTAGTTGCTCAGCTGGTTTGAGATCACCCCTGTTTGTCCTGGGCGGCCTACACTATTGGGATGGCCTCGGTGACTTTGGAGGTTTTTCCTCATTTGCAAGGTTGTGGCCAATGGAATGGGAAGAATTCCCTTGAAAGGGAAGCACAGTCCTGAGGTGTGGCTCCAAGGACCCAAGTGTGGAGCGTGTGTGGTCCAGGGCTATTTGGACAAAAGTCTGAAAACACAAACTCCACTTAGGTTGGGGGATGTAGGTATGGCCGGCCCGATCTATAGACCGTGAGGAGAACTCTTCGGGATATGAACAAAGGGCGATGTGAGATGCTTGCTCATGCTTTTTTTTTTTGTTTTTTTCTGGAAATGTGTCACCGATTGCCATGGAATGTCGGGGTGTCCTCATGGGCCATCGATGAGGCTCCCTTTCTGAAGATTTGACCTGATCCCAAGAGTTTGAGGTCATTCTGTGGGAAGGGAGGAGGCCTTTCTGTTTTTTTGTTTATTTTTTTTGTTTTTCTTTTTGTTTTTGTTTTTTTACCTCAGGTGGACCACCAAAAGAGGGATTCCAGAGCAGAGTCGTGGGTTGGGGCAACTGGACAACCAGACCTCTGGTTAACATTGGGACCTAAGAACATGGCAAGCCCCATATGTGGGCTCTTGGTCCAGACACTGAGAGGCTTTCCTTGAGGATAGGTCTCACACTGAGTTTCACAATGTGTTTTTGTGCCCAAGGAGCCCCTCAAGTCAGGGCGTGGCCTAATGTACCATGCTGGTTTCTCCTACACTGAACGTTGCACAATATGGCAACCACAAGTTTTCTGGCCATGGGGAAGAAGGAGTTCTAATTTCTGCCACACTTTCACTCCTGGACTGTGATTGGATTTAAGGTCTAGGTTCTGAAGCCTGAAAACTGAGGTTGGGAAGAGATGAAGACCTAAGGCCATGGTGTGTCTGATGTGCTCAGTGTTCGGCCAGCTGTTGAGTGTGGGTTGGGAGGTGCAGGCTCAGGCTGTGGCAGACAGGGAATTAGTGCCCAGGCTAGACTGTATCATTGGGGTGCAGTCGAGTTTCGTGCAGGATGGTACTCATTTGTGGTTACTGGGTAGCCCCAGAGGGCAACGTTTTTCTTCTGGAGGGAAGACACAGTGCCACATAGTGGCTCCAGAATTCCCAAACTGGAAGGCTTGTGGGCCAGGAGTGTGAGGAAAAAATTCTGAGAACACAAGCCAGACTTAGATTTCGGGGTGAGGGGACGGCAGGCACCCTCTGCAGAGATGATTTGATATCCTGTATACCTGAAGACAGAGCTAGGATCAGACGTTGGCTTAGGTCGAAGTTTCTGTCCATGACGGCCCCTTCATGAAGGGGACGGTGTCACGAGGACATGGAGGATTTCCCACGATGGGAATTGTGAGATGCTCCAAACCGCAATGATTCCTTCTGTGGGACAGTCGAGACCTGTTGGATGGCTCCAGGACATCCCATAAGGAAGTTATCCAGAGCAGGGTTCTAAGGATGGATGCCTGGGCAGCCTGCCTCCCATTCCGGGTGTCTCATAGAGCCAAGGCAAGTTCGATCTGCTGGATCTACGGGAGCATCCGAGGCGGGTGTGTTGAAATGGGTGAGTTGAGGATGGGTCATAATGTGCATTTGTGTCCATGTAGACCTTGGAATGGGGTGCTTGAACCGGGGCCTTGAGGGATGTTCATAACAGGAGGTTTTGATGGAGTTCTAAAGAGTATGTTTCCTATGTAGAGAGGAGAATTGTTTTGATGAGTGCCTAAGGAATCTCCCATATGCTGGTATTGGAAACCAGGACTCTGAGGAGAGATGACTGGAATCAAAAGCAATGGATCTGATTAGGGCCTAAGTGCCTGTCCAGTTCAATCTTATTCTATGGGGATATCTGTCTCTGGGTCTGAGTGGAGGTAGTTTCCTAAGTTGTGAAAGATCATCCCAGTGTGTCCTGGGCAGCCAACACTATTCGGATGGCCTCGGGGAGTTCGGAGGATTCTCCTAATCTATTGGGTTGTGGACAATGGAAATGGCAGAATTCCCCTGGAGAGGGAAGCCACAGTCCTGAGGTGTGGCTCCAGGGGCCCCAGCTTGGATGGTGTGTGGGCCAGGCCTGTGGGGACAGAAGTCTGAAAACACAAACTCAGCTTAGGTTTGGGGATGTATGTATGAAGGCTCGATCTACAGAACGTGAGAATTTTCCGGGCTATGAACAAAGGGCGAGTATGTGGCGATTGCTCAGGCTTTTGTCTCTGGATTTTGTGTCAACGGTGGCCGTGGAATGTCGGGATGTCCTCAAGGGCCATGGACAATTCTTTCTCTGGTGATATGGCCTGATCCCAAGGGGTTGGGATCATTCTGTGGATGGGAAGAGTCCTTTCTGTATTTTTTTTTTTTACCTCAGTTGTCCCACCAAAATGGGATTCCAGAGTAGAGCCCTGAGTAGGGGTGACTAGTCATCTCGAACTCTGGTTGAGATTGGGGGACTAGAGGCTTGGCAAGCCCCATATGTGGGCTGTTGTTCCAGTCACTAAGAGGCTTTACATGAGGATAGGGCTCACGCTGAGGGTCACAATGTGTGTTTGTGCATATTGTGGCCCTCAGGGTTAGGTGGGGCCTCATAGTCCATGCTGCTTTCTCCTACAATAAACATTGGACAACATGCCAACCACTAGGTTACTTGCCAAGGCGAAGGAGAAGTTCTGATTCTTGCATCACATTCATTCCAGAGCAGTGAGTGGAGATAAGGTCTAGGTTCTGAAGGTGAAAACTGAGGTTGGGTAGAGATGATGGCCTAAAGCCATTGCGGGTGTGATATGCTCTGTGTACGGCCAGCTTTCTGGGTGTTGGACTGGAGGTCTGCCCTCAGGCTGTGTCAGACAGGCCTTTAGTGCACAGGCTAGACTGTATAATTGGGGTATGGTCGAGTGGCATGCAGGTTGTTACTCATTTGGCGTTTCCGGTTAGCCCTATAGGGCAACATTTTTCTTCTGGAGGGCAGGCAGAGTGCTGCATTGCGTCTCCGGAATTGCCAAACTGGAGGGGTGTGGCCAGGATTGTGAGGAAGGAAGTCTGAAAACACAAGCTAGCACGAGTTTTGGGGCCAAGAGCATGGCAGGCCCACTCTGCAGAGGCTGAATCGAGATCTCCTGCAGGTGAGGTCAGGGCGAGTATCAGATGTTGCCTCAAGCTGGAGTTTGTGTCCATGACGGCCCCTTCCTGAAGGGGGTGGGGACGTCATGAGGCCAGGGATGTTTCCCTACGCTGGGAGTTGTGAGCTGCTCCAAACTTCAAAGTTTCCTTCTTCAGGACAGTCGAGTACTATTGGATGGTTCCAGGATGCCCCATACAGAAAGACTCGAGAGCAGGGGCCTAAGCATGGATGCCGAGAAACGCCAACTCACCTTCCCATTGCCTGGTCGAGAGAAGGCACGCTCAATCTGTGGGCTCTTGGGTGAGCTACCCAGAAGGCTGAGTTTAAATGGACTCTCCTGAGGATGAGTCATAATGTGGGTTGGTGGCCATGGAGACCTTGGAATGTGGCAGTAGCTAAGGGACTCTGCAGGATTCTCCAACCCGAAGGGCTTGACACAACTCCAACAAGGAAGCTTCCCATGTGGAGATGAGAGGTCTTCTGTCTGGTGCCTCAGGAAAGCCCCGTATGCTGGTCTTCGAACCCAGGCCTCTGAGGAGTGATACCTGGACACCAAAGCAAGAGTTCATAATAGGGCCTAGGGGCCTGTCTGGTTCAATCTTCTGTCTCTGCGGATATCTGTCTGTGTGTCTGCATGGAGGTAGTAGTTGCTCAGCTTGTGTCATAATGCCCCTATTTGTCCAGTGCGGCTTGCGGTAGTGGGATGTCCTTGGGGACCTTGAGGTTTCTACTATTTTGTAGAGTTGTGGCCAATGGAATGGGCAGTTTCTTAGGAGAGAGCAGGCACAGTTCTGTGGTGTGGCTCCAGAGACCCCAGCCTGGAGTCTGTGTGGGCCATGGCTGTGCAGACAGACATCCAAAAACCCTAACTCAGCTCAGGTTTGGGGCCGAGGTTACGGCAGGCCTGATCTACAGCCCATGAGGGGAGCTCCTCTGGATATGAAAGAAGGGTGAGAGGGAGGCAGTCGCTCAGGCTTTTGTCTCTGGATGTTTTGTCCACAATGTCCGTTTAATGTAGGAGTTGCCTCATGGGTCGTAGAAGTCTCCCTCTCTGGTAGTTTGTCCAGCCGCCAAGTGTTTGGGGTCATTCTGTGGGAAGGGAAGTGTCCGGTTTTCTGCCTCATGTGTCCCCTCAGTAGAGGGATTCTAGAGCATAGCAGTGGGTACTGACAACTGGAATACTCGCCCTCTGGTTAAGGCTGGGGGCCTATGGATATGACAAGCCCCATATGCAGGATCTTGGTCCAGCCACTGAGAGGCGTTACTTTAATACGGGACTCACGCTGCAGGTCACAATGTATGTCTGTGCCCTAGGCGGCCCTCAAGCACTGGCGTGGCCTTTCGGACAATGTAGGTTTTCCCACATAGAACGTTGGACAACATGTCAACCACAAGGTTTCTGGCCATGGGGAAGGAAGAATTCTAATTTCTGCATCACGTTCACCCCTGGGCAGTGATTGGAGATAAGGTCTAGGTTCTGAAACCTGAAAACCGAGGTTGGGAAGAGATGACGACCTACAGCCATAGCGGGTCCTATGTGTCCAGGTTGGGGCCAGCTGTCTGGGTGTCGTTTGGGATGTCTTGTCTCAGGCTGTGCCAGACAGGGCATTAGAATACAGGGTGGGCTGTATAATTGCTTTACAATCGAGTGGCATGCATTAGAAAATCATTTGGGGTTTCTTATTAGCAGCATAGGGCAAAGTTTTTCTTCTGGAGGGCAGGCAGAGTGCTGCATTGTGGCTTCGGAATTCCCAAACTGGAGGGCTTGTGGGCCAGGAGAGTGAGGACGGAAGTCTGAGAACACAAGCTAGGCTTAGGTTTCGGGGCAAGGACATGGCAGGCACACTCTGCAGAGCTGAATTGAGATTTCATGCGTCTGAAGTCAGGTCCAGCTTCAGACTTTGGCTCAGGTTTGAGTTTCTGTCCATGTGGGCCCCTTCAGGAAGGGGGGGCATTATGAGGCCATGGGGGTTTTCCCACTATTGGAGTTGTGAGATGCTCCACACCACAAGGATTCCTTCTGTGGGACAATTAAGATTTGTTGGATGGCTCCAGGACGTCTTATAAGGTATTTTTCCAGAACAGGGTTCTAAGTATGGATGCCAGGGTAGCCAGCCTCACATTCCAATTGTCTCCTAGCAACAAGCAAGGTTTGATCTGCTGTCTTGGTGTAGTAACAGAGGGGGCTGAGTTGAAATGGACTTTCCTGAGGATGGTCTTAATGTTGGTTTGAGTCCATGGAGATCTTGGTATGGGGCAGTGGCACCAGGGCCCTGAAGGATTCTCCTAACCAGAGGTTATGACAAAGCTCCAATGAGCAAGTTTTCCATGGGGAGACGAGATTTGTTTTTAATGGTGCCTCAGGAAACCACCATATGCTGGTATTGGAAACGAGGCCTCTGAGGAGAGATGCCTGGAAACCAAAGCAATGGATCTGATTAGGGCCTAGGGGCCTGTCCGGTTCAATATTCTTCTCTGGGGACATCTGTTGTCTGAGTGGAGGTAGTTGCTCAGCTGGTTTGAGATCACCCCTGTTTGTCCTGGGCGGCCTACACTATTGGGATGGCCTCGGTGACTTTGGAGGTTTTTCCTCATTTGCAAGGTTGTGGCCAATGGAATGGGAAGAATTCCCTTGAAAGGGAAGCACAGTCCTGAGGTGTGGCTCCAAGGACCCAAGTGTGGAGCGTGTGTGGTCCAGGGCTATTTGGACAAAAGTCTGAAAACACAAACTCCACTTAGGTTGGGGGATGTAGGTATGGCCGGCCCGATCTATAGACCGTGAGGAGAACTCTTCGGGATATGAACAAAGGGCGATGTGAGATGCTTGCTCATGCTTTTTTTTTTTTTTTTTTCTGGAAATGTGTCACCGATTGCCATGGAATGTCAGGGTGTCCTCATGGGCCATCGATGAGGCTCCCTCTGGGATTTGACCTGATCCCAAGAGTTTGAGGTCATTCTGTGGGAAGTGAGGAGGCCTTTCTGTTTTTTTGTTTATTTTTTTTGTTTTTGTTTTTGTTTTTTTTTTTTTTTACCTCAGGTGGACCACCAAAAGAGGGATTCCAGAGTAGAGTCGTGGGTTGGGGCAACTGGACAACCAGACCTCTGGTTAACATTGGGACCTAAGAACATGGCAAGCCCCATATGTGGGCTCTTGGTCCAGACACTGAGAGGCTTTCCTTGAGGATAGGTCTCACACTGAGTTTCACAATGTGTTTTTGTGCCCAAGGAGCCCCTCAAGTCAGGGCGTGGCCTAATGTACCATGCTGGTTTCTCCTACACTGAACGTTGCACAATATGGCAACCACAAGTTTTCTGGCCATGGGGAAGAAGGAGTTCTAATTTCTGCCACACTTTCACTCCTGGACTGTGATTGGATTTAAGGTCTAGGTTCTGAAGCCTGAAAACTGAGGTTGGGAAGAGATGAAGACCTAAGGCCATGGTGTGTCTGATGTGCTCAGTGTTCGGCCAGCTGTTGAGTGTGGGTTGGGAGGTGCAGGCTCAGGCTGTGGCAGACAGGGAATTAGTGCCCAGGCTAGACTGTATCATTGGGTTGCAGTCGAGTTTCGTGCAGGATGGTACTCATTTGTGGTTACTGGGTAGCCCCAGAGGGCAACGTTTTTCTTCTGGAGGGAAGACACAGTGCCACATAGTGGCTCCAGAATTCCCAAACTGGAAGGCTTGTGGGCCAGGAGTGTGAGGAAAAAATTCTGAGAACACAAGCCAGACTTAGATTTCGGGGTGAGGGGACGGCAGGCACCCTCTGCAGAGATGATTTGATATCCTGTATACCTGAAGACAGAGCTAGGATCAGACGTTGGCTTAGGTCGAAGTTTCTGTCCATGACGGCCCCTTCATGAAGGGGACGGTGTCACGAGGACATGGAGGTTTTCCCACGATGGGAATTGTGAGATGCTCCAAACCACAATGATTCCTTCTGTGGGACAGTCGAGACCTGTTGGATGGCTCCAGGACATCCCATAAGGAAGTTATCCAGAGCAGGGTTCTAAGGATGGATGCCTGGGCAGCCTGCCTCCCATTCCGGGTGTCTCATAGAGCCAAGGCAAGTTCGATCTGCTGGATCTACGGGAGCATCCGAGGCGGGTGTGTTGAAATGGGTGAGTTGAGGATGGGTCATAATGTGCATTTGTGTCCATGTAGACCTTGGAATGGGGTGCTTGAACCGGGGCCTTGAGGGATGTTCATAACAGGAGGTTTTGATGGAGTTCTAAAGAGTATGTTTCCTATGTAGAGAGGAGAATTGTTTTGATGAGTGCCTAAGGAATCTCCCATATGCTGGTATTGGAAACCAGGCCTCTGAGGAGAGATGACTGGAATCAAAAGCAATGGATCTGATTAGGGCCTAAGTGCCTGTCCAGTTCAATCTTATTCTATGGGGATATCTGTCTCTGGGTCTGAGTGGAGGTAGTTTCCTAAGTTGTGAAAGATCATCCCAGTGTGTCCTGGGCAGCCAACACTATTCGGATGGCCTCGGGGAGTTCGGAGGATTCTCCTAATCTATTGGGTTGTGGACAATGGAAATGGCAGAATTCCCCTGGAGAGGGAAGCCACAGTCCTGAGGTGTGGCTCCAGGGGCCCCAGCTTGGATGGTGTGTGGGCCAGGCCTGTGGGGACAGAAGTCTGAAAACACAAACTCAGCTTAGGTTTGGGGATGTATGTATGAAGGCTCAATCTACAGAACGTGAGAATTTTCCGGGCTATGAACAAAGGGCGAGTAAGTGGCGATTGCTCAGGCTTTTGTCTCTGGATTTTGTGTCAACGGTGGCCGTGGAATGTCGGGATGTCCTCAAGGGCCATGGACAATTCTTTCTCTGGTGATATGGCCTGATCCCAAGGGGTTGGGATCATTCTGTGGATGGGAAGAGTCCTTTCTGTATTTTTTTTTTTTTTTACCTCAGTTGTCCCACCAAAATGGGATTCCAGAGTAGAGCCCTGAGTAGGGGTGACTAGTCATCTCGAACTCTGGTTGAGATTGGGGGACTAGAGGCTTGGCAAGCCCCATATGTGGGCTGTTGTTCCAGTCACTAAGAGGCTTTACATGAGGATAGGGCTCACGCTGAGGGTCACAATGTGTGTTTGTGCATATTGTGGCCCTCAGGGTTAGGTGGGGCCTCATAGTCCATGCTGCTTTCTCCTACAATAAACATTGGACAACATGCCAAACACTAGGTTACTTGCCAAGGCGAAGGAGAAGTTCTGATTCTTGCATCACATTCATTCCAGAGCAGTGAGTGGAGATAAGGTCTAGGTTCTGAAGGTGAAAACTGAGGTTGGGTAGAGATGATGGCCTAAAGCCATTGCGGGTGTGATATGCTCTGTGTACGGCCAGCTTTCTGGGTGTTGGACTGGAGGTCTGCCCTCAGGCTGTGTCAGACAGGGCTTTAGTGCACAGGCTAGACTGTATAATTGGGGTATGGTCGAGTGGCATGCAGGTTGTTACTCATTTGGCGTTTCCGGTTAGCCCTATAGGGCAACATTTTTCTTCTGGAGGGCAGGCAGAGTGCTGCATTGCGTCTCCGGAATTGCCAAACTGGAGGGGTGTGGCCAGGATTGTGAGGAAGGAAGTCTGAAAACACAAGCTAGCACGAGTTTTGGGGCCAAGAGCATGGCAGGCCCACTCTGCAGAGGCTGAATCGAGATCTCCTGCAGGTGAGGTCAGGGCGAGTATCAGATGTTGCCTCAAGCTGGAGTTTGTGTCCATGACGGCCCCTTCCTGAAGGGGGTGGGGACGTCATGAGGCCAGGGATGTTTCCCTACGCTGGGAGTTGTGAGCTGCTCCAAACTTCAAAGTTTCCTTCTTCAGGACAGTCGAGTACTATTGGATGGTTCCAGGATGCCCCATACAGAAAGACTCGAGAGCAGGGGCCTAAGCATGGATGCCGAGAAACGCCAACTCACCTTCCCATTGCCTGGTCGAGAGAAGGCACGCTCAATCTGTGGGCTCTTGGGTGAGCTACCCAGAAGGCTGAGTTTAAATGGACTCTCCTGAGGATGAGTCATAATGTGGGTTGGTGGCCATGGAGACCTTGGAATGTGGCAGTAGCTAAGGGACTCTGCAGGATTCTCCAACCCGAAGGGCTTGACACAACTCCAACAAGGAAGCTTCCCATGTGGAGATGAGAGGTCTTCTGTCTGGTGCCTCAGGAAAGCCCCGTATGCTGGTCTTCGAACCCAGGCCTCTGAGGAGTGATACCTTGACACCAAAGCAAGAGTTCATAATAGGGCCTAGGGGCCTGTCTGGTTCAATCTTCTGTCTCTGCGGATATCTGTCTGTGTGTCTGCATGGAGGTAGTAGTTGCTCAGCTTGTGTCATAATGCCCCTATTTGTCCAGTGCGGCTTGCGGTAGTGGGATGTCCTTGGGGACCTTGAGGTTTCTACTATTTTGTAGAGTTGTGGCCAATGGAATGGGCAGTTTCTTAGGAGAGAGCAGGCACAGTTCTGTGGTGTGGCTCCAGAGACCCCAGCCTGGAGTCTGTGTGGGCCATGGCTGTGCAGACAGACATCCAAAAACCCTAACTCAGCTCAGGTTTGGGGCCGAGGTTACGGCAGGCCTGATCTACAGCCCATGAGGGGAGCTCCTCTGGATATGAAAGAAGGGTGAGAGGGAGGCAGTCGCTCAGGCTTTTGTCTCTGGATGTTTTGTCCACAATGTCCGTTTAATGTAGGAGTTGCCTCATGGGTCGTAGAAGTCTCCCTCTCTGGTAGTTTGTCCAGCCGCCAAGTGTTTGGGGTCATTCTGTGGGAAGGGAAGTGTCCGGTTTTCTGCCTCATGTGTCCCCTCAGTAGAGGGATTCTAGAGCATAGCAGTGGGTACTGACAACTGGAATACTCGCCCTCTGGTTAAGGCTGGGGGCCTATGGATATGACAAGCCCCATATGCAGGATCTTGGTCCAGCCACTGAGAGGCGTTACTTTAATACGGGACTCACGCTGCAGGTCACAATGCATGTCTGTGGCCTAGGCGGCCCTCAAGCACTGGCGTGGCCTTTCGGACAATGTAGGTTTTCCCACATAGAACGTTGGACAACATGGCAACCACAAGGTTTCTGGCCATGGGGAAGGAGGAATTCTAGTTTCTGCATCACGTTCACCCCTGGGCAGTGATTGGAGATAAGGTCTAGGTTCTGAAACCTGAAAACCGAGGTTGGGAAGAGATGACGACCTACAGCCATAGCGGGTCCTATGTGTCCAGGTTGGGGCCAGCTGTCTGGGTGTCGTTTGGGATGTCTTGTCTCAGGCTGTGCCAGACAGGGCATTAGAATACAGGGTGGGCTGTATAATTGCTTTACAATCGAGTGGCATGCATTAGAAAATCATTTGGGGTTTCTTATTAGCAGCATAGGGCAAAGTTTTTCTTCTGGAGGGCAGGCAGAGTGCTGCATTGTGGCTTCGGAATTCCCAAACTGGAGGGCTTGTGGGCCAGGAGAGTGAGGACGGAAGTCTGAGAACACAAGCTAGGCTTAGGTTTCGGGGCAAGGACATGGCAGGCACACTCTGCAGAGCTGAATTGAGATTTCATGCGTCTGAAGTCAGGTCCAGCTTCAGACTTTGGCTCAGGTTTGAGTTTCTGTCCATGTTGGCCCCTTCAGGAAGGGGGGGCATTATGAGGCCATGGGGGTTTTTTCACTATTGGAGTTGTGAGATGCTCCACACCACAAGGATTCCTTCTGTGGGACAATTAAGATTTGTTGGATGGCTCCAGGACGTCTTATAAGGTATTTTTCCAGAACAGGGTTCTAAGTATGGATGCCAGGGTAGCCAGCCTCACATTCCAATTGTCTCCTAGCAACAAGCAAGGTTTGATCTGCTGTCTTGGTGTAGTAACAGAGGGGGCTGAGTTGAAATGGACTTTCCTGAGAATGGTCTTAACGTTGGTTTGAGTCCATGGAGATCTTGGTATGGGGCAGTGGCACCAGGGCCCTGAAGGATTCTCCTAACCAGAGGTTATGACAAAGCTCCAATGAGCAAGTTTTCCATGGGGAGACGAGATTTGTTTTTAATGGTGCCTCAGGAAACCACCATATGCTGGTATTGGAAACGAGGCCTCTGAGGAGAGATGCCTGGAAACCAAAGCAATGGATCTGATTAGGGCCTAGGGGCCTGTCCGGTTCAATATTCTTCTCTGGGGACATCTGTTGTCTGAGTGGAGGTAGTTGCTCAGCTGGTTTGAGATCACCCCTGTTTGTCCTGGGCGGCCTACACTAATGGGATGGCCTCGGTGACTTTGGAGGTTTTTCCTCATTTGCAAGGTTGTGGCCAATGGAATGGGAAGAATTCCCTTGAAAGGGAAGCACAGTCCTGAGGTGTGGCTCCAAGGACCCAAGTGTGGAGCGTGTGTGGTCCAGGGCTATTTGGACAAAAGTCTGAAAACACAAACTCCACTTAGGTTGGGGGATGTAGGTATGGCCGGCCCGATCTATAGACCGTGAGGAGAACTCTTCGGGATATGAACAAAGGGCGATGTGAGATGCTTGCTCATGCTTTTTTTTTTTTTTTTCTGGAAATGTGTCACCGATTGCCATGGAATGTCGGGGTGTCCTCATGGGCCATCGATGAGGCTCCTTTTCTGGGGATTTGACCTGATCCCAAGAGTTTGAGGTCATTCTGTGGGAAGGGAGGAGGCCTTTCTGTTTTTTTGTTTATTTTTTTTGTTTTTGTTTTTGTTTTTTTTTTTTTTTACCTCAGGTGGACCACCAAAAGAGGGATTCCAGAGCAGAGTCGTGGGTTGGGGCAACTGGACAACCAGACCTCTGGTTAACATTGGGACCTAAGAACATGGCAAGCCCCATATGTGGGCTCTTGGTCCAGACACTGAGAGGCTTTCCTTGAGGATAGGTCTCACACTGAGTTTCACAATGTGTTTTTGTGCCCAAGGAGCCCCTCAAGTCAGGGCGTGGCCTAATGTACCATGCTGGTTTCTCCTACACTGAACGTTGCACAATATGGCAACCACAAGTTTTCTGGCCATGGGGAAGAAGGAGTTCTAATTTCTGCCACACTTTCACTCCTGGACTGTGATTGGATTTAAGGTCTAGGTTCTGAAGCCTGAAAACTGAGGTTGGGAAGAGATGAAGACCTAAGGCCATGGTGTGTCTGATGTGCTCAGTGTTCGGCCAGCTGTTGAGTGTGGGTTGGGAGGTGCAGGCTCAGGCTGTGGCAGACAGGGAATTAGTGCCCAGGCTAGACTGTATCATTGGGGTGCAGTCGAGTTTCGTGCAGGATGGTACTCATTTGTGGTTACTGGGTAGCCCCAGAGGGCAACGTTTTTCTTCTGGAGGGAAGACACAGTGCCACATAGTGGCTCCAGAATTCCCAAACTGGAAGGCTTGTGGGCCAGGAGTGTGAGGAAAAAATTCTGAGAACACAAGCCAGACTTAGATTTCGGGGTGAGGGGACGGCAGGCACCCTCTGCTGAGATGATTTGATATCCTGTACACCTGAAGACAGAGCTAGGATCAGACGTTGGCTTAGGTCGAAGTTTCTGTCCATGACGGCCCCTTCATGAAGGGGACGGTGTCACGAGGACATGGAGGTTTTCCCACGATGGGAATTGTGAGATGCTCCAAACCGCAATGATTCCTTCTGTGGGACAGTCGAGACCTGTTGGATGGCTCCAGGACATCCCATAAGGAAGTTATCCAGAGCAGGGTTCTAAGGATGGATGCCTGGGCAGCCTGCCTCCCATTCCGGGTGTCTCATAGAGCCAAGGCATGTTCGATCTGCTGGATCTACGGGAGCATCCGAGGCGGGTGTGTTGAAATGGGTGAGTTGAGGATGGGTCATAATGTGCATTTGTGTCCATGTAGACCTTGGAATGGGGTGCTTGAACCGGGGCCTTGAGGGATGTTCATAACAGGAGGTTTTGATGGAGCTCTAAAGAGTATGTTTCCTATGTAGAGAGGAGAATTGTTTTGATGAGTGCCTAAGGAATCTCCCATATGCTGGTATTGGAAACCAGGCCTCTGAGGAGAGATGACTGGAATCAGAAGCAATGGATCTGATTAGGGCCTAAGTGCCTGTCCAGTTCAATCTTATTCTATGGGGATATCTGTCTCTGGGTCTGAGTGGAGGTAGTTTCCTAAGTTGTGAAAGATCATCCCAGTGTGTCCTGGGCAGCAAACACTATTCGGATGGCCTCGGGGAGTTTGGAGGATTCTCCTAATCTATAGGGTTGTGGACAATGGAAATGGCAGAATTCCCCTGGAGAGGGAAGCCACAGTCCTGAGGTGTGTCTCCAGGGGCCCCAGCTTGGATGGTGTGTGGGCCAGGCCTGTGGGGACAGAAGTCTGAAAACACAAACTCAGCTTAGGTTTGGGGATGTATGTATGAAGGCTCGATCTACAGAACGTGAGAATTTTCCAGGCTATGAACAATGGGCGAGTATGTGGCGATTGCTCAGGCTTTTGTCTCTGGATTTTGTGTCAACGGTGGCCGTGGAATGTCGGGATGTCCTCAAGGGCCATGGACAATTCTTTCTCTGGTGATATGGCCTGATCCCAAGTGGTTGGGATCGTTCTGTGGATTGGAAGAGTCCTTTCTGTGTATATATATATATACATATATATATATGTATATATATATATATATGTTTTTTTTTTTTTTTTTTTTTTTACCTCAGGTGTCCCACCAAAATGGGATTCCAGAGTAGAGCCCTGAGTAGGGGTGACTACTCATCTCGAACTCTGGTTGAGATTGGGGGACTAGGGGTTTGGCAAGCCCCATATGTGGGCTGTTGTTCCAGTCACTAAGAGGCTTTACATGAGGATAGGGCTCACGCTGAGGGTCACAATGTGTGTTTGTGCAAATTGTGGCCCTCAGGGATAGGTGGTGCCTCATAGTCCATGCTGCTTTCTCCTACAATGAACATTGGACAACATGCCAACCACTAGGTTACTTGCCAAGCCGAAGGAGAAGTTCTGATTCTTGCATCACATTCATTCCTGAGCAGTGAGTGGAGATAAGGTCTAGGTTCTGAAGGAGAAAACTGAGGTTGGTTAGAGATGATGGCCTGAAGCCATTGTGGGTGTGATATGCTCTGTGTACGGCCAGCTTTCTGGGTGTTGGATGGAGGTCTGCCCTCAGGCTGTGTCAGACAGGGCTTTAGTGCACAGGCTAGACTGTATAATTGGGGTATGGTCGAGTGGCATGCAGGTTGTTACTCATTTGGCGTTTCCGGTTAGCCCTATAGGGCAACATTTTTCTTCTGGAGGGCAGGCAGAGTGCTGCATTGTGTCTCCAGAATTGGCAAACTGGAGGGGTGTGGCTAGGTTTTTGAGGAAGGAAGTCTGAAAACACAAGCTAGCACAAGTTTTGGGGCCAAGAGCATGGCAGGCCCACTCTGCAGAGGCTGAATCGAGATCTCCTGCAGGTGAGGTCAGGGCGAGTATCTGATGTTGCCTCAAGCTGGAGTTTGTGTCCATGACGGCCCCTTCCTGAAGGGGGTGGGGGCGTCATGAGGCCAGGGAAGTTTCCCTACGCTGGGAGTTGTGAGCTGCTCCAAACTTCAAAGTTTCCTTCTTCAGGACAGTCGAGTACTATTGGATGGTTCCAGGATGCCCCATACAGAAAGACTCGAGAGCAGGGGCCTAAGCATGGATGCCGAGAAACGCCAACTCACCTTCCCATTGCCCGGTGGAGACAAGGCACGCTTAATCTGCGGGCTCTTGGGTGAGCTACCCAGATGGCTGAGTTTAAATGGACTCTCCTGAGGATGAGTCATAATGTGGGTTGGTGGCCATGGAGACCTTGGAATGTGGCAGTAGCTAAGGGACTCTGCAGGATTCTCCAACCCGAAGGGCTTGACACATCTCCAACAAGGAAGCTTCCCATGTGGAGATGAGAAGTCTTCTGTCTAGTGCCTCAGGAAAGCCCGTATGCTGGTGTTCGAACCCAGGCCTCTGAGGAGTGATACCTGGACACCAAAGCAAGAGTTCATAATAGGGCCTAGGGGCCTGTCTGGTTCAATCTTCTGTCTCTGCGGATATCTGTCAGTGTGTCTGCATGGAGATAGTAGTTGCTCAGCTTGTGTCATAATGCCCCTATTTCTCCAGTGCGGCTTGCGGTAGTGGGATGTCCTTGGGGACCTTGAGGTTTCTACTATTTTGTAGAGTTGTGGCCAATGGAATGGGCAGTTTCTTAGGAGAGAGCAGGCACAGTTCTGTGGTGTGGCTCTAGAGACCCCATCCTGGAGGCCGTGTGGGCCATGGCTGTGCAGACAGACATCCAAAAACCCTAACTCAGCTCAGGTTTGGGGCTGAGGTTACGGCAGGCCTGATCTACAGTCCATGAGGGGAGCTCCTCGGGATATGAAAGAAGGGTGAGAGGGAGGCAGTCGCTCAGGCTTTTGTCTCTGGATGTTTTGTCCACAATGGCCGTTTAATGTAGGAGTTGCCTCATGGGTCGTAGAAGTCTCCCTCTCGGGTAGTTTGTCCAGCCCCCAAGAGTTTGGGGTCATTCTGTGGGAAGGGAAGTGTCCTGTTTTCTGCTTCATGTGTCCCCCCAGTAGAGGGATTCTAGAGCATAGCAGTGGGTACTGACAACTGGAATACTCGCCCTCGGGTTAAGCCTGGGGGCCTATGGATATGACAAGCCCCATATGCAGGATCTTGGTCCAGCCACTGAGAGGCGTTACTTTAATACGGGACTCACGCTGCAGGTCAAAATGCATGTCTGTGCCCTAGGCGGCCCTCAAGCACTGGCGTGTCCTTTCGGACAATGCAGGTTTTCCCACATTGAACGTTGGACAACATGCCAACCACAAGGTTTCCGGCCATGGGGAAGGAGGAATTCTAATTTCTGCATCACGTTCACCCTTGGGCAGTGATTGGAGATAAGGTCTAGGTTCTGAAACCTGAAAACCGAGGTTGGGAAGAGATGACGACCTACAGCCATAGCGGGTCCTATGTGTCCAGGTTGGGGCCAGCTGTCTGGGTGTCGTTTGGGATGTCTTGTCTCAGGCTGTGCCAGACAGGGCATTAGTATACAGGGTGGGCTGTATAATTGCTTTAAAATAGAGTGGCATGCATTAGAAAATCATTTGGTGTTTCTTATTAGCAGCATAGGGCAAAGTATTTCTTCTGGAGGGCAGGCAGAGTGCTGCATTGTGGCTTCGGAATTCCCAAACTGGAGGGGTTGTGGGCCAGGAGAGTGAGGACAGAAGTCTGAGAACACAAGCTAGGCTTAGGTTTCAGGGCAAGGACATGGCAGGCACACTCTGCAGAGCGGAATTGAGATCTCATGCGTCTGAAGTCAGGTCGAGGTTCAGACTTTGGCTCAGGTTTGAGTTTCTGCCCATGTGGGCCCCTTCAGGAAGGGGGGGCATTATGATGCCATGGTGGTTTTCCCACTATTGGAGTTGTGAGATGCTCCAAACCGCAAGGATTCCTTCTGTGGGACAATTAAGATTTGTTGGATGGCTCCAGGACGTCTTATAAGGTATTTTTCCAGAAAAGCGTTCTAAGTATGGATGCCTGGGCAGCCAGCCTCACATTCCAATTGTCTCCTAGCAACAATAAACGTTTGATCTGCTGTCTTGGGGTAGCAACTGAGGGGGCTGAGTTTAAATGGACCTTCCTGAGGATGGTCTTAATGTTGGTTTGAGTCCATGGAGACCTTGGTATGGGGCAGTGGCACCAGGGCCCTGAAGGATTCTCCTAACCAGAGGTTATGACAAAGCTCCAATGAGCAAGTTTTCCATGGGGAGACGAGATTTGTTTTTAATGGTGCCTCAGGAAACCACCATATCCTGGTATTGGAAACGAGGCCTCTGAGGAGAGATGCCTGGAAACCAAAGCAATGGATCTGATTAGGGCCTAGGGGCCTGACCGGTTCAATATTCTTCTCTGGGGACATCTGTTGTCTGAGTGGAGGTAGTTGCTCAGCTGGTTTGAGATCACCCCTGTTTGTCCTGGGCGGCCTACACTAATGGGATGGCCTCGGTGACTTTGGAGGTTTTTTCTCATTTGCAAGGTTGTGGCCAATGGAATGGGAAGAATTCCATTGAAAGGGAAGCACAGTCCTGAGGTGTGGCTCCAGGGACCCAAGTGTGGAGCGTGTGTGGTCCAGGGCTATTTGGACAAAAGTCTGAAAACACAAACTCCACTTAGGTTGGGGGATGTAGGTATGGCCGGCCCGATCTATAGACCGTGAGGAGAACTCTTCGGGATATGAACAAAGGGCGATGTGAGATGCTTGCTCATGCTTTTTTTTTTTTTTTCTGGAAATGTGTCACCGATTGCCATGGAATGTCGGGGTGTCCTCATGGGCCATCGATGAGGCTCCCTTTCTGGGGATTTGACCTGATCCCAAGAGTTTGGGTTCATTCTGTGGGAAGGGAGGAGGCCTTTCTGGTTTTTTTGTTTATTTTTATTTTTTATTTTTTTTTTTTACCTCAGGTGGACCACCAAAAGAGGGATTCCAGAGCAGAGTCGTGGGTTGGGGCAACTGGACAACCAGACCTCTAGTTAACATTGGGACCTAAGAACATGGCAAGCCCCATATGTGGGCTCTTGGTCCAGACACTGAGAGGCCTTCCTTGAGGATAGGTCTCACACTGAGTTTCACAATGTGTTTTTGTGCCCAAGGAGCCCCTCAAGTCAGGGGGTGGCCTAATGTACCATGCTGGTTTCTCCTACACTGAACATTGCACAATATGGCAACCACAAGTTTTCTGGCCATGGGGAAGAAGGAGTTCTAATTTCTGCCACACTTTCACTCCTGGACTATGATTGGATTTAAGGTCTAGGTTCTGAAGCCTGAAAACTGAGGTTGGGAAGAGATGAAGCCCTAAGGCCATGGTGTGTCTGATGTGCTCAGTGTTCGGCCTGCTGTTGAGTGTGGGTTGGGAGGTGCAGGCTCAGGCTGTGGCAGACAGGGAATTAGTGCCCAGGCTAGACTGTATCATTGGGGTGCAGTCGAGTTTCGTGCAGGATGGTACTCATTTGTGGTTACTGGGTAGCCCCAGAGGGCAACGTTTTTCTTCTGGAGGGAAGACACAGTGTCACATACTGGCTCCAGAATTCCCAAACTGGAAGGCTTGTGGGCCAGGGGTGTGAGGAAAAAATTCTGAGAACACAAGCCAGACTTAGATTTTGGGGTGAAGGGACGGCAGGCACCCTCTGCAGAGATGATTCGAGATCCCGTATACCTGAAGACAGAGCTAGGATCAGACGTTGGCTTAGGTCGGAGTTTCTGTCCATGATGGCCCCTTCATGAATGGGAGGGTGTCACGAGGACATGGAGTTTTTCCCACGATTTGAATTGTGAGATGCTCCAAACCGCAATGATTCCTTCTGTGGGACAGGTGAGACCGGTGGATGGCTCCAGGACATCCCATAAGGAAGTTATCCAGAGCAGGGTTCTAAGGATGGATGCCTGGGCAGCCTGCCTCCCATTCCAGGTGTCTCATAGAGCCAAGGCAAGTTCGATCTGCCTGATCTAGTGGAGCAACCGAGGCGGGTGTGTTGAAATGGGTGAGTTGAGGATGGGTCATAATGTGCATTTGTGTCCATGGAGACCTTGGAATGGGGTCTTGATCTGGGTCCTTGAGGGATGTTCATAACCGGAAGTTTTGATGGAGCTCTAAAGAGTATGTTTCCTATGTAGAGAAGAGAATTGTGAATTGATGAGTGCCTAAGGAATCTCCCATATGCTGGTATTGGAAACCAGGCCTCTGAGGAGAGATGACTGGAAACAAAAGCTATGGATATGATTAGAGCCTAGGTGCCTGTCCGGTTCAATCTCTTTGCTGGGGATACGTGTCTAAGTATCTGAGGTGAGGTAGTTGCTCAGATTGTGTCAGATCGCCCCTGTTTTCCTGGGTGACCTATAATATTGGAATGGCCTCGGGACTTTGGAGTTTCTCCTAATCTATAGGGTTGTGGTCAATGGAATGGGCAGAAATCCCCTGGAGAGGGCAGGCAAAATTCTGAGTTTGGCTCTAGGGGCCCAACTTTGAGGGTGTGTGGGCCAGGCCTGTGGAGCAAAAATCTGAAAACACAAACTCCGCTTAGGATTGCGGACATAGTTATGGCACTCCCAATCTACAGACCGTGATAACACTTCAGGATATGAAAAAGTGTGAGTTTGAGGTGATTGCTCAGATTTTGTCTCTGGATTTGTGTCAACAATGTGGGTGGAATGCTGGCGTTGCCTCATGGGTTGTGGACGGCTTTCCTTCTCTGAGGATTTGACCCAATCCCAAGAGTTTGTGTATGTTCTGTGGGATGGGAGGAGTCCTTTCTGTTTTTTATTTTATTTTATTTTATTTTTTGTACCTCATGTGTCCCAATAAAGGAGGGATTCAAGAGCAGAGTCCTCGGGAGGGACAACTGGGCAACCCCACCCATGTTTTAGTTTGGGGGCCTAGGAGCATGGCATGTCCAATATGTGGGCTCTTGATTCAGACACTGAGAGGCCTTCCTTGAGGACAGGGCTCATGCTGAGGGTCACAATGCCTATTTGTGCCAACAAGGCCCTCAAGCATGGGAAGGGCCTCATGGGCCACGCTGGATTCTCCGACACTGAACGTTGGAGAATATGCCAACCACAAGGTTTCTGGCCATGGCGAAGGAAGAGTTGTGACTTCTGCATCACGTTAACCCCTGGACAGTGATTGGAGTTTAGGTCTAGGTTCTGAAACCTGAAAACCGAGGTTGGGAAGAGATGAAGACCTAAGGACCGGTTGGGTCCAATGAGCTCAGTGTGCGGCCAGCTGTTGAGCGTAGGTCTGGAGGTGTGGGCTCATGCTGTGTCAGACAAGGCATTAGACAGGGTAGACTGAATATTTGGGGTGCAGTCGAGTGGCGTTCAATTGATCCTCATACGGGTCTCTAGGTAGTTCCATAAGGCAACGTTTTTTCCCTGGGAGGGCAGGCAGAGTGCTGCATTGTGGCCCCAGTATTGCCAAACTGTAGGGATTTTGGGCCAGGGGTGTGAGGACTGTAGTCTGAGAACACAAGCTAGGCTTAGTTTTGGGGGTGAGGGCACAGAAGGCACACTCTGCAGAGCTGAATCATGATCTCATGCACCTGAAGTCAGGGCGAATATCAGACGTTTGCTCAGGTTGGAGTTTCTGTCCATGATGGCCACTTTATAAAGTGGAGCGTCTCAAGAGGCCATGTAGATTTTCCCACAATGGGAGTTCTGAGATGCTCCAGACTGCAAAGATTCCTTCTGTGGGACACTTGAGACCTGTTGGATGGCACTAGGATGTCCCATGTGGAACGACTCCAGAGTAGGGTTCTAAGGATGGATGCCTGGGCAGCCCGCCTCCCATTCTAGTTGTCTCCTAGCAACAAGGCAGGTTTGATCTGCGGGCCCTGGGGGAGAAACCAAGGGGGTTGAGTTGACATGGACGCTCCCGAGGATAGATCACAATGTGGTTTTAAGTCCATGGAGACCCTGGAATGGGGCGCTTGATCCGGGGCCCTGAAAGATTCTCCTAAACAGAGGTTTTTATAGAGCTCCAAAGAGTACATTTCCTATGTGGAGACGAGATTTTTCTGATGAGTGCCTCAGTAATCCCCCTATGCTGGTATTGGAAACCAGGCCTCTGAGGAGAGATGCCTGGAAACAAAAGCAATGGATCTGATTAGGGCCTAAGTGCCTGTCCAGTTCAATCTTATTCTATGGGGATATCTGTCTCTGGGTCTGAGTGGAGGTAGTTTCCTAACTTGTGAAAGATCATCCCTGTTTGTCCTGGGCAGCCAACACTATTCGGATGGCCTCGGGGAGTTTGGAGGTTTCTCCTAATCTATAAGGTTGTGGCCAATGGAAATGGCAGAATTCCCCTGGAGAGGGAAGCCACAGTCCTGAGGGGTGGCTCCAGGGGCCCCAGCTTGGATGGTGTGTGGGCCAGGCCTGTGGGGACAGAAGTCTGAAAATACAAACTCAGCTTAGGTTTGGGGATGTATGTATGAAGGCTCGATCTACAGAACGTGAGAATTTTCCGGGCTATGAACAAAGGGCGACTATGTGGCGCTTGCTCAGGCTTTTGTCTCTGGATTTTGTGTCAACGGTGGCCGTGGAATGTCGGGGTGTCCTCAAGGGCCATGGACAATTCTTTCTCTGGTGATTTGGCCTGATCCCAAGGGGTTGGGATCATTCTGTGGATGGGAAAAGTCCTTTCTGTATTTTTTTTTTTTTTACCTCAGGTGTCCCACCAAAGAGGGATTCCAGAGCAGAGCCCTGAGTCGGGTGACTAGACATCTCGAACTCTGGTTGAGATTGGGTGACTAGGGGCTTGGCAAGCCCCATATGTGGGCTGTTGTTCCAGTCACTAAGAGGCTTCACATGAGGATAGGGCTCACGCTGAGGGTCACAATATGTGTTTATGCAAATTGTGGCCCTCAGGGATAGGTGGGACCTCATAGCCCATGCTGCTTTCTCCTACAATGAACGTTGGACAACATGCCAACCACAAGGTTTCTTGCCATGGCGAAGGAGAAATTCTGATTCTTGCATCACGTTCACTCCTGAGCAGTGAGTGTAGATAAGGTCTAGGTTCTGAAGGTGAAAATTGAGGTTGGGTAGAGATGATGGCCTAAAGCCATTGTGGGTATGATATGCTCAGTGTACGGCCAGCTGTCCTGGTGTTGGACTGGAGGTCTGCTCTCAGGCTGTGTCAGACAGGGCTTTAGTGCACAGGCTAGACTGTATAATTGGGGTATGGTCGAGTGGCATGCAGGTTGTTACTCATTTGGCGTTTCTGGTTAGCCCTATAGGGCAACATTTTTCTTCTGGAGACCAGGCAGAGTGCTGCATTGTGTCTCCAGAATTTCCAAACTGGAGGGGTGTGGCCAGGATTCTGAGGACGGAAGTCTGAGAACACAAGATAGGCTTAGGTTTCAAGGCGAGGGCCCAGCAGGCACACTCTCAAGTGCTGAATAGAGATCTCATGCTTCTGAATTCAGGGCGAGGATCAGACTTTGGCTTAGGATGGAGTTTCTGTCCATGATGGCCCATTTATGAAGGTGTGGGTCATCATGAGGATTTGGAGGTTTTCTCACAGTGTTATTGTGTGATGCTTCAAACCACAAGGATTTATTCTGCGAGACAGTCAAGACAGGTTGGTTGGATTCAAGACATCCCATAAAGAAGTTCTCCAGAGCAGGGTTCTAAGGATGGATGCCTGGGCAGCCCGCCTCCCATTCTAACTGTCTCCTAGTGACAAGGAAGGTTTGATCTGCTGGCTCTGGGTGAGCAGTAGAGTGGGCTGATTTGAAATGGACTCTCCTGAGAATGGTTCATAATGTAAGTTTGTGTCCTTGGAGACCTTGGGATTGGGCCATGGTGCCAGCGCCCTGAAGGATCCTCCTAACCTGAGGTATTGACACAGCTCCAAAGAGCAAGTTTCCCATGTGGAGATGAGATCTGTTCTGATTGTTTCCTTAGGAAGCCCCCATATTCTGATATTGGAAACCAGGCCTCTGAGGAGAGATACCTAGAAACCAAAGCAATGCATCAGAAGTTGGCTCAGGTTGGAGTTTCTGTCCATGATGGCCCCTTTATAAAGGGGAGCCTCTCATGAGGCCATGTAGGTTTTCCCACGATAGGAGTTGTGAGATGCTCCAATCTGCAAGGATTCCTTCTGTGGGACAGTCAAGACCTGTTGGAAGGCTCCAGGACATCCCATATGGAACGGCGCCAGAGCAGGATTCCATGGATGGATGCCTAGAGAGTCTGCTTTGCATTCCAGTTGTCTCCTAGCGACAAGGCAGGTTTGATATTCTGCCTCTGGGGGAGTAATCGACGGGGCTGAGTTGAAATGTACTCTCCTGCCGAATGGTCATAATGCGGGTATGTGTCCATGGAGACCTTGGAATAGGGCGGTTGCTCCGGCTACCTGAAGGTTTCTCCTAACTGGAGGCTTTTACAGTGCTCCAAAGGATAAGTTTCCCATGTGAAGACAAGATTTGTTCTGATTGGTATCTCTGGAATCCCCCATATGCTGGTATTGTAAAACAGGCCTCTGAGGAGAGATGCTTAGAAAAAAAAAGCAATGGAACAAATTACATTCTAGGGGCCAGTCCAGTTTAATCTTCTTCTCTTGGGTTATCTGTCTACGGGTGAGTTGACGTCGTTGCTCAGTTTGTGAGAGATCGCCCCTCTTTGTCCTGGGTGGCCTACACTATTGGAATGGCCTCTGGGACTTTGGAGGTTTCTCCTTATCTGTAGGGTTGTGGCTAATGGAATGGGAAGAATTTCCTTGGAGAGGGCAGGCACAGTCCTGAGGTGTGGCTCCAGGGGCCTCAGTATGGAGGGTGTGTGGGACAGGGATGTCAGGATAGAAGTCTGAAAATACAAACTCGGCTTAGGTTTGGGGACGTAGGTATGGCAGGCGCAATCTACAGACTATGAGGAGAATTTTTTGGGCTATGACCTAAGGGTGAGTGTGAACGCTTGCTGAAGCTTATGTCTCTGGATTTTGTGTCAATAGTGGCCATGGAATGTCGGGCTGGCCTCATGGGCCATGGATGAGTCTTTCTCTCTGGACCCCAATCACTTGGGATGGCCCAATCGCAAGTGATTGGGGTCATTCTGTGAGTGGGAGGAGTCCTTACTGTGTTTATTTACCTCAAATGTCCCACCAAAGAGGGTTTCCAGAGCAGAGCCCTGAGTAGGGGTGACTAGATGTCTCTACCTCTGGTTAAGATTGGGTGACTTGGGGCATGGCAGGCCCCATATGCGGGCTCATGGTCCAGCCACTGAGAGGCTTTACTTGAGGACAGGGCTCAAACTGAGGGTCCCAATGTGTGTTTGAGCCCACCGCAGCTCTTAAGCATAGGCAGGGCCTCAGGGACCCTACACTACCCTCAGGGGCCCTACTACTACCCCTGTAGGCCCTACAGGGGTCCTCCACTGAACGTTGGACAAGATGCCAACCACAAGATTCTGGCGAGAGGGAAGGAGGTGTTCTGATTTCTGCATCACGTTCACCCATGGGAAGTGAGTAGAGATAAGGTCTAGGATTCTGTAGCCTGAAAACCGAAGTTGGAAAGAGATGGCGACCTAAGGCCATGGCGGTTCAGATGTTCTCAGTGTACTGCAAGCTGTCTGGGTGTCGGTTGGGAATTCAGGCCTCAGGTTCTGTCGGACAGGGCATTAGTGCACAGGCTAGACTATATAATTGGTGTACAGTTGAGTGACGTGCAGGTTTATCCTCATTTGAGGTTTCTGGGTAGACCCATAGGGCAATATTTTTCTTCTAGAGGGCAGGCAGAGTGCAGCACTGTGTCATCGGAAATCCCAAAATAGAGGGCGTGTGGTCCAGGAGAGTGAGGACGGAAGTCGGAGAACACTAGCTACGCTTAGGTTTTGGGGTGAGGGCACAGCAGGTACACTCTGAAGAGCTGAATCAAGATCTCGTGCATCTGAAGTCAAGGCGAAGATCAGCTGTTGGCTCAGGTTGGAGTTTCTTTCCATGATCTGCCTTCATGAAGATTGGGGGCATCATGTGACCTTGGAAGCTTTCCATGATATGAGTTGTTAGGTGGTCCATGCACAAGGACTCCTGTGGGACAGTCGAGACCTGTTGGATGGCTCAAGGATGTCCCATAAGGAACGACGCAAGAGCAGGGTTCTAAGGATGGATGCCTGAAGAGCCCAACTCGCATTTCAATTGTCTCCTAGCGACAAGGCAGGTTCAATCTGCTGGCTCTGGAGTAGCAACCGAGGGGGTTTAGTTGAAATGGACTCTCCTGAGGATGGGTCATAATTTGGGATTGTGTCCATGGAGATATTCAAATGGGGCAGTGGCTCCAGTGACCTGAAGTTTTCTCCTAACTGGAGGTTATGACACAGCTCCATAGAGCAAGATTCCCATGTGGAGACGAGATTTTTTCTGATAGGTAGCTCTGGAAACCCCCTTATGCTGGTATTGGAATCCAGGCCTCTGAGGAGAGATGCCTGAAAACAAAAGCAATGGATCCAATTAGGGCCTAGGTGCCTGTCTTGTTCAATATTCTTTTCTATGGATATCTGTCTAAGGTTCTGATTGGAGGTAGTGGCTCAGCTTGTGCCAGAGGGTCCCTGTATGTCCAGGACATCCTACACTATTGGGATGGCCTCAGAGATTTTGGATGATTCTCCTAATCTGTCAGGTTGTGCCAAATGAATGAGCAGAATTCCCTTGGAGAGGGCAGGCACAGTCCTGAGGTGTGGCTCCATGGGGCCCAGCCTTTAGAATGTGTGGGTGAGGACAATGGAGACAGAAGTCTGAAAACACAAACTCGGCTTAGGTTTGGGGACATAGGTATGGCAGGCCCGATCTACAGACCTTGAGAATTTTGGGGGCTCTGAACAAAGGGCAAGTGTGTGGCGCTTTTTCAGGTTTTTGTCTCCGGATTTTGTGTCAATGGTGGCCATGGAATGTAGGCTGGCCTCATCGACCATGGACGAGTATTTCTCTCTGTGGATTTGGCCAGATTCCAAGTGTTTGGGGTCATTCTTTGGATGGTAGGAGTCCTTACTTTTTTTTTTTCTTTATCTTGGTTTTTTTTTTTTTTTTTTTTTTACCTTATGTGTCACACCAAAGAGGGATTCCAGGAAAGAGCTCTGAATAAGGTTGACTAGACTTCTCAAGCTCTGGCTAGGATTGGGGGAGTAGGGGCATGGCAAGTCCCATATGCAGGCTCTTGGTCCAGCCCCGGAGAGGCTTTACTTGAGGCCAGGGTTCATGCTTAGGGTCCTAATGTGTGTTTGTGCCCATCGCAGCCCTCAAGCATGTCTGAGGCCTCATGGGCCATGCTGGGTTCTCATATACTGAACGTTGGACAACATGCCAACCACAAGGTTTCTGGTCATGGGGAAGGTGAAGTTCTGATTTCTGCATCACGTACATCACTTAGTTGTGAGTGGAGATAATGTCTAGGTTCTGAAGCCTGAAGAACAAGGTTGGGAAGAGATGATGACCTAAGGCCATGGCATGTTCGTTGTGTTCAGTGTGAGGCCAGGTGTCTGGGTGTCGGTCACGAGGTCTGGGGTCAGGCTGTGTCAGACAGGGCATTAGTGCCCAGGCTAGACTGTATAATTGGGGTACAGTCTAGAGAATTGCAGGTTGATCCTCATTTGATGTTTCTGGGTAGACCCCTAGGGCAAAGTCTCTCTTCTGGAGGGCAGGCAGAGTGCTGCATTTTGTCTCCAGAATTCCCAAAGTGGAAGGCTTGTGGGCCAGGAGTGTGAGGACGGAAGTCTGAGAACGTGAGCTGGCTTAGGTTTTGGGCGAGGGCAAGGCAGGCACACTCTGCAGAGCTGAATTGAGATCTCATGCATCTGAAGTCAGGGCGAGGATCAGACGGGAGTTTCTGTCCATGATGTCCTCTACCTGAAGGTGGAGGCATCACGAGGCCATGGAGGTTTTCCCACGGTGCGAGTGTGTGATGCTGCAAACCACAAGGATTCCTTCTGCAGGACAGTTGAGACCTGTTGAATGGATCAAGGACAACCCATTAGGAATTTCTCCAGAGCAGAGTTCTAACAACGGATACCTGGGCAACGAACTCGCATTCCAATTGTCTCCTAGTGACAAAGCAGGTTTGATCTGCTGGCACTGGGTGAGCAACCGCCAGGTTTGAGTTGAAATGGACTCTCCTGAGGATGGGTCATAATGTGGGATTGTGTCCATTGAGACATTGGAATGGGGCGGTGGCTCCACTGACGTGAAATTTTCTCCTAACTGGAGGTTTTGACACAGTTCCATATAGCATGATTCCCATGTGGCATGCGATTTGTTCTGATTGGTAGCTCCAGAAACCCCCATGTGCTGGTATTGGAATCCAGGCCTCTGAGGAGAGATACGTGAAAACAAAAGCAATGGATCCGTTTAGGGCCTAGGTGCCTGTCCTGTTCAATCTTCTTTTCTATGGATATCTATCTACAGGTCTGATTGGAGGTAGTGGCTCAGCTTGTGGCAGATGGTCCCTGTTTGTCCCGGACATCCTACAATATTGGGGTGGCCTCGGGGACTTCGGATGTAGCTCCTAATCTGTCAGGTTGTGCCAAAGGAATGAGCAGAATTCCCATGGAGAGAGCAGGCACAGTCCTGAGGTGTGGCTCCATGGGGCCAAGCCTTGAGGGTGTGTGGGCCAGGACAATGGAGACAGAATTCTGAAAACACAAACTTGGCTTAGGTTTGGGGACATAGGTATGGCAGGCCCGATCTACAGACCGTGAGAATTTTTCAGGCTTTGAACAAAGGGCGCTTTGTTCAGGCTTTTGTGTCCGGATTTTGTGTCAATGGTGGCCGTGGAATGTCAGGATGGCCTCATCAGCCATGGACGAGTATTTCTCTCTGTGAATTTGGCCCAATTCCAAGTGTTTGCGGTCATTCTTTGGACGGTAGGAGTCCTTTCTCTATTTTTTTTTTTAACCTCATGTGTCCCACCAAGGAGGGATTCTAGAGAAGAGATCTGAGTAGGGGTGACTAGACTTCTCAAGCACTGGTTAAGGCCTGGGGAGTAGGGGCATGGTAATCTCCATATGTGGGCTCTTGGTCCATCCCCGGAGAGGCTTTACTTGAGGCCAGGGATCATGCTTAGGATCCTAATGTGTGTTTGTGCCCATCGCAGCCCTCAAGCATGTCTGGGGCCTCATGGGCCATGCTGGTTTCTCCTACACTGCACGTTGGACAACATGCCAACCACAGGGTTTCTGGTCACGGGGAAGGAGGAGTTCTGATTTCTGCATCACGTACACGGCATGGCAGTGAGTAGAGATAAGGTCTAGATTCTGAAGCCTGAAAACCGAGGTTGGTAAGAGATGACAACCTAAGGCCATGGTGGGTCCAATGCACTTAGTGTTCGGCCAGATGTCTGTGTCCATCATGAGGTCTGGGCTCAGGCTGTGTCAGGCAGGGCATTAGTCCCCAGGCTAGACTGTATAATTGGGGTACAGTCGAGTGATGTGAAGGTTGGTCCTCATTTGGGGTTTCTGGTTGGCCCCATAGGGCAAAGATTTTCTTCTGCAGGGCAGGCAGAGTGCTGCATTCTGGCTCCAGAATTGCCAACTTCAGGGCTTGTGGGCCAGGTGTTTTAGGACAGAAGTCTGAGAACACAAGTTCAGCTTTGAATTCGCAGTGGTGACATGGCAGGCACACTCTACAGACCTGAAATGAGATCTCGTGCATCTGAAGTCAGGGCGAGGATCAGATGTTGGCTTAGGTTGGAGTTTCTGTACATGATGTCCCCTTCATTAAGGTGGGGGGGGCATCAGGAAACCATGGAAGATTTCCAACTTTGTGAGTGTGTGATGCTCCAAACCACAAGGATTCCGTCAGCGGGACAGTCACGACTTTTTGGATGGATCAAGGACGTCCCATAAGAAATGCTCCAAAGCACAGTTCTAATGATGGATGCCTGGGCAGTCCAACTTGCATTCCAATTGTGTCCTAGTGAAAAGGAGGATTTGATCTGCTGTCACTGGGGGAACAACCGAGGGGGCTGAATTGAAATGGAATCTCATGAGGATCAGTCGATGTGGATTTGTGTCCATGGATCCCTTGGAATGGGGCAGTGGCTCTGTTGCCCTGAAGAATTCTCCTAACCTGAGGTTTTGATGCAGCTCCAAAGAGCAAGTTTCCCATGTAGAGACGAGATTTGTTCTGAAACCCCCACAACCTGGTTGGAAACCAAGCATCTGGGGAACAATGCCTGGAATCCAAAGCAATGGATCTGATTACGGTCTAGGGGCCTGTCCTTTTCAATATTCTCCTCTGAGTGTCTCTGTCTAAGATTCAGAATGGAGGTCACTGCTCAGCTTGTGTCAGATCACCCATGTTTGTTGGGGGAGGCCAACACTATTGGACTGGTCTTGGGAATTGGAGGTTTCTCCTAATCTGTAAGGTTGTGGCAAATGAAACGGGCAGAGTTCCCTTGGAGAGCACTGGCACAGTCCTTAGGTGTGACACCACCTTTCTGGGTGTCATCCAGGAGGTCCAGGCTCAGGCTGTGTCAGACAGGGCATTAGTGCCAAGCTTAGACTATATAATTGGAGTAAAGTTGAGTGGCATGCAGGTTGATCCTCATTTGGCGTTTCTGGGTAGCCCCAGGGGCAACGTTTTTCTTCTGGAGGGAAGGAAGAGTGCTGCATTGTGGCGACGGAATTCTCACACTGGAGGGCTTGTGGGCCAGAATTGTGAGGAAGGAAGTGTGAGAACACAAGCTAGGCTTAGGTTTTGGGTCAAGATCATGGCAGGCACACTCTGTAGAGCTAAATCTAAATCTCATGCATCTGAAGTCAGGGCGAGGATCAGACGTAGGCTCAGGTTGAAGTTTCTGTTCAGGATGGCCCCTTCATGATGGTGGGGGGCATCATGGGGCTATGGAGACTTTCCCACGATTGGCATTGTATGTTGCTCCAATCGGCAAGGATTCCTTCTACGGGACAGTCGAGACCGGTCAGATTGCTCCAGGACGTCCCATGCGGAACCACGGCAGTGCAGGGTTCTAAGGATGGATTCCTGGAGTGCCCGCCTCACATTACTATTGTCTCCTAGTGACAAGGCAGGTTCGATCTGCTTCTTTTGGGGAGCAACCAAAGGGGATGTGTTGAAATGGACTCGCCTGCTGATGGGTCATAATGTGGGTTTGTGTCCATGGAGACCTTGGAATGGGGTGTTGGCTGCTGGGACCTGAAGGTTTCCCTTAACTGGAGGTTGTGACACAGCTCCAAAATGCATGTTTCCCATGTGGAAATGAGATTTGTTCAGACTGGTACCTCCAGAAAAACACATATGCTGGTATTGGAAAACAGGCCTCTGAGGAGAGATGCCAGGAATCAAAAGCAATGGATCTGCATAGGTCCTAGGTGCCTGTCCGGTTCAATCTTCTTCTCTGGGGTTATCTGTCTATGGGTCTGAGTTGAGGTAGTTGCTCATCTTGGGACAGATCACCCTGTTTGCCCTGAGTGGCCAACACTATTGGGATGGCCTCAGGGACGTTGGAGTGTTCTCCTAATCTTTAGGGTTGTGGCCAATGGAATGGGCAGAATTTGCTTGGAGAAGGCAGGCACAGTCCTGAGGCATGGCTCCAGGGGCCCCAGCCTGGAGGGTGTGTGGGCCAGGACAGTGGGTACAGAAATCTGAAAACCCAAATTCAGCTTAGGTTTGGGGACGTAGGTATGACAGGCCTGATCTATAGTCCGTGAGGAGAATTTTTCAGGCTATGAACAAAGGGCAAGTGTGAGGCATATCTCCAGGCTTTTGTCTCTAGATTTTGTGTCAATGGTGGCCATGGAATGACGGGATGGCCTCTTTGGCCATGGATGATTCTTTCTCTTTTAAGATTTGGTCAGATCCCAAGTTTTGGGGCTCATTCAGGGGATGGAGGAGACCCTTCGATATTTTTTTCCTCAGGGGTTCCAGTGCAGAGACCTGAATAGGGGTGACTAGACCTCTCAACCTCTCATTAATATTGGGGGACTAGGGATGGCAATGCGGGTTCTTGGTCCAGCCCCTGAGAGGCTTTACTTGAGGACAGGGCTCACACTGAGGGTCCCAATGTGTTTGTGCCCATTGCGGTTCTCAAGCATGGGCGGGGACTCATGGGCTACACTGGATTCTCCTACACTGAACGTTGGAAAACATGCCAACCACAAGGTTTCTTGCCTTGAGGAAGAAGGAGTTTCATTTCTGCATCACGTTCACCCCTGGGTAGTGAGTATATATAAGGTCTAGGTTCTGAAGCCTGAAAACCAAGGTTGGGAAGAGATGATGACCTAAAGGCATGGCGGGTCTGATGTGCTCAGTGTACAGCCAGCTGTCTGGGTGTCGGTTGGGAATTCAGACCTCAGGCTGTGCAAGACAGGGCATTAACGCCGAAGCGAAACTGTATAATTGGGGTAGAGTCAAGTGGCATGCAGGTTGATCCTCATTTGGTGTTTCTGGTTAGCCCCATAGGACAACGTTTCTCTTCTGGAGGGCAGTCAGAGTGCTGCATTGTGTCTCTCCAGAATTCCCTAACTGGAGGGCTGGTGGGCTCGGAGTGTGAGGACGAAGTCTGAGAACAATAGCTAGGTTTTGCTTCGGGGCGGGGTTTCGGCAGGCACACTCTGCAGAGTTGAATCAAGATTTCGTGCATCTGAAGTCAGGGCGAGGATTAGACGTTGGCTCAGGTTGGAGTTTCTGTCCAAGATGGCTCTTTCATGAAGGGGACAGTGCACCACGAGGCCACAGAGCTTTTCCCATAATGGGAGTTGTGAGGTGCTCCAAAGCGCAAGGATTCCTTCTGCAGGACAGCTGTGACCTGTTGGATGGCTCCAGGACGTCCCATATGGAATTACTTCAGAGTAGTTTTCTACAGATGGATGCCTAGCCAGCCCGCCTCACATTCCAATTGTCTCCTAGTGACAAGATAGGTTCGATCTGCTGGCTCTAGGGGAGTACCCAAGGGCACTGAGTTGAAATAGACTCTCCTGCAGATGGGTCCTAATGTGGGATTGTGTCCATGGAGACCTTAGAATGAGGTGGTGGCACCGGGGCCCTGAAGGATTTTCCTAGCCGGAGGTTTTGACACAGCTTGAAAGAGCACGTTTCCCATGTGGAGAAGACATTTGTTCTGACTGATGAGTCAGGAAACCCCCATATGGTGGTATTGAAAACCAGGCCTCTGAGGTTCTGACATAGCTCCACGAGCAAGTTTCCAATGTGCAGACAATACTTGCTCTGAAGGGGCCACTGGAAACCCCATAGGCTGGTATTGGAAACCAGGCCTCTGAGAAGAGATGCCTGGAAACCAAAACAATGGATCTGATTAGGGCCTAAGGCCTGTCCTGTTCAATGTTCTTCTCTGGGGACATCTGTCTCCGAGTTGGTGTGGAGCTAGTTGCTCAGCTAGTGTCAGATCACCCCTGTTTGTTCCAAGCGGCCTACAAAATTGGTATGGTCCCAGGGACATTGGAGATTTCTCCTGATTTATATGGTTGTGGCCAATGGAATATGAAGAATTCCCTTTGAGAGGGAAGGAACAATCCTGAAGTGTGGTTCCAGGGGGACTAGCCTGGAGGGTGTGTGTTTTCAGACAACTGTCCAAACAGCCCAGGCCTACACAACCCACAGGCTCAGGCCCCTGGAGCCAAACCTGAGGACTGTACTTGCCCTCTCCAAGGGAATTGTGTGTGCCCATTCCAATGGCCACAACCCTTCTAATAGGATAAACCTCCAAAGTCCCTGCTCCATCTCAATAGTGGTGGCTTCCCAGGAAAAACAGGGGCAATCTGAGCCCAACTGAGCACCTACCTGCACTCAGACCCATAGACAGATGTCCCCAGAGGTAAAAAGTAAAGAACAGGCCCCTAGGCACTAATCAGATCCATTGCTTTAGTTTCAAGGCATCTCTCCTCAGAGGCATGGATTTCAAAATCAGCATATAGCTGTTTCTTGACTCACCCATCAGAAAACATCTCATCTACACATGGGAAACTTGCACGTTGGAGCTGTGTCAAAGCCTCTGTTTAGGAGAACCCTCTGAGGCCCCAGTGCCACCGCTTCATACCAAGGTCTCCATAGACACAAAGCACATTAGGACCCATCCCCAGGGGTGTCCATTTAAATTCAGCGTCCTCGGTTGCTCCCCACAGATCCAGGAGATCTGTTGCGAGGAGACAATTGGAATGCGAGGTGGGCTACCCATCCATCCATCCTTAGAACCCTGCTCAGAATCATTGGCCTGGAGCCAAACAACTGGTCTCAATTGTTCTGCGGAAGACTCTCTGCAGTTTGGAGCTTCTCACAACTCCCATCGTGGGAAAACACCCATGGCCTCGTGATGCCCCCCCCATTCATGAAGGGGCCATCAGGGTCAGAAACTCCAACCTGAGCGATCATCTGATCCTCGCCCTGACTTCAGATGCACGAGATCTCGATTCAGGTCTGTAGATTGTGCCTACCATGGCCTCACCCAGAAACCTAAGCCTAGCTTGTGTTCTCAGACTTTTGTCGTCAGACTACTGGCCCACAAGCCCTCCAGTTTGGCAATCCAGAACTACAATGCAGCACTCTGCCGGCCCTCCAGAAGAAAAATATTGTCCTTTGGGGATACCCAGTAACCCCAAATGAGGATCAACCTGCACCGACCTTGGCTGTACCCCAAATACATAGGCTGACCAGGGCACTAATGCCCTTTCTGACACAGCCTGAGCCTGGACCCCCTGGACCCTCCCAGACAGCTGGCCGCACACTGAGCACATCGAGCCGCCATGGCCTTAGGTCGTCATCTCTTCCCAACCTCAGTTTACAGGTTTCAGAACCTAGACCTTATCTCCAATCACTGCCCAGGGTTGAAGGTGATGCAGAAATCAGAACTCCTTCCCCATTGCAAGAAACCTTGTGGTTGGCATGTTGTCCAACGTTCAGTGTAGTTGAAACCAGTGTGGCCCATGAGGCCCCGCCCATGCTCACGGGCCACATTGGTCACAAACACACATTGTGACGCTCAGGCTGAGCCCAGTCCTCAAGTAAGGCCACTAAGTGGCTGGATGAAGAGATAGCATATTGGGCTTGCCATGCCCCTAGGCCCCAATTTTTAACCATAGTTCGGGGTGTCCCTTCCATCTTCCCCACGGCATGGCTTTGGAATTCCTCTTTTGGTGGGACACCTGAGGTAACAAAACTGAAATGAGTCCTCCCATCCCACAGATTGACGAAAAGCAATTGCGAATCGGGCCAAATCCTCAGAGAGGAAGATTCGTCCATGGCCCATGAGGCCTCCCCGACATTCCACGGCCATCGCTGATACAAAATCCAGAGACAAAAGCCTGAGCAAGCGCCTCATATTCGCACTTTCTTCATATCCTGAAGAGTTCTTCTCATGGTTTGTCGATCGGGCCTGCCATACCTACGTCCCCAAAACTAAGCTGAGTTTGTGTTTTCAGAATTCTGTCCTCAAAGTCTTGGGCCACACACCCTCCAGCCGGGGCCCCTGGAGCCACACATTCGGACTGTGCCTACCAATCCATGGGAATTCTGCCCATTCCATGGTCCAAAATCGTACTAATTAGGAGAAACCTCCAAAATCCCTGAGGCCAACCCAATAGTGTAGGTCGCCCAGAAAAAACAAGGGCTGTCTGACACCAGCTGATAATCGACCTCCACTCATACCATAGATGGATGTCTCCAGAGAAGAAGATTGAACCAGACAGGACCCTAGGCCATAATAGGATCCATTGCTTTGGTTTACAGGCATGTGTCCTCAAAAGCCTGATTCCAATACGAGCATATGTGTTTTCCTGAGGCACCCATCAGTACTCATCTCATCTCCACAAGGAAACCTGTGCATGGGAGCCATGTCCAAAGCTTAGGAGAGTACTTCATGATCCCGGTGCCACCGCCCCATTCCAAGGCCCTCATGGACACAAAAACACATTAGGAACCATCCTCACGAAAGTCCATTTCAATTCAGACAACCCGGCACTCCGGCAGAGCCATCAGATCTAAACTGTCTTGTTGCTAGGAGACAATTGGAATGCGAGGCGGGCTTCCCAGGCATCCATCCGCGAACGGTGCTCTGGAGTCATTCCATATGGGATGTCCTGGAGCTGTCCAACAGGTCTCAATTGTCCCGCAGAAGGAATCCTTTTAGGGGGCATCCCACAACTCCCAACGTGGGAAAACCTCAATGGCCTCGAGATTCCGCTCCCTTCATGAAGCGGCCGTCATACACAGAAACTCCAACCAGAGCCAATGTCTGATCCTCGCCCTACTTCAGATACATGAGATATTGGTTCAGATCTGCAGGGGGTACCTGCCGTGCCCTCGCCCTGTAACACAAGTCTAGCTTGTCTTCTCAGACTTCCGTCCTCACACTCCTGGCCCCGAAGCCCTCAAGTTTGGCAATTCCGGACTCACAATGCAGCACTCTGCCTGCCATTTAGAAAAAAAATTATTGCCTCATGAGCTGCCCAGGCACCTTAAATGAGGGTAAACCTACACAGCACTCGACTTTACCCAAATTATATAGTCTAACCTGGGCACTAATGCACTGTCGAACACAACCTGAGCCCGGACCTCCTGACCAACACCCAGAAAGCTGACCGCACACTGAGCACATAAAACCCGCCATGGCCTTAGGTCATCATCTCTTCCCTACCTCAGTTTTCAGGCTTCAGAACCGAGACCTTATCTCCAGTCACTGCCCAGGTGTGAGTGTGATGCAGAAATCAGAAATCCTCCTTACCCATGGCAGGAACCCTTGTGGTTGGCACGTTGTCCAACATTCAGTGTAGGAGAAACCAGCATTCACTCTGAGGCCCCGCCCATTCTTGAGTGCGATGAGGGCATACATACTCTGGAATCCCTCATTTGGTGGGAAACCTGAAGTTAAAAAAGAAAACAACAACAACAACAACAAAAAAAAAGGACTTCTTCCAGCCCACAGAATGACACCAAACTCTTTGGACGGGGCCAAAACACCTGAGAGTAAGACTCGTCCATTTCCCATGAAGTCACCCAGAAATTCCACGACCATGAGTGACACGATATCCAGAGACAAAAACTTGAACAGGAGCCTCACACTCGCCCTTCTTTCAAATCCCGAAGAGTTCTCCTCATCTTCTGTAGATCAGTCCTGCCATACCTATGACCTGAAACATAAGCCGAGTTTGTGTTTTCAGACAACTGTCCAAACAGCCCTGGCCTACACAACCTACAGGCTCAGGCCCCTGGAGCCAAACCTGAGGACATTACTGGCCCTCTCCAAGGGAATTGTGTGTGCCCATTCCAATGGCCACAACCCTTCTAATAGAATAAACCTCCAAAGTCCCTGATCCATCTCAATAATGGTGGCTTCCCGGGAAAAACATGGGCAATCTGAGCCCAACTGAGCACCTACCTCCACTCAGACCCATAGCAGATGTCCCCATAGGTAAAAAGGAAAGAACAGGCCCCTAGGCACTAATCAGATCCATTGCTTTGGTTTCCAGGCATCTCTCCTCAGAGGCCTGGATTTCCCAAAGCAGAATCTAGCTGTTTCTTGACTCACCCATCAGAAAACATCTCATCTACACATGGGAAACTTGCACGTTGGAGCTGTGTCAAAGCCTCTATTTAGGAGAACCCTTCAGGGCCCCAAGGCCACAGCTTAATTCCAAGGTCTCCATAGACACAAAAGCACGTTAGGACCCATCCCCAGGGGTGTCCATTTCAACTCAGCGTCCTCGGTTGCTCCCCACAGATCCAGGAGATCTAACCTGTCTTGTTGCTAGGAGACAATTGGAATGCGAGGAGGGCTACCCAGCCATCCATCCTTAGAACCCTGCTCAGAATCATTGGCCTGGAGCCAAACAACAGGTCTCAATTGTCCTGCAGAAGACTCTCTTCAGTTTGGAGCTTCTCACAACTCCCATCGTGGGAAAACCCCCGTGGCCTCGTGATGCCCCCCCCCATTAATGAAGGGCCCAATAGGGACAGAATCTCCAACCTGAGCGATCGTCTGATCCTCGCCCTGACTTCGGATGCACGAGATCTCGATTCAGGTCTGTAGATTGTGCCTGCCATGGCCTGACCCAGAAACCTAAACCTTGCTTGTGTTCTCAGACTTTTGTCGTCAGACTACTGGCCCACAAGCTTTCCAGTTTGGCAATCCAGAACAACAATGCAGCACTCTGTCGGCCCTCCAGAAAAAAACATTGTCCTCTGGGGCTACCCAGTAACCCCAAATGAGGATCAACCTGCACCGACCTTGGCTGTACCCCAAATACATAGGCTGACCAGGGCACTAATGCCCTTTTTGACACAGCCTGAGCCTGGACCCCCTGGCCCCTCCCAGACAGCTGCCCGCACACTGAGCACATCGAGCCGCCATGGCCTTAGGTCGTCATCTCTTCCCAACCTCAGTTTACAGGTTTCAGAACCTAGACCTTATCTCCAATCACTGCCCAGGGTTGAAGGTGATGCAGAAATAAGAACACCTTCCCCATGGCAAGAAACCTTGTGGTTGGCATGTTGTCCAACGTTCAGTGTAGTTGAAACCAGTGTGGACCATGAGGCCCCGCCCATGCTCGCGGGCCACATTGGTCACAAACACACATTGTGACCATCAGGCTGAGCCCAGTCCTCAAGTAAGGCCACTCAGTGGCTGGATGAAGAGATAGCATATTGGGCTTGCCATGCCCATAGGCCCCAATTTTTAACCATAGTTCAGGTTGTCCCTTCAGTCTTCCCCACGGCTTTGCTTTGGAATTCTTCTTTTGGTAGGACACCTGAGGTAACAAAACTGAAATGAGTCCTTCCATCCCACAGATTGACGAAAAGCAATTGGGAATCAGGCCAAATCTTCAGGGGGAAGATTCGTCCATGGCCCATGAGGCCTCCCCGAAATTCCATGGCCATCGCTGATACAAAATCCAGAGACAAAAGTCTGAGTAAGCGCCTCAGACTAGCACTTTCTTCATATCCTGAAGAGTTCTTCTCATGGTTTGTAGATCGGGCCTGCCATACCTACGTCCCAAAAACTAAGCTGAGTTTGTGTTTTCAGACTTGTTTCCTCAAAGTCTTGGGCCACACAACCTCCAGGCTGGGCCCCTGGAGCCACACATTAGGACTGTGCCTACCAATCCATGGGAATTCTGCCTATTCCATGGTCCAAAATCGTACAAATTAGGAGAAACCTCCAAAGTCCCTGAGGCCATACCAATAGTGTAGGTCGCCCAGAACAAACAAGGGCTGTCTGACACCAGCTGATAATCGACCTCCACTCATACCATAGATGGATGTCTCCAGAGAAGTAGATTGAACCAGACAGGACCCTAGGCCATAATAGGATCCATTGCTTTGGTTTACAGGCATGTGTCCTCAAAAGCCTGATTCCAATACGAGCATAGGCGTTTTCCTGAGGCACCCATCAGAACTCATTCGTCTCCACAAGGAAACCTGTGCATGGGAGCCATGTCCAAAGCTTAGGAGAGTACTTCAGGGTCCCGGTGCCACCGCCCCATTCCAAGGCCCTCATGGACACAAAAACACATTAGGACCCATCCTCAGGAAAGTCCATTTCAACTCAGCCACCCCGGTTGCTCCGGCAGAGCCATCAGATCTAAACTGTCTTGTTGCTAGGAGACAATTGGAATGCGAGGCAGGCTTCCCAGGCATCCATCCGCGAACGGTGCTCTGGAGTCATTCCATATGGGATGTCCTGGAGCTGTCCAAGAGGTCTTAATTGTCCTGCAGTAGGAATCCTTGAAGGGAGCATCCCACAACTCCCAACGTGGGAAAACCTCAATGAAATCGAGATTCCGCTCCCTTCAAGAAGCGGCCGTCATGCTCAGAATCTCCAACCTGAGCCAAAGTCTGATCCTTGCCCTGACTTCAGATGCATGAGATATTTTTCAGATCTGCAGGGGGTACATGCCGTGCCCTCGCCCTGAAACCCAAGTCTAGCTTGTCTTCTCAGACTTCCGTCCTCACACTCCTGGTTCCGAAGCCCTCAAGTTTGGCAATTCCGGACCCAAAATGCAGCACTCTGCCTGCCCTCTAGAAAAAAAAATTATTGCGTCATGAGCTGCCCAGGCACCTTAAATGAGGGTAAACCTACACAGCACTCAACTTTACCCTAATTATAGTCTAACCTGGGCACTAATGCACTGTCAAACACAACCTGAGTCCGGACCTCCTGACCAACACCCAGAAAGCTGACCGCACACTGAGCACATAAAACCCGCCATGGCCTTAGGTCATCATCTCTTCCCTACCTCAGTTTTCAGGCTTCAGAACCGAGACCTTATCTCCAATCACAGCCCAGGGGTGAGTGTGATGTAGAAATCAGAACTCCTCTTTACCCATGGCAAGAACCCTTGTGGTTGGCACGTTGTCCAACTTTCAGTGTAGGAGAAACCAGCATTCACCCTGAGGCCCCGCCCATTCTTGAGTGCGACGAGGGCATACACAAACATTGTGACTTTCAGCATGAGTCCTGTCCTCTAGTAAGTCCTCTCAGTGGCTGGACCATTAGATGTCATAATGGGCTTGACATGTCCCAAGTCCCAATGTTTAACCAGATTTCTGATTGTCCAGTCGCCCCTCCCCTGGGCTCTACTCTGGAATCCCTCATTTGGTGTGACACCTGAGGTTAAAAAAGAAAAAAAACAACAACAACAAAAAAAAAACGGACTTCTTCCAGCCCAAAAATGACCCCAAACTCTTTGACGGGGCCAAACAACCAGAAAGTAAGACTCGTCCATTTCCCATGAAGTCACTCAGAAATTCCACGACCATGAGTGACACGATATCCAGAGACAAACACTTGAGCAGGAGCCTCACACTCGCCCTTCTTTCAAATCCCGAAGAGTTGTCCTCATGGTCTGTAGATCAGTCCTGCCATACCTATGACCCGAAACATAAGCCGAGTTTGCGTTTTCAGAGAACTGACCAAACAGCCCTGTCCTACACAACCTACTGGCTCAGGCCCCTGGAGCCTAACCTGAGGACTGTACTTGCCCTCTCCAAGGGAATTGTGTGTGCCCATTCCAATGGCAACAAACCTTCTAATAGGATAAACCTCCAAAGTCCCTGATCCATCTCAATAGTGGTGGCGTCCCAGGAAACAGGGCAATCTGAGCCCAACTGAGCACCTACCTGCACTCAGACCCATAGACAGATGTCCCCAGAGGTAAAAAGAAAAGAACAGGCCCCTAGGCACTAATCAGATCCATTGCTTTGGTTTCCAGGCATCTCTCCTCAGAGGCCTGGATTTAAAAAGCAGCATATAGCTGTTTCGTGACTCACCCATCAGAAAACATCTCATCTACACATGGGAAACTTGCACGTTGGAGCTGTGTCAAAGCCTCTGTTTAGGAGAAACCTTTAGGGCCCCAGTGCCACCGCTTCATTCCAAGGTCTCCATAGACACAAAAGCACGTTAGGACCCATCCCTGGGGTGTCCATTTCAACTCAGCATCCTCGGTTGCTCCCCACAGATCCAGGAGATCTAACCTGTCTTGTTGCTAGGAGACAATTGGAATGCGAGGTGGGCTACCCAGCCATCCCTCCTTAGAACCCTGCTCAGAATCATTGGCTTGGAGCCAAACAACAGGTCTCAATTGTCCTGCAGAAGACTCTCTGCAGTTTGGAGCTTCTCACAACTCCCATCGTTGGAAAGCCCCCATGGCCTCGTGATGACCCCCCATTCATGAAGAGGCCATCAGCTACAGAAACTCCAACCTGAGCGATCATCTGATCCTCGCCCTGACTTCAGATGCACGAGATCTCGATTCAGGTCTGTAGATTGTGCCTTCCATGGCCTCACCCAGAAACCTAAGCCTAGCTTGTGTTCTCAGACTTTTGTCGTCAGACTACTGGCCCACAAGCCCTACAGTTTGGCAATCCAGAACTACAATGCAGCACTCTGCCGGCCCTCCAGAAGAAAAACATTGTCCTCTGGGGCTACCCAGTCATCCCAAATGAGGATCAACCTGCACCGACCTTGGCTGTACCCCAAATACATAGGCTGACCAGGGCATTAATGCCCTTTCTGACACAGCCTGATCCTGGAACCCCTGGCCCCTCCCAGACAGCTGTCCCCACACTGAGCACATCGAGCCGCCATGGCCTTAGGTCGTCATCTCTTCCCAACCTCAGTTTTCAGGATTCAGAACCTAGACCTTATCTCCAATCACTGCCCAGGGTTGAAGGTGATGCAGAAATCAGAACTCCTTCCCCATGGCAAGAAACCTTGTGGTTGGCTAGTTGTCCAACGTTTAGTGTAGTTGAAACCAGTGTGGCCCATGAGGCCCCGCCCATGCTCGCAGGCCACATTGTTCACAAACACACATTGTGACGCTCAGGCTGAGCCCAGTCCTCAAGTAAGGCCACTCAGTGGCTGGATGAAGAGATAGCATATTGGGCTTGCCATGCCCGTAGGCCCCAATTTTTAACCAGAGTTCGGGTTGTCCCTTCAGTCTTCCCCACGGCTTTGCTTTGGAATTCCTCTTTTGGTGGTACACCTGAGGTAACAAACCTGAAAGGAGACCTCCCATACCACAGATTGACGAAAAGCAATTGGGAATCGGTCCAAATCCTCAGAGAGGAAGATTCGTCCATGGACCATGAGGCCTCCCCGACATTCCACGGTCATCGCTGATACAAAATCCAGAGACAAAAGCCTGAGCAAACGCCTCAGACTCGCACTTTCTTCATATCCTAAAGAGTTCTTCTCATGGTTTGTAGATAGGGCCTGCCATACCTACGTCCCCAAACCTAAGGTGAGTTTGTGTTTTCAGACTTCTGTCCTCAAAGTCTTGGGTCACACACCCTCCAGGCTGGGCGCCTGGAGCCACACATTAGGACTGTGCCTACCAATCCATGGGAATTCTGCCCATTCCATGGTCCAAAATCGTACAAATTAGGAGAAACTTCCAAAGTCCCTGAGGCCATCCCAATAGTGTAGGTCGCCCGGAAGAAACAAGGGCTGTCTGACACCAGCTGAATCGACCTCCACTCATACCATAGATGGATGTTCCCAGAGAAGAAGATTGAACCAGACAGGACCCTAGGCCATAATAGGATCCATTGCTTTGGTTTACAGACATGTCTCCTCAAAAGCCTGATTCCAATTCGAGCATAGGGGTTTTCCTGAGGCACCCATCAGAACTCATCTCGTCTCCACAAGGAAACCTGTGCATGGGAGCTATGTCAAAAGCTTAGGAGAGTACTTCATGGTCCCGGTGCCGTCGCCCCATTCCAAGGCCCTCATGGACATAAAAACCAATTAGGACCGATCCCCAGGCAAGTCCATTTCAACTCAGCCACCCCGGTTGCTCCCGCAGAGCCATCAGATCTAAACTGTCTTGTTGCTAGGAGACAATTGGAATGCGAGGCGGGCTTCCCAGGCATCCATCCTCGAAGGGTGCTCTGGAGTCATTCTGTATGGGATGTCCTGGAGCTGTCCAACAGGTCTCAATTGTTCCGCAGAAGGAATCCTTGAAGGGGGCATCCCACAACTCCCAACGTGGGAAAACCTCAATGGCCTCGAGATTCCGCTCCCTTCATGAAGCGGCCGTCATGCACAGAAACTTCAACTTGAGCCAACGTCTGATCCTCGCCTGACTTCAGATGCATGAGATATTGGTTCAGATCTGAAGGGGGTACCTGCCATGCCCTCGCCCTGAAACCAAGTCTAGCTTGTCTTCTCAGACTTCCGTCCTCACACCCCTGGCCCCGAAGCCCTCAAGTTTGGCAATTCTGGACCCACAGTGCAGCACTCTGCCTGCCCTGTAGAAAAAAATTATTGCTTCATGAGCTGCCCAGGCACCTTAAATGAGAATAAACCTACACAGCACTCGACTTTACCCAAATTATATAGTCTAACGTGGGCACTAAACCATTGTCGGACACAACCTGAGCCCGGACCTCAGACCAACCCCCAGAAAGCTGACAGCACACTGAGCACATAAGACCCGCCATGGCCTTAGGTCTTCATCTCTTCCCTACTTCAGTTTTCAGGCTTCAGAACCGAGACCTTATGGCCTATCACTGCCCAGGTTTGAGTGTGATGCAGAAATCAGAACTCCGCCTTACCCATGGCAAGAAACCTTGTGGTTGGCACATTGTCCAATGGTCAGAGTAAAAGAAACCAGCATTCACTCTGAGGCCCCGCCCATTCTTGAGTGCGACGGGGTCATAAACACGCATTGTGACCCTCAGCATGAGTCTTCTCCTCTAGTAAGTCCTCTCAGTGGCTGGACTATTAGATGTCATTTTGGGCTTGACATGTCCCTAGGCCCTAATTTTTAACCAGATTTCTGATTGTCCAGTTGCCCCTCCCCAGGGCTCTACTCTGGAATCCCTCATTTGTTGGGACACCTGAGGTTAAAAAAGAAAACAACAACAACAACAAAACGGACGTTTTCCATCCCACAGAATGACCCCAAACTCTTTGGACGGGGCCAAACCACCAGAGAGTAAGACTCATCCATTTCCCATGAAGTCACCCAGAAATTTCACCACCGTGAGTGACACGATATCCAGAGACAAAAACTTGAGCAAGAGCCTCACACTTGCTCTTTTTCAAATCCCGATGAGTTCTCCTCATGGTCTGTAGATCAGTCCTGCCATAACTATGACCGGAAACATAAGCCGAGGTTGTGTTTTCAGACAACTGTCCAAACAGCCCTGGCCTACACAACCTACAGGATCAGGCCCCTGGAGCCAAGCCTGAGGACTGTACTTGCCCTCTGTAAGGGAAATGTGTTTGCCATTTCCAATGGCCACAACCCTTCTAATAGAATAAACACCCAATACCTGATCCATCTTACTAGGGCTGGCTTCCCAGGAAAAACAGGGGCAATCTGAGCCCATCTGTGCACCTACCTGCACTCAACCCATAGACAGATGTCCCCAGAGGTAAAAAGGAAAGAACAGACCCCTAGGCACTAATCAGATCCATTGCTTTGGTTTCCAGGCATCTCTCCTCAGAGGCCTGGATTTCAAAAGCAGCATATAGCTGTTTCTTGACTCACCCATCAGAAAACATCTCATCTACACATGGGAAACTAGCACGTTGGAGCTCTGTCAAAGCCTCTGTTTTGGAGAACCCGTCAGGGCCCCAGTGCCACCGCTTCATTCCAAGGTCTCGATACACACCAAAGCACGCTAGGACCCAACCCCAGGAGAGTCCATTTCAACTCAGCCTCCTCCGTTGCTCCCCCAGATCCAGAGGATCTAACCTGTCTTGTTGCTAGGAGACAATTGGAATGCGAGGTGGGCTACCCAGCCATCCATCCTTAGAACCCTGCTCAGAATCATTGCCTGGAGCCAATCAACAGGTCTCAATTATCCTGTAGAAGACACTTTGCAGTTTGGAGCTTCTCACAAATCCCATCGTGGGACAACCCCCATGGCCTTGTGATGCTCCCCCTTCATGAAGGGGCCATAAGGGACAGAAACTCCAACCTGAGCGATCGTCTGATCCTCGCCCTGACTTCAGATGCACGAGATCTCGATTCCGGTCTGTAGATTCTGCGTGCCATGTCCTCAACCAGAAACCTAAGCCGAGCTTGTGTTCTCAGACTTCTGTCCTCAGACTACTGGCCCACAAGCCCTCCAGTTTGGCAATCCAGAACTACAATGCAGCACTCTGCCTGCCCTCTAGAAGAAAAACATTGTCCTCTGGGGCTACCCAGTAACCCCAAGTGAGGATCAACCTGCACCTACCTTGGCTGTACCCCGAACATATAGGCTGACCACGGCACTAATGCCCTTTCTGACACAGCCTGAGCCTGGACTTCCTGGCCCCAACCAGACAGCTTGCTGCACACTGAGCACATCGAGCCGCCATGGCCTTAGGTTGTCATCTCTTCCCAACCTCGGTTTTCAGGCTTTAGATTCTAGACCTTATCTCCAATCACTGCCCAGGGTTGATCCTGATGCAGAAATCAGAACTCCTTCCCCATGGCAAGAAACCTTGTGGTTGGCATGTTGTCCAACATTCAGTGTAGTTGAATCCAGTGTTGCCCATGAGGCCCCTCCATGCTCGCAGGCTACATTGCTCACAAACACACATTGTGACCTCAGCCTGACCAAAGTCCTCAAGTAAGGCCTCTCAGTGGCTGGATGAAGAGATAGCATATTGGGCTTGCCATGCCCCTAGGACCCAATTTTTAACCATAGTTCAGGTGGTCCCGTCAGTCTTCCCCACGGCTTTGCTTTGGAATCCCTCTTTTCGTGGGACACCTGAGGTAACAAAACTGAAAGGACGCTTCCCATCCCACAGATTGACGAAAAATAATTGGGAATCCGGCGAAATCATCATAGAGGTAGATTCGTCCATGGCCCATGAGGCATCCCCGACATTCCACGGAGATCGCTGATACAAATTGCAGAGAAAAATGCCTGAGCAAGCGCCTCAGACTCACTCTATATTCAAATCTTCATGAGTTCTTCTCATGGTTTGTAGATTGGGCCTGCCATACCGATGTCCCCAAAGCTGAGTTTGAGTATCGGAATCACAATCAGAACTCTGCCTTCCACATGGCTGTAATGCTTGTTCTTCGCATGGAGTCACACCTTCACGTGGGGAACCCTTCATGGCCCCTGATGCCACGCCCAAACATGAGTGCTGCTTGGGCACAAATGCACACTGTGACCCTAGCATGAGCCCCATGACAAAGAAAGGCATGTCAGGTTCGGGACGAAGATCCTGCATATAGTCCTTGCCATGCCCATAGTCACCCAGGACTAACTAGATGGTGTGTATTCCAGTTGAGGGAACCCACTGCTGTGCTCTAGAGTCCCTCTCCTGGGAGGTCCTTTGTGGCAGAAAACAGTACTCTTCACTTCCCACAGAATGAACCCAAACACTTGGGAGCTTGGACAATCCCCCGAGAGGAAGGCCCTTCCTCGGACCCTGAGGCAACCCCTACCCTGACCGGACACTGTGAACACAACACCCAGAGACAAAAGCCTGAGCGACTGCCTCCCACTTGCCCTCCTTTGATATCCAGAGGATGTCCCCTCACGGACTGGAGATCAGGCCTGCCATTACCTTGGCCCCTACCTGAGCCAAGTTTGCTCTTTCAGACATCAGTCTCCACAGCCCTGGCAAACAGAGCCTCTAGGCTGGGTCCTCTGGAGCCATACCACAGGACCGTGCCTGCTCTCTCCTGGGAAACTGTTTCCATTCCTTTGCCACACACCTCCAGAATATGAGAAAACTCAAGGCCCCCGAGGACATCCCACTACTGGGAGCCTCCCTGGACACACAGGGGCATTCGGACACAAGCTGAGCAGCTACCTCCACGAAGGCATGCACACAGATGTCAACAGAGATAGAAGGTTGAGCCGGACAGGCCCTTAGGCCCTAATCTCAACTCTTGCTTTGGTTCCAGGTGTTACTCCTCAGAGGCTTTGTTTCGAAGAACAGGATATGGGGCTTTCCTGAGGCACTGAACAGAACTCCTCTCGTCTCCACATGGGAAGATTCCTTGTTGGAGCTGTGTCAAACACCTCAGTTTGGAAAACCCTGCAGAGTCCCTGAGCCACCTCCACATTCCAAGGTCTCCCAGGCCACAATGCCACAGTAGAACTCATCTTCAGGAGAGTCCATTTCAACTCTCCCCTCTAGGTAGCTCACCCAGGAGCCTGCAGATTGAGCCTGCCTTGTCCTGACTAGAGTGGGAATATGAGGTGGCGTTCCCAGGCATCCATGCTTAGACACCTGCCCTCGAGTCTTTCCGTATGGGGCCTTTTGGAACCATCCAATAGGACTCGACTGTCGTGAAGAAGGAAACCTTGAGGTTTGGAGTAGTTCACAAATCCCATGGTAGGCAAACCTCCCTGGCTTCATGAAGCTCCCACAACCTTCAGGAAGAGGCCATGCTGGACAAAAACTCTAGCCTGAGGCACGTCTCATAGTTGACATGACCTCAGTTCAGGAGATCTCGATTCAGCCTCTGCAGAGTGGGCCTGCCGTGCCCTCGGTCCCAAACCTCACGCTAGCTTGTGTTTTCAGACTTCCTTCCTCACACTCCTGGCAAACAAGCCCTCTGGACTAGGAACTCCAGAACCAAAACCCAGCCCAGTGTCTGCCCAACGGAAGAAAAACGTTTCCCTGTGGGGCTCTCCAGAAAACCCAGATGAGGATCAACCTGCTCGGGCCTCGACGGTACCCGAACTGGATAGGCTGCTCTGGGCACTCATGCTCTGTCTGACACAGCCTGAAGCCAGACGTCCAGACAGACAAGGAGACAGCTGGCCGCACACCCAGCACTTCGGACACGCCATGGTCTTATGCCGTCACCTCTTCCTAACCTTGGTTTTCAGATATCTTAACCTAGACATCATATCAATTCTCCACACAGCTGGGTATCGCAAGCACAAAACAGAAGTCCTGCTTCCCCATGGCTGTCAAGCTTGCTCTTGGCATGGAGTCACACCTTCAGGGTGGGAGAAACCTTCATGGCCCCTGATGCCACGCCCAAACGTGAGTGCTGATTGGGAACAAATTCACACTGTGACCCTCAGCATGAGCCCCATGTCAAAGAAAGGCCTGTCAGGGCCTGGACCAAGAGCCCACATATGGGGCTTGCCAAGCCCCTATGCACCCAATCCTCACCACGGTTTGAATTTTCCAGTCGCCCCGCCCGTACCTGGAGCTCTGCTCTGGAATCCCTTTCTTGGAGAGACCCATGAGCCAGACAACACGACTCCACCCTTCCCACAAAATGACCCCAAACTCTTGGGAGCTGGGACAAATCCCCAGAGAGGGATACTCGTCCACAGTACCTGAGGCCACCGCTCCAATCCACGGCTATCCCGGACACAACATCCAGAGACAAAAGCCTGAAGGAACGCCTCCCACTCGCCCTTGTTTCAGAGGCCCAGGAGCTCCCTCTCGGGCTGTACATCCGGCCTGCCATACCCTAGGCGCCACTCCTAAGCTGAGTTTGTGTATTCAGACTTCTGTGCCCACAGCCTAGACCCACACACCTCCAGGCTAGGGCCTCTAGGGCCACAGCGAAAGATTGTGCCTGCCCTCTCCAAGGAAAGTGTGCCCAATCCATTGGCCACAACACTACAGGTTAGGGAAAAGCTCCAAGGCCCCTGAGGCCATCAATAGTGTAGGCCCCCCTGGACTAAGAGGGGCTCTCTGACAACAGCGGAGCAACTATCTCCACTTAGACTCTCAGACAGTGTCCCCAGAGACAGAAGGTTGAAATGGACAGGCCCCCAGGCCCTAATATGAACCTTAGCTTTGGTTTCCATGTTTCCGTTCTCAGAGGACTGTTTTCGTAGACCAGCACATGGGGCTTTTCTGAGGCACCAAACCAAACATCTCTCATCTCCACATGGGCAGCTTTCTTACTGGGATGTATCAAACACTTCAGGTAGGAGAGTTCCGCAGGGCCACTGAACAACCAGCACATTCCAAGGTCTCCATGGACCCAAACGCACATTATGACGCATCCTCAGGAGAGGCCATTTCAACTCAGCCCCCTGGGTCGCGTGTTCCAGAGGCAGCAGATCAAACATATCTTGTCGCTAATAGCCAATGGGAATGCGAGGCATGCTGTACAGGGATCCATCCTTCGAACCCTGCTCTCCAGTCCTCTCATATGGTATGTCCTGGAGCCATGCAACAGGACTCGAATGTCCCGCAGAAGGAAACCTTGTGGTTTGGGGCAACCTCCAAACTCAGCGTGGGAAAACTTCCTTGGCCTCATGAGGCCCCCACGTCATGAAGGTGCCATCATGGACACATACTGCAGCCTCAGCCAACGTCTGATTCTCAGCCTGACTTAAGATGCAGGAGATTTTGATTCAGCCTCTGCAGAGTGGGCCTGCTCTGCCCTTGGTTCCAATCCTCACACTAGCTTGTGTTTTCAGACTTCCGTCCTCACACTCCTGGCCCACAAACCCTCCCTACTGGGAATTCTGGGGCCACAATGAAGCACTGTGCCTGCCTCCCAAGAGAAAAACATTGTCTATGACGCTGCCCAGAAACCCCAAATGAGGATCAAACTGCTTGGCCCTCGGCAACACCCCAATTGCATAGGCTACCTTAAACAGTGATGCTCTGTCGCGAATAGCCTGAGCCCAGACCTTCCAACAGACACCGACACAGCTGGCTGCACACCCAGCACATTGGACCTGCCACTGCCTTAGGCCACCATCCATTCCCAACCTGGGTTTTCAGTCATCGGAACCTAGACCTTATCTCCAATCCCTGCACAGGGGGGAACCTGATGCACAAGTCAGAACCCCTCCTTCCCCCTGGCAAGAAACCTTGCTGCTGGCAGTGAGTCAAACCTTCAGTGTAGGAGAAAACGGCATGGCCCATAGGGCCACGCCCAAGCGTGAGGGCCGCCTTAGGCACAAACACACATTGTGACCCTCAGCGTGAGTACCTTATTCAAGTAACGCCTCTCAGTGACTGGACCAAGAGCCCGCATATGTGGCTTGCCATGCCCATAGGCACCCAGGACTAACTAGATGGTGTGTATTCCAGCTGAGGGAACCCACTGCTGTGCTCTAGAGTCCCTCTCCTGGGGGGTCCCCTGTGGCAGAAAACAGTACTCTTCATTCCCACAGAATGAACACAAACACTTGGGAGCTTGGACAATCCCACGAGAGGAAGGCTCTTCCTCGGCCTCTGAGACAACCCCTACCCTGACCGGACACTGTAAACGCAACACCCAGAGACAAAATCCTGAGTGACTGCCTCCCACTTGCCCTACTTTGATTTCCAGAGGATCTCCCCTCACGGACTAGAGATCAGGCCTACCATTACATTGGCCCCTAGCTGAGCCAAGTTTGCTTTTTCAGACATCTGTCCCCCCAGCCCTGGCAAACAGAGCCTCTAGGTTGGGTCCTCTGGAGCCATACCACAGGACCGTGCCTGCTCTCTCCTGGGAAACTGTGTCCATTCCTTTGGCCACACACCTCCAGAATATGAGAAACCTCAAGGCCTCCGAGGACATCCCACTACTGGGAGCCTCACTGGACTCACAGGGGCATTCGGACACAAGCTGAGCAGCTACATCCATGAATGCATGCACACAGATGACAACAGAGATAGAAGGTTGAGCCGGACAGGCCTTTAGGCCGTAGTCTCAACTCTTACTTTGGTTTCCAGGTGTCACTCCTCAGAGGCTTTGGTTCGAAGAACAGGGTATGGGGCTTTCCTGAGGCACGGAACAGAACTCCTCTCGTCTCCACATGGGAAGTTTCCTTGTTGGAGCCGTGTCAAACACCTCATGTTGGAGAATCCTGCAGAGTCCCTGAGCCACCTCCACATTCCAAGGTCTCCCAGGCGACCAAGCCACAGTAGGACTCATCTTCAGTAGAGTCCATTTCAACTCTCTCCTCTGGGTAGCTCACCCAGGAGCCCGCAGATTGAGCCTGCCTTGTCCTGACTAAAGAGTGGGAATATGAGGTGGCGTTCCCAGGCATCCATGCTTAGACACCTGCTCTCGAGTCTTTCCATATGGGGCCTCTTGGAACCATCCAATAGGACTCGACTGTCGTGCAGAAGGTAACCTTCAGTTTTGGAGCAGTTCACAAATCCCATCGTAGGCAAAACTTTCTGGCCTCATGAAGCCCCCACACCCTTCAGGAAGAGGCCATGCTGGACAAGAACTCTAGCCTGAGGCACGTCTCATAGTTGACATGACCTCAGTGCAGGAGATCCCGATTCAGCCTCTGCAGAGTGGGCATGCCGTGACCTCGGTCCCAAACCTCACGCTAGCTTGTGTTTTCAGACTTCCTTCCTCACACTCCTGGCTAACAAGCCCTCCGGACTAGGAACTCCGGAACCAAAACCCAGCCCAGTGTCTGCCCAACGGAAGAAAAACGTTTCCCTGTGGGGCTCTCCAGAAAACCCAGATGAGGATCAACCTGCTCGGGCCTCGATGGTACCCGAACTGGATAGGCTGCTCTGGGCACTCATGCTCTGCCTGACACAGCCTGAAGCCAGACGTCCAGACAGACAAGGAGACAGCTGGCCGCACACCCAGCACTTTGGACACGCCATGGTCTTATGCCGTCACCTCATCCTAACCTTGGTTTTCAGATATCTGAACCTAGACATTATATCAATTCTCCACACAGCTGGGTATAGCAAGCACAAAACAGAACTCCTCCTTCCCCATGGCTGTCAAGCTTGCTCTTGGCATGGAGTCACACCTTCAGGGTGGGAGAAACCTTCATGGCCCCTGATGCCACGCCCAAACTTGAGTGCTGCTTGGGCACAAATTCACACTGTGATCCTCAGCATGAGCCCCATGTCAAAGAAAGGCCTGTCAGGGCCTGGACCAAGAGCCCACATATGGGGCTTGCCAAGCCCCTATGCACCCAATCCTCACCACGGTTTGAATTTTCCAGTTGCCCCGCCCGTACCTGGAGCTCTGCTCTGGAATCCCTTTCTTGGAGAGACCCATGAGCCAGACAACACGACTCCACCCTTCCCACAAAATGACCCCAAACTCTTGGGAGCTGGGACAAATCCCCAGAGAGGGATACTCGTCCACAGTACCTGAGGCCACCGCTCCAATCCACGGCTATCCCGGACACAACATCCAGAGACAAAAGCCTGAAGGAACGCCTCCCACTCGCCCTTGTTTCAGAGGCCCAGGAGCTCCCTCTCGGGCTGTACATCCGGCCTGCCATACCCTAGGCGCCACTCCTAAGCTGAGTTTGTGTATTCAGACTTCTGTGCCCACAGCCTAGACCCACACACCTCCAGGCTAGGGCCTCTAGGGCCACAGCGAAAGATTGTGCCTGCCCTCTCCAAGGAAAGTGTGCCCAATCCATTGACCACCACACTACAGGTTAGGGAAAAGCTCCAAGGCCCCTGAGGCCATCAATAGTGTAGGCCCCCCTGGACTAAGAGGGGCTCTCTGACACCAGCGGAGCAACTATCTCCACTTAGACTCTCAGACAGTGTCCCCAGAGACAGAAGGTTGAAATGGACAGGCCCCCAGGCCCTAATCTGAACCTTAGCTTTGGTTTCCATGTTTCCGTTCTCAGAGGACTGTTTTCGTAGACCAGCACATGGGGCTTTTCTGAGGCACCAAACCAAACCTCTCTCATCTCCACATGGGCAGCTTTCTTACTGGGATGTATCAAACACTTCAGGTAGGAGAGTTCCGCAGGGCCACTGAACAACCAGCACATTCCAAGGTCTCCATGGACCCAAACGCACATTATGATGCATCCTCAGGAGAGGCCATTTCAACTCAGCCCCCTGGGTCGCGTGTTCCAGAGGCAGCAGATCAAACATATCTTGTCGCTAGTAGCCAATGGGAATGCGAGGCATGCTGTACAGGGATCCATCCTTCGAACCCTGCTCTCCAGTCCTTCCATATGGTATGTCCTGGAGCCATGCAACAGGACTCGAATGTCCCGCAGAAGGAAACCTTGTGGTTTGGGGCAACCTCCAAACTCAGCGTGGGAAAACTTCCTTGGCCTCATGAGGCCCCCACTTCATGAAGGTGCCATCATGGACACATACTCCAGCCTCAGCCAACGTCTGATCCTCAGCCTGACTTCAGATGCAGGAGATTTTGATTCAGCCTCTGCAGAGTGGGCCTGCTCTGCCCTTGGTTCCAATCCTCACACTAGCTTTTGTTTTCAGACTTCCGTCCTCACACTCCTGGCCCACAAACCCTCCCTACTGGGAATTCTGGGGCCACAATGAAGCACTGTGCCTGCCTCCCAAGAGAAAAACATTGTCTATGGCGCTGCCCAGAAACCCCAAATGAGGATCAAACTGCTTGGCCCTCGGCAACACCCCAATTGCATAGGCTACCTTAAACAGTGATGCTCTGTCGCAATTAGCCTGAGCCCAGACCTTCCAACAGACACCGACACAGCTGGCTGCACACCCAGCACATTGGACCCGCCACTGCCTTAGGCCACAATCCATTCCCAACCTGGGTTTTCAGTCATCGGAACCTAGACCTTATCTCCAATCCCTGCACAGGGGGGAACCTGATGCACAAGTCAGAACCCCTCCTTCCCCCTGGCAAGAAACCTTGCTGCTGGCAGTGAGTCAAACCTTCAGTGTAGGAGAAAACGGCATGGCCCATGAGGCCACGCCCAAGCGTGAGGGCCGCCTTGGGCACAAACACACATTGTGACCCTCAGCGTGAGTACCTTATTCAAGTAACGCCTCTCAGTGACTGGACCAAGAGCCCGCATATGTGGCTTGCCATGCCCATAGGCACCCAGGACTAACTAGATGGTGTGTATTCCAGTTGAGGGAACCCACTGCTGTGCTCTAGAGTCCCTCTCCTGGGGGGTCCCCTGTGGCAGAAAACAGTACTCTTCATTCCCACAGAATGAACACAAACACTTGGGAGCTTGGACAATCCCCTGAGAGGAAGGCTCTTCCTCGGCCTCTGAGACAACCCCTACCCTGACCGGACACTGTAAACGCAACACCCAGAGACAAAATCCTGAGTGACTGCCTCCCACTTGCCCTACTTTGATTTCCAGAGGATCTCCCCTCACGGACTAGAGATCAGGCCTGCCATTACATTGGCCCCTAGCTGAGCCAAGTTTGCTTTTTCAGACATCTGTCCCCACAGCCCTGGCAAACAGAGCCTCTAGGCTGGGTCCTCTGGAGCCATACCACAGGACCGTGCCTGCTCTCTCCTGGGAAACTGTGTCCATTCCTTTGGCCACACACCTCCAGAATATGAGAAACCTCAAGGCCTCCGAGGACATCCCACTACTGGGAGCCTCACTGGACTCACAGGGGCATTCGGACACAAGCTGAGCAGCTACATCCATGAATGCATGCACACAGATGACAACAGAGATAGAAGGTTGAGCCGGACAGGCCTTTAGGCCGTAGTCTCAACTCTTACTTTGGTTTCCAGGTGTCACTCCTCAGAGGCTTTGGTTCGAAGAACAGGGTATGGGGCTTTCCTGAGGCATGGAACAGAACTCCTCTTGTCTCCACATGGGAAGTTTCCTTGTTGGAGCCGTGTCAAACACCTCATGTTGAAGAATCCTGCAGAGTCCCTGAGCCACCTCCACATTCCAAGGTCTCCCAGGCCACCAAGCCACAGTAGGACTCATCTTCAGGAGAGTCCATTTCAACTCTCCCCTCTGGGTAGCTCACCCAGGAGCCCGCAGATTGAGCCTGCCTTTTCCTGACTAAAGAGTGGGAATATGAGGTGGCGTTCCCAGGCATCCATGCTTAGACACCTGCTCTCGAGTCTTTCCATATGGGGCCTCTTGGAACCATCCAATAGGACTCGACTGTCGTGCAGAAGGTAACCTTCAGTTTTGGAGCAGTTCACAAATCCCATCGTAGGCAAAACTTTCTGGCCTCATGAAGCCCCCACACCCTTCAGGAAGAGGCCATGCTGGACAAGAACTCTAGCCTGAGGCACGTCTCATAGTTGACATGACCTCAGTGCAGGAGATCCCGATTCAGCCTCTGCAGAGTGGGCATGCCGTGACCTCGGTCCCAAACCTCACGCTAGCTTGTGTTTTCAGACTTCCTTCCTCACACTCCTGGCAAACAAGCCCTCCGGACTAGGAACTCCAGAACCAAAACCCAGCCCAGTGTCTGCCCAACGGAAGAAAAACGTTTCCCTGTGGGGCTCTCCAGAAAACCCAGATGAGGATCAACCTGCTCGGGCCTCGACGGTACCCGAACTGGATAGGCTGCTCTGGGCACTCATGCTCTGCCTGACACAGCCTGAAGCCAGACGTCCAGACAGACAAGGAGACAGCTGGCCGCACACCCAGCACTTCGGACACGCCATGGTCTTATGCCGTCACCTCATCCTAACCTTGGTTTTCAGATATCTGAACCTAGACATTATATCAATTCTCCACACAGCTGGGTATAGCAAGCACAAAACAGAACTCCTACTTCCCCATGGCTGTCAAGCTTGCTCTTGGCATGGAGTCACACCTTCAGGGTGAGAGAAACCTTCAAGGCCCCTGATGCCACGCCCAAACTTGAGTGCTGCTTGGGCACAAATTCACACTGTGATCCTCAGCATGAGCCCCATGTCAAAGAAAGGCCTGTCAGGGCCTGGACCAAGAGCCCACATATGGGGCTTGCCAAGCCCCTATGCACCCAATCCTCACCACGGTTTGAATTTTCCAGTCGCCCCGCCCGTACCTGGAGCTCTGCTCTGGAATCCCTTTCTTGGAGAGACCCATGAGCCAGACAACACGACTCCACCCTTCCCACAAAATGACCCCAAACTCTTGGGAGCTGGGACAAATCCCCAGAGAGGGATACTCGTCCACAGTACCTGAGGCCACCGCTCCAATCCACCGCTATCCCGGACACAACATCCAGAGACAAAAGCCTGAAGGAACGCCTCCCACTCGCCCTTGTTTCAGAGGCCCAGGAGCTCCCTCTCGGGCTGTACATCTGGCCTGCCATACCCTAGGCGCCACTCCTAAGCTGAGTTTGTGTATTCAGACTTCTGTGCCCACAGCCTGGACCCACACACCTCCAGGCTAGGGCCTCTAGGGCCACAGCGAAAGATTGTGCCTGCCCTCTCCAAGGAAAGTGTGCCCAATCCATTGACCACAACACTACAGGTTAGGGAAAAGCTCCAAGGCCCCTGAGGCCATCAATAGTGTAGGCCCCCCTGGACTAAGAGGGGCTCTCTGACACCAGCGGAGCAACTATCTCCACTTAGACTCTCAGACAGTGTCCCCAGAGACAGAAGGTTGAAATGGACAGGCCCCCAGGCCCTAATATGAACCTTAGCTTTGGTTTCCATGTTTCCGTTCTCAGAGGACTGTTTTCGTAGACCAGCACATGGGGCTTTTCTGAGGCACCAAACCAAACCTCTCTCATCTCCACATGGGCAGCTTTCTTACTGGGATGTATCAAACACTTCAGGTAGGAGAGTTCCGCAGGACCACTGAACAACCAGCACATTCCAAGGTCTCCATGGACCCAAACGCACATTATGACGCATCGTCAGGAGAGGATATTTCAACTCAGCCCCCTGGGTCACGTGTTCCAGAGGCAGCAGATCAAACATATCTTGTCGCTAATAGCCAATGGGAATGCGAGGCATGCTGTACAGGGATCCATCCTTCGAACCCTGCTCTCCAGTCCTTCCATATGGTATGTCCTGGAGCCATGCAACAGGACTCGAATGTCCCGCAGAATGAAACCTTGTGGTTTGGGGCAACCTCCAAACTCAGCGTGGGAAAACTTCCTTGGCCTCATGAGGCCCCCACTTCATGAAGGTGCCATCATGGACACATACTCCAGCCTCAGCCAACGTCTGATCCTCAGCCTGACTTCAGATGCAGGAGATTTTGATTCAGCCTCTGCAGAGTGGGCCTGCTCTGCCCTTGGCTCCAATCCTCACACTAGCTTGTGTTTTCAGACTTCCGTCCTCACACTCCTGGCCCACAAACCCTCCCTACTGGGAATTCTGGGGCCACAATGAAGCACTGTGCCTGCCTCCCAAGAGAAAAACATTGTCTATGCCGCTGCCCAGAAACCCCAAATGAGGATCAAACTGCTTGGCCCTCGGCAACACCCCAATTGCATAGGCTACCTTAAACAGTGATGCTCTGTCGCAAATAGCCTGAGCCCAGACCTTCCAACAGACACCGACACAGCTGGCTGCACACCCAGCACATTGGACCCGCCACTGCCTTAGGCCACCATCCATTCCCAACCTGGGTTTTCAGTCATCGGAACCTAGACCTTATCTCCAATCCCTGCACAGGGGGGAACCTGATGCACAAGTCAGAACCCCTCCTTCCCCCTGGCAAGAAACCTTGCTGCTGGCAGTGAGTCAAACCTTCAGTGTAGGAGAAAACGGCATGGCCCATGAGGCCACGCCCAAGCGTGAGGGCCGCCTTGGGCACAAACACACATTGTGACCCTCAGCGTGAGTACCTTATTCAAGTAACGCCTCTCAGTGACTGGACCAAGAGCCCGCATATGTGGCTTGCCATGCCCATAGGCACCCAGGACTAACTAGATGGTGTGTATTCCAGTTGAGGGAACCCACTGCTGTGCTCTAGAGTCCCTCTCCTGGGGGGTCCCCTGTGGCAGAAAACAGTACTCTTCATTCCCACAGAATGAACACAAACACTTGGGAGCTTGGACAATCCCCTGAGAGGAAGGCTCTTCCTCGGCCTCTGAGACAACCCCTACCCTGACCGGACACTGTAAACGCAACACCCAGAGACAAAATCCTGAGTGACTGCCTCCCACTTGCCCTACTTTGATTTCCAGAGGATCTCCCCTCACGGACTAGAGATCAGGCCTGCCATTACATTGGCCCCTAGCTGAGCCAAGTTTGCTTTTTCAGACATCTGTCCCCACAGCCCTGGCAAACAGAGCCTCTAGGCTGGGTCCTCTGGAGCCATACCACAGGACCGTGCCTGCTCTCTCCTGGGAAACTGTGTCCATTCCTTTGACCACACACCTCCAGAATATGAGAAACCTCAAGGCCTCCGAGGACATCCCACTACTGGGAGCCTCACTGGACTCACAGGGGCATTTGGACACAAGCTGAGCAGCTACATCCATGAATGCATGCACACAGATGACAACAGAGATAGAAGGTTGAGCCGGACAGGCCTTTAGGCCGTAGTCTCAACTCTTACTTTGGTTTCCAGGTGTCACTCCTCAGAGGCTTTGGTTCGAAGAACAGGGTATGGGGCTTTCCTGAGGCATGGAACAGAACTCCTCTCGTCTCCACATGGGAAGTTTCCTTGTTGGAGCCGTGTCAAACACCTCATGTCGAAGAATCCTGCAGAGTCCCTGAGCCACCTCCACATTCCAAGGTCTCCCAGGCCACCAAGCCACAGTAGGACTCATCTTCAGGAGAGTCCATTTCAACTCTCCCCTCTGGGTAGCTCACCCAGGAGCCCGCAGATTGAGCCTGCCTTGTCCTGACTAAAGAGTGGGAATATGAGGTGGTGTTCCCAGGCATCCATGCTTAGACACCTGCTCTCGAGTCTTTCCATATGGGGCCTCTTGGAACCATCCAATAGGACTCGACTGTCGTGCAGAAGGTAACCTTCAGTTTTGGAGCAGTTCACAAATCCCATCGTAGGCAAAACTTTCTGGCCTCATGAAGCCCCCACACCCTTCAGGAAGAGGCCATGCTGGACAAGAACTCTAGCCTGAGGCACGTCTCATAGTTGACATGACCTCAGTGCAGGAGATCCCGATTCAGCCTCTGCAGAGTGGGCATGCCGTGACCTCGGTCCCAAACCTCACGCTAGCTTGTGTTTTCAGACTTCCTTCCTCACACTCCTGGCAAACAAGCCCTCCGGACTAGGAACTCCAGAACCAAAACCCAGCCCAGTGTCTGCCCAACGGAAGAAAAACGTTTCCCTGTGGGGCTCTCCAGAAAACCCAGATGAGGATCAACCTGCTCGGGCCTCGACGGTACCCGAACTGGATAGGCTGCTCTGGGCACTCATGCTTTGCCTGACACAGCCTGAAGCCAGACGTCCAGACAGACAAGGAGACAGCTGGCCGCACACCCAGCACTTCGGACACGCCATGGTCTTATGCCGTCACCTCATCCTAACCTTGGTTTTCAGATATCTGAACCTAGACATTATATCAATTCTCCACACAGCTGGGTATAGCAAGCACAAAACAGAACTCCTCCTTCCCCATGGCTGTCAAGCTTGCTCTTGGCATGGAGTCACACCTTCAGGGTGGGAGAAACCTTCATGGCCCCTGATGCCACGCCCAAACTTGAGTGCTGCTTGGGCACAAATTCACACTGTGATCCTCAGCATGAGCCCCATGTCAAAGAAAGGCCTGTCAGGGCCTGGACCAAGAGCCCACATATGGGGCTTGCCAAGCCCCTATGCACCCAATCCTCACCACGGTTTGAATTTTCCAGTCGCCCCGCCCGTACCTGGAGCTCTGCTCTGGAATCCCTTTCTTGGAGAGACCCATGAGCCAGACAACACGACTCCACCCTTCCCACAAAATGACCCCAAACTCTTGGGAGCTGGGACAAATCCCCAGAGAGGGATACTCGTCCACAGTACCTGAGGCCACCGCTCCAATCCACCGCTATCCCGGACACAACATCCAGAGACAAAAGCCTGAAGGAACGCCTCCCACTCGCCCTTGTTTCAGAGGCCCAGGAGCTCCCTCTCGGGCTGTACATCCGGCCTGCCATACCCTAGGCGCCACTCCTAAGCTGAGTTTGTGTATTCAGACTTCTGTGCCCACAGCCTGGACCCACACACCTCCAGGCTAGGGCCTCTAGGGCCACAGCGAAAGATTGTGCCTGCCCTCTCCAAGGAAAGTGTGCCCAATCCATTGACCACAACACTACAGGTTAGGGAAAAGCTCCAAGGCCCCTGAGGCCATCAATAGTGTAGGCCCCCCTGGACTAAGAGTGGCTCTCTGACACCAGCGGAGCAACTATCTCCACTTAGACTCTCAGACAGTGTCCCCAGAGACAGAAGGTTGAAATGGACAGGCCCCCAGGCCCTAATATGAACCTTAGCTTTGGTTTCCATGTTTCCGTTCTCAGAGGACTGTTTTCGTAGACCAGCACATGGGGCTTTTCTGAGGCACCAAACCAAACATCTCTCATCTCCACATGGGCAGCTTTCTTACTGGGATGTATCAAACACTTCAGGTAGGAGAGTTCCGCAGGGCCACTGAACAACCAGCACATTCCAAGGTCTCCATGGACCCAAACGCACATTATGACGCATCCTCAGGAGAGGCCATTTCAACTCAGCCCCCTGGGTCGCGTGTTCCAGAGGCAGCAGATCAAACATATCTTGTCGCTAATAGCCAATGGGAATGCGAGGCATGCTGTACAGGGATCCATCCTTCGAACCCTGCTCTCCAGTCCTTCCATATGGTATGTCCTGGAGCCATGCAACAGGACTCGAATGTCCCGCAGAAGGAAACCTTGTGGTTTGGGGCAACCTCCAAACTCAGCGTGGGAAAACTTCCTTGGCCTCATGAGGCCCCCACTTCATGAAGGTGCCATCATGGACACATACTCCAGCCTCAGCCAACGTCTGATCCTCAGCCTGACTTCAGATGCAGGAGATTTTGATTCAGCCTCTGCAGAGTGGGCCTGCTCTGCCCTTGGCTCCAATCCTCACACTAGCTTGTGTTTTCAGACTTCCGTCCTCACACTCCTGGCCCACAAACCCTCCCTACTGGGAATTCTGGGGCCACAATGAAGCACTGTGCCTGCCTCCCAAGAGAAAAACATTGTCTATGGCGCTGCCCAGAAACCCCAAATGAGGATCAAACTGCTTGGCCCTCGGCAAAACCCCAATTGCATAGGCTACCTTAAACAGTGATGCTCTGTCGCAAATAGCCTGAGCCCAGACCTTCCAACAGACACCGACACAGCTGGCTGCACACCCAGCACATTGGACTCGCCACTGCCTTAGGCCACCATCCATTCCCAACCTGGGTTTTCAGTCATCGGAACCTAGACCTTATCTCCAATCCCTGCACAGGGGGGAACCTGATGCACAAGTCAGAACCCCTCCTTCCCCCTGGCAAGAAACCTTGCTGCTGGCAGTGAGTCAAACCTTCAGTGTAGGAGAAAACGGCATGGCCCATGAGGCCACGCCCAAGCGTGAGGGCCGCCTTGGGCACAAACACACATTGTGACCCTCAGCGTGAGTACCTTATTCAAGTAACGCCTCTCAGTGACTGGACCAAGAGCCCGCATATGTGGCTTGCCATGCCCATAGGCACCCAGGACTAACTAGATGGTGTGTATTCCAGTTGAGGGAACCCACTGCTGTGCTCTAGAGTCCCTCTCCTGGGGGGTCCCCTGTGGCAGAAAACAGTACTCTTCATTCCCACAGAATGAACACAAACACTTGGGAGCTTGGACAATCCCCTGAGAGGAAGGCTCTTCCTCGGCCTCTGAGACAACCCCTACCCTGAACGGACACTGTAAACGCAACACCCAGAGACAAAATCCTGAGTGACTGCCTCCCACTTGCCCTACTTTGATTTCCAGAGGATCTCCCCTCACGGACTAGAGATCAGGCCTGCCATTACATTGGCCCCTAGCTGAGCCAAGTTTGCTTTTTCAGACATCTGTCCCCACAGCCCTGGCAAACACAGCCTCTAGGCTGGGTCCTCTGGAGCCATACCACAGGACCGTGCCTGCTCTCTCCTGGGAAACTGTGTCCATTCCTTTGGCCACACACCTCCAGAATATGAGAACCCTCAAGGCCTCCGAGGACATCCCACTACTGGGAGCCTCACTGGACTCACAGGGGCATTCGGACACAAGCTGAGCAGCTACATCCATGAATGCATGCACACAGATGACAACAGAGATAGAAGGTTGAGCCGGACAGGCCTTTAGGCCGTAGTCTCAACTCTTGCTTTGGTTTCCAGGTGTCACTCCTCAGAGGCTTTGGTTCGAAGAACAGGGTATGGGGCTTTCCTGAGGCACGGAACAGAACTCCTCTCGTCTCCACATGGGAAGTTTCCTTGTGGGAGCCGTGTCAAACACCTCATGTTGGAGAATCCTGCAGAGACCCTGAGCCACCTCCACATTCCAAGGTCTCCCAGGCCACCAAGCCACAGGAGGACTCATCTTCAGGAGAGTCCATTTCAACTCTCCCCTCTGGGTAGCTCACCCAGGAGCCCGCAGATTGAGCCTGCCTTGTCCTGACTAAAGAGTGGGAATATGAGGTGGCGTTCCCAGGCATCCATGCTTAGACACCTGCTCTCGAGTCTTTCCATATGGGGCCTCTTGGAACCATCCAATAGGACTCGACTGTCGTGCAGAAGGTAACCTTCAGTTTTGGAGCAGTTCACAAATCCCATCGTAGGCAAAACTTTCTGGCCTCATGAAGCCCCCACACCCTTCAGGAAGAGGCCATGCTGGACAAGAACTCTAGCCTGAGGCACGTCTCATAGTTGACATGACCTCAGTGCAGGAGATCCCGATTCAGCCTCTGCAGAGTGGGCATGCCGTGACCTCGGTCCCAAACCTCACGCTAGCTTGTGTTTTCAGACTTCCTTCCTCACACTCCTGGCAAACAAGCCCTCCGGACTAGGAACTCCAGAACCAAAACCCAGCCCAGTGTCTGCCCAACGGAAGAAAAACGTTTCCCTGTGGGGCTCTCCAGAAAACCCAGATGAGGATCAACCTGCTCGGGCCTCGACGGTACCCGAACTGGATAGGCTGCTCTGGGCACTCATGCTTTGCCTGACACAGCCTGAAGCCAGACGTCCAGACAGACAAGGAGACAGCTGGCCGCACACCCAGCACTTCGGACACGCCATGGTCTTATGCCGTCACCTCATCCTAACCTTGGTTTTCAGATATCTGAACCTAGACATTATATCAATTCTCCACACAGCTGGGTATAGCAAGCACAAAACAGAACTCCTCCTTCCCCATGGCTGTCAAGCTTGCTCTTGGCATGGAGTCACACCTTCAGGGTGAGAGAAACCTTCATGGCCCCTGATGCCACGCCCAAACTTGAGTGCTGCTTGGGCACAAATTCACACTGTGATCCTCAGCATGAGCCCCATGTCAAAGAAAGGCCTGTCAGGGCCTGGACCAAGAGCCCACATATGGGGCTTGCCAAGCCCCTATGCACCCAATCCTCACCACGGTTTGAATTTTCCAGTCGCCCCGCCCGTACCTGGAGCTCTGCTCTGGAATCCCTTTCTTGGAGAGACCCATGAGCCAGACAACACGACTCCACCCTTCCCACAAAATGACCCCAAACTCTTGGGAGCTGGGACAAATCCCCAGAGAGGGATACTCGTCCACAGTACCTGAGGCCACCGCTCCAATCCACCGCAATCCCGGACACAACATCCAGAGACAAAAGCCTGAAGGAACGCCTCCCACTCGCCCTTGTTTCAGAGGCCCAGGAGCTCCCTCTCGGGCTGTACATCTGGACTGCCATACCCTAGGCGCCACTCCTAAGCTGAGTTTGTGTATTCAGACTTCTGTGCCCACAGCCTGGACCCACACACCTCCAGGCTAGGGCCTCTAGGGCCACAGCGAAAGATTGTGCCTGCCCTCTCCAAGGAAAGTGTGCCCAATCCATTGACCACAACACTATAGGTTAGGGAAAAGCTCCAAGGACCCTGAGGCCATCAATAGTGTAGGCCCCCCTGGACTAAGAGTGGCTCTCTGACACCAGCGGAGCAACTATCTCCACTTAGACTCTCAGACAGTGTCCCCAGAGACAGAAGGTTGAAATGGACAGGCCCCCAGGCCCTAATATGAACCTTAGCTTTGGTTTCCATGTTTCCGTTCTCAGAGGACTGTTTTCGTAGACCAGCACATGGGGCTTTTCTGAGGCACCAAACCAAACATCTCTCATCTCCACATGGGCAGCTTTCTTACTGGGATGTATCAAACACTTCAGGTAGGAGAGTTCCGCAGGGCCACTGAACAACCAGCACATTCCAAGGTCTCCATGGACCCAAACGCACATTATGACGCATCCTCAGGAGAGGCCATTTCAACTCAGCCCCCTGGGTCGCGTGTTCCAGAGGCAGCAGATCAAACATATCTTGTCGCTAATAGCCAATGGGAATGCGAGGCATGCTGTACAGGGATCCATCCTTCGAACCCTGCTCTCCAGTCCTTCCATATGGTATGTCCTGGAGCCATGCAACAGGACTCGAATGTCCCGCAGAAGGAAACCTTGTGGTTTGGGGCAACCTCCAAACTCAGCGTGGGAAAACTTCCTTGGCCTCATGAGGCCCCCAATTCATGAAGGTGCCATCATGGACACATACTCCAGCCTCAGCCAACGTCTGATCCTCAGCCTGACTTCAGATGCAGGAGATTTTGATTCAGCCTCTGCAGAGTGGGCCTGCTCTGCCCTTGGCTCCAATCCTCACACTAGCTTGTGTTTTCAGACTTCCGTCCTCACACTCCTGGCCCACAAACCCTCCCTACTGGGAATTCTGGGGCCACAATGAAGCACTGTGCCTGCCTCCCAAGAGAAAAACATTGTCTATGGCGCTGCCCAGAAACCCCAAATGAGGATCAAACTGCTTGGCCCTCGGCAACACCCCAATTGCATAGGCTACCTTAAACAGTGATGCTCTGTCGCAAATAGCCTGAGCCCAGACCTTCCAACAGACACCGACACAGCTGGCTGCACACCCAGCACATTGGACTCGCCACTGCCTTAGGCCACCATCCATTCCCAACCTGGGTTTTCAGTCATCGGAACCTAGACCTTATCTCCAATCCCTGCACAGGGGGGAACCTGATGCACAAGTCAGAACCCCTCCTTCCCCCTGGCAAGAAACCTTGCTGCTGGCAGTGAGTCAAACCTTCAGTGTAGGAGAAAACGGCATGGCCCATGAGGCCACGCCCAAGCGTGAGGGCCGCCTTGGGCACAAACACACATTGTGACCCTCAGCGTGAGTACCTTATTCAAGTAACGCCTCTCAGTGACTGGACCAAGAGCCCGCATATGTGGCTTGCCATGCCCATAGGCACCCAGGACTAACTAGATGGTGTGTATTCCAGTTGAGGGAACCCACTGCTGTGCTCTAGAGTCCCTCTCCTGGGGGGTCCCCTGTGGCAGAAAACAGTACTCTTCATTCCCACAGAATGAACACAAACACTTGGGAGCTTGGACAATCCCCTGAGAGGAAGGCTCTTCCTCGGCCTCTGAGACAACCCCTACCCTGACCGGACACTGTAAACGCAACACCCAGAGACAAAATCCTGAGTGACTGCCTCCCACTTGCCCTACTTTGATTTCCAGAGGATCTCCCCTCACGGACTAGAGATCAGGCCTGCCATTACATTGGCCCCTAGCTGAGCCAAGTTTGCTTTTTCAGACATCTGTCCCCACAGCCCTGGCAAACACAGCCTCTAGGCTGGGTCCTCTGGAGCCATACCACAGGACCGTGCCTGCTCTCTCCTGGGAAACTGTGTCCATTCCTTTGGCCACACACCTCCAGAATATGAGAAACCTCAAGGCCTCCGAGGACATCCCACTACTGGGAGCCTCACTGGACTCACAGGGGCATTCGGACACAAGCTGAGCAGCTACATCCATGAATGCATGCACACAGATGACAACAGAGATAGAAGGTTGAATCGGACAGGCCTTTAGGCCGTAGTCTCAACTCTTGCTTTGGTTTCCAGGTGTCACTCCTCAGAGGCTTTGGTTCGAAGAACAGGGTATGGGGTTTCCTGAGGCACGGAACAGAACTCCTCTCGTCTCCACATGGGAAGTTTCCTTGTGGGAGCCGTGTCAAACACCTCATGTTGGAGAATCCTGCAGAGACCCTGAGCCACCTCCACATTCCAAGGTCTCCCAGGCCACCAAGCCACAGGAGGACTCATCTTCAGGAGAGTCCATTTCAACTCTCCCCTCTGGGTAGCTCACCCAGGAGCCCGCAGATTGAGCCTGCCTTGTCCTGACTAAAGAGTGGGAATATGAGGTGGCGTTCCCAGGCATCCATGCTTAGACACCTGCTCTCGAGTCTTTCCATATGGGGCCTCTTGGAACCATCCAATAGGACTCGACTGTCGTGCAGAAGGTAACCTTCAGTTTTGGAGCAGTTCACAAATCCCATCGTAGGCAAAACTTTCTGGCCTCATGAAGCCCCCACACCCTTCAGGAAGAGGCCATGCTGGACAAGAACTCTAGCCTGAGGCACGTCTCATAGTTGACATGACCTCAGTGCAGGAGATCCCGATTCAGCCTCTGCAGAGTGGGCATGCCGTGACCTCGGTCCCAAACCTCACGCTAGCTTGTGTTTTCAGACTTCCTTCCTCACACTCCTGGCAAACAAGCCCTCCGGACTAGGAACTCCAGAACCAAAACCCAGCCCAGTGTCTGCCCAACGGAAGAAAAACGTTTCCCTGTGGGGCTCTCCAGAAAACCCAGATGAGGATCAACCTGCTCGGGCCTCGACGGTACCCGAACTGGATAGGCTGCTCTGGGCACTCATGCTCTGCCGGACACAGCCTGAAGCCAGACGTCCAGACAGACAAGGAGACAGCTGGCCGCACACCCAGCACTTCGGACACGCCATGGTCTTATGCCGTCACCTCATCCTAACCTTGGTTTTCAGATATCTGAACCTAGACATTATATCAATTCTCCACACAGCTGGGTATAGCAAGCACAAAACAGAACTCCTCCTTCCCCATGGCTGTCAAGCTTGCTCTTGGCATGGAGTCACACCTTCAGGGTGGGAGAAACCTTCATGGCCCCTGATGCCACGCCCAAACTTGAGTGCTGCTTGGGCACAAATTCACACTGTGATCCTCAGCATGAGCCCCATGTCAAAGAAAGGCCTGTCAGGGCCTGGACCAAGAGCCCACATATGGGGCTTGCCAAGCCCCTATGCACCCAATCCTCACCACGGTTTGAATTTTCCAGTCGCCCCGCCCGTCCCTGGAGCTCTGCTCTGGAATCCCTTTCTTGGAGAGACCCATGAGCCAGACAACACGACTCCACCCTTCCCACAAAATGACCCCAAACTCTTGGGAGCTGGGACAAATCCCCAGAGAGGGATACTCGTCCACAGTACCTGAGGCCACCGCTCCAATCCACGGCTATCCCGGACACAACATCCAGAGACAAAAGCCTGAAGGAACGCCTCCCACTCGCCCTTGTTTCAGAGGCCCAGGAGCTCCCTCTCGGGCTGTACATCCGGCCGGCCATACCCTAGGCGCCACTCCTAAGCTGAGTTGGTGTATTCAGACTTCTGTGCCCACAGCCTGGACCCACACACCTCCAGGCTAGGGCCTCTAGGGCCACAGCGAAAGATTGTGCCTGCCCTCTCCAAGGAAAGTGTGCCCAATCCATTGACCACAACACTACAGTTTAGGGAAAAGCTCCAAGGCCCCTGAGGCCATCAATAGTGTAGGCCCCCCTGGACTAAGAGGGGCTCTCTGACACCAGCGGAGCAACTATCTCCACTTAGACTCTAGACAGTGTCCCCAGAGACAGAAGGTTGAAATGGACAGGCCCCCAGGCCCTAATCTGAACCTTAGCTTTGGTTTCCATGTTTCCGTTCTCAGAGGACTGTTTTCGTAGACCAGCACATGGGGCTTTTCTGAGGCACCAAACCAAACATCTCTCATCTCCACATGGGCAGCTTTCTTACTGGGATGTATCAAACACTTCAGGTAGGAGAGTTCCGCAGGGCCACTGAACAACCAGCACATTCCAAGGTCTCCATGGACACAAACGCACATTATGACGCATCCTCAGGAGAGGCCATTTCAACTCAGCCCCCTGGGTCGCGTGTTCCAGAGGCAGCAGATCAAACATATCTTGTCGCTAATAGCCAATGGGAATGCGAGGCATGCTGTACAGGGATCCATCCTTCGAACCCTGCTCTCCAGTCCTTCCATATGGTATGTCCTGGAGCCATGCAACAGGACTCGAATGTCCCGCAGAAGGAAACCTTGTGGTTTGGGGCAACCTCCAAACTCAGCGTGGGAAAACTTCCTTGGCCTCATGAGGCCCCCACTTCATGAAGGTGCCATCATGGACACATACTCCAGCCTCAGCCAACGTCTGATCCTCAGCCTGACTTCAGATGCAGGAGATTTTGATTCAGCTTCTGCAGAGTGGGCCTGCTCTGCCCTTGGCTCCAATCCTCACACTAGCTTGTGTTTTCAGACTTCCGTCCTCACACTCCTGGCCCACAAACCCTCCCTACTGGGAATTCTGGGGCCACAATGAAGCACTGTGCCTGCCTCCCAAGAGAAAAACATTGTCTATGGCGCTGCCCAGAAACCCCTAATGAGGATCAAACTGCTTGGCCCTCGGCAACACCCCAATTGCATAGGCTACCTTAAACAGTGATGCTCTGTCGCAAATAGCCTGAGCCCAGACCTTCCAACAGACACCGACACAGCTGGCTGCACACCCAGCACATTGGACCCGCCACTGCCTTAGGCCACCATCCATTCCCAACCTGGGTTTTCAGTCATCGGAACCTAGACCTTATCTCCAATCCCTGCACAGGGGGGAACCTGATGCACAAGTCAGAACCCCTCCTTCCCCCTGGCAAGAAACCTTGCTGCTGGCAGTGAGTCAAACCTTCAGTGTAGGAGAAAACGGCATGGCCCATGAGGCCACGCCCAAGCGTGAGGGCCGCCTTGGGCACAAACACACATTGTGACCCTCAGCGTGAGTACCTTATTCAAGTAACGCCTCTCAGTGACTGGACCAAGAGCCCGCATATGTGGCTTGCCATGCCCATAGGCACCCAGGACTAACTAGATGGTGTGTATTCCAGTTGAGGGAACCCACTGCTGTGCTCTAGAGTCCCTCTCCTGGGGGGTCCCCTGTGGCAGAAAACAGTACTCTTCATTCCCACAGAATGAACACAAACACTTGGGAGCTTGGACAATCCCCTGAGAGGAAGGCTCTTCCTCGGCCTCTGAGACAACCCCTACCCTGACCGGACACTGTAAACGCAACACCCAGAGACAAAATCCTGAGTGACTGCCTCCCACTTGCCCTACTTTGATTTCCAGAGGATCTCCCCTCACGGACTAGAGATCAGGCCTGCCATTACATTGGCCCCTAGCTGAGCCAAGTTTGCTTTTTCAGACATCTGTCCCCACAGCCCTGGCAAACACAGCCTCTAGGCTGGGTCCTCTGGAGCCATACCACAGGACCGTGCCTGCTCTCTCCTGGGAAACTGTGTCCATTCCTTTGGCCACACACCTCCAGAATATGAGAAACCTCAAGGCCTCCGAGGACATCCCACTACTGGGAGCCTCACTGGACTCACAGGGGCATTCGGACACAAGCTGAGCAGCTACATCCATGAATGCATGCACACAGATGACAACAGAGATAGAAGGTTGAGCCGGACAGGCCTTTAGGCCATAGTCTCAACTCTTGCTTTGGTTTCCAGGTGTCACTCCTCAGAGGCTTTGGTTCGAAGAACAGGGTATGGGGCTTTCCTGAGGCACGGAACAGAACTCCTCTCGTCTCCACATGGGAAGTTTCCTTGTGGGAGCCGTGTCAAACACCTCATGTTGGAGAATCCTGCAGAGTCCCTGAGCCACATCCACATTCCAAGGTCTCCCAGGCCACCAAGCCACAGGAGGACTCATCTTCAGGAGAGTCCATTTCAACTCTCCCCTCTGGGTAGCTCACCCAGGAGCCCGCAGATTGAGCCTGCCTTGTCCTGACTAAAGAGTGGGAATATGAGGTGGTGTTCCCAGGCATCCATGCTTAGACACCTGCTCTCGAGTCTTTCCATATGGGGCCTCTTGGAACCATCCAATAGAACTCGACTGTCGTGCAGAAGGTAACCTTCAGTTTTGGAGCAGTTCACAAATCCCATCGTAGGCAAAACTTTCGTGCCTCATGAAGCCCACACACCCTTCAGGAAGAGGCCATGCTGGACAAGAACTCTAGCCTGAGGCACGTCTCATAGTTGACATGACCTCAGTGCAGGAGATCCCGATTCAGCCTCTGCAGAGTGGGCATGCCGTGACCTCGGTCCCAAACCTCACGCTAGCTTGTGTTTTCAGACTTCCTTCCTCACACTCCTGGCAAACAAGCCCTCCGGACTAGGAACTCCAGAACCAAAACCCAGCCCAGTGTCTGCCCAACGGAAGAAAAACGTTTCCCTGTGGGGCTCTCCAGAAAACCCAGATGAGGATCAACCTGCTCGGGCCTCGACGGTACCCGAACTGGATAGGCTGCTCTGGGCACTCATGCTCTGCCTGACACAGCCTGAAGCCAGACATACAGACAGACAAGGAGACAGCTGGCCGCACACCCAGCACTTCGGACACGCCATGGTCTTATGCCGTCACCTCATCCTAACCTTGGTTTTCAGATATCTGAACCTAGACATTATATCAATTCTCCACACAGCTGGGTATAGCAAGCACAAAACAGAACTCCTCCTTCCCCATGGCTGTCAAGCTTGCTCTTGGCATGGAGTCACACCTTCAGGGTGGGAGAAACCTTCATGGCCCCTGATGCCACGCCCAAACGTGAGTGCTGCTTGGGCACAAATTCACACTGTGACCCTCAGCATGAGCCCCATGTCAACGAAATGCCTGTCAGGGCCTGGACCATGAGCCCACATATGGGGCTTGCCAAGCCCCTATTCACCCAATCCTCACCACGGTTTGAATTTTCCAGTCGCCCCGCCCGTACCTGGAGCTCTGCTCTGGAATCCCTTTCTTGGAGAGACCCATGAGCCAAACAACACGACCCCACCCTTCCCACAAAATGACCCCAAACTCTTGGGAGCTGGGACAAATCCCCAGAGAGGGATACTCGTCCACAGTACCTGAGGCCACCGCTCCAATCCACGGCTATCCCGGACACAACATCCAGAGACAAAAGCCTGAAGGAACGCCTCCCACTCGCCCTTGTTTCAGAGGCCCAGGAGCTCCCTCTCGGGCTGTACATCCGGCCGGCCCTACCCTAGGCGCCACTCCTAAGCTGAGTTGGTGTATTCAGACTTCTGTGCCCACAGCCTGGAAACACACCTCCAGGCTAGGGCCTCTAGGGCCACAGCGAAAGATTGTGCCTGCCCTCTCCAAGGAAAGTGTGCCCAATCCATTGACCACAACACTACAGGTTAGGGAAAAGCTCCAAGGCCCCTGAGGCCATCAATAGTGTAGGCCCCCCTGGACTAAGAGGGGCTCTCTGACACCAGCGGAGCAACTATCTCCACTTAGACTCTCAGACAGTGTCCCCAGAGACAGAAGGTTGAAATGGACAGGCCCCCAGGCCCTAATCTGAACCTTAGCTTTGGTTTCCATGTTTCCGTTCTAAGAGGACTGTTTTCGTAGACCAGCACATGGGGCTTTTCTGAGGCACCAAACCAAACATCTCTCATCTCCACATGGGCAGCTTTCTTACTGGGATGTATCAAACACTTCAGGTAGGAGAGTTCTGCAGGGCCACTGAACAACCAGAACATTCCAAGGTCTCCATGGACCCAAACGCACATTATGACGCATCCTCAGGAGAGGCCATTTCAACTCAGCCCCCTGGGTCGCGTGTTCCAGAGGCAGCAGATCAAACATATCTTGTCGCTAATAGCCAATGGGAATGCGAGGCATGCTGTACAGGGATCCATCCTTCGAACCCTGCTCTCCAGTCCTTCCATATGGTATGTCCTGGAGCCATGCAACAGGACTCGAATGTCCCGCAGAAGGAAACCTTGTGGTTTGGGGCAACCTCCAAACTCAGCGTGGGAAAACTTCCTTGACCTCATGAGGCCCCCACTTCATGAAGGTGCCATCATGGACACATACTCCAGCCTCAGCCAACGTCTGATCCTCAGCCTGACTTCAGATGCAGGAGATTTTGATTCAGCCTCTGCAGAGTGGGCCTGCTCTGCCCTTGGCTCCAATCCTCACACTAGCTTGTGTTTTCAGACTTCCGTCCTCACACTCCTGGCCCACAAACCCTCCCTACTGGGAATTCTGGGGCCACAATGAAGCACTGTGCCTTCCTCCCAGGAGAAAAACATTGTCTATGGCGCTGCCCAGAAACCCCAAATGAGGATCAAACTGCTTGGCCCTCGGCAACACCCCAATTGCATAGGCTACCTTAAACAGTGATGCTCTGTCGCAAATAGCCTGAGCCCAGACCTTCCAACAGACACCGACACAGCTGGCTGCACACCCAGCACATTGGACCCGCCACTGCCTTAGGCCAACGTCCATTCCCAACCTGGGTTTTCAGTCATCGGAACCTAGACCTTATCTCCAATCCCTGCACAGTGGGGAACCTGATGCACAAGTCAGAACCCCTCCATCCCCCTGGCAAGAAACCTTGCTGCTGGCAGTGAGTCAAACCTTCAGTGTAGGAGAAAACGGCATGGCCCATGAGGCCACGCCCAAGCGTGAGGGCCGCCTTGGGCACAAACACACATTGTGACCCTCAGCGTGAGTACCTTATTCAAGTAACGCCTCTCAGTGACTGGACCAAGAGCCCGCATATGTGGCTTGCCATGCCCATAGGCACCCAGGACTAACTAGATGGTGTGTATTCCAGTTGAGGGAACCCACTGCTGTGCTCTAGAGTCCCTCTCCTGGGGGGTCCCCTGTGGCAGAAAACAGTACTCTTCATTCCCACAGAATGAACACAAACACTTGGGAGCTTGGACAATCCCCTGAGAGGAAGGCTCTTCCTCGGCCTCTGAGACAACCCCTACCCTGACCGGACACTGTAAACGCAACACCCAGAGACAAAATCCTGAGTGACTGCCTCCCACTTGCCCTACTTTGATTTCCAGAGGATCTCCCCTCACGGACTAGAGATCAGGCCTGCCATTACATTGGCCCCTAGCTGAGCCAAGTTTGCTTTTTCAGACATCTGTCCCCACAGCCCTGGCAAACAGAGCCTCTAGGCTGGGTCCTCTGGAGCCATACCACAGGACCGTGCCTGCTCTCTCCTGGGAAACTGTGTCCATTCCTTTGGCCACACACCTCCAGAATATGAGAAACCTCAAGGCCTCCTAGGACATCCCACTACTGGGAGCCTCACTGGACTCACAGGGGCATTCGGACACAAGCTGAGCAGCTACATCCATGAACGCATGCACACAGATGACAACAGAGATAGAAGGTTGAGCCGGACAGGCCTTTAGGCCGTAGTCTCAACTCTTGCTTTCGTTTCCAGGTGTCACTCCTCAGAGGCTTTGGTTCGAAGAACAGGGTATGGGGCTTTCCTGAGGCACGGAACAGAACTCCTCTCGTCTCCACATGGGAAGTTTCCTTGTGGGAGCCGTGTCAAACACCTCATGTTGGAGAATCCTGCAGAGTCCCTGAGCCACCTCCACATTCCAAGGTCTCCCAGGCCACCAAGCCACAGTAGGACTCATCTTCAGGAGAGTCCATTTCAACTCTCCCCTCTGGGTAGCTCACCCAGGAGCCCGCAGATTGAGCCTGCCTTGTCCTGACTAAAGAGTGGGAATATGAGGTGGCGTTCCCAGGCATCCATGCTTAGACACCTGCTCTCGAGTCTTTCCATATGGGGCCTCTTGGAACCATCCAATAGGACTCGACTGTCGTGCAGAAGGTAACCTTCAGTTTTGGAGCAGTTCACAAATCCCATCGTAGGCAAAACTTTTGTGCCTCATGAAGCCCACACACCCTTCAGGAAGAGGCCATGCTGGACAAAAACTCTAGCCTGAGGCACATCTCATAATTGACATGACCTCAGTGCAGGAGATCCCGATTCAGCCTCTGCAGAGTGGGCATGCCGTGACCTCGGTCCCAAACCTCACGCTAGCTTGTGTTTTCAGACTTCCTTCCTCACACTCCTGGCAAACAAGCCCTCCGGACTAGGAACTCCAGAACCAAAACCCAGCCCAGTGTCTGCCCAAAGGAAGAAAAACGTTTCCCTGTGGGGCTCTCCAGAAAACCCAGATGAGGATCAACCTGCTCGGGCCTCGACGGTACCCGAACTGGATAGGCTGCTCTGGGCACTCATGCTCTGCCTGACACAGCCTGAAGCCAGACGTCCAGACAGACAAGGAGACAGCTGGCCGCACACCCAGCACTTCGGACACGCCATGGTCTTATGCCGTCACCTCATCCTAACCTTGGTTTTCAGATATCTGAACCTAGACATTATATCAATTCTCCACACAGCTGGGTATAGCAAGCACAAAACAGAACTCCTCCTTCCCCATGGCTGTCAAGCTTGCTCTTGGCATGGAGTCACACCTTCAGGGTGGGAGAAACCTTCATGGCCCCTGATGCCTCGCTCAAACTTGAGTGCTGCTTGGGCACAAATTCACACTGTGATCCTCAGCATGAGCCCCATGTCAAAGAAAGGCCTGTCTGGGCCTGGACCAAGAGCCCACATATGGGGCTTGCCAAGCCCCTATGCACCCAATCCTCACCACGGTTTGAATTTTCCAGTCGCCCCGCCCGTACCTGGAGCTCTGCTCTGGAATCCCTTTCTTGGAGAGACCAATGAGCCAGACAACACGACCCCACCCTTCCCACAAAATGACCCCAAACTCTTGGGAGCTGGGACAAATCCCCAGAGAGGGATACTCGTCCACAGTACCTGAGGCCACCGCTCCAATCCACGGCTATCCCGGACACAACATCCAGAGACAAAAGCCTGAAGGAACGCCTCCCACTCGCCCTTGTTTCAGAGGCCCAGGAGCTCCCTCTCGGGCTGTACATCCGGCCGGCCATACCCTAGGCGCCACTCCTAAGCTGAGTTGGTGTATTCAGACTTCTGTGCCCACAGCCTGGACCCACACACCTCCAGGCTAGGGCCTCTAGGGCCACAGCGAAAGATTGTGCCTGCCCTCTCCAAGGAAAGTGTGCCCAATCCATTGACCACAACACTACAGGTTAGGGAAAAGCTCCAAGGCCCCTGAGGCCATCAATAGTGTAGGCCCCCCTGGACTAAGAGGGGCTCTCTGACACCAGCGGAGCAACTATCTCCACTTAGACTCTCAGACAGTGTCCCCAGAGACAGAAGGTTGAAATGGACAGGCCCCCAGGCCCTAATCTGAACCTTAGCTTTGGTTTCCATGTTTCCGTTCTCAGAGGACTGTTTTCGTAGACCAGCACATGGGGCTTTTCTGAGGCACCAAACCAAACATCTCTCATCTCCACATGGGCAGCTTTCTTACTGGGATGTATCAAACACTTCAGGTAGGAGATTTCCGCAGGGCCACTGAACAACCAGCACATTCCAAGGTCTCCATGGACCCAAACACACATTATGACGCATCCTCAGGAGAGGCCATTTCAACTCAGCCCCCTGGGTCGCGTGTTCCAGAGGCAGCAGATCAAACATATCTTGTCGCTAATAGCCAATGGGAATGCGAGGCATGCTGTACAGGGATCCATCCTTCGAACCCTGCTCTCCAGTCCTTCCATGTGGTATGTCCTGGAGCCATGCAACAGGACTCGAATGTCCCGCAGAAGGAAACCTTGTGGTTTGGGGCAACCTCCAAACTCAGCGTGGGAAAACTTCCTTGGCCTCATGAGGCCCCCACTTCATGAAGGTGCCATCATGGACACATACTCCAGCCTCAGCCAACGTCTGATCCTCAGCCTGACTTCAGATGCAGGAGATTTTGATTCAGCCTCTGCAGAGTGGGCCTGCTCTGCCCTTGTCTCCAATCCTCACACTAGCTTGTGTTTTCAGACTTCCGTCCTCACACTCCTGGCCCACAAACCCTCCCTACTGGGAATTCTGGGGCCACAATGAAGCACTGTGCCTGCCTCCCAAGAGAAAAACATTGTCTATGGCGCTGCCCAGAAACCCCAAATGAGGATCAACTGCTTGGCCCTCGGCAACACCCCAATTGCATAGGCTACCTTAAACAGTGATGCTCTGTCGCAAATAGCCTGAGCCCAGACCTTCCAACAGACACCGACACAGCTGGCTGCACACCCAGCACATTGGACCCGCCACTGCCTTAGGCCACCATCCATTCCCAACCTGGGTTTTCAGTCATCGGAACCTAGACCTTATCTCCAATCCCTGCACAGGGGGGAACCTGATGCACAAGTCAGAACCCCTCCTTCCCCCTGGCAAGAAACCTTGCTGCTGGCAGTGAGTCAAACCTTCAGTGTAGGAGAAAACGGCATGGCCCATGAGGCCACGCCCAAGCGTGAGGGCCGCCTTGGGCACAAACACACATTGTGACCCTCAGCGTGAGTACCTTATTCAAGTAACGCCTCTCAGTGACTGGACCAAGAGCCCGCATATGTGGCTTGCCATGCCCATAGGCACCCAGGACTAACTAGATGGTGTGTATTCCAGTTGAGGGAACCCACTGCTGTGCTCTAGAGTCCCTCTCCTGGGGGGTCCCCTGTGGCAGAAAACAGTACTCTTCATTCCCACAGAATGAACACAAACACTTGGGAGCTTGGACAATCCCCTGAGAGGAAGGCTCTTCCTCGGCCTCTGAGACAACCCCTACCCTGACCGGACACTGTAAACGCAACACCCAGAGACAAAATCCTGAGTGACTGCCTCCCACTTGCCCTACTTTGATTTCCAGAGGATCTCCCCTCACGGACTAGAGATCAGGCCTGCCATTACATTGGCCCCTAGCTGAGCCAAGTTTGCTTTTTCAGACATCTGTCCCCACAGCCCTGGCAAACACAGCCTCTAGGCTGGGTCCTCTGGAGCCATACCACAGGACCGTGCCTGCTCTCTCCTGGGAAACTGTGTCCATTCCTTTGGCCACACACCTCCAGAATATGAGAAACCTCAAGGCCTCCGAGGACATCCCACTACTGGGAGCCTCACTGGACTCACAGGGGCATTCGGACACAAGCTGAGCAGCTACATCCATGAATGCATGCACACAGATGACAACAGAGATAGAAGGTTGAGCCGGACAGGCCTTTAGGCCGTAGTCTCAACTCTTGCTTTGGTTTCCAGGTGTCACTCCTCAGAGGCTTTGGTTCGAAGAACAGGGTATGGGGCTTTCCTGAGGCACGGAACAGAACTCCTCTCGTCTCCACATGGGAAGTTTCCTTGTGGGAGCCGTGTCAAACACCTCATGTTGGAGAATCCTGCAGAGTCCCTGAGCCACATCCACATTCCAAGGTCTCCCAGGCCACCAAGCCACAGGAGGACTCATCTTCAGGAGAGTCCATTTCAACTCTCCCCTCTGGGTAGCTCACCCAGGAGCCCGCAGATTGAGCCTGCCTTGTCCTGACTAAAGAGTGGGAATATGAGGTGGTGTTCCCAGGCATCCATTCTTAGACACCTGCTCTCGAGTCTTTCCATATGGGGCCTCTTGGAACCATCCAATAGGACTCGACTGTCGTGCAGAAGGTAACCTTCAGTTTTGGAGCAGTTCACAAATCCCATCGTAGGCAAAACTTTCGTGCCTCATGAAGCCCACACACCCTTCAGGAAGAGGCCATGCTGGACAAGAACTCTAGCCTGAGGCACGTCTCATAGTTGACATGACCTCAGTGCAGGAGATCCCGATTCAGCCTCTGCAGAGTGGGCATGCCGTGACCTCGGTCCCAAACCTCACGCTAGCTTGTGTTTTCAGACTTCCTTCCTCACACTCCTGGCAAACAAGCCCTCCGGACTAGGAACTCCAGAACCAAAACCCAGCCCAGTGTCTGCCCAACGGAAGAAAAACGTTTCCCTGTGGGGCTCTCCAGAAAACCCAGATGAGGATCAACCTGCTCGGGCCTCGACGGTACCCGAACTGGATAGGCTGCTCTGGGCACTCATGCTCTGCCTGACACAGCCTGAAGCCAGACATACAGACAGACAAGGAGACAGCTGGCCGCACACCCAGCACTTCGGACACGCCATGGTCTTATGCCGTCACCTCATCCTAACCTTGGTTTTCAGATATCTGAACCTAGACATTATATCAATTCTCCACACAGCTGGGTATAGCAAGCACAAAACAGAACTCCTCCTTCCCCATGGCTGTCAAGCTTGCTCTTGGCATGGAGTCACACCTTCAGGGTGGGAGAAACCTTCATGGCCCCTGATGCCACGCCCAAACGTGAGTGCTGCTTGGGCACAAATTCACACTGTGACCCTCAGCATGAGCCCCATGTCAACGAAATGCCTGTCAGGGCCTGGACCATGAGCCCACATATGGGGCTTGCCAAGCCCCTATTCACCCAATCCTCACCACGGTTTGAATTTTCCAGTCGCCCCGCCCGTACCTGGAGCTCTGCTCTGGAATCCCTTTCTTGGAGAGACCCATGAGCCAAACAACACGACCCCACCCTTCCCACAAAATGACCCCAAACTCTTGGGAGCTGGGACAAATCCCCAGAGAGGGATACTCGTCCACAGTACCTGAGGCCACCGCTCCAATCCACGGCTATCCCGGACACAACATCCAGAGACAAAAGCCTGAAGGAACGCCTCCCACTCGCCCTTGTTTCAGAGGCCCAGGAGCTCCCTCTCGGGCTGTACATCCGGCCGGCCCTACCCTAGGCGCCACTCCTAAGCTGAGTTGGTGTATTCAGACTTCTGTGCCCACAGCCTGGAAACACACCTCCAGGCTAGGGCCTCTAGGGCCACAGCGAAAGATTGTGCCTGCCCTCTCCAAGGAAAGTGTGCCCAATCCATTGACCACAACACTACAGGTTAGGGAAAAGCTCCAAGGCCCCTGAGGCCATCAATAGTGTAGGCCCCCCTGGACTAAGAGGGGCTCTCTGACACCAGCGGAGCAACTATCTCCACTTAGACTCTCAGACAGTGTCCCCAGAGACAGAAGGTTGAAATGGACAGGCCCCCAGGCCCTAATCTGAACCTTAGCTTTGGTTTCCATGTTTCCGTTCTAAGAGGACTGTTTTCGTAGACCAGCACATGGGGCTTTTCTGAGGCACCAAACCAAACATCTCTCATCTCCACATGGGCAGCTTTCTTACTGGGATGTATCAAACACTTCAGGTAGGAGAGTTCTGCAGGGCCACTGAACAACCAGAACATTCCAAGGTCTCCATGGACCCAAACGCACATTATGACGCATCCTCAGGAGAGGCCATTTCAACTCAGCCCCCTGGGTCGCGTGTTCCAGAGGCAGCAGATCAAACATATCTTGTCGCTAATAGCCAATGGGAATGCGAGGCATGCTGTACAGGGATCCATCCTTCGAACCCTGCTCTCCAGTCCTTCCATGTGGTATGTCCTGGAGCCATGCAACAGGACTCGAATGTCCCGCAGAAGGAAACCTTGTGGTTTGGGGCAACCTCCAAACTCAGCGTGGGAAAACTTCCTTGACCTCATGAGGCCCCCACTTCATGAAGGTGCCATCATGGACACATACTCCAGCCTCAGCCAACGTCTGATCCTCAGCCTGACTTCAGATGCAGGAGATTTTGATTCAGCCTCTGCAGAGTGGGCCTGCTCTGCCCTTGGCTCCAATCCTCACACTAGCTTGTGTTTTCAGACTTCCGTCCTCACACTCCTGGCCCACAAACCCTCCCTACTGGGAATTCTGGGGCCACAATGAAGCACTGTGCCTTCCTCCCAGGAGAAAAACATTGTCTATGGCGCTGCCCAGAAACCCCAAATGAGGATCAACTGCTTGGCCCTCGGCAACACCCCAATTGCATAGGCTACCTTAAACAGTGATGCTCTGTCGCAAATAGCCTGAGCCCAGACCTTCCAACAGACACCGACACAGCTGGCTGCACACCCAGCACATTGGACCCGCCACTGCCTTAGGCCAACGTCCATTCCCAACCTGGGTTTTCAGTCATCGGAACCTAGACCTTATCTCCAATCCCTGCACAGGGGGGAACCTGATGCACAAGTCAGAACCCCTCCATCCCCCTGGCAAGAAACCTTGCTGCTGGCAGTGAGTCAAACCTTCAGTGTAGGAGAAAACGGCATGGCCCATGAGGCCACGCCCAAGCGTGAGGGCCGCCTTGGGCACAAACACACATTGTGACCCTCAGCGTGAGTACCTTATTCAAGTAACGCCTCTCAGTGACTGGACCAAGAGCCCGCATATGTGGCTTGCCATGCCCATAGGCACCCAGGACTAACTAGATGGTGTGTATTCCAGTTGAGGGAACCCACTGCTGTGCTCTAGAGTCCCTCTCCTGGGGGGTCCCCTGTGGCAGAAAACAGTACTCTTCATTCCCACAGAATGAACACAAACACTTGGGAGCTTGGACAATCCCCTGAGAGGAAGGCTCTTCCTCGGCCTCTGAGACAACCCCTACCCTGACCGGACACTGTAAACGCAACACCCAGAGACAAAATCCTGAGTGACTGCCTCCCACTTGCCCTACTTTGATTTCCAGAGGATCTCCCCTCACGGACTAGAGATCAGGCCTGCCATTACATTGGCCCCTAGCTGAGCCAAGTTTGCTTTTTCAGACATCTGTCCCCACAGCCCTGGCAAACACAGCCTCTAGGCTGGGTCCTCTGGAGCCATACCACAGGACCGTGCCTGCTCTCTCCTGGGAAACTGTGTCCATTCCTTTGGCCACACACCTCCAGAATATGAGAAACCTCAAGGCCTCCTAGGACATCCCACTACTGGGAGCCTCACTGGACTCACAGGGGCATTCGGACACAAGCTGAGCAGCTACATCCATGAACGCATGCACACAGATGACAACAGAGATAGAAGGTTGAGCCGGACAGGCCTTTAGGCCGTAGTCTCAACTCTTGCTTTCGTTTCCAGGTGTCACTCCTCAGAGGCTTTGGTTCGAAGAACAGGGTATGGGGCTTTCCTGAGGCACGGAACAGAACTCCTCTCGTCTCCACATGGGAAGTTTCCTTGTGGGAGCCGTGTCAAACACCTCATGTTGGAGAATCCTGCAGAGTCCCTGAGCCACCTCCACATTCCAAGGTCTCCCAGGCCACCAAGCCACAGTAGGACTCATCTTCAGGAGAGTCCATTTCAACTCTCCCCTCTGGGTAGCTCACCCAGGAGCCCGCAGATTGAGCCTGCCTTGTCCTGACTAAAGAGTGGGAATATGAGGTGGCGTTCCCAGGCATCCATGCTTAGACACCTGCTCTCGAGTCTTTCCATATGGGGCCTCTTGGAACCATCCAATAGGACTCGACTGTCGTGCAGAAGGTAACCTTCAGTTTTGGAGCAGTTCACAAATCCCATCGTAGGCAAAACTTTTGTGCCTCATGAAGCCCACACACCCTTCAGGAAGAGGCCATGCTGGACAAAAACTCTAGCCTGAGGCACATCTCATAATTGACATGACCTCAGTGCAGGAGATCCCGATTCAGCCTCTGCAGAGTGGGCATGCCGTGACCTCGGTCCCAAACCTCACGCTAGCTTGTGTTTTCAGACTTCCTTCCTCACACTCCTGGCAAACAAGCCCTCCGGACTAGGAACTCCAGAACCAAAACCCAGCCCAGTGTCTGCCCAAAGGAAGAAAAACGTTTCCCTGTGGGGCTCTCCAGAAAACCCAGATGAGGATCAACCTGCTCGGGCCTCGACGGTACCCGAACTGGATAGGCTGCTCTGGGCACTCATGCTCTGCCTGACACAGCCTGAAGCCAGACGTCCAGACAGACAAGGAGACAGCTGGCCGCACACCCAGCACTTCGGACACGCCATGGTCTTATGCCGTCACCTCATCCTAACCTTGGTTTTCAGATATCTGAACCTAGACATTATATCAATTCTCCACACAGCTGGGTATAGCAAGCACAAAACAGAACTCCTCCTTCCCCATGGCTGTCAAGCTTGCTCTTGGCATGGAGTCACACCTTCAGGGTGGGAGAAACCTTCATGGCCCCTGATGCCACGCTCAAACTTGAGTGCTGCTTGGGCACAAATTCACACTGTGATCCTCAGCATGAGCCCCATGTCAAAGAAAGGCCTGTCTGGGCCTGGACCAAGAGCCCACATATGGGGCTTGCCAAGCCCCTATGCACCCAATCCTCACCACGGTTTGAATTTTCCAGTCGCCCCGCCCGTACCTGGAGCTCTGCTCTGGAATCCCTTTCTTGGAGAGACCAATGAGCCAGACAACACGACCCCACCCTTCCCACAAAATGACCCCAAACTCTTGGGAGCTGGGACAAATCCCCAGAGAGGGATACTCGTCCACAGTACCTGAGGCCACCGCTCCAATCCACGGCTATCCCGGACACAACATCCAGAGACAAAAGCCTGAAGGAACGCCTCCCACTCGCCCTTGTTTCAGAGGCCCAGGAGCTCCCTCTCGGGCTGTACATCCGGCCGGCCATACCCTAGGCGCCACTCCTAAGCTGAGTTGGTGTATTCAGACTTCTGTGCCCACAGCCTGGACCCACACACCTCCAGGCTAGGGCCTCTAGGGCCACAGCGAAAGATTGTGCCTGCCCTCTCCAAGGAAAGTGTGCCCAATCCATTGACCACAACACTACAGGTTAGGGAAAAGCTCCAAGGCCCCTGAGGCCATCAATAGTGTAGGCCCCCCTGGACTAAGAGGGGCTCTCTGACACCAGCGGAGCAACTATCTCCACTTAGACTCTCAGACAGTGTCCCCAGAGACAGAAGGTTGAAATGGACAGGCCCCCAGGCCCTAATCTGAACCTTAGCTTTGGTTTCCATGTTTCCGTTCTCAGAGGACTGTTTTCGTAGACCAGCACATGGGGCTTTTCTGAGGCACCAAACCAAACATCTCTCATCTCCACATGGGCAGCTTTCTTACTGGGATGTATCAAACACTTCAGGTAGGAGATTTCCGCAGGGCCACTGAACAACCAGCACATTCCAAGGTCTCCATGGACCCAAACACACATTATGACGCATCCTCAGGAGAGGCCATTTCAACTCAGCCCCCTGGGTCGCGTGTTCCAGAGGCAGCAGATCAAACATATCTTGTCGCTAATAGCCAATGGGAATGCGAGGCATGCTGTACAGGGATCCATCCTTCGAACCCTGCTCTCCAGTCCTTCCATGTGGTATGTCCTGGAGCCATGCAACAGGACTCGAATGTCCCGCAGAAGGAAACCTTGTGGTTTGGGGCAACCTCCAAACTCAGCGTGGGAAAACTTCCTTGGCCTCATGAGGCCCCCACTTCATGAAGGTGCCATCATGGACACATACTCCAGCCTCAGCCAACGTCTGATCCTCAGCCTGACTTCAGATGCAGGAGATTTTGATTCAGCCTCTGCAGAGTGGGCCTGCTCTGCCCTTGTCTCCAATCCTCACACTAGCTTGTGTTTTCAGACTTCCGTCCTCACACTCCTGGCCCACAAACCCTCCCTACTGGGAATTCTGGGGCCACAATGAAGCACTGTGCCTGCCTCCCAAGAGAAAAACATTGTCTATGGCGCTGCCCAGAAACCCCAAATGAGGATCAACTGCTTGGCCCTCGGCAACACCCCAATTGCATAGGCTACCTTAAACAGTGATGCTCTGTCGCAAATAGCTGAGCCCAGACCTTCCAACAGACACCGACACAGCTGGCTGCACACCCAGCACATTGGACCCGCCACTGCCTTAGGCCACCATCCATTCCCAACCTGGGTTTTCAGTCATCGGAACCTAGACCTTATCTCCAATCCCTGCACAGGGGGGAACCTGATGCACAAGTCAGAACCCCTCCTTCCCCCTGGCAAGAAACCTTGCTGCTGGCAGTGAGTCAAACCTTCAGTGTAGGAGAAAACGGCATGGCCCATGAGGCCACGCCCAAGCGTGAGGGCCGCCTTGGGCACAAACACACATTGTGACCCTCAGCGTGAGTACCTTATTCAAGTAACGCCTCTCAGTGACTGGACCAAGAGCCCGCATATGTGGCTTGCCATGCCCATAGGCACCCAGGACTAACTAGATGGTGTGTATTCCAGTTGAGGGAACCCACTGCTGTGCTCTAGAGTCCCTCTCCTGGGGGGTCCCCTGTGGCAGAAAACAGTACTCTTCATTCCCACAGAATGAACACAAACACTTGGGAGCTTGGACAATCCCCTGAGAGGAAGGCTCTTCCTCGGCCTCTGAGACAACCCCTACCCTGACCAGACACTGTAAACGCAACACCCAGAGACAAAATCCTGAGTGACTGCCTCCCACTTGCCCTACTTTGATTTCCAGAGGATCTCCCCTCACGGACTAGAGATCAGGCCTGCCATTACATTGGCCCCTAGCTGAGCCAAGTTTGCTTTTTCAGACATCTGTCCCCACAGCCCTGGCAAACACAGCCTCTAGGCTGGGTCCTCTGGAGCCATACCACAGGACCGTGCCTGCTCTCTCCTGGGAAACTGTGTCCATTCCTTTGGCCACACACCTCCAGAATATGAGAAACCTCAAGGCCTCCTAGGACATCCCACTACTGGGAGCCTCACTGGACTCACAGGGGCATTCGGACACAAGCTGAGCAGCTACATCCATGAATGCATGCACACAGATGACAACAGAGATAGAAGGTTGAGCCGGACAGGCCTTTAGGCCGTAGTCTCAACTCTTACTTTGGTTTCCAGGTGTCACTCCTCAGAGGCTTTGGTTCGAAGAACAGGGTATGGGGCTTTCCTGAGGCACGGAACAGAACTCCTCTCGTCTCCACATGGGAAGTTTCCTTGTTGGAGCCGTGTCAAACACCTCATGTTGGAGAATCCTGCAGAGACCCTGAGCCACCTCCACATTCCAAGGTCTCCCAGGCCACCAAGCCACAGTAGGTCTCATCTTCAGGAGAGTCCATTTCAACTCTCCCCTCTGGGTAGCTCACCCAGGAGCCCGCAGATTGAGCCTGCCTTGTCCTGACTAAAGAGTGGGAATATGAGGTGGCGTTCCCAGGCATCCATGCTTAGACACCTGCTCTCGAGTCTTTCCATATGGGGCCTCTTGGAACCATGCAATAGGACTCGACTCTCGTGCAGAAGGTAACCTTCAGTTTTGGAGCAGTTCACAAATCCCATCGTAGGCAAAACTTTCGTGCCTCATGAAGCCCACACACCCTTCAGGAAGAGGCCATGCTGGACAAGAACTCTAGCCTGAGGCACGTCTCATAGTTGACATGACCTCAGTGCAGGAGATCTCGATTCAGCCTCTGCAGAGTGGGCCTGCCGTGCCGTCGGTCCCAAACCTCACGCTAGCTTGTGTTTTCAGACTTCCTTCCTCACACTCCTGGCAAACAAGCCCTCCGGACTAGAAACTCCAGAACCAAAACCCAGCCCAGTGTCTGCCCAACGGAAGAAAAACGTTTCCCTGTGGGGCTCTCCAGAAAACCCAGATGAGGATCAACCTGCTCGGGCCTCGACGGTACCCGAACTGGATAGGCTGCTCTGGGCACTCATGCTCTGCCTGACACAGCCTGAAGCCAGACGTCCAGACAGACAAGGAGACAGCTGGCCGCACTCCCAGCACTTCGGACACGCCATGGTCTTATGCCGTCACCTCATCCTAACCTTGGTTTTCAGATATCTGAACCTAGGCATTATATCAATTCTCCACACAGCTGGGTATAGCAAGCACAAAACAGAACTCCTCCTTCCCCATGGCTGTCAAGCTTGCTCTTGGCATGGAGTCACACCTTCAGGGTGGGAGAAACCTTCATGGCCCCTGATGCCACGCCCAAACTTGAGTGCTGCTTGGGCACAAATTCACACTGTGATCCTCAGCATGAGCCCCATGTCAAACAAAGGCCTGTCAGGACCTGGACCAAGAGCCCACATATGGGGCTTGCCAAGCCCATATGCACCCAATCCTCACCACGGTTTGAATTTTCCAGTCGCCCCGCCCGTACCTGGAGCTCTCCTCTGGAATCCCTTTCTTGGAGAGACCCATGAGCCAGACAACACGACCCCACCCTTCCCACAAAATGACCCCAAACTCTTGGGAGCTGGGACAAATCCCCAGAGAGGGATACTCGTCCACAGTACCTGAGGCCACCGCTCCAATCCACGGCTATCCCGGACACAACATCCAGAGACAAAAGCCTGAAGGAACGCCTCCCACTCGCCCTTGTTTCAGAGGCCCAGGAGCTCCCTCTCGGGCTGTACATCCGGCCTGCCATACCCTAGGCGCCACTCATAAGCTGAGTTTGTGTATTCAGACTTCTGTGCCCACAGCCTGGACCCACACACCTCCAGGCTAGGGCCTCTAGGGCCACAGCGAAAGATTGTGCCTGCCCTCTCCAAGGAAAGTGTGCCCAATCCATTGACCACAACACTACAGGTTAGGGAAAAGCTCCAAGGCCCCTGAGGCCATCAATAGTGTAGGCCCCCCTGGACTAAGAGGGGCTCTCTGACACCAGCGGAGCAACTATCTCCACTTAGACTCTCAGACAGTGTCCCCAGAGACAGAAGGTTGAAATGGACAGGCCCCCAGGCCCTAATCTGAACCTTAGCTTTGGTTTCCATGTTTCCGTTCTCAGAGGACTGTTTTCGTAGACCAGCACATGGGGCTTTTCTGAGGCACCAAACCAAACATCTCTCATCTCCACATGGGCAGCTTTCTTACTGGGATGTATCAAACACTTCAGGTAGGAGAGTTCCGCAGGGCCACTGAACAACCAGCACATTCCAAGGTCTCCATGGACACAAACGCACATTATGACGCATCCTCAGGAGAGGCCATTTCAACTCAGCCCCCTGGGTCGCGTGTTCCAGAGGCAGCAGATCAAACATATCTTGTCGCTAATAGCCAATGGGAATGCGAGGCATGCTGTACAGGGATCCATCCTTCGAACCCTGCTCTCCAGTCCTTCCATGTGGTATGTCCTGGAGCCATGCAACAGGACTCGAATGTCCCGCAGAAGGAAACCTTGTGGTTTGGGGCAACCTCCAAACTCAGCGTGGGAAAACTTCCTTGGCCTCATGAGGCCCCCACTTCATGAAGGTGCCATCATGGACACATACTCCAGCCTCAGCCAACGTCTGATCCTCAGCCTGACTTCAGATGCAGGAGATTTTGATTCAGCTTCTGCAGAGTGGGCCTGCTCTGCCCTTGGCTCCAATCCTCACACTAGCTTGTGTTTTCAGACTTCCGTCCTCACACTCCTGGCCCACAAACCCTCCCTACTGGGAATTCTGGGGCCACAATGAAGCACTGTGCCTGCCTCCCAAGAGAAAAACATTGTCTATGGCGCTGCCCAGAAACCCCAAATGAGGATCAAACTGCTTGGCCCTCGGCAACACCCCAATTGCATAGGCTACCTTAAACAGTGATGCTCTGTCGCAAATAGCCTGAGCCCAGACCTTCCAACAGACACCGACACAGCTGGCTGCACACCCAGCACATTGGACCCGCCACTGCCTTAGGCCAACGTCCATTCCCAACCTGGGTTTTCAGTCATCGGAACCTAGACCTTATCTCCAATCCCTGCACAGGGGGGAACCTGATGCACAAGTCAGAACCCCTCCTTCCCCCTGGCAAGAAACCTTGCTGCTGGCAGTGAGTCAAACCTTCAGTGTAGGAGAAAACGGCATGGCCCATGAGGCCACGCCCAAGCGTGAGGGCCGCCTTGGGCACAAACACACATTGTGACCCTCAGCGTGAGTACCTTATTCAAGTAACGCCTCTCAGTGACTGGACCAAGAGCCCGCATATGTGGCTTGCCATGCCCATAGGCACCCAGGACTAACTAGATGGTGTGTATTCCAGTTGAGGGAACCCACTGCTGTGCTCTAGAGTCCCTCTCCTGGGGGGTCCCCTGTGGCAGAAAACAGTACTCTTCATTCCCACAGAATGAACACAAACACTTGGGAGCTTGGACAATCCCCTGAGAGGAAGGCTCTTCCTCGGCCTCTGAGACAACCCCTACCCTGACCGGACACTGTAAACGCAACACCCAGAGACAAAATCCTGAGTGACTGCCTCCCACTTGCCCTACTTTGATTTCCAGAGGATCTCCCCTCACGGACTAGAGATCAGGCCTGCCATTACATTGGCCCCTAGCTGAGCCAAGCTTGCTTTTTCAGACATCTGTCCCCACAGCACTGGCAAACACAGCCTCTTGGCTGGGTCCTCTGGAGCCATACCACAGGACCGTGCCTGCTCTCTCCTGGGAAACTGTGTCCATTCCTTTGGCCACACACCTCCAGAATATGAGAAACCTAAGGCCTCCGAGGACATCCCACTACTGGGAGCCTCACTGGACTCACAGGGGCATTCGGACACAAGCTGAGCAGTTACATCAATGAATGCATGCACACAGATGTCAACAGAGACAGAAGGTTGAGCCGGACAGGCCTATAGGCCGTAGTCTCAACTCTTGCTTTGGTTTCCAGGTGTCACTCCTCAGAGGCTTTGGTTCGAAGGACAGGGTATGGGGCTTTCCTGAGGCACTGAACAGAACTCCTCTCGTCTCCACATGGGAAGTTTCCTTGTGGGAGCCGTGTCAAACACCTCATGTTGGAGAATCCTGCAGAGTCCCTGAGCCACCTCCACATTGCAAGGTCTCCCAGGCCACCAAGCCACAGTAGGACTCATCTTCAGGAGAGTCCATTCCAACTTTCCCCTCTGGGTAGCTCACCCAGGAGCCCGCAGATTGAGCCTGCCTTGTCCTGACTAAAGAGTGGGAATATGAGGTGGCGTTCCCAGGCATCCATGCTTAGACACCTGCTCTGGAGTCTTTCCGTATGGGGCCTCTTGGAACCATCCAATAGGACTCGACTGTCGTGCAGAAGGAAAAACCTTGAGGTTTGGAGCAGTTCACAAATCCCATCGTAGGCAAACCTCCCTGGCCTCATGTAGCCCCCACACCCTTCAGGAAGAGGCCATGCTGGACAAAAACTCTAGCCTGAGGCACGTCTCATGGTTGACATGACCTCAGTGCAGGAGATCTCGATTCAGCCTCTGCAGAGTGGCCCTGCCGTGCCCTCGGTCCAAACCTCATGGTAGCTTGTGTTTTGAGACTTCCTTCCTCACACTCCTGGCAAACAAGCCCTCCGGACTAGGAACTCCAGAACCACAACCCAGCCCAGTGTCTGCCCAACGGAAGAAAAACGTTTCCCTGTGGGGCTCTCCAGAAAACCCAGATGAGGATCAACCTGCTCGAGACTCGATGGTACCCGATCTGGAAAAGGTGCTCAGGGCACTCATGCTCTGTCTGACACAGCCTGAAGCCAGACGTCCAAACAGACAAGGAGACAGCTGGCCGCACACCCAGCACTTCGGACACGCCATGGCCTTATGCCGTCACCTCTTCCTAACCTTGGTTTTCAGATATCTGAACCTAGACAGTATATCAATTCTCCACACAGCTGGGTATCGCAAGACAAAACAGAACTCCTCCTTCCCCATGGCTGTAATGCTTGCTCTTGGCATGGAGTCACAGCTTAAGGGTGGGAGAATCCTTCATGGCCCCTGATGCCACGCCCAAACTTGAGTGCTGCTTGGGCACAAATTCACACTGTGACCCTCAGCATGAGCCCCATGTCAACGAAAGGCCTGTGAGGGCCTAAACAAGAGCCCCCATATGGGTCTTGCCAAGCCCCTATGACCCAATCCTCACCAGGGTTTGAGTTTTCCAGTCGCCCCACCTGTACCTGGGGCTCTGCCCTTGAATCCCTTTCTTGGAGAGACCCATGAGCCAGACAACACGACTCCACCCTTCCCACAAAATGACCCCAAACTCTTGGAAACTGGGACAAATCCCAGAGAGGGATACCCCTCCACAGATCCTAAGGCCCCCCTCCAATCCATGGCTATCCCGGACACAACATCCAGAGACAAAAGCCTGAAGGAATGCCTCCCACTCGCCCTTGTTTCAGAGGCCCCGGAGCTCCCTCTCGGGCTATACATCAGGCCTGCCATACCCTAGGCGCCACTCTTAAGCTGAGTTTGTGTTTTCAGACTTCTGTGCCCACAGCCTGGACACACACAACCCCCAGGCGAGGCCCTCTGGAGCCTCAGTGAAAAATTGTGCCTGCCCTCTCCAAGGAAAGTGTGCCAAATCCATGACCACAACCCTACAGGTTAGGGAAAAGCTCCAAGCCCCTGAGGCCATCAATAGTGGAGACCACCCTGGACTAAGAGGGGCTCTCTGACATCAGCGGATCAACTATCTCCACTTAGACTCTCAGACAGTGTCCCCAGAGACAGAAGGTTGAAATGGACAGGCCCCCAGGCCCTAATCTGAACCTTTCTTTGGTTTCCATGTGTCCGTCCTCAGAGGACTGTTTTCGTAGACCAGCACACGGGGCTTTTCTGACGCACCAAACCAAACCTCTCTCGTCTCCACATGGGGAGCTTTCTTACTGGGGATGTATCAAACCCTTCAGGTAGGAGAGTTCCGCAGGGCCACTGAACAACCAGCACATTCCAAGGTCTCCATGGACTCCAAACGCACATAATGATGCATCCTCAGGAGAGGCTTTTTCAACACAGCCCCCTGGGTAGCGTGCCCCAGAGGCAGCAGATCAAACATATTTTGTCGCTTATGGCCAAGGGGAATGCGAGGCATGCTGTACAGTGATCCATCCTTCGAACCCTGCTCTCCAGTCCTTCCGTTTGGTATGTCCTGGAGCCATGCAACAGGACTCGAATGTCCCGCAGAAGGAAACCTTGTGGTTTGGGGCAACCTCCAAACTCAGCGTGGGAAAACTTCCTTGGCCTCATGAGGCCCCTGCTTCATGAAGGTGCCATCATGGACACATACTCCAGTCTCAGCCAACGTCTGATCCTCAGCCTGACTTCAGATGCAGGAGATTTTGATTCAGCCTCTGCAGAGTGGGCCTGCTCTGCCCTTGGCTCCAATCCTCACACTAGCTTGTGTTTTCAGACTTCCGTCCTCACACTCCTGGCCCACAAACCCTCCCTACTGGGAATTCTGGGGCCACACTGAAGCACTCTTCCTGCCTCCCAGGAGAAAAACATTGTCTATGGTGCTGCACAGAAACCCCAAATGAGGATCAAACTGCTTGGCCCTCGGCAACACCCCAATTGCATAGGCTACCTTAAACAGTGATGCTCTTTCTCAAAAGCCTGAGCCCAGACCTTCCAACAGACACCGACACAGCTGGCTGCACACCCAGCACATTGGACCCGCCACTGCCTTAGGCCACCATCCATTCCCAACCTGGGTTTTCAGTCATCGGAACCTAGACCTTATCTCCAATCCCTGCACAGGGGGGAACCTGATGCATAAGTCAAAACCCCTCCTTCCCCATGGCAAGAAACCTTGCTGCTGGCAGTGAGTCAAACCTTCAGTGTAGGAGAAAACGGCAAACCTGGCGGGCCTCATGAAGCCCTCATATCTTTCAAGGAGAGGCCATCATGGTCAAAAACTCTAGCTTGAAGCACGTCTCATATTAGACATGACCGCAATGCAGGAGATCTTGATTCAGCCTCTGCAAAGTGGCCTGCCGTGCCCTCGGTCCCAAACCTCACGCTAGCTTGTGTTTTCAGACTTCCTTCCTCACACTCCTGGCAAACAATCCCTCCAGAGTAGGAATTGCAGAACCACAAGCCTGCCCAGTTACTGCCCACCGGTAGAAAACGTTTCCTTGTGGGGCTTTCCATAAAACCCAGATGAGGATCAACCTGCTCTTGCCTCGACGGCACTCAGATTTGATAGGCTGCTCTGGGCACTAATGCTCTGCCTTTCACAGCCTGATGCCAGACGTCCAGACAGGCAAGGAGACAGCTGGCCACACACCTAGCACTTCTGACACGCCATGGTCTTATGCCGTTATATCTTCCTAACCTTGGTTTTCCGATATCTAAACCCAGATATTATATCAATTCCCCACACAGTTTGGCATCTGAAGCACAAATCAGAACTCCTTCTTCCCCATGGCTGTAAGGCTTGCTCTTGGCATGGAGTCACACCTTCAGGGTGGGAGAAACCTTCATTTCCCCTGAAACCACGCCCAAACTTGAGTGCTGCCTTGGGCACAAATTCACTCTGTGACCCTCAGCATGAGCCCAATATCAAAGAAAGGCCTGTCAGGGCCTTGACCAAGAGCCCTCATATGGGGCGTGCCAAGCCCCTATACACCCAATCCTCACCAGTGTTTGAGTTTTCCAGTCTCCCCCCTGTTCCTGGGGCTCTGCTCTGGAATCACTTTCTTGGAGAGACACGTGAGCCAGACAACAGGACTCCACCCTTCCCACAAAATGACCCAAAACTCCTGTTAGCTGGGACAAATCCCCAGAGAGGTTACTCGTCCACAGTCACTGAGGCCACCCCCTACAATCCACGGCTATCCTGGACGCATCCAGAGACAAAAGCCTGAAGGAATCTCGCCCTTGATTCACAAGCCAAGGAGCTCACTCTTTATCTGTACATCCGGCCTGCCATACCCTCGGCGCCACTCAGAAGCTGAGTTTTTGTTTTCAGACTTATGTGCCCACAGCCTGGACCCACACACCCTCCAGGCTAGGGCATCTGGAGCCACAGTGAAAGATTGTGCCTGCCATCTCCAAGGAAAGTGTGCCCAATCCATTGACCACAACCCTACATGTTAGGGAAAAGTTCCAAGGCCCCTGAGGCCATCCTGATAGTGTAGGCTGCCCTGGACTAAAAGGGGCACTCTGACACCAGCTGAGCCATTATCACCACTTAGACTTTCAGACAGTGTCCCCAGAGACAGAAGATTGAAATGGACAGGCCCTTGGGCTTTAATATGAACCTTAGCTTTAGTTTTCATGTGTCTGTCCTCAGAGGACTGGTTTCTTATACCAGCATATTAGGTTTTTCTGAGGCTCCAAACCAAACCTCTCTCGTCTCCACATGGAGTGCTTTCTTACTGGATCTGTATCAAACCCTTCTGGTCGGAGAATTCTGCAGGGCCACAGTACAACCATCACATTCCAAGGTCTCCATGGACAGAAACCCACATTATGACGCATCCTCAGGAGAGGCCATTTCAACTCAGCCCACTGGTTAGCTTGCCCCAGAGCCAGCAGAACAAACATATCTTGTCGTTAATGGCCAAAGGGAATGCGAGGCATGTTGTTCAGGGATCCATCCTTTGAACCCTCCTCTTCAGTCCTTCCGTATGGTATGTACTGGAGCCATTCAACAGGACTCGACTGTCTCGCAGAAGGAAACCTTGTGGTTTGTGGCAACCTCCAAACTCAGCGTGGGAAAACTTCGTTGGCCTCATGAGGCACCTGCTTCATGAAGGTGCCATCAAGGGCACAATCCAACCTCAGCCAATGTCTGATCCTCAGCCTGACTTCAGATGCATGAGATATCCTTTCAGCCTTTGCAGAGTGGGCCTGCTCCCCACCTCACCCTATGTTTTGTTTTCAGACTCTACCCTAGCACTCCTGGCCCAAACCCTCATGATTGGGAATTCTGGTTCCAGAACGAAGCACTCTGCCTGCCCCCCAAAAAAACATTGTCTATGGCATTGCTCAGAAACCCCAAATGAAAATCAACCTGCTCAGCCCTCGGGAACACCCCAATTGCATAGGCTACCCTAAACACTATGCTCTGTCTTACATAGCCTGAGCCCAGACCTTGTGAGAGACATTGAGACAGTTGGCTTCACACCCAGCACATCGAAACTGCCATGGGTTAGGCCATTTCATCCCTTCCCATTAACCTGGGTGTCTTCCTGGAGGTATATTCTGAGGCTGTGTCAGACTATGCATTTTTTCTGGAGCTTCCTATCGAATTGGGGTGGTATTAGGGGCCTTGCAATTTTCTCTTAATCTAGTGGGTTGGGAAAATGAGACAGGCTGACATTCCTTGGGAGAGCTGGCCCAGTGCTGTTGTGTGTTCCTGGAGGCCCCATCCTGGAGGGCATATGGGTCAAAACTCTGGGTCCAATGTCTTCAGACACAAACTCGGGTAAGAGTTAAGCTCGAGGTGATGGCAGACCCAATCTGTAGACCCTGAGCGAAGCATCTCCAGATATGAAATTCGGACGGCTGTGAGGCAGGAGCACAGTCTTTTCTGTCTGACTTGTTTGTCTATGATGGCCACGAAATGGAGGGGTGGCCTCATGGGTCCATGTGAGATTCTACCTCTCTGGGAATTCTGCTCGGCACCCAAGAGTTTGGTGTATTTCTGGGGGATGGGAGGAGCGCAGTTTTATGAGTCAGGGATCCCGTCCAAACAGCCATTCCAGAGATGGGTCCTGGGTTCTGGAGCCTGGATCACCGCAACAAGGCTTAGGATTTGGGCCTAGGGTCCTGCTCTATGTTTTCCTGGTACAGCTCCCGAGTGTTCTTGTTGGAAATGGGTCTCATTCTGAGGGTCACAATGCCTGTTTTTGCCCAGATGCCCATGCTGAGTGGGTGTGACCTCATGGGATATGCACTTGGCTCCCACTCTGAGGGTTGGACTACCATCTCAACATTCAGTTTTCCTGCCATGGGGAAGGAGGTGTACTTTTTTATGCTTCAGGTTCCCCCATGGGCAGGAATTTGAGCTAAGTTCTGGGACAGGGGCCTGAATACCCAGTTCACTTTGAGATGAGGTCCTCGGGCCAAGGCAGGACCCACCTGCAGAAAATGAGGCCTGCTTTCTGGGTGGCTGTCAGGAGCTCGGGCTCGAGCTGTGTCAGACAGAACATTCGTGGAGAGTTCGGCCTATGATATTGGGGTGCTTTTGAGAGCTGTGCAACTGGATCCTCATGGGGGATTTTTGCACAGACCCTTTCTTCACTTCTTCTATCTGGTGAGCAGGCAGATGGCTGCATTACGGCTCCAGAATATCCAAGTTGGAGGGTTTGCAGGCGAGGAGTGTGAGGACAGAAGTATGAAAACATAAGCTACGGTTACGCTCAGTGCCGAGCACATGTCTATTCCAATGTACAGCAGTTGTTTCGAGATCTTCAGCACCTGGGCGAGGGGAAGATGTCTGCTCACGCTGGAGTTTGTATCCATGATGGCCAACAAATGGTGGGGAGGCCTCAAGAATTCTTGGAGGTTTTTCCAAGCTGGAGCTTGTGAGCTGCTCCAAACATCAAGGTGTCCTACTAAGGGACAGCAGAAGTCTTCTTACAGGGCTCCAGGGTCCCCCATATGGAAGATTCGATAGCAATGCTCTCTGAATGGAGGCCTGGGAAGCCAATCTCTTGTTACCATTGCAGCTGAGGAACAGGGTAAGCTTGAACCAATGACACTGATTCCAAGTTCCAAGTGATTTGCGTTGATGGAAGTTCTCAGTCTAACAGGTCCCAATGCTGCTTGGTGTCCAGGGAGACCTTAGAATGTGGTGGCGGCTCTCTGACCATTGAGGATTCTCTATCCTTAGGATTAGACCCAGTACCCAGGAGCCAGGTTTCCTTCTTGGGACAGGAGGTGTGCTCTTGTATGGCTCACGGACCACAGGTTGGACCATATGCTTGAATTTCCAGAACAGCCCTCTAGGGAGAGAGACCTCAAAACATAAGCTAGGGTTCTGATGAGGTTTTAGGGCCATGGAAGTTTCAATCTTCGGACTAAGTGCCATTGGCCTGCATGTCATCCTGGAGGTAGGTGCTGAGGCTGTGTCAGGCTGTGCACTTTTTCCAGAGTGGCCTATGATATTGGGGTGCAGTCAGGGGCCTTGCAGTTTTCTCCTAATCTGGACATTTTGGGAAACAGAGATGGGCAGGGTTTCCTCAGGAGAGCAGGGCCAGTGATGTAATGTGTTTCTCGAGGCCCCATCCTGGAGGTCATGTGTGTCAGGACTTTGGGACCAAAGACTTTAGACACAACCTCGGATAAGAGATAGGAGTGAGGTGATGGCAGTCCGAATCTGAAGACCCTGAGGGAAGCTCCTCGGGATTTGAAATTCAGGTGGCTGGGAGGGAGGAGCACAGGCTTTTCTGTCTGGATTGTGTGTCTAGGATGGCCACTAAATGGAGGGGTGACCTCATGTGTCCATGGGATATTCTTCCACTCTGGTGATTCTGCTTGGCACCCAAGAGTTTGATTTCTTTCTGGGGAAGAGGAAAAGACTGTATTCCATCTCTGGGATCCTGTCCAAACAGGGATTCCAGAGATGGTTTCTGGGTCCAGACACTGGGAAAACTTAACCAAAGCTTCGATTTGGGTTCCTGGTCCAGATCCCAAGGGGGATCTTTGGAAAGGGGTCTCATTCTGAGGGTCACAATGCCTGTTTGTGCCCAGCTGCCCATCCTGTGTAGGCGTGGTCTCATGGACCATGCACCTGGTTCCCACTCAGGGTTGTACAGCCATCTCAACATTCAGTTTTCTGGCCATGGGGAAGGAGGAGCACTCTTTTGTGCTTCCGAGTCCCCTATGGGCAGGAATTTGAGCTAAGTCTGGGACAGGTACCTGAATATCCAGGTTGCTTCAAGATGATGGCCTCGGGCCAATGTTGGACCCACCTGGAGGATATGGGGCCCTCTATCTGGGTGGCTGACAGGAGGTCGTGGATCAGGCGATGTCAGACAGACAATTTATGCAGAGGTCGGTCTATTATATTGGGGTGCCATTGAGGGCCGTGCAGGAGGATCCTCATGTGGGTTTCTGCGAAGACCCATAGGGCACTTCTTCTTTCTGGTGGGCAGGCAGAAAGCTGCACTGTGGCTTCAGAATTCCCAATATGGAGGGCTTGTAGGCGAGGAGTGTGAAGACAGAAGTCTGAAAACACAAGCCACGGATAAGCTCAGTGCCGACCACAGGACCATTCCATTGTGCAGTGGTTGTTTCGAGATTTCCAGCACCTGAGTATGGGCGAGGGTCAGATGTCTGCTCACGCTGGGTTTGCATCCATGATGGTCAACGAATTGTGGGGTGGCCTCAAGAATTCTTGGAGATTTTCCCAAGCAGGACCTTGTGAGCTGCTCCAAACAGCAAGGTGTCCTACTGTGGGACAGGGGAAGTCCGCTTACAAGGCTCCAGGGTCCCCCATATAGAAAGATTCGACAGCAGAGGTCTCTGAATGGGGACCTGGGAAGTCTTCCTTGCATGACCATTGCAGCTGAGGAACATTGCAGGCTTGATCTGCTGGTTTTTGTTCAAATTTCCAAGTGATCTAAGTTGACGGATGTTCTCAGTCTAATGAGTCACAATGCTGCTTGGTGTCCAGGGAGACCTTAGAATGTGGTGGTGAGGGTGCCTGGGTGGCTCAATGGGCTAAGCCGCTGCCTTCGGCTCAGGTCATGATCTCAGGGTCCTGGGATTGAGTCCCGCATCGGGCTCTCTGCTCAGCAGGGAGCCTGCTTCTTCCTCTCTCTCTCTCTGCCTTCCTCTATGCCTACTTGTGATCTCTGTCTGTCAAATAAATAAATAAAATCTATATAAAAAAAAAGAATGTCGTTGTGGGTCTGTGGCCATGCAGGATTCTCCTACCTGAGGGTTAGACCCAGTTCCCAGGAGCCAGGTTCCCTTCTCGGGACAGGAGGGGTTCTCTTGTATGGCTCAGGGACCACATGTCGGATCATATGTTGGATTTCAAGACCAGGCCTCTGGGCACAGAGGCCTGAATATCTAGGCTAGGGTTCTTATGAGGTTGTAGGGGCATGTCATCCTCAACCTTCGGACTTAGGGACTTTGACCTGTGAGTCTTCCTGGAGGTAGATGCTCAGGCTGTGTCAGACTGTGCATTTTTTCCAGAGTGGCCTATGAAATTGGGGTGGGCTCAGGGGCCTTGCAGGCTTTTCCTAATCTGGAGGGTTTGTGCAACTGAGACGGCAGAATTTCATCCAGAGATCAGGCCCAGTGATGTAGTGTGGTTCTGTCAGCCCCATCCTGCAGGGAATGTGGTTAAGGGCTCTGGGACCAAAGTCTTCAGACACAAAATTGTGTATCAATTAGGAGGGAGGTGATGGCAGCCCCGATCTGCAGACGCTGAGGGCAGCTCCTCAGGATTTGAAATTCGTGTGGCTGGGAGGCAGGAGCAAAGGCTTTTCTGTCTGGATTGTGTCTAGGATGGCCTTGGAATGGTGGGGTGTCCTCATGTGTCCATGGAATATTCTACCTCTCTGGGGATTCTGCCCAGCACCCAAGAGTTTGGTGTCTCACTGGGAAGGAGAGAGCGTGGTTTACTGTTTCACGGTTCCCGTCAACACAGGGATTCCAGAGATGGGTTATAGGTCCCTGTGCCTGGATAACCCTACAAAGGCTTAGTATTTGGGCCTAGAGGCTTGACTGCCTGGCTCTGTGGGGCTTTGGTTCAGCTCCCATGGAGACTTGTTGGAAATGGGTCTCAGGGTAAGGGTCACAATGCCTGTTTGTGCCCAGATGCCCATCCTGAGTGGGCATAGGCTCTTGTTCCATGCACCTGGATCCCAATATGAGGGTTGGACCACCATATCAACATTTAATTTTCCTTCTATGAGGAAGGAGGAGTACTCTTTTGTGCTTCAGATTCCCCCATGCACAGTAATTTGAGCTATGTTCTGGGACTGGTACGTGAATAACCAGGTTGGTTTGAGATGAAGGACTCAGGTCAAGGCAGGTCACACCTGCCAGATATGGGTCCCGCTATCTAGGTGGCTACCAGGAGGTCGGGGCTCGAGCTGTGTCAGACAGAGCATTAGTTCACAAGGTGGCCTATGATATTGTGGTGCTATAGAGGGCTGTGCTGGTGGAACCTTATATGGAGTTTCACGCAGACCCATAGGGCACCTCTTTTTTCTGGTGGGCAGGCAGAAGGCTGCATTGTGGCTCCCAAATTCCCAATATGGGGGACTTGAAGGCGAGGAGTGTGAGAACAGAAGGCAGAAAACACAATCTATGCTTAATCTCAGTGCCGAGAACATGGCCGTTCCAATGTGCAGTGGTTTTTTTTCGAGATCTCCAGCATCTGAGTACAGGCGAGGGTCAGATGTCTGCTCATGATAGAGTTTGTATCTATCGTGGCCAACAAATGAAATATCCAGCACCTGAGTAAAGGTGGATTTCAGATGTTTACGCACACTGGAGTTTGTGTCTCTGATGACCGAATGGAGGAGTGGCATCAAGAGGCTGATGCATGTGAGATGCTCCAAACAGCAAGGTTGTTTTTTCTACTGGACAGTTAGAGTCTGGTATGTTTTCTGCAGGGCCCCCCATGTGAAAAGTATGGGTAGCAGAGCCCTTCCACATGGATGCCTGGAAAGCACACCTCCATTGACCAATGCAGCTGAGGAACATGCAGGTTCTTTACGGTGCTTCTGGGGCGAAGCACCAAGGTCTTGAGTTGACATGGAATCTCTTGAAGATGGGTTACAATGCTGGTTTTTTTTTACCAGGTAGATCTTAGAATGTGTTGGTGGCTAAGGTGCCTGCAGGATTCTCCTACCCTGAGGGTTTAACACAGGTCGAAGAGCACGGTTACCTTCTGGGGACAGGAGATGTAGTGTTTTGTGGCTCAGGGACCACATGCCGTATCATAAGTTCCTATTCAAGAACAGGCCTCTGAAGACAGATGCCCGACATCCTAATCTAGGGTTCCAATGAGTCCCAGGGGCATGAGAGGTTCAATCTTCAGACTTAGGACAGTTGACTTGGGTGTCTGCCAGGATGTAGGTGATCAGGGCGTTTCAGACTGTGCACTTATGTCCAGAGTAACCTCCAATATTGGGGTGGCCACAGGGGCCTTGAATGTTTCAACCAACTCTGGAGGGTTTGGTTAACTGACATGCACAATTTCCATGGGGATGGCAAGCACAGTCCTGTGGTGTGGCTCCAGAGACTCCACCCTGGAGGGCATGTGAGCCATGGTTCTGGGAGGGAAGTCTGCAAACACAAACTTGGGTTAGGTTTAGTGGCTAGGTTATCACAGGGCAATGTGTAGACCTGGAAGGCTACTCGTCAGGAACAGTAACTGGAATGACCCGAATGTGGAAGCACAGGCTTTTATATCTGGATTGTGTGTCTAGGGTGACGTCAGAATGTAGCTGTGGCCTCATGGGTCCATGGGAGATTTTTCCTCTAAGGATACAGGCGGCTCCCAATATTTTGATGACTTTTTGGTATGGGAAGACTGCTATTTTCGATCTTAGGTGTGCCCCAAAACAGAGATTCCAGAGATGGGCTCTGGGTCTAGGCGCCTGGAAAATCCCACCAAGGGTTGGGATTTGGGCTTATGGGCAGACCAGGCCTGCAATGCAGGATCTTGGTGGTGCAACTGAGAGGACTTGTTTGGAAACATGCTCAGGCTGAGCATTACAATGCCTGTTTGTGCTCAGGGTGGCCCTCAGGAGTGGGCGTGGTCCCATTGTCCATTTTCTGGCTCCCACACTGAGGGATGGACACACATTCCAATGTCCAGGTTTCCAGCCATGGGGAAGGAGGAAATATCTATTGTGCTTCATGTTCCCCCATAGGCAGGGATTACAGCAAAGGTCTGGGGACAGATGCCTGAATACCAAGGATGCATAGAGATGACAGATTTGGGCCATGGCCATTCTCACATGCTGGATATGGGCCCCGCTCTCTGGGTGGCTGACACGAGGTCTGGGCTCAGGCTTTGTCAGACACAGCACTAGTGGCCAGAGAAGTCTATATATTGGGGTTCTCTCCAGGGCCGAGTAAATTGATCCTCATGTAGGGTTTCTGGCGAGACTCACGAAGCACTTCTTTCTGTGGGGCAGGCAGAATGCTGCCTTATGGATCCAGAATTCCCTATCAAGAGGGTTTGGGGACAAATAGGGTGAGAATGCAATTGTAAACACCAGCTATGCTTAAATTGTGTGCCAAGCGGAAGTCAGTTTCAATGTGCAGCAGCTTATACGAGATATCCAGCACCTGAGTAAGGGCAGATGTCAGATATTTGCTCACACTGGAGTTTGTGTCTAGGATGACGACTAATGGAGGGGTGGCTTCAGGAGGCAATGGAGGATTACCCACGCTTAAGATTGTGAGATGCTCCAAACAACAAGGTTTCCTTCTAATGGAGAGGAGGAGTCTGTTTTTTTTTTTCCTCCAGGGTCCCTCAAGTGGAAGTTTGCGTAGCAGAGCCCTCCCGCATGGATGACTGGAAAGCACACGTCCAATGACCATTGCAGCTGAGGAACATGACAGGTTCGTTTTGGTGGTTCTGGTGCCAAGTACCAAGGCCTTGAGTTGACTTGGAATCTCTTACAGATGTGTCCCAAAACTGGTTTGTTACAAGGGTGGTCTTAGAATGTATTGGTGGCTAAGGGCCACGCTGAGGTTTTGGCACAGGTCGATGTGCACAGTTTCCATCTTGGGAGAGGAGATGTTCTGTTTTGTGGCTCAGGGTACATATGTTGTATCCTGACTTGGTATTCAAGAACAGGCCTCTGAGGATTGATGCTGGCAACCTAATCTAGAGATCCAATGATGTCCTTGGTGCCCATCAGGTTCAATTTTCTTACTAAGGACCATTGATATGGTTGTCTGACCGGATGTAGGTGATCAGGGTGTTTCAGACTGTGCATTTGCATCCAGAGCCACTTCCAATATTGGGGTGGGCTCAGGGGCCTTGCAGGTTTCTCCTAACTTGGAGGCTTTGGGGAACTGTGATGGGCACAGTTTCCTTGGGGATGGCAGGCCCAGTCCTGTGGTAAGGCTTCAGAGACCACCTCCTTGAGGATATGAGAGCCATGGTTTTGGGAGGGAAGTCTGAAAACACAAATTTGGGTCAGGGATAGTGGCAAGGTGATGGCAGGTCCAATGCATAGACCTAGAAGGCATCACGTCAGGAACTGTAATTAGGGTGACTGAAAGCTGGTAGCACAGGCTTTTCTATCTGGATTGTGTGTCCAGGATGGGCTCTGAATGTAGACGTGGTCTCATGGTTCAATGGGAGACTTTTCCTCTCTAAGGATCCTGGTGGATCTCCATAGATTGGTGGTTTTTCAGAGAAGAAAAGAGTGCTCTTTTCCATCTTAGGGGTGCTCCAAAACAGGGAAGAATGCTGTTTTCCAACTTAGGCTTATGCCAAAACAGGGATTCCAGAGACGGGCTCTGGGTCTGGGTGCCCGGATATCCCACCAAGTGTTAGGATTTGGGCCTAGGGGCATTCCAGGCCTGCAATGCAGGATCCTAATGGTGTAACAGAGAGGGCTTGTTTGAAAGCATGCTCAGGCTGAGGGTCATCATGCCTCTTTGTGCCCAGGGGGGCCCTCAGGAGAGGGCGTAGTCTCATTGGCCATATAGCTGGATCCCAATTTGAGGGTTGGACACCCATTGCAACAGCCAGGCTTCCTGCAATGGAAAGAGGAGTTCTCTATTGTGCTTCAGGTTCCCCCATTGGCAGGGTTACAGGAAAGGTCTGTGGAAAGTTGCCTTAATACCAAGGATGTGTACAGATGACAGGCTAAGAATTCCCAGGTAACAAAACAGCATTGTTACCCATATTCATGACATTCCATGTAAAAATAAGCCCTTAGTACTTCGCCCCAGAGCCACCAGAATGAACTTGCCATGTTCCTAAGCTGCAATGGTCAGTGGAGGTGTGGTTTCCAGGCAACCATACGGGGGTGCTCTGCTACACAAACTTTGCAATTGGCGGGGACCCTTGAGACAAAAAAACAGAATGCCCCTGTCCGGTAGAAGGAAACCTTCTGTTTGGAGCATCTCACAAGCCCCAGCGTGGGAAATCCTCCATTTCCTCTTGAAGCCACCACTCCATTTGTCAGTCATCATAGACACAAACTCCAGCATGAGCAAACATCTGACATCCGCCCTTACTCAGGTGCTGGATTTCAATTCGATCGCTGCACACTGGAACTGCCTTTAGTTTGACTGAATTAAGCCATAGCTTGGGTTTACAATTCCATCCTCAGCCTACTGGTCCACAAGCCCTATTGTGAGGGAATTCTGGAGCTACAACACAATATTCTGCCTTCCCCATATAAAGAAAAAGGGCCTGGAGAGTCTGCCCAGAAACTCCATATGATGGTCAATCTCGGTGCTAGACGGAACCCTGATTCATAGGCTGCCCTGGGCACTAGTGCTGTGTCTGACATAGCCGGAGCCAGGACCTAGTGTCAGCCACTGAGAGATCAGGGCCCATATACAGCATGTGAGACCAGCTATGGCCCAAGTCTGTCTTCTCTTCTATTCTTGGTATTCAGGCATCTGTACCCACACCTTTGCTGAAATCCTTGCCATTGGGGGAACCTGAAGCACAATAGAGAACTCCTCCTTCCCCATGGAAGGTATTCTGACAGTTGGGATAGTTGCTCAACCCTCAAAGTGGAAGGCAGCTCCATGGCCAAGGAGACCATGTGCACTCATGATGGCTTCCCCGGGCACAAGCAGGCATTGTGACCTCAGCCTGAGCATGCTTTCAACCAAACGCTCTCAATTGCATCTCTGGGACCCCGAATTGCAGGCCTAGTACACACCTAGGCCCAAATCCTAACCCTGGTGGGATTTTACAGGGGCCCAGACACAGAGCCCATCTCTGGAATCCCTATTTTGGGGGACCCTTAAGATGGAAAACAGCACTCTTCCCTTCCCCGAGATAGTCACCAAACTCATGGTAGCCACCAGGATCCTTGAGTGGAAAAATCTGCCATAGACCCATGAGAACACACCTGCATTCCGAGGCCATCCTGGACATACAATCCAGATACATATCATGTGCTATCACCTTTGAGTCATCGGATTTACAGTTCCTGACGAGCTGCCTTCCAGGTCTATGCATTGGGCCTGCAATCACCTTGCCATTAACCTAAACTGAGTTTGTGTTTGCAGACTTCCTTCCTAAAACCATGGCTCACATGACCTCCAGGTTCTGGCATCTGAAGCCACACCACAAGACTGTGCATGAGATCCTCAAGGAAACTGTGCCCATCACTTTTGCCCGATACCTTTAGATTAGGAGAAACCTGCAAGGCCCCTGAGCGCAGCCAAATAATGGAGGCCGCTCTGGGCACAAATGCACAGTCTGAGACACCCTGATCACCTCCATACAGGCAGACACCCAAGTCAATGCTCCTGAGTCAGAAGATTGAACCTGACATGCCCCGAGGACTTCATTGGCACACTAGATTAGGTTTACAGGTATCTGTCATCAGAGGCCTGCTCTGGAATATCAACTTATGATAAAATATATAGTCCCTGAGCCACAGAACAGAATATATCCTCCCCAAAAAGGAAGCCATGCTCCTGGAATTGTGTCATACCCTTAGGGTATTTGGATCCTGAATGGCCCCTTAGCAACCAGCACATTCTGATATTCCTGGTAACAAACCATCATTGTGCCCCATCTTCATGAGACTCCATGTCAACTTAAGGTCTCGATATATTGCCCCAGAGCCACCAGAATGCACCTGCCATGTTCCTCAGGTGCAATGGTCAATTGAGGGGTGATTTCCAGGCATCCCTGTGGGGTTCTCTGCTACAAAACTTTCCACATGGAGAAACCAGAGAAAACAAACCAGACTTCTCCTGTCCGGTAGAAAGAAACTTTGCTATTTGGAGCATCTCACAAGCCCCAGCATGGGAAATCCTCCATGGCCTCTTGACGCCACCCTTCCATTTGTGGGTAATCACAGACACAAACTCCAGTGTGAGCAAACATCTGACATCCACCCTTACTCAGGTGCTGGATATTCGAAACGGCAGCTGCACACTGGAACTGCCTTTTGCTTTTCACTGAACTTAACCATAGCTTTGTATTACTATTCTATCCTCACCACACTGGTCCACAATATCTCTTGATAGGGAATTCTGGAGCCACAACGCAGTATTCTGCCTTCCACATAGAAAGAAGAAGGACCTGTTGAGTCTGCCCAGAAACCTCACATGAGGATCAATCTACTCAGACCACGAGGCAACCCTGATTAATAGATTTCCCTGACCACTAGTGCTGTGTCTGACAGAGTCTAAGCCCCGACCTCGTGTCAGCCACCCAGAGTTGAGGGCCCATATTTAGCATGAGAGATCGGCCATGGCCCTGGGCCATCATCTGTACCCATCCTTGGTATCCAGTCATCTGTCCCCCAAACTTTGCTGGAATTCCTGCCAATGGCGAACCTGAAACACAATAGAGAACACCTCCTTCCCCATGGCAGGAATATTGGTTGTCCAACCCTCAGCGTGGGAGCCAGCTGCATGGCCAAGGAGACCATGCCCACTCCTGAGGGCCGACATGGGCACAGGCAGGCATGGTGATCCTCAGCCTGAGCATGTTTTCCAACAAACACTCTCAGTTGCTCCTCCAGTACCAGCATTGCATGTCTGGTATGCCCCTAGGCCCAAATCCTAACCCTTGGTGGGATTTTCCAGGTGCCCAGACCCAGAGTCCGTCTCAGAATCCCTGTTTGGGGCACCATTAAGATGGAAAACAGCACTCTTCCCTTCCCTGAGAAAGGCACCAAACTATTGGGAGCCGCCAGGATCCTTAGAGAGAAAAAATCTCAAGCCACATCACAGGAAAGTTCCTGCCATCCCCAAGAAAACTGTGCCCATCAGGTTGTCCAAACCCTCCAGATTAGGAGAAACCTGCCAGGCCCCTGAACCCACCCCAATATTGGAGGTTGCTCTGGATGCAAACGTGCAGTCTGAAACACCCTTAGCACCTCCATCGAGGCAGAAAGCCAAGTCAATGGTTCTGAGTCAGATGATTGAGCCTGACATGCCCCTAGGACTTCACTGGAACCCTAGATTGGGTCTTCAGACATCTGTTCTCAGAGTCCTGTTCTGGAATACCAAGTTATGATACAACATGTGGTCCCTGATTCCCACAACAGAACATCTCCTGTCTCCAGAAGGAAAATGTGCTTTTGGATCTATGTCCAACTTTCAGGGTAGATGGATCCTGCATGACCCATTAGCCCCAGCACCTTCTATGGTCTCCCTGGTAACAAACCAGCATTGTGACCCAACTTCCTGAGACTTGATGCCAACTCAAGGTGTTGGTACTTTGCCCAAGAGCCATGAAACGAATCTGCCATGTTCCTCAGGTACAAAGGTCAATGGACGTGTGCTTTCTAGGCATCCAAGAGGTAGTTCTCTGCTACACAAAAATTCCACATAGGGAACCCTAGAGCAAACAAATAAGACTGCTCCTGTCAGGTTGAAGGAAACCTTGGTTGTTTGGAGCATCTCACAAGCCCCAGCCTGGGAAGTCCTCCACATTCTCTTGATGCCAACCCTCCATTTGTTAGTCATCATAGACACAAATTCCAGCATGAGCAAACATCTGACATCTGCTCTTACTCAGGTGCTGGATATTTGAATCAGTCACGCACACTGGAAATACCTTTCACTTGACACTGTATTCTTGCATAGTTTGGTTTTACAATTCCATCCTCACCCTACTGGACTGCAAGTCCTCTTGAGAGGGAATTAGGGAGACAAAACGCAACATTCTGCCTTCCCCATAGAAAGAAGAAGGGCCTGGTGAGTCTGCCCAGAAACTCCCCATGAAGATCAATCTACTTGGCCCTCGAGGGAACCCCGATTTATACTTTGTGCTGGCCACTAGCGCTGTGTCTGAGAGAGCCTGAGCCCCAACCTCGTGTCAGCCACCCAGAGTGTGGGGCCCTTATCCAGCATGTGGGACTGGCCATGGCCCAGTCATCTCTACCCATCCTTGGTATTCCGGCAACTATCCCAGACCTTTGCTGGAATCCCTACCAGTGGGGGAACCTGAAGCACAATTGAGAACTCCTCCTTCCCCATGGCAGGAAGCCTGGCTGTTGCTATGGGTGCCCAACCCTCAGAATTAGAACCAGGTGCATGGCCAATGAGACAACGCCCAATCATAAGGGCCGCCTGAGCCAAAGCAGGCATTGTGTCCCTCAACCTTAGCATGCATTCAAACAAATGCTCTCAGTTGTTTCTGCAGGGTCCCGCATCGCAGGCCTGGTATGCCCTTAGGACCATATCCTAACACTTCGTGGGATTTTCCATGCCAACATAACCAGAGCCCGTCTCTGGAATCTCTGTTTTGAAGCACCCCTATGATGGAAAACAGCACTCTTCCCTCCCCTGAGAAAACTATTAGGAGCTGCCAGGATGCGTAGAGAGGAAAAATCTCCCAGGGCTCCATAAGACCACACCATCATTCCGAGGCCATCCAGGACACACAATCCAGATACAAGAGACTGTGCTACCACCTTCGAATCACCTGGTTTACAGTTCCAGAGGAGCTGCCCTACAGATCTACGCATTGGGCCTGTGATCACCTCGCCATTAACCCTACCCCAAGTTGTGTTTGCAGACTTCTTTCCCAAAACCATGGCTCACATGCCCTCTATGATGGGTCTCTGTAGCCACACCACAGGAAAGATCCTGCTATCCCCAATGAAACTGTGTCCATCACAGTTGCCCAAACCCTCCAGATTAGGAGAGACCTGCAAGTCCCCTGAGCCCAGTCCAATATTGGAGGCCACTCTGGACACAAATGCACAGTGTGCAACACCCTGATCACCTCCATCCAGGAAGACACCCAAGTCAATGGTCCTGAGTCAGAAGATTGGTCCCTGAACCCCACAATAGAATATCTCCTGTCCCCAGATGGAATTCGTGCTCTTCAACTTGTGTCAAGGGTCGGGGTATATGAATTATGCACAGCCCCTTAGCCCCCAGCACATTCTAAGATCTCTCTGGTAACAAACAAACAGCATTGTGATCCATCTTCATGAGATTCCATGTCACTTCAAGTCCTTGGTAATTCGCCCCAGAGCCACCAGAATGAACCTGCCATGTTCCTCACCTGATATGGTCAGTGGAGGTGTGCTTTCCAGGCATCCATGTGGGAGTGCTCTTCTACTTATTCTTTCCACATGTGGGACCCTGGAGCAAACAAACCAGACTGCCACTGACCAGTAGAAGGGAACCCTCTGTTTGGAGCATCTCAGAAGCACCAGCAGAACAAATCCTTCATGGCCCTTGACACAACCCCTCCATTTGTCAGTCATCATAGACAAAAACTCCAGCATGAGAAAACATCTGAAATCTGCCGTTATTTAGATTCTGCATTTTCTTTTCCACTACTGCACACTGGAACTGCGTTTCACTTGACACTGAATTTAACAATAGCTTGGGTTTAGAATTCCATCCTCAGCATCCTGGTCTGCAAGCCCTCTAGAGAGGGAATTTGGAGCCACAAGGCAACATTCTGCATTCCCACTAGAAAGAAATAGGGCCTGGTGAATCTTCCCAGAAACTCCACATGAGGATCAATCTACTTGGCACTCGATGGAACCTTGATTTATAGGCTGTCCTGGGCACTAGTACTAGTACTAGTACTAGTACTGTGTCTGACAGAGCCTGAGCCAAGACCTAGTTTCAGGCACCCAGAGATATGAGCCCATATCCAGCATGTGAGATTGGCCAGGGCCCAATTACATCATCTCTACCCATCCTTGGTATTCAGGCACCTGTCCCCAGACCTTTTATGTAATCCCTACCAATGGGGTAACCTAAAGCACAATAGAGAACTCCTCCGTCCCCATGGTAGGAATCCTGGCTGTTGATATGGGTGTCCAAACCTCAAAGTGGGAGCCAGCTGCATGGCCAAGGAGACAATGCCCACTCATGAGGGCTGCCCTGGGCACAAGTAGCCATTGTAACCCTCAGCTTGATCAAGCCTTCAAAAAAATGCTCTTAGTTGCACCTCCAGGATCCTGCATTGCAGGCCTGATATGCCCTTAAGCCCAAATCCTAACACATCGTGGGATGTTCCATGTGCACATACCCAGAGCCCGTCACTGGAATCCCTGTTTTGAGGCACCCCTAAGATGGAAAACAGCACTCTTCACTTCCCTGAGAAAGCCACCAAACTAATGGGATCCCCCAGGATCCTTGAGAAGAAGAATCTCCCATGGTCCCATGAGTCCACACCTGTATTCCGAGGCCAGCGTGGATATGCTATCCAGATACAAGAGACTGTGCTACTGGCTTCGAGTCACCTGATTTACAGTTCCTGACGTGCTGCCCTCCAGATCTTTGGATTGGGGCTGTGAACACCTCTCCATTAACCTTATCCCGAGTTTGTGTTTGCAGATCTATCTCTAAAAACCATTGCTCACATGTCCTCCAGGATGGGGCCCCTAGAGTCACACCACAAGACTGTGCTTGCCATCCCCAAGGAAACTGGGCCCATCACAGTTGCCCAAACCCTCCTGATTAGGAGAAACCTGGAAGGCTCCTGAGCACATCCCAATATTGGAGGCTGCTCTGGATGCAAATGCACAGTCTGAAACACCCTGATCACCTCCATCCAGGCAGACACCCAAATCAATGGTCCTGAGTCAGATAATTGAACCTGACATGGCCCTAGGACCTCATTGGAAGAGGGATTAACTTTTCAGGCACCTGTCCTCAGAGGCCACTTCTGGAATACCAACTTATGATACAAATTATGGCCTCTGAGCCCCAGGGTGGGAAATCCTCCATGGCCTCTTGACGCCACCTCTCCATTTGTTGGTCATCATAGACACAAACTCCAGCCTGAGCAAACATCTGACATCCGCCCATATTCAGGCGCTGATATTGGAATCAGCTGCTGCACACTGGAACTGCCTTTCGCTTTGCAATGAATTTAAGCCTAGCTTCAGACTACAATTTCATCCTCACCCTACTGGTCTGCCATATCTCTTGATAGGGAATTCTGGAGCCACAACGCAACATTCTGCCTTCTTCATAGATAGAAGGACCTGGTGAGTCTGCCCATAAACTGCACATGAAGATCAATATACTCAGCCCAGGAGGGAACCCCTATTTATAGTTTGCCCTAGCCACTAGTGCTGTGTCTGACAGAGCCTGAGCCCCTACCTCGTGTCAGCAACCCAGAGGGTGGGGCCCACATTAACCATGTGAGACCGGCCATGGCCCAGGGCTGTCATTACTACCCATCCTTGGTATTCAGGCATCTGTCCCCTAGATCTTAGCTGGAATCCCTACCAATGGGGGGACCTGAAGCACAATAGAGAATTCATCCTTCGCCATGGCAGGAATCCTGGCTTTTGGATGGGTGTCCAACCCTAGGAATGGGAACTGGCTGCATGGCTGAGTAGACATCGCCCAATCCTGATGGCCTCCGGGGCACAAGCAGGCATTGGGACCCTCAGCTTGACCATACTTTCAAACAAACGCTCTCAGTTGCTTCTCCAGGAACCCGCATTGCAGGCCTGGTATGGCCCTAGGCCTAAATATTAACCCTTGGTGGGATTTTCCAAGCACTTAGACCCAGAGCTCATCTCTGGAATGCCTGTTTTGGGGCACGCCTAAGCTGGAAAACAGTACTCATCCCTTCCCGGAGAAATCCAACAAACTATTGAGAACCGCCAGGATCCTTGAGAGGAGAAATCTCCCATGGACCCTTGAGACAACACCTGCAATAAAGGCCATTCTGGAAATTAAATCCAGATACAATTACCTGTGCTACCACCTTTGAGTTACGTGATTTACAGTTCCAGACTTGCTGCCCTCCTGGTCTATGGATTGGGACTATGATCACCTTGCCACTAACCCTAACCTAAGTTTGTGTTTGCAGACTTCTCTCTCAAAATCATGGCGCACATGTCCTCCAGGATGGGGTCTCTGGAGTCACACCACAGGACAGTTCCTGCAATCCCCAAGGAAACTGCCCATCACAGTTGTCCAAAAACCCCATATAAGGAGAAACCTGCAAGGAACCTGAGCCAACCCTAGTATTGGATGCCACTCTGGACACAAATGCACAGTCTGAAACACCCTCATCACCTGCATCCAGTCAGACACCAGAGTCAATGATCCTGAGTCAGAAGATTGAATGACATTCCCCTAGGGCCTCATTCAAACCCTTTATTAGGTTTTCAGGCTTCTGTCCTCAGAGACCTGTTCTGGATTACCAATTTATGATACAACATATGGCCGCTGAGCCCCACAACAGAATATCTCCTGCCCCCAGAAGCAATCCGGGCTCTTGGGCCTGTGTCAAATCCTCAGGCTAGATGAATCCTGCATGGCCCATTAACCACCAGCACATTCTAAGATCTCCCTGGTAACAAACCAACATTTTGACCCATCTTCATGAGGTTCCATGTCCAATCCAGTCTTTATTTCTTCGCCTCAAAGCCACCAGATGCCATGTTCCTTCGCTGTCATGGTCAATGAAGGTGTGCTTTCCAGTCACCCATGTGGGAGATCTATGTTATCTGATCTTTCGACATGGGGAACCATGGAGGAAACAAATCAGACTGCCCCTGTCTGGTAGAAGGAAACCTTGCTGTTTGGAGCATCTCAAAAACACCAGATTGGGAAATCCTCCATAACCTCTTGACGCCACCCCTCCATTTTTGTGTCATCATAGACACAAACTCCAGCATGAGCAAATATCTGACATCCACCCTCACTCAAGTGCTGAATATTGGATTCAAACATTGCACACTGGAAATTCCTTTTGCTTGATACAGAATGTAACCATAGCTTAGGTTTACAATTCCATCCTCAGCCTCCTGGTCCACAAGCCCTATTTATAGTGAATTCTAGAGCCACAAAGCAGCATTCTGCCTTCCCCTTACAAACAAGAAGGGCCTGGTGAGTCTGCCCAGAAACCATACATGAGGATCAATCTGCTCGGCACTTGAGGGAACCCCAATTTATAGGCTGCCCTGGGCACTAGTGCTGTGTCTGACAGAGCCTGAGCCAAGACCTAGTGTCAGCCACCCAGTGATCGGGGCCCATATACACGATTTGATACTGGCCATGGCCCATGTCCATCATCTTTACCCATCCTTGGTATTCAGGCCTCTGTCCCCAGACCTTTGCTGGAATCCCCGCTAATGGGGGAACCTGAAGCACTATAGAGAACTCCTCTTTCCCCATGGCAGGATTCTGGCTGTTGGGATGGTTTTCCAACCCTCAAAGTGGGAGCCAGCTGCATGGCCAACGTGACCACGCCCACTAATGAGGGCCACCTGGGCATAAGCAAGTATTGTGACCCTCAGCCTGAGAATGATTTCAAACAAGCCCTCTCAGTTGCACCTCCAGGATCCTGAATGCAGGCCTGGTAAGCCACTAGGCCCAAATCCTAACACTTGGTGGGATTTTCCAGGGGACCAAACCCAGAGTCCGTCACTGGAATCCATATTTTGGGGCACCCCTAACATGAAAAACAGCACTCTTCCCTTCCCCGAAAAAGCCACCAACTATTGGGAGCCACCAGGATCCTTAGAGAGGAAAAATCTCCCATGGACCCATGAGGCCACAACTGCATTCTGAGGCCATCCTGCACACAATACAGAGAAAAAAGCCTGTGATTCTGCCTTTGAGTCACCCGATTAACAGTTCCTGAAGAGCTGCCATCCATGTCTATGCATTGGGCCTGTGATAACCTTGCCACTAACCCTAACCCAAGTTTGTGTTTTCAGACTTCCCTCCCAAAACCATGGCTCACATGCCCTCCAGTTTGTGATAACTGGAGCCACACCACGGGATTGTACCTGTCTTCCCAAAGGAAACTGTGATTGTCACTATTAAACAAACCCTCTAGATTAGGAGAAACTTGCAAGGCCCCTAAGCCCAGCCCAATATTGGAGGCCACTCTGGACGCAAATGCACAGTCTGACACACCATATCACCTACATCCAGGCTGATATCCAAGTCAATGGTCCTCAGACAGAAGATTGAACCTGACATGCTCCTAGGATTCACTGGAACACTAGAATAGGTTTTCAGGTATCTGTACTCAGAAGGCTGTTCTGAATATCAATGTATGATACAATATGGTCACTGAGCCACACAAAAGAACATCTCCTGTCCTTAGAAGAAAGCTGTGCTCTGGACCTGTGTCAAACACTCTGGGTAGATAAATCCTTCAAGGCCCCCTGACAACCAGCACATTCTATGATCTCCCTGACAAAATACCAGCATTGTGACCCATCTTCATGAGACTCCATGACAACTCCAGCCCTTGGTACTTCGGCCCAGAGCCACCAGAATGAAACTGCCATGTTCCTCTGCTGCCATGGTCAATGTAGGTGTACTTTCCAGGCATCCAGCGGGAGTGCTCTGATACCAACTTTCCACATGGGGAACCCTGGAGGAAACAAACCAGACTCCCCTGTACGGTAAAAGGGATCTTTGCTGTATGGAGTATCTCAAGCCTGAGGGTGGGTAATCCTCCATGGCCTCTTGAGGCCACCCATCCATTTGTTGGTCATCATAGACACTAACTCCAGCGTGAGCAATCAACTGACATCTGCACTTACTCAAGTGCTGGATATTTGAATCAGCTGCTACACACTGGAATTGCCTTATGCTTGGCACTGAATTTAAAAGTAGCTTGGCGGGACGCCTGGGTGGCTCAGTTGGTTAAACAGCTGCCTTCGGCTCAGGTCATGATCCCAGCGTCCTGGGATCGAATCCCACATCAGGCTCCTTGCTCCGCAGGGAGCCTGCATCTCCGTCTGACTCTGCCTTCCACTCTGTCTGCCTGTGCTTGCTCTCGCTCGCTCTCTGACAAATAAATAAAATCTTGAAAAAAAAAAAGTAGCTTGGGTTTGCAATTCCATCCTCATCCTGGTGTTCAGTAAGCTCTCTTGATAGGGAATTCTGAAGCCACAACACAGCATTCTGCCTTCCCCATAGCAAGAAAAAACAGCCTGTAGAGACTGCCCAGAAACCCTACATGAGGATAAATCTACTCGACCCTCGAGTGAACCCCATTTATAGGTTTACCTGGCCACTAGCGCTGAGTCTGACAGAACCTCGTCTCTGACCTCGTGTCAGGACCCAGAGACTGGGCTCCAACTCCAGAATGTGAGACCAGCCATGTCCCAGGGCTGTCATCTCTACCCATTCTTGATTCAGGCATCTGTCCCCAGACAATTGCTGAAATCCCTGCCAATGGGGGAACCAGAAGCACAATAGGGAAATCCTCCTTCCCCATGGCAGGAATGATGGCTCTTGGGATGGGTTTCCAGACCTCAGAGTGGTAGCCAGCTGAATGGCCAATGATAACCCGCCCACTCATGAGGGCCGCCCTGGACACAAGCAGGCATTGTGACCCCCAACATGAGCATGCTTTCAAACAAACACTCTCAGTTGCATTCCAGAATCCAAATTTGCAGGCCTGATATGCCCCTAAGCACAAATCCTAACACCTGGTGGGATTTTTCAGGGGCCCAGAAACACAGCCTGTCTCTGGAATCCCTGTTTTGGGACACCCCTAAGATGGAAAATAGCACTCTCCCCTTCGCCAAGAAAGCCACCATAGTATAGGGAGCCGCTAGGATCCTTGAGAGGAAAAATCTCCCATGGATCCATGAGACCACACCTGTATTCCGAGGCCATCCTGGACACAAAAGCCAGATACACAAGCCTGTGCTACCACCTTCAAGGCAACTAATTTATAGTTCCAGACGAGCTGCCCTCCAGGTCTATGCATTGGGCCTGCGATCACCTCACCGCTAACCTTAACCCGAGTTTGTGCTTACAGACTTCTATCCTGAAACCATGGCTCATATTTCCTCCAGGATGGGGTCTCTGGAGCCACACCAAAGGACTGTGCCTGCCATCCCCAAGGAAAATGTGTCCGTCACATTTGCCTAAAACTTCGAGATAAGGAGAAACCTGCAAGGCCCCTGAGCCCACCCCAATACTGGAGGCCCCTCTGGACACAAATGTGCAGTCTGAAATACGCTGATCACCTGAATCCAGGCAGATACCCAAGTCAGTGTTTCTCAGTCAGAAGATTGAACCTGACATGCTCCTATGACCTCATTGTAACCCCTGATTAGGTTTTCAGGCATCTGTAATCAGAGACCTGTTCTGGAGTACCAACTTAAGATACAACATATGGTCCCTGATCCCCACAACAGAACATCTCCTTTCTCTAGATGGAAGCCGTGCTCTTGGAACTGTGTCAAACCCTCAGGGTAGATGAATCCTACTTGGCCCGTAGCCACCAGCAGATTCTAAGATCTCACTGGTAACAAGCCAGCATTGTGAGCCATCTTCATGAGATTCCATGTCAACTACAGGCCTTGGTACTTCACCCCAGAGCCTTCAGAAAGAACCTGTCATGTTCCTCAGCTGCAATGTTCAGTGGAAGTGTGCTTTCCAGGCATCCATGTGGGAGTGCTCTGCTACCCAAACTTTCCACATGGGGGACTCTCGAGCAAACAAATCTGACTGCCCTGTCCTGTAGAAGGAAACCTGGCTGTTTGGAGCATCTCACAAGCTCAAGTGTGGGAAATCCTCTATGACCTCTTTTCAACTCCTCTCCATTTGTCGGTCATTATAGACACAAACTCCAGCTTGAGCAAACATCTGACGTCTGCGCTTACTCAGGTGCTGGATATTCGAATCAGCCGCTGCACACTGGAAATGCCATTCGCTTGTCACTGAATTTATTCATAGCTTGGGTTTACAATTCCATCCTCACCCTACTGGTCTACAAGCCCTCATGATAGGGAATTCTGCAGCCACAACACAGCATTCTGCCTTCCCAATAGAAAGAAGAAGGGCCTGGTGAGTCTGCCCAGAAACTCCACATTATGATCAATCTACTTGTCCCTTGAGGGAACCCTGAATTATAGACAGCCCTGGCCCCTAGTGTTGTGTCTGACAGAGCCTAAGCCCCGACCTCGTGTCAGCCACCTAGAAGGCGGGGCCCATATCCCGCATGTTAGACTGGCCACGGAACAGAGCCGTCATCTTTACCCATCCTTGGTATTCAGGCATGTGTCCCCAGACCTTTCCTGGAATCCCTACCAATGAGGGAACCTGAATCACAATAGAGAAATCCTCATTCCCCATGGCAGGATTCCTGTAAGTTCGGAAGGGTGTCCAACAAATCCAGCATCCGGTCCTGATTAAAATGCTTCAAATTATAGGGATAGAGGGAACATTAGTCAACTTCATAAAATGTCTATGAAAAACCCACAGTGAATATTATTCTCGATGGGTAATAGCTGACAGGCTTCCCTTTGAGATCAGGAACATGACAAGGATGCCCACTCTCACCACTCTTGTTCTACAATCTATTTGAAATCCTAGCAACAGCAATCAGACAACAATGAGAAATAAAAGGTATCCAAATTGGTAATGAAGAAGTCAAACACTCTCTCCTCACAGGTGACATAATTTATATGGAAAACTCAAAACACCCCACCTCCAAACTACCAGAACTCATACAGCAACTCAATAATGTGGCAGGATACAAAATCATTGTACAGAAATCAGTGGCCTTCTTCTACATTATCAATGAAAATACAGAAAGGGACATTAGAGAATCAATTCCATTTACTACAGCACTGAAACCATAAGATACCTGGGAATAAACCATACCAAAGAAGTAAAGGATTTTTCTTGAGGAACTACAGAACACTCATGAAAAAAATTGAAGAAAACAAAAAAGACAGAAGACCATTCCATGCTCAAGGATCAGAAGAATAAACATTGGTAAAATGGATAAAAAACCTCAATGTAAGACAGGAATCCATCAGAACCCTAGAGGAGAACATTGGCAGTAATCTCTTCTATATCAGCCACAGCAACTTATTTCAAGATATGTCTCCAAAGGCAAAGGAAACAATAGCCAAAATAAACTTTTGGGACTTCATCAAAATCAAAAGCTTCTGCACAGCAAAGGAAAAAGTCAAAAAAGCAATGATGCAACCCATGGAATGTGATAAGATATTTGCAAATAACAGTACAGACAAAAGGTTGATATCCAGGATCTATAATGAACTCCTCAAACTCAACACATAGGAAATAGGCAAACATATCAAAAAATGGGCAGAAGATATGAACAGACAATTCTCTAATGAAGACATACAAATGGCAATCAGACACATGAAAAAATGTACATCATCACTAGCCCTCAGGGTGATTCAAAATAAAACCACAGTGAGATATCACCTTACACCAGTTAGAATTGCCAAAGTTAACAAAACAAGAAACAACATGTGTTGGAGAGGATGTGGAGAAAGGGGAACCCTTTTACACTGTTGGTGGGATTGCAAGTTGGTGCAGCCTCTTTGGAGAACAGTGTGGAGATTCCTCAAGAAATTAAAAACAGAACTTCCCTATGACCCTGCAATTGCACTCCTGGGTATTTACCCCAAAGATACAGATGTCGTGAAAAGAAGGGCCATCTGTACCCTAATGTTTATAGCAGCAATGGCCATGGTCGCCAAACTATGAAAGAACCAAGATGCCCTTCAACGGACGAATGGATAAGGAAGATGTGGTCCATATACACTATGGAGTATTATGCCTCCATCAGAAAGGATGAATACCCAACTTTTGTAGCAGCATGGACGGGACTGGAAGAGATTTTGCTGAATGAAGAAAGGCAGAGAGAATCAATTATCATATGGTTTCACTTATTTGTGGAGCATAACAAATATCATGGAGAACAAGGGGTCTTAGAGAGGAGAAGGGAGTTTGGGGGAATTGGAAGGGGAGGTGAATCATGAGAGACTATGGACTCTGAAAAACAACCTAGGGGTTTGAAGTGGCGGGGGGGTGGGATCTTGGGGTACCAGGTGGTGGGTATTATAGAGGGCACAGATTGCATGGAGCACTGGGTTGGTGAAAAAAATAATGAATACTGTTTTTCTGAAAATAAAGAAATTAATTTAATTAAAAAAAAACATTGTTAAAATGTTATACTGGAGACAAGATTGCGGAGAAGTAGGAGGAGGCTCCCTTTCAACCTGAACCCTACTTCTATTGAACTCCACTCACCGACAAAATCAGCCTGAGACCCGAATTATACACATCTGGATCTCTACCAGAGCAGAAAACGCCAGTGGGCAGGTAAAGCAGAGTGGGAAAGTCGGACTGATATCGGAAGATAAACAAAAGTGGGAGGGTGCTACCAGAGGTGACCCACTGGAAAGTAATATCCCAATACGAGAGTGCCCTGCATCTGGGGACCAGCATTATCTCAGAAGTATGGTAGAAAGCACTCAAGAAGAGCAAGGGATCACTGGGAAGAAATTGCAGGAATCGGGGTGTTAGGGTCAGGGGCTTAAGTCCCCAGACCCAGGACAGCCACCCCTGGTGCAGAGCCAGAAAGAGTGCGGCAGAGAAACCAGGTCTTGGTCCCTGAACCACCAGCAAGCTCGCCTGAGAGCGTGTGGCTCCCAGCTCCCATGAGGGGCTGGGAGCCTCGCCAGCCAACAGAAGCACAGCTTTTTTGCAGTCCCCATGCAAGTGCCCTGCCATGCCATCAGAGTCCGAGTCATGCCCTGCGCCCTCCAGAGAGAGAGGTGGCACAGGCACCAGCCTGGTGCTCTCGGACCTGGAAATACCAGGCACTCCCAGCTTGTGCCAGGGGGAAAATCTCAGTTTGCGATTGCTGCTTGGAACTTCTCTGGCAGTCTGGAGCTGCCCAGACAGCGGCCACTGCTGTGGTTTTGGTACAAGCAAAAAATCTTGAGTCCCCAGGGACCGCGACTGGGAACCTGCTCTGCCAGTGTTGAAGGGGGATTTTATTTGGGCTCTTCGGACAGATTGAGGCTTCTCTCTGAGACGAAGGACAGGGTACAGTTTGCTTTCCTCTAAACCTACAAAAACCATCAAAAGCCCTCAAGGCAAGAGAAAAACAAAAGTGAACAAATATAAAAACCTCCAGAGAACAAAAGCCTGAAAAAAACAGTTTCCTAAGAGCACACCCCCTTGAGGGGGGTGGGAGGACTTAACTCAGAGAACATCATTGACTGAAATCCCACGTGGCAGGCCCCTCCCCCAGAAAACCAACCGGGAAAGGAAAAAAAAAAAAAAACAACAAGAGATCAACCACCACTACTTCATAGGACAATTTTTATTATTAATTTGTTCCCACTATCCTGGCTCATTTTATTAAAGATAATTTTTTATTATATATAGAAAATTTTTTAACCTATTTACCGTCACAGTGAGATGTCCAGTACATCAAATTCCATAATAACCTTCTAACCTGAACATTTTGATACATACACCTGTGTTTTCCTTTTGCATTTCTGTTTTTTAAATTTATTTTTTTTAATTTTAGTTTAGTTTAGTCTAGTTTATTCCTTTTTTTAATTTTTATTTTCTAATATTCATATAGAATTAAACTTCAAGGTAATCCCCTTTTCCCAATCAAAGCCACCCCTATAGGTAAAACAATTCCTAATCCCCATTTATCTTAGGAAAGTGGAGTCTTTAACAAATACATCAAGATATATCCGGAAAAAAAAAACAAAAAAACAAAAAACAAAAAAACTTCCTCACCCACACTGAGAATTTACAACCACTCTACAATCTTTTTCTTCCACCAGTATTTCTGTGTTGTTTTTTATTTATATATTTGACAGAGAGAGATCACAAGTAGGCAGAGAGGCAGGCAGAGAGAGAGAGAGAGAGAGGAAGCAGGCTCCCTGCTGAGCAGAGAGCCCGATGTGGGACTTGATCCCAGGACCCTGAGATCATGACCTGAGCCGAAGGCAGCGGCTTAACCCACTGAGCAACCCAGGCGCCCCTATTTCTGTGTTTTTGTGTTTGTCTTGATAGTATATAAATCTTACACTCGGGGTTCTTTCTGATGAGGTTATTCCTTTATTTTTATTTATATATGCAAATATATATATATATATATATATATATATATATATATATATATATAATTTTCTCTTCTCATATACTTTTATCAGTCTTTTTGTTTGTCTGTTTTTGTTTGTAAACTTCATAAATCTTACCTTGGAACCCATTTGGGCTGAACCTTCTCTTTTATCTCACCTTTCATTCTTGTCTCTCTCCCTCTCTCTTTTTTTCTTTTTTTTAACCTCAGGTGTCCCAACAAATGAGGGATTCCAGAGTAGAACCCTGGGGAGGGGCGACTGGACAATCAGAAATCTGATTAAAAATTGGGGCCTAGGGACATGTCAAGCCCATTATGACACCTAATGGTCCAGCCACTGAGAGGACTTACTAGAGGACAGGAATCATGCTGAGGGTCACAATGCGTGTGTATGCCCTCGTCGCACTCAAGAATGGGCGGGGCCTCAGGGTGAATGCTGGTTTCTCCTACACTGAACTTTGGACAACATGCCAACCACAAGGGTTCTTGCCATGGGTAAGATGAAGTTCTGATTTCTGCATCACACTCACCCCTGGGCAGTGATTGGAGATAAGGTCTCGGTTCTGTAGCCTGAAACCTGAGGTAGGGAAGAGGTGATGACCTAAGGCCATGGCGGGTTTTATGTGCTCAGTGTGCGGTCAACTTTCTGGGTGTTGGTCAGGAGGTCCGGGCTCAGGTTGTGTTCGACAGTGCATTAGTGCCCAGGTTAGACTATATAATTTGGGTAAAGTCGAGTGCTGTGTAGGTTGATCCTCATTTATGGTGCCTGGGCAGCTCATGAGGCAATAATTTTTTTTTCTATAGGGCAGGCAGTGTGCTGCATTGTGGGTCCGGAATTGCCAAACTTGAGGGCTTCGGGACCAGGAGTGTGAGGACGGAAGTCTGAGAAGACAAGCCAGACTTGGGTTTCAGGGCGAGGGCACGGCAGGTACCCCCTGCAGATCTGAACCAATATCTCATGCATCTGAAGTCAGGGCGAGGATCAGACATTGGCTCAGGTTGGAGATTCTCTGCATGACGGCCGCTTCATGAAGTGAGCGGAATCTCGAGGCCATTGAGGTTTTCCCACGTTGGGAGTTGTGGGATGCCCCCTTCCAGGATTCCTTCTGCGGGACAATTGAGACCTGTTGGACAGCTCAAGGACATCCCATATGGAATGACTCCAGAGCACCATTCACGGATGAATGCCTGGGAAGCCCGCCTCGCATTCCAATTGTCTCCTAGCAAGAAGACAGTTTAGATCTGATGGCTCTGCCGGATCAACCGGGGTGGCTGAGTTGAAATGGACTTTCCTGAGGATGGGTCCTACTGTGTTTTTGTGTCCATGAGGGCCTAGGAATGGGGCGGTGGCACCGGGATCCTGAAGTACTCTCCTAAGCTTTGGACATGGCTCCCATGCACAGGTTTCCTTGTGGAGACGAGATGAGTTCTGATGGGTGCCTCAGGAAAACCCCTATGCTCGTATTGGAATCAGGCTTTTGAGGACACATGCGTGTAACCCAAAGCAATGGATCCTATAATGGCCTAGGTTCTGTCTGGTTCAATCTTCTTCTCTGGGGACATCCATCTATGGTATGAGTGGAGGTCGATTATCAGCTGGTGTCAGACAGCCCTTGTTTGTTCCGGGCGACCTACACTATTGGGATGGCCTCAGGGACTTTGGAGGTTTCTCCTAATTTGTACGATTTTGGACCTTGGAATGGGCAGAATTTTCATGGATTGGTAGGCACAGTCCTAATGTGTGGCTTCAGGGGCAACCTGGAGGGTGTGTGGCCCAAGACGTTGAGGACAGAAGTCTGAAAACACAAACTAAGCTTAGGTTTGGGGATGTAGGTATGGCAGGCCCGATCTACAAACCATGAGAAGAACTCTTCAGGATATGAAGAAAGTGCGAGTGAGAGGCGCTTGCTCAGGCTTTTGTATCTGGATTTTGTATCAGCTATGGCCGTGGAATGTCGGGGAGGCCTCATGGGCCATGGACGAATCTTCGTCTCTGAGGATTTGGCCCGATTCCCAATTGCTTTTCGTCAATCTGTGGGATGGGAGGACTCATTTCAGTTTTGTTACCTCTGGTGTCCCACCAAAAGAGGAATTCCAAAGCAAAGCCGTGGGGAAGACTGAAGGGACAACCCGAACTATGGTAAAAAATTGGGGCCTAGGGGCATGGCAAGCCCAATATGCTATCTCTTCATCCAGCCACTGAGTGGCCTACTTGAGGACTTATCTCAGCCTGAAAGTCACAATGTGTGTTTGTGACCAATGTGGCCCGCGAGCATGGGCGGGGCCTCATGGGCCACACTGGTTTCAACGACACTGAACGTTGGACAACATGCCAAACACAAGATTTCTTGCCATGGGGAAGGAGTTCTGGTTTCTGCATCACCTTCAACCTGGGCAGTGATTGGAGATATGGCCTAGGTTCTTAAACCTGAAAACCTAGGTTGGGAAGAGATGACGACATAAGGCCATGGCGGCTCGATGTGCTCAGTGTGCGTCCAGCTGTCTGGGAGGGGCCAGGGGGTCCAGGCTCAGGCTGTGTCAGAAAGGGCATTAGTTCCCTGGTCAGCCTATGTATTTGGGGTACAGCCAAGTTCGGTGCAGGTTGATCCTCATTTGGGATTACTGGGTAACCCCAGAGGACAATATTTTTCTTCTGGAGGGCCGGCAGAGTGCTTCATTGTAGTTCTGGATTGCCAAATTGGAGGGCTTGTGGGTCAGTAGTCTGACGACAAAAGTCTGAGAACACAAGCTAGGCTTAGGTTTCTGGGTAAGGCCATGGCAGGCACAATCTACAGACCTGAATCGAGATCTCGTGCATCTGAAGTCAGGGCGAGGATCAGACGATCGCTCAGGTTGGAGTTTCTTTCCCTGATGGCCCCTTCATGAATGTGGGGGGGCATCAAGAGGCCATGGGGGTTTTCCCACGATGGGAGTTGTGAGAAGCTCCAAACAGCAGACAGTCCTCTCCATGACAATTGAGACCTGTTGTTTGGCTCCAGGCCAATGATTCTGAGCAGGGTTCTAAGGATGGATGGCTGGGTAGCCCACCTCGCATTCCAATTGTCTTTTAGCAACAAGACAGGTTAGATATCCTGGATCTGTGGGGAGCAACCGAGGACGCTGAGTTGAAATGGACACCCCTGGGGATGGGTCCTAAAGTGCTTTTGTGTCTATGGAGACCTTGGAATGAAGCGGTGGCACTGGGGCCCTAAAGGGTTCTCCTAAACAGAGGCTTTGACACAGCTCCAACGTTCAAGTTTCCCATGTGTAGATGAGATGTTTTCTGATGGGTGAGTCAAGAAACAGCTATATACTGCTTTTGAAATCCAGGCCTCTGAGGAGAGATGCCTGGAAACCAAAGCAATGGATCTGATTAGTGCCTAGGGGCCTGTTCTTTCCTTTTTACCTCTGGGGACATCTGTCTATGGGAATGAGTGCAGGTAGGTGCTCAGTTGGGCTCAGACTGCCCCTGTTTTTCCTGGGAAGCCACCACTATTGAGATGGATCAGGGACTTTGGATGTTTATCCTATTAGAATGGTTGTGGCCATTGGAATGGGCACACACAATTCCCTTGGAGAGGGCTAGTACAGTCCTCAGGTTTGGCTCCAGGGGCCTGAGCCTGTAGGCCTGAGTCTGCTCAGTAGTCCTGAGCCAGGGCTGTTTGGACAGTTGTCTGAAAACACAAACTCGGCTTATGTTTCGGGTCATAGGTATGGCAGGACTGATCTACAGACCATGAGGAGAACTCTTCGGGATTTGAAAGAAGGGCGAGTGTGAGGCTCCTGCTTAAGTTTGTGTCTCTGGATATCGTGTCACTCATGGTCGTAGAATTTCTGGGTGACTTCATGGGAAATGGACGAGTCTTACTCTCTGGTTTTTTGGCCCCGTCCAAAGAGGTTGGGGTCATTCTGTGGACTGGAAGAAGTCCGTTTTTTTTTGTTGTTGTTGTTGTTTTTTTCTTGTTTAACCTCATGTGTCCCACCAAATGATGGATTCCAGAGTAGAGCCCTGAGGAGGGGAGACTGGACAATCAGAAATCTGGTTAAAAATTGGAACCTAGGGACATGTCAAACCCATTATGACATCTAATGGTCCAGCCACTGAGAAGACTTACTAGAGGACAGGACTCATGCTGAGTGACACAATGCGTGTATATGCCCTCATAAAACTCAAGAATGGGCGGGGCCTCAGGATGAATGCTGGTTTCTCCTACACTGAACGTTGGACAACGTGCCAACCACAAGGGTTCTTGCCATGGGTAAGGAGGAGTTCTGATTTCTGCATCACACTCACCACTGGGCAGTGATTGGAGATAAGGTCTCGGTTCTGAAGCCTGAAAACTGAGGTAGGGAAGAGATGATGACCTAAGGCTATGGCGGGTTTTATGGGCTCAGTGTGCGGTCAGCTTTCTGGGTGTTGGTCAGGAGGTCCGGGCTCAGGTTGTGTTCGACAGTGCATTAGTGCCCAGGTTAGACTATATAATTTGGGTAAAGTCGAGTGCTGTGTAGGTTTACCCTCATTTCAGGTGCCTGGGCAGCTCATGAGGCAATAATTTTTTTTCTAGAGGGCAGGCAGAGTGCTGCATTGTGGGTCCGGACTTGCCAAACTTGAGGGCTTTGGGGCCAGGAGTGTGAGGACGGAAGTCTGAGAAGACAAGCTAGACTTGGGTTTCAGGGTGAGGGCACGGCAGGTACCCCATGAAGATCTAAACCAATATCTCATGCATCTGAAGTCAGGGCGAGGATCAGACGTTGGCTCAGGTTGGATTTTCTAGCATGACGTCTGCTTCATGAAGGGAACGGAATCTCGAGGCCATTGAGGTTTTCCCACGTTGGGAGTTGTGGGATGCCCCCTTCAAGGATTCCTTCTGCGGGACAATTGAGACCTGTTCGACAGTTCCAGGACATCCCATATGGAATGACTCCAGAGCACCGTTCGCGGATGGATGCCTGGGAAGCCCGCCTCGCATTCCAATTGTCTCCTAGAAACAAGACAGTTTAGATCTGATGGCTCTGCCGGAGCAACCGGGGTGGCTGAGTTGAAATGGACTTTCCTGAGGATGGGTCCTAATGTGTTTTTGTGTCCATGAGGGCCTTGGAATGGGGCGGTGGCACCGGGAACCTGAAGTACTCTCCTAAGCTTTGGACATGGCTCCCATGCACAGGTTTCCTTGTGGAGACGAGATGAGTTCTGATGGGTGCCTCAGGAAAACCCCTATGCTCGTATTGGAATCAGGCTTTTGAGGACACATGCCTGTAACCCAAAGCAATGGATCCTATTATGGCCTAGGTTCCTGTCTGGTTCAATCTTCTTCTCTGGGGACATCCATCTATGGTATGAGTGGAGGTCGAATATCAGCTGGTGTAAGACAGCCCTTGTTTGTTCCGGGCTACCTACACTATTGGGATGGCCTCAGGGACTTTGGAGGTTTCTCCTAATTTGTACGATTTTGGACCATGGAATGGGCAGAATTCCCATGGATTGGTAGGCACAGTCCTAATGTGTGGCTCCAAGGGCCCAGCCTGGAGGGTGTGTGGCCCAAGACTTGGAAGACAGAAGTCTGAAAACACAAACTCAGCTTAGGTTTGGGGACGTAGGTATGGCAGGCCCGAACTACAAACCATGAGAAGAACTCTTCCGGATATGAAGAAAAAGCGAGTCTGAGGCACTTGCTCAGGCTTTTGTCTCTGGATTTTGTATCAGCGATGGCCGTGGAATGTCGGGGAGGCCTCATGGGCCATGGACGAATCTTCCTCTCTGAGGATTTGGCCCGATTCCCAATTGCTTTTCGTCAATCTGTGGGATGGGAGGACTCATTTCAGTTTTGTTACCTCAGGTGTCCCACCAAAAGAGGAATTCCAAAGCCAAGCCGTGGGGAAGACTGAAGGGACAACCCGAACTATGGATAAAAATTGGGGCAAAGGGGCATGGCAAGCCCAATATGCTATCTCTTCATCCAGCCACTGAGTGGCTTTACTTGAGGACTGGGCTCAGCCTGAGGGTCACAATGTGTGTTTGTGACCAATGTGGCCCGCGAGCATGGGCGGGGCCTCATAGGCCACACTGGTTTCAACTACACTGAACGTTGGACAACATGCCAACCACAAGGTTTCTTGCCATGGGGAAGGAGTTCTTATTTCTGTATCACCTTCAACCCTGGGCAGTGTTTGGAGATAAGGTCTAGGTTCTGAAACCTGAAAACCGAGTTTGGGAGAGATGACGACCTAAGTCCATGGCGGCTAGATATGCTCAGTGTGCGGCCAGCTGCCTGGGAGGGTCCAGGGGGTCCAGGCTCAGGCTGTGTCAGAAAGGGCATTAGTGCCCTGGTCAGCCTATGTATTTGGGGTACAGCCAAGGTCGGTGGAGGTTGATCCTCATTTGGGGTTACTGGGTAGCCCCAGAAAACAATGTTTTTCTTCTGGAGGTCCGGCAGAGTGCTGCATTGTAGTTCTGGATTGCCAAACTGGAAGGCTTGTGGGCCTGTAGTCTGACGACAAATGTCTAAGAACACAAGCTAGGCTTAGGTTTCTGGGTGAGGATATGGCAGGCACAATCTACAGACCTGAATCGAGATCTCGTGCATCTGAAATCAGGGCAAGGATTAGATGATCTCTCAGGTTGGAGTTTCTGCCCCTGATGGCCCCTTCATGAATGGGGGGCATCACGAGGCCATGGGGGTTTTCCCACGATGGGAGTTGTGAGAAGCTCCAAACTGCAGAGAGTCTTCTGCAGGACAATTGAGACCTGTTGTTTGGCTCCAGGCCAATGATTCTGAGCAGGGTTCTAAGGATGGATGGCTGGGTAGCCCACCTCGCATTCCAATTGTCTCCTAGCAACCAGACAGGTTAGATCTCCTGGATCTGTGGGGAGCAACCGAGGACGCTGCATTGAAATGGACACCCCTGGGGATGGGTCCTAATGTGCTTTTGTGTCTAAAGAGACCTTGGAATGAAGCGGTGGCACGTGGGCCCTAAAGAGTTCTACTAAACAGAGGCTTTGACGCAGCTCCAACCTGCAAGTTTCCTATGTGTAGATGAGAAGTTTTCTGTTGGGTGAGTTAAGAAACAGCTATATGCTGGTTTTGAAATCCAGGCCTCTGAGGAGAGATGCCTAGAAACCAATGCAGTGCATGTGATTAGTGCCTAGGGGCCTGTTCTTTCCTTTTTACCTCTGGGACATCTGTCTATGGGTCTGAGTGCAGGTAGGTGCTCAGTTGGGCTCAGATTGCCCCTGTTTTTCCTGGGAAGCCACCACTATTGAGATGGATCAGGGACTTTGGAGGTTTATCCTATTAGAAGGGTTGTGGCCATTGGAATGGGCACACACAATTCCCTTGGAGAGGGCAAGTACAGTCCTCAGGTTTGGCTCCAGGGGCCTGAGCCTGTAGGTTGTGTAGGCCAGGGCTGTTTGGACAGTTGTCTGAAAACACAAACTCGGCTTATCTTTCGGGTCATAGGTATGGCTGGACTGATCTACAGACCATGAGGAGAACTCTTCGGGATTTGAAAGAAGGGCGAGTGTGAGGCTCCTGCTCAAGTTTTTGTCTCTGGATATCGTGTCACTCATGGTCGTGGAATTTCTGGGTGACTTCATGGGAAATGGACGAGTCTTACTCTCTGGTGGTTTGGTCCCGTCCAAAGAGTTTGGGGTCATTCTGTGGGCTGGAAGAAGTCCGTTTTTTTTTGTTGTTGTTGTTGTTGTTGTTTTTTTCTTGTTTAACCTCAGGTGTCCCACCAAATGATGGATTCCATAGTAGAACCCTGGGGAGGGGCGACTGGACAATCAGAAATCGGGTTAAAAATTGGGGCCTAGGCACATGTAAAGCCCATTATGACATCTAATGATCCAGCCACTGAGAAAACTTACTAGAGGACAGGACTCATGCTGAGGGTCACAATGCGTGTGTATGCCCTTGTAGCACTCAAGAATGGGCGGGGCCTCAGGGTGAATGCTGGTTTCTCCTACACTGAACTTTGGACAACGTGCCAACCACAAGGGTTCTTGCCATGGGTAAGGAGGAGTTCTGATTTCTGCATCACACTCATTCCTGGGCAGTGATTGGAGATAAGGTCTCGGTTCTGAAGCCTGAAAACTGAGGTAGGGAAGAGATGATGACCTAAGGCCATGGCGGGTTTTATGTGCTCAGTGTGCGGTCAGCTTTCTGGGTGTTGTTTAGGAGGTCCGGGCTCAGGTTGTGTTCGGCAGTGCATTAGTGCCCAGGTTAGACTATATAATTTGGGTAAAGTCGAGTGCTGTGTAGGTTTACCCACATTTAAGGTGCCTGGGCAGCTCATGAGGCAATAATTTTATTTCTTGAGGGCAGGCAGTGTGCTGCATTGTGGGTCCGGAATTGCCAAACTTGAGGGCTTCGGGGCCAGAAGTGTGAGGACGGAAGTCTGAGAAGACAAGCTAACTTTGGGTTTCAGGGCGAGGGCACGGCAGGTACCACCTGCAGATCTGAACCAATATCTCATGCATCTGAAGTCAGGGCGAGGATCAGACGTTGGCTCAGGTTGGAGTTTATGTGCATGACGGCCGCTTCATGAAGGGAGCGGAATCTCGAGGCCACTGAGTTTTTCCCACGTTGGGAGTTGTGGGGTGCCCCTTCAAGGGTTCCTTCTGCGGGACAATTGAGACCTGTTGGACAGCTCCAGGACATCCCATATGGAATGACTCCAGAGCACCGTTCGCGGATGGATGCCTGGGAAGCCCGCCTCGCATTCCAATTGTCTCCTAGAAACAAGACAGTTTAGATCTGATGGCTCTGCGGGAGCAACCGTGGTGGCTGAGTTGAAATGGACTTTTCTGAGGATGGGTCCTAATGTGTTTTTGTGTCCATGAGGGCCTTGGAATGGGGCGGTGGCACCGGGAACCTGAAGTACTCTCCTAAGCTTTGGACATGGCTCCCATGCACAGGTTTCCTTGTGGAGACGAGATGAGTTCTGATGGGTGCCTCAGGAAAACCCCTATGCTCGTATTGGAATCAGGCTTTTGAGGACACATGCCTGTAACCCAAAGCAATGGATCCTATTATGGCCTAGGGTCCTGTCTGGTTCAATCTTCTTCTCTGGGGACATCCATCTATGGTATGAGTGGAGGTCGATTATCAGCTGGTGTCAGACAGCCCTTGTTTGTTCCGGGCGACCTACACTATTGGGATGGCCTCAGGGACTTTGGAGGTTTCTCCTAATTTGTACGATTTTGGACCATGGAATGGGCAGAATTCCCATGGATTGGTAGGCACAGTCCTAATGTGTGGCTCCAAGGGCCCAGCCTGGAGGGTGTGTGGCCCAAGACTTGGAAGACAGAAGTCTGAAAACACAAACTCAGCTTAGGTTTGGGGACGTAGGTATGGCAGGCCCGAACTACAAACCATGAGAAGAACTCTTCCGGATATGAAGAAAAAGCGAGTCTGAGGCACTTGCTCAGGCTTTTGTCTCTGGATTTTGTATCAGCGATGGCCGTGGAATGTCGGGGAGGCCTCATGGGCCATGGACGAATCTTCCTCTCTGAGGATTTGGCCCGATTCCCAATTGCTTTTCGTCAATCTGTGGGATGGGAGGACTCATTTCAGTTTTGTTACCTCAGGTGTCCCACCAAAAGAGGAATTCCAAAGCCAAGCCGTGGGGAAGACTGAAGGGACAACCCGAACTATGGATAAAAATTGGGGCAAAGGGGCATGGCAAGCCCAATATGCTATCTCTTCATCCAGCCACTGAGTGGCTTTACTTGAGGACTGGGCTCAGCCTGAGGGTCACAATGTGTGTTTGTGACCAATGTGGCCCGCGAGCATGGGCGGGGCCTCATAGGCCACACTGGTTTCAACTACACTGAACGTTGGACAACATGCCAACCACAAGGTTTCTTGCCATGGGGAAGGAGTTCTTATTTCTGTATCACCTTCAACCCTGGGCAGTGTTTGGAGATAAGGTCTAGGTTCTGAAACCTGAAAACCGAGTTTGGGAGAGATGACGACCTAAGTCCATGGCGGCTAGATGTGCTCAGTGTGCGGCCAGCTGCCTGGGAGGGGCCAGGGGGTCCAGGCTCAGGCTGTGTCAGAAAGGGCATTAGTGCCCTGGTCAGCCTATGTATTTGGGGTACAGCCAAGGTCGGTGGAGGTTGATCCTCATTTGGGGTTACTGGGTAGCCCCAGAAAACAATGTTTTTCTTCTGGAGGTCCGGCAGAGTACTGCATTGTACTTCTGGATTGCCAAACTGGAAGGCTTGTGGGCCTGTAGTCTGACGACAAATGTCTAAGAACACAAGCTAGGCTTAGGTTTCTGGGTGAGGATATGGCAGGCACAATCTACAGACCTGAATCGAGATCTCGTGCATCTGAAGTCAGGGCAAGGATTAGATGATCTCTCAGGTTGGAGTTTCTGCCCCTGATGGCCCCTTCATGAATGGGGGGCATCACGAGGCCATGGGGGTTTTCCCACGATGGGAGTTGTGAGAAGCTCCAAACTGCAGAGAGTCTTCTGCAGGACAATTGAGACCTGTTGTTTGGCTCCAGGCCAATGATTCTGAGCAGGGTTCTAAGGATGGATGGCTGGGTAGCCCACCTCGCATTCCAATTGTCTCCTAGCAACCAGACAGGTTAGATCTCCTGGATCTGTGGGGAGCAACCGAGGACGCTGCATTGAAATGGACACCCCTGGGGATGGGTCCTAATGTGCTTTTGTGTCTAAAGAGACCTTGGAATGAAGCGGTGGCACGTGGGCCCTAAAGAGTTCTACTAAACAGAGGCTTTGACGCAGCTCCAACCTGCAAGTTTCCTATGTGTAGATGAGAAGTTTTCTGTTGGGTGAGTTAAGAAACAGCTATATGCTGGTTTTGAAATCCAGGCCTCTGAGGAGAGGTGCCTAGAAACCAATGCTGTGCATGTGATTAGTGCCTAGGGGCCTGTTCTTTCCTTTTTACCTCTGGGACATCTGTCTATGGGTCTGAGTGCAGGTAGGTGCTCAGTTGGGCTCAGATTGCCCCTGTTTTTCCTGGGAAGCCACCACTATTGAGATGGATCAGGGACTTTGGAGGTTTATCCTATTAGAAGGGTTGTGGCCATTGGAATGGGCACACACAATTCCCTTGGAGAGGGCAAGTACAGTCCTCAGGTTTGGCTCCAGGGGCCTGAGCCTGTAGGTTGTGTAGGCCAGGGCTGTTTGGACAGTTGTCTGAAAACACAAACTCGGCTTATGTTTCGGGTCATAGGTATGGCTGGACTGATCTACAGACCATGAGGAGAACTCCGGGATTTGAAAGAAGGGCGAGTGTGAGGCTCCTGCTCAAGTTTTTGTCTCTGGATATCGTGTCACTCATGGTCGTGGAATTTCTGGGTGACTTCATGGGAAATGGACGAGTCTTACTCTCTGGTGGTTTGGTCCCGTCCAAAGAGTTTGGGGTCATTCTGTGGGCTGGAAGAAGTCCGTTTTTTTTTGTTGTTGTTGTTGTTGTTGTTGTTTTCTTGTTTAACCTCAGGTGTCCCACCAAATGATGGATTCCAGAGTAGAACCCTGGGGAGGGGCGACTGGACAATCAGAAATCGGGTTAAAAATTGGGGCCTAGGGACATGTAAAGCCCATTATGACATCTAATGATCCAGCCACTGAGAAAACTTACTAGAGGACAGGACTCATGCTGAGGGTCACAATGCGTGTGTATGCCCTTGTAGCACTCAAGAATGGGCGGGGCCTCAGGGTGAATGCTGGTTTCTCCTACACTGAACTTTGGACAACGTGCCAACCACAAGGGTTCTTGCCATGGGTAAGGAGGAGTTCTGATTTCTGCATCACACTCATTCCTGGGCAGTGATTGGAGATAAGGTCTCGGTTCTGAAGCCTGAAAACTGAGGTAGGGAAGAGATGATGACCTAAGGCCATGGCGGGTTTTATGTGCTCAGTGTGCGGTCAGCTTTCTGGGTGTTGTTTAGGAGGTCCGGGCTCAGGTTGTGTTCGGCAGTGCATTAGTGCCCAGGTTAGACTATATAATTTGGGTAAAGTCGAGTGCTGTGTAGGTTTACCCACATTTAAGGTGCCTGGGCAGCTCATGAGGCAATAATTTTATTTCTTGAGGGCAGGCAGTGTGCTGCATTGTGGGTCCGGAATTGCCAAACTTGAGGGCTTCGGGGCCAGAAGTGTGAGGACGGAAGTCTGAGAAGACAAGCTAACTTTGGGTTTCAGGGCGAGGGCACGGCAGGTACCACCTGCAGATCTGAACCAATATCTCATGCATCTGAAGTCAGGGCGAGGATCAGACGTTGGCTCAGGTTGGAGTTTATGTGCATGACGGCCGCTTCATGAAGGGAGCGGAATCTCGAGGCCACTGAGTTTTTCCCACGTTGGGAGTTGTGGGGTGCCCCTTCAAGGGTTCCTTCTGCGGGACAATTGAGACCTGTTGGACAGCTCCAGGACATCCCATATGGAATGACTCCAGAGCACCGTTCGCGGATGGATGCCTGGGAAGCCCGCCTCGCATTCCAATTGTCTCCTAGAAACAAGACAGTTTAGATCTGATGGCTCTGCGGGAGCAACCGTGGTGGCTGAGTTGAAATGGACTTTTCTGAGGATGGGTCCTAATGTGTTTTTGTGTCCATGAGGGCCTTGGAATGGGGCGGTGGCACCGGGAACCTGAAGTACTCTCCTAAGCTTTGGACATGGCTCCCATGCACAGGTTTCCTTGTGGAGACGAGATGAGTTCTGATGGGTGCCTCAGGAAAACCCCTATGCTCGTATTGGAATCAGGCTTTTGAGGACACATGCCTGTAACCCAAAGCAATGGATCCTATTATGGCCTAGGGTCCTGTCTGGTTCAATCTTCTTCTCTGGGGACATCCATCTATGGTATGAGTGGAGGTCGATTATCAGCTGGTGTCAGACAGCCCTTGTTTGTTCCGGGCGACCTACACTATTGGGATGGCCTCAGGGACTTTGGAGGTTTCTCCTAATTTGTACGATTTTGGACCATGGAATGGGCAGAATTCCCATGGATTGGTAGGCACAGTCCTAATGTGTGGCTCCAAGGGCCCAGCCTGGAGGGTGTGTGGCCCAAGACTTGGAAGACAGAAGTCTGAAAACACAAACTCAGCTTAGGTTTGGGGACGTAGGTATGGCAGGCCCGAACTACAAACCATGAGAAGAACTCTTCCGGATATGAAGAAAAAGCGAGTCTGAGGCACTTGCTCAGGCTTTTGTCTCTGGATTTTGTATCAGCGATGGCCGTGGAATGTCGGGGAGGCCTCATGGGCCATGGACGAATCTTCCTCTCTGAGGATTTGGCCCGATTCCCAATTGCTTTTCGTCAATCTGTGGGATGGGAGGACTCATTTCAGTTTTGTTACCTCAGGTGTCCCACCAAAAGAGGAATTCCAAAGCCAAGCCGTGGGGAAGACTGAAGGGACAACCCGAACTATGGATAAAAATTGGGGCAAAGGGGCATGGCAAGCCCAATATGCTATCTCTTCATCCAGCCACTGAGTGGCTTTACTTGAGGACTGGGCTCAGCCTGAGGGTCACAATGTGTGTTTGTGACCAATGTGGCCCGCGAGCATGGGCGGGGCCTCATAGGCCACACTGGTTTCAACTACACTGAACGTTGGACAACATGCCAACCACAAGGTTTCTTGCCATGGGGAAGGAGTTCTTATTTCTGTATCACCTTCAACCCTGGGCAGTGTTTGGAGATAAGGTCTAGGTTCTGAAACCTGAAAACCGAGTTTGGGAGAGATGACGACCTAAGTCCATGGCGGCTAGATGTGCTCAGTGTGCGGCCAGCTGCCTGGGAGGGGCCAGGGGGTCCAGGCTCAGGCTGTGTCAGAAAGGGCATTAGTGCCCTGGTCAGCCTATGTATTTGGGGTACAGCCAAGGTCGGTGCAGGTTGATCCTCATTTGGGGTTACTGGGTAGCCCCAGAAAACAATGTTTTTCTTCTGGAGGTCCGGCAGAGTACTGCATTGTACTTCTGGATTGCCAAACTGGAAGGCTTGTGGGCCTGTAGTCTGACGACAAATGTCTAAGAACACAAGCTAGGCTTAGGTTTCTGGGTGAGGCCATGGCAGGCACAATCTACAGACCTGAATCGAGATCTCGTGCATCTGAAGTCAGGGCAAGGATTAGATGATCTCTCAGGTTGGAGTTTCTGCCCCTGATGGCCCCTTCATGAATGGGGGGCATCACGAGGCCATGGGGGTTTTCCCACGATGGGAGTTGTGAGAAGCTCCAAACTGCAGAGAGTCTTCTGCAGGACAATTGAGACCTGTTGTTTGGCTCCAGGCCAATGATTCTGAGCAGGGTTCTAAGGATGGATGGCTGGGTAGCCCACCTCGCATTCCAATTGTCTCCTAGCAACCAGACAGGTTAGATCTCCTGGATCTGTGGGGAGCAACCGAGGACGCTGCATTGAAATGGACACCCCTGGGGATGGGTCCTAATGTGCTTTTGTGTCTAAAGAGACCTTGGAATGAAGCGGTGGCACGTGGGCCCTAAAGAGTTCTACTAAACAGAGGCTTTGACGCAGCTCCAACCTGCAAGTTTCCTATGTGTAGATGAGAAGTTTTCTGTTGGGTGAGTTAAGAAACAGCTATATGCTGGTTTTGAAATCCAGGCCTCTGAGGAGAGATGCCTAGAAACCAATGCAGTGCATGTGATTAGTGCCTAGGGGCCTGTTCTTTCCTTTTTACCTCTGGGACATCTGTCTATGGGTCTGAGTGCAGGTAGGTGCTCAGTTGGGCTCAGATTGCCCCTGTTTTTCCTGGGAAGCCACCACTATTGAGATGGATCAGGGACTTTGGAGGTTTATCCTATTAGAAGGGTTGTGGCCATTGGAATGGGCACACACAATTCCCTTGGAGAGGGCAAGTACAGTCCTCAGGTTTGGCTCCAGGGGCCTGAGCCTGTAGGTTGTGTAGGCCAGGGCTGTTTGGACAGTTGTCTGAAAACACAAACTCGGCTTATGTTTCGGGTCATAGGTATGGCTGGACTGATCTACAGACCATGAGGAGAACTCTTCGGGATTTGAAAGAAGGGCGAGTGTGAGGCTCCTGCTCAAGTTTTTGTCTCTGGATATCGTGTCACTCATGGTCGTGGAATTTCTGGGTGACTTCATGGGAAATGGACGAGTCTTACTCTCTGGTGGTTTGGTCCCGTCCAAAGAGTTTGGGGTCATTCTGTGGGCTGGAAGAAGTCCGTTTTTTTTTGTTGTTGTTGTTGTTGTTGTTTTTTTCTTGTTTAACCTCAGGTGTCCCACCAAATGATGGATTCCATAGTAGAACCCTGGGGAGGGGCGACTGGACAATCAGAAATCGGGTTAAAAATTGGGGCCTAGGCACATGTAAAGCCCATTATGACATCTAATGATCCAGCCACTGAGAAAACTTACTAGAGGTCAGGACTCATGCTGAGGGTCACAATGCGTGTGTATGCCCTTGTAGCACTCAAGAATGGGCGGGGCCTCAGGGTGAATGCTGGTTTCTCCTACACTGAACTTTGGACAACGTGCCAACCACAAGGGTTCTTGCCATGGGTAAGGAGGAGTTCTGATTTCTGCATCACACTCATTCCTGGGCAGTGATTGGAGATAAGGTCTCGGTTCTGAAGCCTGAAAACTGAGGTAGGGAAGAGATGATGACCTAAGGCCATGGCGGGTTTTATGTGCTCAGTGTGCGGTCAGCTTTCTGGGTGTTGTTTAGGAGGTCCGGGCTCAGGTTGTGTTCGGCAGTGCATTAGTGCCCAGGTTAGACTATATAATTTGGGTAAAGTCGAGTGCTGTGTAGGTTTACCCTCATTTAAGGTGCCTGGGCAGCTCATGAGGCAATAATTTTATTTCTTGAGGGCAGGCAGGGTGCTGCATTGTGGGTCCGGAATTGCCAAACTTGAGGGCTTCGGGGCCAGAAGTGTGAGGACGGAAGTCTGAGAAGACAAGCTAACTTTGGGTTTCAGGGCGAGGGCACGGCAGGTACCCCCTGCAGATCTGAACCAATATCTCATGCATCTGAAGTCAGGGCGAGGATCAGACGTTGGCTCAGGTTGGAGTTTATGTGCATGACGGCCGCTTCATGAAGGGAGGGGAATCTCGAGGCCACTGAGTTTTTCCCACGTTGGGAGTTGTGGGGTGCCCCTTCAAGGGTTCCTTCTGCGGGACAATTGAGACCTGTTGGACAGCTCCAGGACATCCCATATGGAATGACTCCAGAGCACCGTTCGCGGATGGATGCCTGGGAAGCCCGCCTCGCATTCCAATTGTCTCCTAGCAACAAGACAGTTTAGATCTGATGGCTCTGCGGGAGCAACCGTGGTGGCTGAGTTGAAATGGACTTTTCTGAGGATGGGTCCTAATGTGTTTTTGTGTCCATGAGGGCCTTGGAATGGGGCGGTGGCACCGGGAACCTGAAGTACTCTCCTAAGCTATGGACATGGCTCCCATGCACAGGTTTCCTTGTGGAGACGAGATGAGTTCTGATGGGTGCCTCAGGAAAACCCCTATGCTCGTATTGGAATCAGGCTTTTGAGGACACATGCCTGTAACCCAAAGCAATGGATCCTATTATGGCCTAGGGTCCTGTCTGGTTCAATCTTCTTCTCTGGGGACATCCATCTATGGTATGAGTGGAGGTCGATTATCAGCTGGTGTCAGACAGCCCTTGTTTGTTCCGGGCGACCTACACTATTGGGATGGCCTCAGGGACTTTGGAGGTTTCTCCTAATTTGTACGATTTTGGACCATGGAATGGGCAGAATTCCCATGGATTGGTAGGCACAGTCCTAATGTGTGGCTCCAGGGGCCCAGCCTGGAGGGTGTGTGGCCCAAGACTTTGAGGACAGGTCTGAAAACACAAACTCAGCTTAGGTTTGGGGACGTAGGTATGGCAGGCCCGGTCGACTAACCATGAGCAGAACTCTTCAGGATATGAAGAAAGTGTGAGTCTTAGGCGCTTGCTCAGGCTTTTGTCTCTGGATTTTGTATCAGCGATGGACGTGGAATGTCGGGGAGGCCTCATGGGCCATGGACGAATCTTCCTCTCTGAGGATTTGGCCCGATTCCCAATTGCTTTTCGTCAATCTGTGGGATGGGAGGACTCATTTCAGTTTTGTTACCTCAGTTGTCCAACCAAAAGAGGAATTCCAAAGCCAAGCCGTGGGGAAGACTGAAGGGACAACCCGAACTATGGTTAAAAATTGGGGCCTAGGGGCATGGCAAGCCCAATATGCTATCTCTTCATCCAGCCACTGAGTGGCCTTACTTGAGGACTGGGCTCAGCCTGAGGGTCACAATGTGTGTTTGTGTCCAATGTGGCCTGCGAGCATGGCCGGGACTCATGGGCCACACTGGTTTCAACGACACTGAACGTTGGACAACATGCCAACCACAAGGTTTCTTGCCATGGGGAAGGAGTTCTGATTTCTGCATCACCTTCAACCCTGGGCAGTGATTGGAGATAAGGTCGAGGTTCTGAAACCTGAAAACTGTTGTTGGGAAGAGATGACGACCTAAGGCCATGGCAGCGCGATGTGCTCAGTGTGCGGCCAGCTGTCTGGGAGGGGCCAGGGGGTCCAGGCTCAGGCTGTGTCAGAAAGGGCATTAGTGCCCTGGTCAGCCTATGTATTTGGGGTACAGCCAAGTTCGGTGCAGGTTGATCCTCATTTGGGATTACTGGGTAACCCCAGAGGACAATATTTTTCTTCTGGAGGGCCGGCAGAGTGCTGCATTGTAGTTCTGGATTGCCAAACTGGAGGGCTTGTGGGCCAGTAGTCTGACGACAAAAGTCTGAGAACACAAGCTAGGCTTAGGTTTCTGGGTGAGGCCATGGCAGGCACAATCTACAGACCTGAATCGAGATCTCGTGCATCTGAAGTCAGGGCGAGGATCAGATGATCGCTCAGGTTGGAGTTTCTGTCCCTGATGGCCCCTTCATGAATGGGGGGGGCATCAAGAGGCCATGGGGGTTTTTCCACGATGATAGTTGTGAGAAGCTCCAAACAGCAGACAGTCCTCTGCAGGACAATTGAGACCTGTTGTTTGGCTCCAGGCCAATGATTCTGAGCAGGGTTCTAAGGATGGATGGCTGGGTAGCACACCTCGCATTCCAATTGTCACCTAGCAACAAGACAGGTTAGATATCCTGGATCTGTGGGGAGCACCCGAGGACGCTGAGTTGAAATGGACACCCCTGGGGATGTGTCCTAACGTGCTTTTGTGTCTATGGAGACCTTGGAATGAAGCGGTGGCACTGGGGCCCTAAAGGGTTCTCCTAAACAGAGGCTTTGACACAGCTCCAACGTGCAAGTTTCCCATGTGTAGATGAGATGTTTTCTGATGGGTGAGTCAAGAAACAGCTATATGCTGCTTTTGAACTCCAGGCCTCTGAGGAGAGATGCCTGGAAACCAAAGCAATGGATCTGATTAGTGCCTAGGGGCCTGTTCTTTCCTTTTTACCTCTGGGTACATCTGTCTATGGGAATGAGTGCAGGTAGGTGCTCAGTTGGGCTCAGATTGCCGCTGTTTTTCCTGGGAAGCCACCACTATTGAGATGGATCAGGGACATTGGAGGTTTATCCTATTAGAAGGGTTGTGGCCATTGGAATGGGCACACACAATTCCCTTGGAGAGGGCTAGTACAGTCCTCAGGTTTGGCTCCAGGGGCCTGAGCCTGTAGGTTGTGTAGGCCAGGGCTGTTTGGACAGTTGTCTGAAAACACAAACTCGGCATATGTTTCGGGTCATAGGTATGGCAGGACTGATCTACAGACGATGAGGGGAACTCTTCGGGATTTGAAAGAAGGGCGACTGTGAGGCTCCTGCGCAAGTTTTTGTCTCTGGATATCGTGTCACTCATGGTCGTGGAATTTCTGGGTGACTTCATGGGGAATGGACGAGTCATACTCTCTGGTGGTTAGGCCCCGTCCAAAGAGTTTGGGGTCATTCTGTGGGCTGGAAGAAGTCCGTTTTTTTTTTTTTTTTTTTTTTTTTACCTCAGGTGTCCCACCAAATGAGGGAATTCAGAGTAGAGCCCTGGGGAGGGGCGACTGGACAATCAGAAATCTGGTTAAAAATTGGAACCTAGGGACATGTCAAGCCCATTATGACATCTAATGGTCCAGCCACTGAGAAGACTTACTAGAGGACAGGACTCATGCTGAGGGACACAATGCGTGTATATGCCCTCGTAAAACTCAAGAATGGGCGGGGCCTCAGGATGAATGCTGGTTTCTCCTACACTGAACGTTGGACAACGTGCCAACCACAAGGGTTCTTGCCATGGTTAAGGAGGAGTTCTGATTTCTCCATCACACTCACCCCTGGGCAGTGATTGGAGATAAGGTCTCGGTTCTGAAGCCTGAAATCTGAGGTAGGGAAGAGATGATGTCCTAAGGCCATGGCGGGTTTTATGTGCTCAGTGTGCGGTCAGCTTTCTGGGTGTTGGTCAGGAGGTCCGGGCTCAGGTTGTGTTCGACAGTGCATTAATGCCCAGGTTAGACTATATAATTTGGGTAAAGTCGAGTGCTGTGTAGGTTCACCCTCATTTAAGGTGCCTGGGCAGCTCATGAGGCAATAATTTTTTTTCTAGAGGGCAGGCAGAGTGCTGCATTGTGGGTCCGGAATTGCCAAACTTGAGGGCTTCGGGGCCAGGAGTGTGAGGACGGAAGTCTGAGAAGACAAGCTAGACTTGGGTTTCAGGGTGAGGGTACGGCAGGTACCCCATGAAGATCAGAACCAATATCTCATGCATTTGAAGTCATGGCGAGGATCAGACGTTGGCTCAGGTTGGAGTTCTGAGCATGACGGCCGCTTCATGAAGGGAGCGGAATCTCGAGGCCATTGAGGTTTTTCCACGTTGGGAGTTGTGGGATGACCCCTTCAAGGATTCCTTCTGGGGGACAATTGAGACCTGTTGGACAGCTACAGGACATCCCATATGGAATGACTCCAGAGCACCGTTCGCGGATGGATGCCTGGGAAGCCCGCCTCGCATTCCAATTGTCTCCTAGCAACAAGACAGTTTAGATCTGATGGTTCTGCCGGAGCAACTGGGGTGGCTGAGTTGAAATGGACTTTCCTGAGGATGGGTCTTAATGTGTTTTTGTGTCCATGAGGGCCTTGGAATGGGGTGGTGGCACCGGGACCCTGTAGTACTCTCCTAAGACTTGGGCATGGCTCCCATGCACAGGTTTCCTTGTGGAGACGAGATGAGTTCTGATTGGTGCCTCAGGAAAACCCCTATGCTCGTATTGGAATCAGGCTTTTGAGGACACATGCCTGTAACCCAAAGCAATGGATCCTATTATGGCCTAGGGTCCTGTCTGTTTCAATCTTCTTCTCTGGGGACATCCATCTATGGTCTGAGTGGAGGTCGATTATCAGCTGGTGTCAAACAGCCCTTGTTTGTTCCGGGCGACCTACACTATTGGGATGGCCTCAGGGACTTTGGAGGTTTCTCCTAATTTGTACGATTTTGGACCATGGAATGGGCAGAATTCCCATGGATTGGTAGGCACAGTCCTAATGTGTGGCTCAAGGGGCCCAGCCTGGAGGGTGTGTGGCCCAAGACTTTGAGGACAGAAGTCTGAAAACACAAACTCAGCTTAGGTTTGGGGACGTAGGTATGGCAGGCCCGATCTACAAACCATTAGAAGAACTCTTCAGGATATGAAGAAAGTGCGAGTCTGAGGCGCTTGCTCAGGCTTTTGTCTCTGGATTTTGTATCAGCGGAGGCCGTGGAATGTCGGGGAGGCCTCATGGGCCGTGGACGAATCTTCCTCTCTGAGGATTTGGCCCGATTCGCAATTGCTTTTCGTCAATCTGTGGGATGGAATGACTCATTTCAGTTTTGTTACCTCAGGTGTCCCACCAAAAGAGGAATTCCAAAGCTAAGCCGTGGGGAAGACTGAAGGGACAAACCGAACTATGGTTAAAAATTGGGGCCTAGGGGCATGGCAAGCCCAATACGCTGTCTCTTCATCCAGCCACTGAGTGGCCTTACTTGAGGACTGGGCTCAGCCTGAGGGTCACAATGTGTGTTTGTGACCAATGTGGCCCGCGAGCATGGGCGGGGCCTCATGGGCCACACTGGTTTCAACGACACTGAACGTTGGACAACATGCCAACCACAAGGTATCTTGCCATGGGGAAGGAGTTCTGATTTCAGCATCACCTTGAACCCGGGGCAGTGATTGGAGATAAGGTCTAGGTTCTGAAACCTGAAAACCGAGGTTGGGAAGAGATGACAACCTAAGGCCATGGCGGCTCGATATGCTCAGTGTGCGGCCAGCTGTCTGGGAGGGGCCAGGGGGTCCAGGCTCAGGCTGTGTCAGAAAGGGCATTAGTGCCCTGGTCAGCCTGTGTATTTGGGGTACAGCCAAGGTCGGTGCAGGTTGATCCTCATTTGGGGTTACTGGATAGCCCCAGAGGACAATGTTTTTCTTCTGGCGGGCAGGCAGAGTGCGGCATTGTAGTTCTGGATTGCCAAACTGGAGGGCTTGTGGGCCAGTAGTCTGACGACAAAAGTCTGAGAACACAAGCTAGGCTTAGGTTTCTGGGTGAGGCCATGGCAGGCACAATCTACAGACCTGAATCGAGATCTCGTGCATCTGAAGTCAGGGCGAGGATCAGACGATCGCTCAGGTTGGAGTTTCTGTCCCTGATGGCCCCTTCATGAATGGGGGGGCATCACGAGGCCATGGGGGTTTTCCCACGATGGGAGTTGTGAGAAGCTCCAAACTGCAGAGAGACTTCTGCAGGACAATTGAGACCTGTTGTTTGGCTCCAGGCCAATGATTCTGAGCAGGGTTCTAAGGATGGATGGCTGAGTAGCCCACCTCGCATTCCAATTGTCTCCTAGCAACAAAACAGGTTAGATCTCCTGGATCTGTGGGGAGCAACCGAGGATGCTGAGTTGAATTGGACACCCCTGGGGATGGGTCCTAACGTGCTTTTGTGTCTATGGAGACCTTAGAATGAAGCGGTGGCACTGGGGACCTTAAGGTTTCTCCTAAACTGAAGCTTTGACACAGCTCCAAAGTGCAAGTTTCCCATGTGTAGATGAGGTGTTTTCTGATGGGTGAGTCAAGAAACAGCTATATGCTGCTTTTGAAATCCAGGCCTCTGAGGAGAGATGCCTGGAAACCAAGCAATGGATCTGATTAGTGCCTAGGGGCCTGTTCTTTCCTTTTTACCTCTGGGGACATCTGTCTATGGGTCTGAGTGCAGGTAGGTGCTCAGTTGGGCTCAGATTGCCCCTGTTTTTCCTGGGAAGCCACCACTATTGAGATGGATCAGGGACTTTGGAGGTTTATCCTATGAGAAGGGTTGTGGCCATTGGAATGGGCACACACAATTCCCTTGGAGAGGGCAAGTACAGTCCTCAGGTTTGGCTCCAGGGGCCTGAGCCTGTAGGTTGTGTAGGCCAGGGCTGTTTGGACAGTTGTCTGAAAACACAAACTCGGCTTATGTTTCGGGTCATAGGTATGGCAGGACTGATCTACAGACCATGAGGAGAACTCTTCAGGATTTGAAAGAAGGGCGACTGTGAGGCTCCTGCTCAAGTTTTTGGCTCTGGATATCGTGTCACTCATGGTCGTGGAATTTCTGGGTGACTTCATGGATAATGGACGAGTCTTACTCACCGGTGGTTTGGCCCCGTCCAAAGAGTTTGGGGTCATTCTGTGGGCTGGAAGAAGTCCGTTTTTGTTGTTGTTGTTGTTGTTGTTGTTGTTGTTTTCTTTTTTAACCTCAGGTGTCCCACCAAATGAGGGATTCCAGATTAGAGCCCTGAGGAGGGGCTACTGGACAATCAGAAATCTGGTAAAAAATTGGGGCTTAGGGACATTTCAAGCTCATTATGACATCTAATGGTCCAGCCACTGAGAGGACTTACTAGAGGACAGGACTCATGCTGAGGGTCTCAATGCGTGTGTATGCCCTCATAACACTCAAAAATGGGCGGGGCCTCAGGGTGAATGCTGGTTTCTCCTACACTGAACGTTGGACAACGTGCCAACCACAAGGGTTCTTGCCATGGGTAAGGAGGAGTTCTGATTTCTCCATCACACTCACCCCTGGGCAGTGTTGGAGATAAGGTCTCGGTTCTGAAGCTGAAAACTGAGGTAGGGAAGAGATGATGACCTAAAGCCATGGCGGGTTTTATGTGCTCAGTGTGCGGTCAGCTTTCTGGGTGTTGGTCAGGAGGTCCGGGCTCAGGTTGTGTTCGACAGTGCATTAGTGCCCAGGTTAGACGATATAATTTGGGTAAAGTCGAGTGCTGTGTAGGTTTACCCTCATTTAAGGTGCCTGGGCAGCTCATGAGGCAATAATTTTTTTTCTAGAGGGCAGGCAGAGTGCTGCATTGTGGGTCCGGAATTGCCAAACTTGAGGGCTTAGGGGCCAGGAGTGTGAGGACGGAAGTCTGAGAAGACAAGCTAGACTTGGGTTTCAGGGCGAGGGCACGGCAGGTACCCCCTGCAGATCTGAACCAATATCTCATGCATCTGAAGTCAGGGCGAGTATCAGACGTTGGCTCAGGTTGGAGTTTCTGAGCATGACGGCCGCTTCATGAAGGGAGCGTAATCTCGAGGCCATTGAGGTTTTCCCACGTTGGGAGTTGTTAGATGCCCCCTTCAAGGATTCCTTCTGTGGGACAATTGGGACCTGTTGGACAGCTCCAGGACATCCCATATGGAATGACTCCAGAGCACCGTTCGCGGATGGATGCCTGGGAAGCCCGCCTCGCATTCCAATTGTCTCCTAGCAACAAGACAGTATAGATCTGATGGCTCTGCGGGAGCAACCGGGGTGGTTGAGTTGAAATGGACTTTCCTGAGGATGGGTCCTAATGTGTTTTTGTGTCCATGAGGGCCTTGGAATGGGGCGGTGGCACCGGGACTCTGAAGTACTCTCCTAAGCTTTGGACATGGCTCCCATGCAGAGGTTTCCTTGTGGAGACGAGATGAGTTCTGATGGGTGCCTCAGGAAAACCCCTATGCTCGTATTGGAATCAGGCTTTTGAGGACACATGCCTGTAACCCAAAGCAATGGATCCTATTATGGCCTAGGGTCCTGTCTTGTTCAATCTTCTTCTCTGGGGACATCCATCTATGGTCTGAGTGGAGGTCGATTATCAGCTGGTGTCAGACAGCCCTTGTTTGTTCCGGGCGACCTACACTATTGGGATGGCCTCAGGGACTTTGGAGGTTTCTCCTAATTTGTACGATTTTGAACCATGGAATGGGCAGAATTCCCATGGATTGGTAGGCACAGTCCTAATGTGTGGCGCCAGGTGCCCAGCCTGGAGGGTGTGTGGCCCAAGACTTTGAGGACAGATGTCTGAAAACACAAACTCAGCTTAGGTTTGGGGACGTAGGTATGGCAGGCCTGATCGACAAACCATGAGCAGAACTCTTCAGGATATGGAGAAAGTGCGAGTCTGAGTCTCTTGCTCAGGGTTTTGTCTCTGGATTTTGTATCAGCGATGGCCGTGGAATGTCGGGGAGGCCTCATGGGCCATGGACGAATCTTCCTCTCTGAGGATTTGGCCCGATTCCCAATTGCTTTTCGTCAATCTGTGGGATGGGAGGACTCATTTCAGTTTTGTTACCTCAGGTGTCCCACCAAAAGAGGAATTCCAAAGCCAAGCCGTGGGGAAGACTGAAGGGACAACCCGAACTATGGATAAAAATTGGGGCCAAGGGTCATGGCAAGCCCAATATGCTATCACTTCATCCAGCCACTGAGTGGCTTTACTTGAGGACTGGGCTCAGCCTGAGGGTCACAATGTGTGTTTGTGACCAATGTGGCCCGTGAGATGGGCGGGGCCTCATGGGCCACACTGGTTTCAACTACACTGAACGTTGGACAACATGCCAACCACAAGGTTTCTTGCCATGGGGAAGGAGTTCTGATTTCTGTATCACCTTCAACCCTGGGCAGTGTTTGGAGATAAGGTCTAGGTTCTGAAACCTGAAAACCGAGTTTGGGAAGAGATGACGACCTAAGTCCATGGCGGCTAGATGTGCTCAGTGTGCGGCCAACTGTCTGGGAGGGGCCAGGGGGTCCAGGCTCAGGCTGTGTCAGAAAGGGCATTAGTGCCCTGGTCAGCCTATGTATTTGGGGTACAGCCAAGTTCGGTGCAGGTTGATCCTCATTTGGGGTTACTGGGTAGCCCCAGAGGACAATGTTTTTCTTCTGGAGGTCCGGCAGAGTGCTGCATTGTAGTTCTGGATTGCGAAACTGGAGGGCTTGTGGGCCAGTAGTCTGACGACAAATGTCTAAGAACACAAGCTAGGCTTAGGTTTCTGGGTGAGGATATGGCAGGCACAATCTACAGACCTGAATCGAGATCTCGTGCATCTGAATTCAGGGCAAGGATTAGACGATCGCTCAGGTTGGAGTTTCTGTCCCTGATGGCCCCTTCATGAATGGGGGTGGTCATCACGAGGCCTGGGTTTTTTCCCTCGATGATAGTTGTGAGAAGATCCAAACTGCAGAGAGTCTTCTGCAGGACAATTGAGACCTGTTGTTTGGCTCCAGGCCAATGATTCTGAGCAGGGTTCTAAGGATGGATGGCTGAGTAGCCCACCTCGCATTCCAATTGTCTCCTAGCAACAAAACAGGTTAGATCTCCTGGATCTGTGGGGAGCAACCGAGGACGCTGAGTTGAATTGGACACACCTGGGGATGGGTCCTAACGTGCTTTTGTGTCTATGGAGACCTTAGAATGAAGCGGTGGCACTGGGGACCTTAAGGTTTCTCCTAAACTGAAGCTTTGACACAGCTCCAACGTGCAAGTTTCCCATGTGTAGATGAGGTGTTTTCTGATGGGTGAGTCAAGAAACAGCTATATGCTGCTTTTGAAATCCAGGCCTCTGAGGAGAGATGCCTGGAAACCAAGCAATGGATCTGATTAGTGCCTAGGGGCCTGTTCTTTCCTTTTTACCTCTGGGGACATCTGTCTATGGGTCTGAGTGCAGGTAGGTGCTCAGTTGGGCTCAGATTGCCCCTGTTTTTCCTGGGAAGCCACCACTTTTGAGATGGATCAGGGACTTGGGAGGTTTATCCTATTAGAAGGGTTCTGGCCATTGGAATGGGCACACACAATTCCCTTGGAGAGGGCAAGTACAGTCCTCAGGTTTGGCTCCAGGGGCCTGAGCCTGTAGGTTGTGTAGGCCAGGGCTGTTTGGACAGTTGTCTGAAAACACAAACTCGGCTTATGTTTCGGGTCATAGGTATGGCAGGACTGATCTACAGACCATGAGGAGAACTCTTCAGGATTTGAAAGAAGGGCAACTGTGAGGCTCCTGCTCAAGTTTTTGGCTCTGGATATCGTGTCACTCATGGTCGTGGAATTTCTGGGTGACTTCATGGGAAATGGACGAGTCTTACTCTCTGGTGGTTTGGCCCCGTCCAAAGAGTTTGGGGACATTCTGTGGGCTGGAAGAAGTCCGTTTTTTTTTTTTTGTTGTTGTTGTTGTTGTTGTTGTTTTTAACCTCAGGTGTCCCACCAAATGAGGGATTCCAGATTAGAGCCCTGAGGAGGGGCTACTGGACAATCAGAAATCTGGTAAAAAATTGGGGCTTAGGGACATTTCAAGCCCATTATGACATCTAATGGTCCAGCCACTGAGAGGACTTACTAGAGGACAGGACTCATGCTGAGGGTCTCAATGCGTGTGTATGCCCTCGTAACACTCAAAAATGGGCGGGGCCTCAGGGTGAATGCTGGTTTCTCCTACACTGAACGTTGGACAACGTGCCAACCACAAGGGTTCTTGCCATGGGTAAGGAGGAGTTCTGATTTCTCCATCACACTCACCCCTGGGCAGTGTTGGAGATAAGGTCTCGGTTCTGAAGCTGAAAACTGAGGTAGGGAAGAGATGATGACCTAAAGCCATGGCGGGTTTTATGTGCTCAGTGTGCGGTCAGCTTTCTGGGTGTTGGTCAGGAGGTCCGGGCTCAGGTTGTGTTCGACAGTGCATTAGTGCCCAGGTTAGACTATATAATTTGGGTAAAGTCGAGTGCTGTGTAGGTTTACCCTCATTTAAGGTGCCTGGGCAGCTCATGAGGCAATAATTTTTTTTCTAAATGACAGGCAGAGTGCTGCATTGTGAGTCCGGAATTGCCAAACTTGAGGGCTTAGGGGCCAGGAGTGTGAGGACGGAAGTCTGAGAAGACAAGCTAGACTTGGGTTTCAGGGCGAGGGCACGGCAGGTACCCCCTGCAGATCTGAACCAATATCTCATGCATCTGAAGTCAGGGCGAGTATCAGACGTTGGCTCAGGTTGGAGTTTCTGAGCATGACGGCCGCTTCATGAAGGGAGCGTAATCTCGAGGCCATTGAGGTTTTCCCACGTTGGGAGTTGTTAGATGCCCCCTTCAAGGATTCCTTCTGTGGGACAATTGGGACCTGTTGGACAGCTCCAGGACATCCCATATGGAATGACTCCAGAGCACCGTTCGCGGATGGATGCCTGGGAAGCCCGCCTCGCATTCCAATTGTCTCCTAGCAACAAGAGAGTATAGATCTGATGGCTCTGCGGGAGCAACCGGGGTGGTTGAGTTGAAATGGACTTTCCTGAGGATGGGTCCTAATGTGTTTTTGTGTCCATGAGGGCCTTGGAATGGGGCGGTGGCACCGGGACTCTGAAGTACTCTCCTAAGCTTTGGACATGGCTCCCATGCAGAGGTTTCCTTGTGGAGACGAGATGAGTTCTGATGGGTGCCTCAGGAAAACCCCTATGCTCGTATTGGAATCAGGCTTTTGAGGACACATGCCTGTAACACAAAGCAATGGATCCTATTATGGCCTAGGGTCCTGTCTTGTTCAATCTTCTTCTCTGGGGACATCCATCTATGGTCTGAGTGGAGGTCGATTATCAGCTGGTGTCAGACAGCCCTTGTTTGTTCCGGGCGACCTACACTATTGGGATGGCCTCAGGGACTTTGGAGGTTTCTCCTAATTTGTACGATTTTGAACCATGGAATGGGCAGAATTCCCATGGATTGGTAGGCACAGTCCTAATGTGTGGCGCCAGGTGCCCAGCCTGGAGGGTGTGTGGCCCAAGACTTTGAGGACAGAAGTCTGAAAACACAAACTCAGCTTAGGTTTGGGGACGTAGGTATGGCAGGCCTGATCGACAAACCATGAGCAGAACTCTTCAGGATATGAAGAAAGTGCGAGTCTGAGGCGCTTGCTCAGGCTTTTGTATCTGCATTTTGTATCAGCGATGGCCGTGGAATGTCGGGGAGGCCTCATGGGCCATGTACGAATCTTCTTCTCTGGGGATTTGGCCCGATTCCCAATTGCTTTTCGTCAATCTGTGGGATGGGTGGACTCATTTCAGTTTTGTTACCTCAGGTGTCCAACCAAAAGAGGAATTCCAAAGCCAAGCCGTGGGTAAGACTGAAGGGACTACCTGAACTATGTTTAAAAATTGGGGCCTAGGGGCATGGCAAGCCCAATATGCTATCTCTTCATCCAGCCACTGAGTGGCCTTACTTGAAGACTGGGCTCAGCCGAGGGTCACAATGTGTGTTTGTGACCATGTGGCCTGCGAGCATGGGCCGGGACTCATGGGCCACACTGGTTTCAACTACACTGAACGTTGGACAACATGCCAACCACAAGGTTTCTTGCCATGGGGAAGGAGTTCTGATTTCTGCATCACCTTCAACCCTGGGCAGTGATTGGAGATAAGGTCAAGTTTCTGAAACCTGAAAACTGATGTTGGGAAGAGATGACGACCTAAGGCCATGGCAGCTAGATGTGCTCAGTGTGTGGCCAGCTGTCTGGGAGGGGCCAGGGGGTCCAGGCTCAGGCAGTGTCAGAAAGGGCATTAGTGCCCTGGTCAGCCTATGTATTTGGGGTACAGCCAAGGTCGGTGCAGGTTGATCCTCATTTGGGGTCACTGGGTAGCCCCAGAGGACAATGTTTTTCTTCTGGAGGGCCGGCAGAGTGCTGCATTGTAGTTCTGGATTGCCAAACTGGAGGGCTTGTGGGCCAGTAGTCTGACGACAAATGTCTAAGAACACAAGCTAGGCTTAGGTTTCTGGGTGAGGATATGGCAGGCACAATCTACAGACCTGAATCGAGATCTCGTGCATCTGAAGTCGGGGCAAGGATTAGACAATCGCTCAGGTTGGAGTTTCTGTCCCTGATGGCCCCTTCATGAATGTGGGGGGGGGCATCACCAGGCCATGGGTGTTTTCCCACGATGGTAGTTGTGAGAAGCTCCAAACTGCAGAGAGTCTTCTGCAGGACAATTGAGACCTGTTGTTTGGCTCCAGGCCAATGATTCTGAGCAGGGTTCTAAGGATGGATGGCTGAGTAGCCCACCTCGCATTCCAATTGTCTCCTAGCAACAAGACAGGTTAGATCTCCTGGATCTGTGGGGAGCAACTGAGGACGATGAGTTGAATTGGACACCCCTGGGAATGGGTCCTAACGTGCTTTTGTGTCTATGGAGACCTTGGAATGAAGCGGTGGCACTGGGGCCCTTAAGGTTTCTCCTACACTGAAGCTTTGACACAGCTCCAACGTGCAAGTTTCCCATGTGTAGATGAGATGTTTTCTGATGGGTGAGTCAAGAAACAGCTAGATGCTGCTTTTGAAAACCAGGCCTCTGAGGAGAGATGCCTGGAAACCAAAGCAATGGACCTGATTAGTGCCTAGGTTCCTGTTCTTTCCTTTTTACCTCTGGGGACATCTGTCTATGGGTCTGAGTGCAGGTAGGTGCTCTGTTGGGCTCAGATTGCCCCTGTTTTTCCTGGGAAGCCACCACTATTGAGATGGATCAGGGACTTTGGAGGTTTATCCTATTAGAAGGGTTGTGGCCATTGGAATGGGCACACACAATTCCCTTGGAGAGGGCAAGTACAGTCCTCAGGTTTGGCTCCAGGGGCCTGAGCCTGTAGGTTGTGTAGGCCAGGGCTGTTTGGACAATTGTCTGAAAACACAAACTCGGCTTAAGTTTCGGGTCATAGGTATGGCAGGACTGATCTACAGACCATGAGGAGAACTCTTCCGGATTTGAAAGAAGGGCGAGTGTGAGGCTCCTGATCTAGTTTTTGTCTCTGGATATCGTGTCACTAATGGTCGTGGAATTTCTGGGTGACTTCATGGGGAATGGATGAGTCTTACTCTCTGGTGGTTTGGCCCCGTCCAAAGAGTTTGGGGTCATTCTGTGGGCTGGAAGAAGTCCGTTTTTGTTGTTGTTGTTGTTGTTGTTGTTGTTTTCTTTTTTAACCTCAGGTGTCCCACCAAATGAGGGATTCCAGAGTAGAGCCCTGGTGAGGGGCGACTGGACAATCAGAAATCTGGTTAAAAATTGGGGCCTAGGGACATGTCAAGCCCATTATGACATCTAATCGTCCAGCCACTGAGAGGACTTACTAGAGGAAAGGACTCATGCTGAGGGTCTCAATGCGTGTGTATGCCCTCGTAACACTCAAGAACGGGCGGGGCCTCAGGGTGAATGCTGGTTTCTCCTACAATGAACGTTGGACAAGGTGCCAACCACAAGGGTTCTTGCCATGGGTATGGAGGAGTTCTGATTTCTCCATCACACTCACCCCTGGGCAGTGTTGGAGATAAGGTCTCGGTTCTGAAGCTGAAAACTGAGGTAGGGAAGAGATGATGACCTAAAGCCATGGCGGGTTTTATGTGCTCAGTGTGCGGTCAGCTTTCTGGGTGTTGGTCAGGAGGTCCGGGCTCAGGTTGTGTTCGACAGTGCATTAGTGCCCAGGTTAGACTATATAATTTGGGTAAAGTCGAGTGCTGTGTAGGTTTACCCTCATTTAAGGTGCCTGGGCAGCTCATGAGGCAATAATTTTTTTTCTAGAGGGCAGGCAGAGTGCTGCATTGTGGGTCCGGAATTGCCAAACTTGAGGGCTTAGGGGCCAGGAGTGTGAGGACGGAAGTCTGAGAAGACAAGCTAGACTTGGGTTTCAGGGCGAGGGCACGGCAGGTACCCCCTGCAGATCTGAACCAATATCTCATGCATCTGAAGTCAGGGCGAGTATCAGACGTTGGCTCAGGTTGGAGTTTCTGAGCATGACGGCCGCTTCATGAAGGGAGCGTAATCTCGAGGCCATTGAGGTTTTCCCACGTTGGGAGTTGTTAGATGCCCCCTTCAAGGATTCCTTCTGTGGGACAATTGGGACCTGTTGGACAGCTCCAGGACATCCCATATGGAATGACTCCAGAGCACCGTTCGCGGATGGATGCCTGGGAAGCCCGCCTCGCAATCCAATTGTCTCCTAGCAACAAGACAGTATAGATCTGATGGCTCTGCGGGAGCAACCGGGGTGGTTGAGTTGAAATGGACTTTCCTGAGGATGGGTCCTAATGTGTTTTTGTGTCCATGAGGGCCTTGGAATGGGGCGGTGGCACCGGGACTCTGAAGTACTCTCCTAAGCTTTGGACATGGCTCCCATGCAGAGGTTTCCTTGTGGAGACGAGATGAGTTCTGATGGGTGCCTCAGGAAAACCCCTATGCTCGTATTGGAATCAGGCTTTTGAGGACACATGCCTGTAACCCAAAGCAATGGATCCTATTATGGCCTAGGGTCCTGTCTTGTTCAATCTTCTTCTCTGGGGACATCCATCTATGGTCTGAGTGGAGGTCGATTATCAGCTGGTGTCAGACAGCCCTTGTTTGTTCCGGGCGACCTACACTATTGGGATGGCCTCAGGGACTTTGGAGGTTTCTCCTAATTTGTACGATTTTGAACCATGGAATGGGCAGAATTCCCATGGATTGGTAGGCACAGTCCTAATGTGTGGCGCCAGGTGCCCAGCCTGGAGGGTGTGTGGCCCAAGACTTTGAGGACAGATGTCTGAAAACACAAACTCAGCTTAGGTTTGGGGACGTAGGTATGGCAGGCCTGATCGACAAACCATGAGCAGAACTCTTCAGGATATGAAGAAAGTGCGAGTCTGAGGCGCTTGCTCAGGCTTTTGTCTCTGGATTTTGTATCAGCGATGGCCGTGGAATGTCGGGGAGGCCTCATGGGCCATGGACGAATCTTCCTCTCTGAGGATTTGGCCCGATTCCCAATTGCTTTTCGTCAATCTGTGGGATGGGAGGACTCATTTCAGTTTTGTTACCTCAGGTGTCCCACCAAAAGAGGAATTCCAAAGCCAAGCCGTGGGGAAGACTGAAGGGACAACCCGAACTATGGATAAAAATTGGGGCCAAGGGTCATGGCAAGCCCAATATGCTATCACTTCATCCAGCCACTGAGTGGCTTTACTTGAGGACTGGGCTCAGCCTGAGGGTCACAATGTGTGTTTGTGACCAATGTGGCCCGTGAGATGGGCGGGGCCTCATGGGCCACACTGGTTTCAACTACACTGAACGTTGGACAACATGCCAACCACAAGGTTTCTTGCCATGGGGAAGGAGTTCTGATTTCTGTATCACCTTCAACCCTGGGCAGTGTTTGGAGATAAGGTCTAGGTTCTGAAACCTGAAAACCGAGTTTGGGAAGAGATGACGACCTAAGTCCATGGCGGCTAGATGTGCTCAGTGTGCGGCCAACTGTCTGGGAGGGGCCAGGGGGTCCAGGCTCAGTCTGTGTCAGAAAGGGCATTAGTGCCCTGGTCAGCCTATGTATTTGGGGTACAGCCAAGTTCGGTGCAGGTTGATCCTCATTTGGGGTTACTGGGTAGCCCCAGAGGACAATGTTTTTCTTCTGGAGGTCCGGCAGAGTGCTGCATTGTAGTTCTGGATTGCGAAACTGGAGGGCTTGTGGGCCAGTAGTCTGACGACAAATGTCTAAGAACACAAGCTAGGCTTAGGTTTCTGGGTGAGGATATGGCAGGCACAATCTACAGACCTGAATCGAGATCTCGTGCATCTGAATTCAGGGCAAGGATTAGACGATCGCTCAGGTTGGAGTTTCTGTCCCTGATGGCCCCTTCATGAATGGGGGTGGTCATCACGAGGCCTGGGTTTTTTCCCTCGATGATAGTTGTGAGAAGATCCAAACTGCAGAGAGTCTTCTGCAGGACAATTGAGACCTGTTGTTTGGCTCCAGGCCAATGATTCTGAGCAGGGTTCTAAGGATGGATGGCTGAGTAGCCCACCTCGCATTCCAATTGTCTCCTAGCAACAAAACAGGTTAGATCTCCTGGATCTGTGGGGAGCAACCGAGGACGCTGAGTTGAATTGGACACACCTGGGGATGGGTCCTAACGTGCTTTTGTGTCTATGGAGACCTTAGAATGAAGCGGTGGCACTGGGGACCTTAAGGTTTCTCCTAAACTGAAGCTTTGACACAGCTCCAACGTGCAAGTTTCCCATGTGTAGATGAGGTGTTTTCTGATGGGTGAGTCAAGAAACAGCTATATGCTGCTTTTGAAATCCAGGCCTCTGAGGAGAGATGCCTGGAAACCAAGCAATGGATCTGATTAGTGCCTAGGGGCCTGTTCTTTCCTTTTTACCTCTGGGGACATCTGTCTATGGGTCTGAGTGCAGGTAGGTGCTCAGTTGGGCTCAGATTGCCCCTGTTTTTCCTGGGAAGCCACCACTTTTGAGATGGATCAGGGACTTGGGAGGTTTATCCTATTAGAAGGGTTCTGGCCATTGGAATGGGCACACACAATTCCCTTGGAGAGGGCAAGTACAGTCCTCAGGTTTGGCTCCAGGGGCCTGAGCCTGTAGGTTGTGTAGGCCAGGGCTGTTTGGACAGTTGTCTGAAAACACAAACTCGGCTTATGTTTCGGGTCATAGGTATGGCAGGACTGATCTACAGACCATGAGGAGAACTCTTCAGGATTTGAAAGAAGGGCAACTGTGAGGCTCCTGCTCAAGTTTTTGGCTCTGGATATCGTGTCACTCATGGTCGTGGAATTTCTGGGTGACTTCATGGGAAATGGACGAGTCTTACTCTCTGGTGGTTTGGCCCCGTCCAAAGAGTTTGGGGACATTCTGTGGGCTGGAAGAAGTCCGTTTTTTTTTTGTTGTTGTTGTTGTTGTTGTTGTTTTTTTTAACCTCAGGTGTCCCACCAAATGAGGGATTCCAGATTAGAGCCCTGAGGAGGGGCTACTGGACAATCAGAAATCTGGTAAAAAATTGGGGCTTAGGGACATTTCAAGCCCATTATGACATCTAATGGTCCAGCCACTGAGAGGACTTACTAGAGGACAGGACTCATGCTGAGGGTCTCAATGCGTGTGTATGCCCTCGTAACACTCAAAAATGGGCGGGGCCTCAGGGTGAATGCTGGTTTCTCCTACACTGAACGTTGGACAACGTGCCAACCACAAGGGTTCTTGCCATGGGTAAGGAGGAGTTCTGATTTCTCCATCACACTCACCCCTGGGCAGTGTTGGAGATAAGGTCTCGGTTCTGAAGCTGAAAACTGAGGTAGGGAAGAGATGATGACCTAAAGCCATGGCGGGTTTTATGTGCTCAGTGTGCGGTCAGCTTTCTGGGTGTTGGTCAGGAGGTCCGGGCTCAGGTTGTGTTCGACAGTGCATTAGTGCCCAGGTTAGACTATATAATTTGGGTAAAGTCGAGTGCTGTGTAGGTTTACCCTCATTTAAGGTGCCTGGGCAGCTCATGAGGCAATAATTTTTTTTCTAAATGGCAGGCAGAGTGCTGCATTGTGAGTCCGGAATTGCCAAACTTGAGGGCTTAGGGGCCAGGAGTGTGAGGACGGAAGTCTGAGAAGACAAGCTAGACTTGGGTTTCAGGGCGAGGGCACGGCAGGTACCCCCTGCAGATCTGAACCAATATCTCATGCATCTGAAGTCAGGGCGAGTATCAGACGTTGGCTCAGGTTGGAGTTTCTGAGCATGACGGCCGCTTCATGAAGGGAGCGTAATCTCGAGGCCATTGAGGTTTTCCCACGTTGGGAGTTGTTAGATGCCCCCTTCAAGGATTCCTTCTGTGGGACAATTGGGACCTGTTGGACAGCTCCAGGACATCCCATATGGAATGACTCCAGAGCACCGTTCGCGGATGGATGCCTGGGAAGCCCGCCTCGCATTCCAATTGTCTCCTAGCAACAAGAGAGTATAGATCTGATGGCTCTGCGGGAGCAACCGGGGTGGTTGAGTTGAAATGGACTTTCCTGAGGATGGGTCCTAATGTGTTTTTGTGTCCACGAGGGCCTTGGAATGGGGCGGTGGCACCGGGACTCTGAAGTACTCTCCTAAGCTTTGGACATGGCTCCCATGCAGAGGTTTCCTTGTGGAGACGAGATGAGTTCTGATGGGTGCCTCAGGAAAACCCCTATGCTCGTATTGGAATCAGGCTTTTGAGGACACATGCCTGTAACACAAAGCAATGGATCCTATTATGGCCTAGGGTCCTGTCTTGTTCAATCTTCTTCTCTGGGGACATCCATCTATGGTCTGAGTGGAGGTCGATTATCAGCTGGTGTCAGACAGCCCTTGTTTGTTCCGGGCGACCTACACTATTGGGATGGCCTCAGGGACTTTGGAGGTTTCTCCTAATTTGTACGATTTTGAACCATGGAATGGGCAGATTTCCCATGGATTGGTAGGCACAGTCCTAATGTGTGGCGCCAGGTGCCCAGCCTGGAGGGTGTGTGGCCCAAGACTTTGAGGACAGATGTCTGAAAACACAAACTCAGCTTAGGTTTGGGGACGTAGGTATGGCAGGCCTGATCGACAAACCATGAGCAGAACTCTTAAGGATATGAAGAAAGTGCGAGTCTGAGGCGCTTGCTCAGGCTTTTGTATCTGCATTTTGTATCAGCGATGGCCGTGGAATGTCGGGGAGGCCTCATGGGCCATGTACGAATCTTCTTCTCTGGGGATTTGGCCCGATTCCCAATTGCTTTTCGTCAATCTGTGGGATGGGTGGACTCATTTCAGTTTTGTTACCTCAGGTGTCCAACCAAAAGAGGAATTCCAAAGCCAAGCCGTGGGTAAGACTGAAGGGACTACCTGAACTATGTTTAAAAATTGGGGCCTAGGGGCATGGCAAGCCCAATATGCTATCTCTTCATCCAGCCACTGAGTGGCCTTACTTGAAGACTGGGCTCAGCCGAGGGTCACAATGTGTGTTTGTGACCATGTGGCCTGCGAGCATGGGCCGGGACTCATGGGCCACACTGGTTTCAACTACACTGAACGTTGGACAACATGCCAACCACAAGGTTTCTTGCCATGGGGAAGGAGTTCTGATTTCTGCATCACCTTCAACCCTGGGCAGTGATTGGAGATAAGGTCTAGTTTCTGAAACCTGAAAACTGATGTTGGGAAGAGATGACGACCTAAGGCCATGGCAGCTAGATGTGCTCAGTGTGTGGCCAGCTGTCTGGGAGGGGCCAGGGGGTCCAGGCTCAGGCAGTGTCAGAAAGGGCATTAGTGCCCTGGTCAGCCTATGTATTTGGGGTACAGCCAAGGTCGGTGCAGGTTGATCCTCATTTGGGGTCACTGGGTAGCCCCAGAGGACAATGTTTTTCTTCTGGAGGGCCGGCAGAGTGCTGCATTGTAGTTCTGGATTGCCAAACTGGAGGGCTTGTGGGCCAGTAGTCTGACGACAAATGTCTAAGAACACAAGCTAGGCTTAGGTTTCTGGGTGAGGATATGGCAGGCACAATCTACAGACCTGAATCGAGATCTCGTGCATCTGAAGTCGGGGCAAGTATTAGACAATCGCTCAGGTTGGAGTTTCTGTCCCTGATGGCCCCTTCATGAATGTGGGGGGGGGGGGCATCACGAGGCCATGGGTGTTTTCCCACGATGGTAGTTGTGAGAAGCTCCAAACTGCAGAGAGTCTTCTGCAGGACAATTGAGACCTGTTGTTTGGCTCCAGGCCAATGATTCTGAGCAGGGTTCTAAGGATGGATGGCTGAGTAGCCCACCTCGCATTCCAATTGTCTCCTAGCAACAAGACAGGTTAGATCTCCTGGATCTGTGGGGAGCAACTGAGGACGATGAGTTGAATTGGACACCCCTGGGAATGGGTCCTAACGTGCTTTTGTGTCTATGGAGACCTTGGAATGAAGCGGTGGCACTGGGGCCCTTAAGGTTTCTCCTACACTGAAGCTTTGACACAGCTCCAACGTGCAAGTTTCCCATGTGTAGATGAGATGTTTTCTGATGGGTGAGTCAAGAAACAGCTAGATGCTGCTTTTGAAAACCAGGCCTCTGAGGAGAGATGCCTGGAAACCAAAGCAATGGACCTGATTAGTGCCTAGGTTCCTGTTCTTTCCTTTTTACCTCTGGGGACATCTGTCTATGGGTCTGAGTGCAGGTAGGTGCTCTGTTGGGCTCAGATTGCCCCTGTTTTTCCTGGGAAGCCACCACTATTGAGATGGATCAGGGACTTTGGAGGTTTATCCTATTAGAAGTGTTGTGGCCATTGGAATGGGCACACACAATTCCCTTGGAGAGGGCAAGTACAGTCCTCAGGTTTGGCTCCAGGGGCCTGAGCCTGTAGGTTGTGTAGGCCAGGGCTGTTTGGACAATTGTCTGAAAACACAAACTCGGCTTAAGTTTCGGGTCATAGGTATGGCAGGACTGATCTACAGACCATGAGGAGAACTCTTCCGGATTTGAAAGAAGGGCGAGTGTGAGGCTCCTGATCTAGTTTTTGTCTCTGGATATCGTGTCACTAATGGTCGTGGAATTTCTGGGTGACTTCATGGGGAATGGATGAGTCTTACTCTCTGGTGGTTTGGCCCCGTCCAAAGAGTTTGGGGTCATTCTGTGGGCTGGAAGAAGTCCGTTTTTGTTGTTGTTGTTGTTGTTGTTGTTGTTTTCTTTTTTAACCTCAGGTGTCCCACCAAATGAGGGATTCCAGAGTAGAGCCCTGGTGAGGGGCGACTGGACAATCAGAAATCTGGTTAAAAATTGGGGCCTAGGGACATGTCAAGCCCATTATGACATCTAATCGTCCAGCCACTGAGAGGACTTACTAGAGGAAAGGACTCATGCTGAGGGTCTCAATGCGTGTGTATGCCCTCGTAACACTCAAGAACGGGCGGGGCCTCAGGGTGAATGCTGGTTTCTCCTACAATGAACGTTGGACAAGGTGCCAACCACAAGGGTTCTTGCCATGGGTATGGAGGAGTTCTGATTTCTCCATCACACTCACCCCTGGGCAGTGTTGGAGATAAGGTCTCGGTTCTGAAGCTGAAAACTGAGGTAGGGAAGAGATGATGACCTAAAGCCATGGCGGGTTTTATGTGCTCAGTGTGCGGTCAGCTTTCTGGGTGTTGGTCAGGAGGTCCGGGCTCAGGTTGTGTTCGACAGTGCATTAGTGCCCAGGTTAGACTATATAATTTGGGTAAAGTCGAGTGCTGTGTAGGTTTACCCTCATTTAAGGTGCCTGGGCAGCTCATGAGGCAATAATTTTTTTTCTAGAGGGCAGGCAGAGTGCTGCATTGTGGGTCCGGAATTGCCAAACTAGAGGGCTTAGGGGACAGGAGTGTGAGGACGGAAGTCTGAGAAGACAAGCCAGACTTGGGTTTCAGGGCGAAGGCACGGCAGGTACCCCCTGCAGACCTGAACCAATATCTCATGCATCTGAAGTCAGGGCGAGGATCAGAAGTGGCTCAGGTTGGAGTTTCTGTGCATGACGGCCGCTTCATGAAGGGAGCGGAATCTCGAGGCCATTGAGGTTTTCCCACGTTGGGAGTTGAGGGATGCCCCCTTCAAGGATTCCTTCTGCGGGACAATTGAGACCTGTTGGACAGCTCCAGGACATCCCATATGGAATGACTCCAGAGCACCGTTCGCGGATGGATGCCTGGGAAGCCCGCCTCGCATTCCAATTGTCTCCTAGCAACAAGACAGTTTAGATCTGATGGCTCTGCGGGAGCAACCGGGGTGGCTGAGTTGAAATGGACTTTCCTGAGGATGAGTCCTAATGTGTTTTTGTGTCCATGAGGGCCTTGGAATGGGGCGGTGGCACCGGGACCCTAAAGTACTCTCCTAAGCTTTGCACATATCTCCCATGCACAGGTTTCCTTGTGGAGACGAGATGAGTCCTATGGGTGCCTCAGGAAAACCCCTATGCTCGTATTGGGATCAGGCTTTTGAGGACACATGCCTGTAACCCAAAGCAATGGATCCTATTATGGCCTAGGGTCCTGTCTGGTTCAATCTTCTTCTCTGGGGACATCCATCTATGGTATGAGTGGAGGTGGATTATTAGCTGGTGTCAGACAGCCCTTGTTTGTTCCGGGCGACCTACACTATTGGGATGGCCTTAGGGACTTTGGAGGTTTCTCCTAATTTGTACGATTTTGGACCATGGAATGGGCAGAATTCCCATGGATTGGTAGGCACAGTCCTAATGTGTGGCTCCAGGGGCCCAGCCTAGACGGTGTGTGGCCCAAGACTTTGAGAACAGAAGTCGAAAACACAAACTCAGCTTAGGTTTGGGGGCGTAGGTATGGCAGGCCCGATAGACAAACCATGAGAAGAACTCTTCAGGATATGAAGAAAGTGCGATTCTGAGGCGCTTGCTCAGGCTTTTGTCTCTGGATTTTGTATCAGCGATGGCCGTGGAATGTCGGGGAGGCCTCATGGGCCATGGACGAATCTTCCTCTCTGAGGATGTGGCCCGATTCCCAATTGCATTTCGTCAATCTGTGGGATGGGAGGACTCATTTCAGTTTTGTTACCTCAGGTGTCCCCCAAAAGAGGAATTCCAAAGCCAAGCCATGGGGAAGACTGAAGGGACAACCCGAACTATGGTTAAAAATTGGGGCCTAGGGGCTGGCAAGCCCAATATGCTATCTCTTCATCCAGCCACTGAGTGGCCTTATTTGAGGACTGGTCTCAGCCTGAGCGTCACAATGTGTGTTTGTGACCAATGTGGCCCGCGAGCATGGGCGGGGCCTCATGGGCCAACCTGGATTTCAATTACACTGAACGTTGGACAACATGCCAACGACAAGGTTTCTTGCCATGGGGAAGGAGTTCTGCTTTCAGCATCACCTTCAACCCCAGGCAGTGATTGGAGATATGGTCTAGGTTCTGAAACCTGAAAACCGAGGTTGGGAAGAGATGACGACCTAAGGCCATGGCGGCTCGATGTGCTCAGTGTGCGGCAGCTGTCTGGGAGGGGCCAGGGGGTCCAGGCTCAGGCTGTGTCAGAAAGGGCATTAGTGCCCTGGTCAGTCTATGTATTTGGGGTACAGACAAGGTCGGTGCTGGTTGATCCTCATTTGGGGTTACTGGATAGCCCCAGTGGACAATGTTTTTTTTTTTTTTTTGCGGGCAGGCAGAGTGCGGCATTGTAGTTCTGGATTGCCAAACTGGAGGGCTTGTGGGCCAGTAGTCTGACGACAAAAGTGTGAGAACACAAGCTAGGCTTAGGTTTTTGGGTGAGGCCATGGCAGGCACAATCTACAGACCTGAATCGAGATCTCGTGCATCTGATTTCAGGGCGAGGATCAGACGATCGCTCAGGTTGGAGTTTCTGTCCCTGATGGCCCCTTCATGAATGGGGGGGCATCACGAGGCCATGGCGGTTTTCCCACGATGGGAGTTGTGAGAAACTCCAAACTGCAGAGAGTCTTCTGCAGGATAATTGAGACCTGTTGTTTGGCTCCAGGCCAATGATTCTGAGCAGGGTTCTAAGGATGGATGGCTGGGTAGCCCACCTCGCATTCCAATTGTCTCCTAGCAACAAGACAGTTTAGATCTCCTGGATCTGTGGGGAGCTACCGAGGACGTTGAGGTGAAATGGAACCCCTGGGGATGGGTCCTAATGTACTTTTGTGTCTATGGAGACCTTGGAATGAAGCGGTGGCATTGGGGCTATAAACGGTTCTCCTAAACAGAGGCTTTGACACTGCTCCAACGTGCAAGTTTCCCATGTGTAGATGAGATGTTTTCTGATGGCTGATTCAAGAAACATCTATATGCTGCATTTCAAATCCAGGCCTCTGAGGAGAAATGCCTGGAAACCAAAGCAATGGATCTGATTAGTGCCTAGGGGCCTGTTCTTTCCTTTTTACCTCTGGGGACATCTGTCTATGGGTCTGAGTGCAGGTAGGTGCTCAGTTGGGCTCAGATTGCCGCTGTTTTTCCTGGGAAGCCACCACTAGGGAAATGGATCACGGACTTTGGAGGATTATGCTATTAGAAGGATTGTGGCCATTGGAATGGGCACACACAATTCCCTAGAGAGGGCAAGTACAGTCCTCAGGTCTGGCTCCAGGTGCCTGAGCCTGTAGGTTGTGTAGGCCAGGGCTGTTTGGACAGTTGTCTGAAAACACAAACTCGTCTTATGTTTCGGGTCATAGGTATGGCAGGACTGATCTACAGACCATGAAGAGAACTCTTCGGGATTTGAAAGAAGGGAGAGTGTGAGGCTCCTGTTCAAGTTTTTGTCTCTGGATATCGTGCCACTCATGGTCGTGGAATTTCTGGGTGACTTCATGGGAAATGGACGAGTCTTACTCTCTGGTGGTTTGGCCCCGTCCAAAGAGTTTGGGGTCATTCTGTGGGCTGGAAAAAGTCCTTTTTTTTTTTTTTGTTGTTGTTGTTGTTTTCTTTTTTAACCTCAGGTGTCCCACCAAATGAGGGATTCCAGAGTAGAGCCCTGGGGAGGGGCGACTGGACAATCAGAAATCTGGTTAAAAATTGGGGCCTAGGGACATGTCAAGCCCATTATGACATCTAATGGTCCAGCCACTGAGAGGACTTACTAGAGGACAGGACTCATGCTGAGGGTCACAATGCGTGTGTATGCCCTCGTCGCACTCAAGAATGGGCGAGGCCTCAGGGTGAATGCTGGTTTCTCCTACACTGAACGTTGGACAACGTGCCAACCACAAGGGTTCTTGCCATGGGTAAGGAGGAGTTCTGATTTCAGCATCACACTCACCCCTGGGCAGTGATTGGAGATAAGGTCTCGGTTCTGAAGCCTGAAATATGAGGTAGGGAAGAGATCATGACCTAAGGCCATGGTAGTTTTTATGTGCTCAGTGTGCGGTCAGCTTTCTGGGTGTTGGTCAGGAGGTCCGGGCTCAGGTTGTGTTCGACAGTGCATTAGTGCCCAGGTTAGACCGCTTCATGAAGGGAGCGGAATCTCGAGGCCATTGAGGTTTTCCCATGTTGGGAGTTGTGGGATGCCCCCTTCAAGGATTCCTTCTGCGGGACAATTGAGACCTGTTGGACAGCTCCAGGACATCCCATATGGAATGACTCCAGAACACCGTTCGCGGATGGATGCCTGGGAAGCCCGCCTCGCATTCCAATTGTCTCCTAGCAACAAGACAGTTTAGATCTGCTAGCTCTGGGGAAGCAACCGGGGTGCTGAGTTGAAATGGACTTTCCTGAGGATGGGTCCTAATGTGTTTTTGTGTCCATGAGGGCCTTGGAATGGGGCGGTGGCACCGGGACCCTGAAGTACTCTCCTATGCTTTGGACATGGCTCCCATGCACAGGTTTCCTTGTGGAGACGAGATGAGTTCTGATGGGTGCCTCAGGAAAACCCCTATGCTCATATTGTAATCAGGCTTTTGAGGACACATGCCTGTAACCCAAAGCAATGGATCCTATTATGGCCTAGGGTCCTGTCTGGTTCAATCTTCTTCTCGGGGGACATCCATCTATGGTATGAGTGGAGGTCGATTATCAGCTGGTGTCAGACAGCCCTTGTTTGTTCCGGGCGACCTACACTATTGGGATGGCCTCAGGGACTTTGGAGGTTTCTCCTAATTTGTACGATTTTGGACCATGGAATGGGCAGAATTCCCATGGATTGGTAGGCACAGTCCTAATGTGTGGCTCCAGGGGCCCAGCCTAGAGGGTGTGTGGCCCAAGACTTTGAGAACAGAAGTCGAAAACACAAACTCAGCTTAGGTTTGGGGACGTAGGTATGGCAGGCCCGATCTACAAACCATGTTAAGAACTCTACAGGATATGAAGAAAGTGCGAGTCTGAGGCGCTTGCTCAGGCTTTTGTCTCTGGATTTTGTATCAGCGATGGCCGTGAAATGTCGGAGAGGCCTCATGGGCCATGGACGAATCTTCCTCTCTGAGGATTTGGCCCGATACCCAATTGCTTTTATTCAATCTCTGGGATGGGATGACTCCTTTCAGTTTTGTTACCTCAGGTGTCCGACCAAAAGAGGAATTCCAAAGCAAAGCCGTGGGGAAGACTGAAGGGACAACCCGAACTATGGTTAAAAATTGGGGACTAGGGGCATGGCAAGCCCAATACGCTGTCGCTTCATCCAGCCACTGAGAGGCCTTACTTGAGGACTGGGCTCAGCCTGAGGGTCACAATGTGTGTTAGTGACCATAGTGGCCCGCGAGCATGGGCGGGGCCTCATGGGCCACACTGGTTTCAACGACACTGAACGTTGGACAACATGCCAACCACAAGGTTTCTTGCCATGGGGAAGGAGTTCTGATTTCTGCATCACGTTCAACCCTGCGCAGTCACTGGAGATAAGGTCTAGGTTCTGAAACCTGAAAACCGAGGTTGGGAAGAGACGAGGACCTAAGGCCATGGCGGCTCCATGTGCTCAGTGTGCGGCCAGCTGTCTGGGAGTGGCCAGGGGGTCCAGGCTCAGGCTGTGTCAGAAAGGGCATTAGTGCCCTGGTCAGCCTATGTATTTGGGGTACAGCCAAGGTCGGTGCAGGTTGATCCTCATTTGGGGTTACTGGATAGCCCCAGAGGACAATGTTTTTCTTCTGGCGGGCAGGCAGAGGGCGGCATTGTAGTTCTGGATTGCCAAACTGGAGGGCTTGTGGGCCAGTAGTCTGACGACAAAAGTCAGAGAACACAAGCTAGGCTTAGGTTTCTGTGTGAGGCCATGGCAGGCACAATCTACAGACCTGAATCGAGATCTCGTGCATCTGAAGTCAGGGCGAGGATTAGACGATCGCTCAGGTTGGAGTTTCTGTCCCTGATGGCCCCTTCATGAATGGGGGGGCATCACGAGGCCATGGGGGTTTTCCCACGATGGGAGTTGTGAGAAGCTCCAAACTGCAGAGAGTCTTCTGCAGGACAATTGAGACCTGTTGTTTGGCTCCAGGCCAATGATTCTGAGCAGGGTTCTAAGGATGGATGGCTGGGTAGCCCACCTCGCATTCCATTTATCTGCTAGCAACAAGACAGGTTAGATCTCCTGGATCTGTGGGGAGCAACCGGGGACGCTGCATTGAAATGGACACCCCTGGGGATGGGTCCTAATGTGCCTTTGTGTCTAAGGAGACCTTGGAATGAAGCGGTGGCACTTGGGCCCTAAAGAGTTCTACTAAACAGAGGCTTTGACACAGCTCCAACGTGCAAGTTTCCCATGAGTAGATGAGATGTTTTCTGATGGGTGAGTCAAGAAACAGCTATATGCTGCTTTTGAAATCCAGGCCTCTGAGGAGAGATTCCTGGAAACGAAAGCAATGGATCTGATTAGTTCCTAGGCACCTAGGTGCCTAGGTGTTCTGTAGGGCTCAGATTGCCCCTGTTTTTCCTGGGAAGCCACCACTATTGACATGGATCAGGGACTTTGGAGGTTTATCCTATTAGAAGGGTTGTGGCCATTGGAATGGGCACAAACAATTCCCTTCGAGAGGGCAAGTACAGTCCTCAGGTTTGGCTCAAGGGGCCTTAGCCTGTAGGTTGTGTAGGCCAGGGCTGTTTGGACAATTGTCTGAAAACACAAACTCGGCTTATGTTTCGGGTCATAGGTATGGCAGGACTGATCTACAGACCATGAGGAGAACTCTTCGGGATTTGAACGAAGGGCGAGTGTGAGGCTCCTGCTCAAGTTTTTGTCTCTGGATATCGTGTCACTCATGGTCGTGGAATTTCTGGGTGACTTCATGGGAAATGTCGAGTCTTACTCTCTGGTGGTTTGGCCCCATCCAAAGAGTTTGGGGTCATTCTGTGGGCTGGAAGAAGTCCGATTGTTGTTGTTGTTGTTGTTGTTGTTTTCTTTTTTAACCTCATGTGTCCCACCAAATGAGGGATTCCAGAGCAGAGCCCTGGGGAGGGGCTACTGGACAATCAGAAATCTGGTTAAAAATTTTGGCCTAGGGACATGTCAAGCCCATTATGACATCTAATGGTCCAGCCACTAAGAGGACTTACTAGAGGACAGGACTCATGCTGTGGGTCACAATGCGTGTGTATGCCCTCGTCGCACTCAAGAATGGGCGGGGCCTCAGGGTGAATGCTGGTTTCTCCTACACTGAACGTTGGACAACGTGCCAACCACAAGGGTTCTTGCCATGGGTAAGGAGGAGTTCTGATTTCTGCATCACACTCACCCCTGGGCAGTGATTGGAGATAAGGTCTCGGTTCTGAAGCCTGAAAACTGAGGTAGGGAAGAGATCATGACCTAAGGCCATGGCGGGTTTTATGTGCTCAGTGTGCGGTCCGCTTTCTGGGTGTTGGTCAGGAGGTCCGGGCTCAGGTTGTGTTCGACAGTGCATTGTGCCCAGGTTAGACTATATAATTTGGGTAAAGTCGAGTGCGGTGTAGGCTTATCCTCATTTAAGGTGCCTGGGCAGCTCATGAGGCAATAATTTTTTTTCTAGAGGGCAGGCAGGGTGCTGCATTGTGGGTCCGGATTTGCCAAACTTGAGGGCTTCGGGGCCAGGAGTGTGAGGACGGAAGTCTGAGAAGACAAGCTAGACTTGGGTTTCAGGGCGAGGGCACGGCAGGTACCCCCTGCAGATCTGAACCAATATCTCATGCATGTGAAGTCAGGGAGAGTATCAGACGTTGGCTCAGGTTGGAGTTTCTGTGCATGACGGCCGCTTCATGAAGGGAGCGGAATCTCGAGGCCATTGAGGTTTTCCCACGTTGGGAGTTGTGGGATGCCCCTTTCAAGGATTCCTACTGCGGGACAATTGAGACCTGTTGGACAGCTCCAGGACATCCCATATGGAATGACTCCAGAGCACCGTTCGCGGATGGATGCCTGGGAAGCCCGCCTCGCATTCCAATTGTCTCCTAGCAACAAGACAGTTTAGATCTGATGGCTCTGCCGGAGCAACCGGTGTGGCTGAGATGAAATGGACTTTTCTGAGGATGGGTCCTAATGTGTTTTTGTGTCCATGAGGGCCTTGGAATGGGGCGGTGGCACCGGGACCCTCCAGTACTCTCCTAAGCTTTGGACATGGCTCCCATGCACAGGATTTTTGTGGAGACGAGATGAGTTCTGATGGGTGCCACAGGAAAACCCCTATGCTCGTATTGGAATCAGGCTTTTGAGGACACATGCCTGTAACCCAAAGCAATGGATCCTATTATGGCCTAGGGTCCTCTCTGGTTCAATCTTCTTCTCTTGGGACATCCATCTATGGTATGAGTGGAGGTCGATTATCAGCTGGTGTCAGACAGCCCTTGTTTGTTCCGGGCAACCTACACTATTGGGATGGCCTCAGGGACTTTGGAGGTTTCTCCTAATTTGTACGGTTCTGGACCATGGAATGGGCAGAATTCCCATGGATTGGTAGGCACAGTCCTAATGTGTGGCTCCAGGGGCCCAGCCTGGAGCGTGTGTGGCCCAAGACTTTGAGGACAGAAGTCTGAAAACACAAACTCAGCTTAGGTTTGGGGACATAGGTATGGCAGGCCCGATCTACAAACCATGAGAAGAACTCTTCAGGATATGAAGAAAGTGCGAGTCTGAGGCGCTTGCTCAGGCTTTTGTCTCTGGATTTTGTATCAGCGATGGCGGTGGAATGTCGGGGAGGCCTCATGGGCCGTGGACAAATCTTCCTCTCTGAGGATTTGGCTCGATTCGCAATTGATTTTCGTCAATCTGTGGGATGGGATGACTCATTTCAGTTTTGTTACCTCAGGTGTCCCACCAAAAGAGGAATTCCAAAGCTAAGCCGTGGGGAAGACTGAAGGGACAACCCGAACTATGGTTAAAAATTGGGGCCTAGTGGCATGGCAAGCCCAATATGCTGTCTCTTCATCCAGCCACTTAGTGGCCTTGCTTGAGGACTGGGCTCAGCCGGAGGGTCACAATGTGTGTTTGTGACCAATGTGGCCCGCGAGCATGGGCGGGGCCTCATGGGCCACACTGGTTTCAACTACACTGAACGTTGGACAACATGCCAACCACAAGGTTTCTTGCCATGGGGAAGGAGTTCTGATTTCTGCATCACTTTCAACCCCGGGCAGTGAATGGAGATAAGGTCTAGGTTCTGAAACCTGAAAACCGAGTTTGGGAAGAGATGACGACCTAAGGCCATGGCGGCTCGATGTGCTCAGTGTGCGGCCAGCTGTCTGGGAGGGGCCAGGGGGTCCAGGCTCAGGCTGTGTCAGAAAGGGCATTAGTGCCCTGGTCAGCCTATGTATTTAGGGTACAGCCAAGGTCGGTGCAGGTTGATCCTCATTTGGGGTTACTGGATAGCCCCAGAGGACAATGTTTTTCTTCTGGCGGGCAGGCAGAGTGCGGCATTGTAGTTCTGGATTGCCAAACTGGAGGGCTTGTGGGCCAGTAGTCTGACGACAAAAGTCAGAGAACACAAGCTAGGCTTAGGTTTCTGGGTGAGGCCATGGCAGGCACAATCTACAGACCTGAATCGAGATCTAGTGCATCTGATTTCAGGGCGAGGATCAGACGATCGCTCAGGTTGGAGTTTCTGTCCCTGATGGCCCCTTCATGAATGGGGGGGCTTCACGGGGCCATGGGGGTTTTCCCACGATGGGAGTTGTGAGAAGCTCCAAACTGCAGAGAGTCTTCTGCAGTACAATTGAGACCTGTTGTTTGGCTCCAGGCCAATGATTCTGAGCAGGGTTCTAAGGATGGATGGCTGGGTAGCCCACCTCGCATTCCTATTGTCTCCTAGCAACAGGACAGGTTAGATCTCCTGGATCTGTGGGGAGCAACCGAGGTTGCTGCATTGAAATGGACACCCCTGGGGATGGGTCCTAATGTGCCCTTTTGTCTAAGGAGACCTTGGAATGAAGGGGTGGCACTTGGGCCCTAAAGAGTTCTACTAAACAGAGGCTTTGACACAGCTCCAACGTGTAAGTTTCCCATGTGTAGATGAGAAGTTTTTTGAAGGGTGAGTCAAGAAACAGCTATATGCTGCTTTTGAAATCCAGGCCTCTGAGGAGAGATTCCTGGAAACGAAAGCAATGGATCTGATTAGTGCCTAGGGGCCTGTTCTTTCCTTTTTACCTCTGGGGACATCTGTCTATGGGTCTGAGTGCAGGTAGGTGCTCTGTAGGGCTCAGATTGCCCCTGTTTTTCCTGGGAAGCCACCACTATTGAGATGGATCAGGGACTTTGGAGGTTTATCCTATTAGAAGGGTTGTGGCCATTGGAATGGGCACACACAATTCCCTTCGAGAGGGCAAGTACAGTCCTCAGGTTTGGCTCCAGGGGCCTGAGCCTGTAGGTTGTGTAGGCCAGGGCTGTTTGGACAATTGTCTGAAAACACAAACTCGGCTTATGTTTTGGGTCATAGGTATGGCAGGACTGATCTACAGACCATGAGGAGAACTCTTCGGGATTTGAACGAAGGGCGAGTGTGAGGCTCCTGCTCAAGTTTTTGTCTCTGGATATCGTGTCACTCATGGTCGTGGAATTTCTGGGTGACTTCATGGGAAATGTCGAGTCTTACTCTCTGGTGGTTTGGCCCCATCCAAAGAGTTTGGGGTCATTCTGTGGGCTGGAAGAAGTCCGTTTGTTGTTGTTGTTGTTGTTGTTGTTTTCTTTTTTAACCTCATGTGTCCCACCAAATGAGGGATTCCAGAGCAGAGCCCTGGGGAGGGGCTACTGGACAATCAGAAATCTGGTTAAAAATTTTGGCCTAGGGACATGTCAAGCCCATTATGACATCTAATGGTCCAGCCACTAAGAGGACTTACTAGAGGACAGGACTCATGCTGTGGGTCACAATGCGTGTGTATGCCCTCGTCGCACTCAAGAATGGGCGGGGCCTCAGGGTGAATGCTGGTTTCTCCTACACTGAACGTTGGACAACGTGCCAACCACAAGGGTTCTTGCCATGGGTAAGGAGGAGTTCTGATTTCTGCATCACACTCACCCCTGGGCAGTGATTGGAGATAAGGTCTCGGTTCTGAAGCCTGAAAACTGAGGTAGGGAAGAGATCATGACCTAAGGCCATGGCGGGGTTTATGTGCTCAGTGTGCGGTCAGCTTTCTGGGTGTTGGTCAGGAGGTCCGGGCTCAGGTTGTGTTCGACAGTGCATTGTGCCCAGGTTAGACTATATAATTTGGGTAAAGTCGAGTGCGGTGTAGGCTTATCCTCATTTAAGGTGCCTGGGCAGCTCATGAGGCAATAATTTTTTTTCTAGAGGGCAGGCAGGGTGCTGCATTGTGGGTCCGGATTTGCCAAACTTGAGGGCTTCGGGGCCAGGAGTGTGAGGACGGAAGTCTGAGAAGACAAGCTAGACTTGGGTTTCAGGGCGAGGGCACGGCAGGTACCCCCTGCAGATCTGAACCAATATCTCATGCATGTGAAGTCAGGGAGAGGATCAGACGTTGGCTCAGGTTGGAGTTTCTGTGCATGACGGCCGCTTCATGAAGGGAGCGGAATCTCGAGGCCATTGAGGTTTTCCCACGTTGGGAGTTGTGGGATGCCCCTTTCAAGGATTCCTACTGCGGGACAATTGAGACCTGTTGGACAGCTCCAGGACATCCCATATGGAATGACTCCAGAGCACCGTTCGCGGATGGATGCCTGGGAAGCCCGCCTCGCATTCCAATTGTCTCCTAGCAACAAGACAGTTTAGATCTGATGGCTCTGCCGGAGCAACCGGTGTGGCTGAGATGAAATGGACTTTTCTGAGGATGGGTCCTAATGTGTTTTTGTGTCCATGAGGGCCTTGGAATGGGGCGGTGGCACCGGGACCCTCCAGTACTCTCCTAAGCTTTGGACATGGCTCCCATGCACAGGATTTTTGTGGAGACGAGATGAGTTCTGATGGGTGCCACAGGAAAACCCCTATGCTCGTATTGGAATCAGGCTTTTGAGGACACATGCCTGTAACCCAAAGCAATGGATCCTATTATGGCCTAGGGTCCTCTCTGGTTCAATCTTCTTCTCTTGGGACATCCATCTATGGTATGAGTGGAGGTCGATTATCAGCTGGTGTCAGACAGCCCTTGTTTGTTCCGGGCAACCTACACTATTGGGATGGCCTCAGGGACTTTGGAGGTTTCTCCTAATTTGTACGGTTCTGGACCATGGAATGGGCAGAATTCCCATGGATTGGTAGGCACAGTCCTAATGTGTGGCTCCAGGGGCCCAGCCTGGAGCGTGTGTGGCCCAAGACTTTGAGGACAGAAGTCTGAAAACACAAACTCAGCTTAGGTTTGGGGACATAGGTATGGCAGGCCCGATCTACAAACCATGAGAAGAACTCTTCAGGATATGAAGAAAGTGCGAGTCTGAGGCGCTTGCTCAGGCTTTTGTCTCTGGATTTTGTATCAGCGATGGCGGTGGAATGTCGGGGAGGCCTCATGGGCCGTGGACAAATCTTCCTCTCTGAGGATTTGGCTCGATTCGCAATTGATTTTCGTCAATCTGTGGGATGGGATGACTCATTTCAGTTTTGTTACCTCAGGTGTCCCACCAAAAGAGGAATTCCAAAGCTAAGCCGTGGGGAAGACTGAAGGGACAACCCGAACTATGGTTAAAAATTGGGGCCTAGTGGCATGGCAAGCCCAATATGCTGTCTCTTCATCCAGCCACTTAGTGGCCTTGCTTGAGGACTGGGCTCAGCCGGAGGGTCACAATGTGTGTTTGTGACCAATGTGGCCCGCGAGCATGGGCGGGGCCTCATGGGCCACACTGGTTTCAACTACACTGAACGTTGGACAACATGCCAACCACAAGGTTTCTTGCCATGGGGAAGGAGTTCTGATTTCAGCATCACTTTCAACCCCGGGCAGTGAATGGAGATAAGGTCTAGGTTCTGAAACCTGAAAACCGAGTTTGGGAAGAGATGACGACCTAAGGCCATGGCGGCTCGATGTGCTCAGTGTGCGGCCAGCTGTCTGGGAGGGGCCAGGGGGTCCAGGCTCAGGCTGTGTCAGAAAGGGCATTAGTGCCCTGGTCAGCCTATGTATTTAGGGTACAGCCAAGGTCGGTGCAGGTTGATCCTCATTTGGGGTTACTGGATAGCCCCAGAGGACAAAGTTTTTCTTCTGGCGGGCAGGCAGAGGGCGGCATTGTAGTTCTGGATTGCCAAACTGGAGGGCTTGTGGGCCAGTAGTCTGACGACAAAAGTCAGAGAACACAAGCTAGGCTTAGGTTTCTGGGTGAGGCCATGGCAGGCACAATCTACAGACCTGAATCGAGATCTAGTGCATCTGATTTCAGGGCGAGGATCAGACGATCGCTCAGGTTGGAGTTTCTGTCCCTGATGGCCCCTTCATGAATGGGGGGGCTTCACGGGGCCATGGGGGTTTTCCCACGATGGGAGTTGTGAGAAGCTCCAAACTGCAGAGAGTCTTCTGCAGTACAATTGAGACCTGTTGTTTGGCTCCAGGCCAATGATTCTGAGCAGGGTTCTAAGGATGGATGGCTGGGTAGCCCACCTCGCATTCCTATTGTCTCCTAGCAACAGGACAGGTTAGATCTCCTGGATCTGTGGGGAGCAACCGAGGTTGCTGCATTGAAATGGACACCCCTGGGGATGGGTCCTAATGTGCCCTTTTGTCTAAGGAGACCTTGGAATGAAGGGGTGGCACTTGGGCCCTAAAGAGTTCTACTAAACAGAGGCTTTGACACAGCTCCAACGTGTAAGTTTCCCATGTGTAGATGAGAAGTTTTTTGAAGGGTGAGTCAAGAAACAGCTATATGCTGCTTTTGAAATCCAGGCCTCTGAGGAGAGATTCCTGGAAACGAAAGCAATGGATCTGATTAGTGCCTAGGGGCCTGTTCTTTCCTTTTTACCTCTGGGGACATCTGTCTATGGGTCTGAGTGCAGGTAGGTGCTCTGTAGGGCTCAGATTGCCCCTGTTTTTCCTGGGAAGCCACCACTATTGAGATGGATCAGGGACTTTGGAGGTTTATCCTATTAGAAGGGTTGTGGCCATTGGAATGGGCACACACAATTCCCTTCGAGAGGGCAAGTACAGTCCTCAGGTTTGGCTCCAGGGGCCTGAGCCTGTAGGTTGTGTAGGCCAGGGCTGTTTGGACAATTGTCTGAAAACACAAACTCGGCTTATGTTTCGGGTCATAGGTAAGGCAGGACTGATCTACAGACCATGAGGAGAACTCTTCGGGATTTGATCGAAGGGCGAGTGTGAGGCTCCTGCTCAAGTTTTTGTCTCTGGATATCGTGTCACTCATGGTCGTGGAATTTCTGGGTGACTTCATGGGAAATGTCGAGTCTTACTCTCTGGTGGTTTGGCCCCATCCAAAGAGTTTGGGGTCATTCTGTGGGCTGGAAGAAGTCCGTTTGTTGTTGTTGTTGTTGTTGTTGTTTTCTTTTTTAACCTCATGTGTCCCACCAAATGAGGGATTCCAGAGCAGAGCCCTGGGGAGGGGCTACTGGACAATCAGAAATCTGGTTAAAAATTTTGGCCTAGGGACATGTCAAGCCCATTATGACATCTAATGGTCCAGCCACTAAGAGGACTTACTAGAGGACAGGACTCATGCTGTGGGTCACAATGCGTGTGTATGCCCTCGTCGCACTCAAGAATGGGCGGGGCCTCAGGGTGAATGCTGGTTTCTCCTACACTGAACGTTGGACAACGTGCCAACCACAAGGGTTCTTGCCATGGGTAAGGAGGAGTTCTGATTTCTGCATCACACTCACCCCTGGGCAGTGATTGGAGATAAGGTCTCGGTTCTGAAGCCTGAAAACTGAGGTAGGGAAGAGATCATGACCTAAGGCCATGGCGGGGTTTATGTGCTCAGTGTGCGGTCAGCTTTCTGGGTGTTGGTCAGGAGGTCCGGGCTCAGGTTGTGTTCGACAGTGCATTAGTGCCCAGGTTAGACTATATAATTTGGGTAAAGTCGAGTGCGGTGTAGGCTTATCCTCATTTAAGGTGCCTGGGCAGCTCATGAGGCAATAATTTTTTTTCTAGAGGGCAGGCAGGGTGCTGCATTGTGGGTCCGGATTTGCCAAACTTGAGGGCTTCGGGGCCAGGAGTGTGAGGACGGAAGTCTGAGAAGACAAGCTAGACTTGGGTTTCAGGGCGAGGGCACGGCAGGTACCCCCTGCAGATCTGAACCAATATCTCATGCATCTGAAGTCAGGGCGAGGATCAGACGTTGGCTCAGGTTGGAGTTTCTGTGCATGACGGCCGCTTCATGAAGGGAGCGGAATCTCGAGGCCATTGAGGTTTTCCCACGTTGGGAGTTGTGGGATGCCCCCTTCAAGGATTCCTACTGCGGGACAATTGAGACCTGTTGGACAGCTCCAGGACATCCCATATGGAATGACTCCAGAGCACCGTTCGCGGATGGATGCCTGGGAAGCCTGCCTCGCATTCCAATTGTCTCCCAGCAACAAGACAGTTTAGATCTGATGGCTCTGCCGGAGCAACCGGTGTGGCTGAGATGAAATGGACTTTTCTGAGGATGGGTCCTAATGTGTTTTTGTGTCCATGAGGGCCTTGGAATGGGGCGGTGGCACCGGGACCCTCCAGTACTCTCCTAAACTTTGGAAATGGCTCCCATGCACAGGATTTTTGTGGAGACGAGATGAGTTCTGATGGGTGCCACAGGAAAACCCCTATGCTCGTATTGGAATCAGGCTTTTGAGGACACATGCCTGTAACCCAAAGCAATGGATCCTATTATGGCCTAGGGTCCTCTCTGGTTCAATCTCCTTCTCTTGGGACATCCATCTATGGTATGAGTGGAGGTCGATTATCAGCTGGTGTCAGACAGCCCTTGTTTGTTCCGGGCAACCTAGACTATTGGGATGGCCTCAGGGACTTTGGAGGTTTCTCCTAATTTGTACGGTTCTGGACCATGGAATGGGCAGAATTCCCATGGATTGGTAGGCACAGTCCTAATGTGTGGCTCCAGGGGCCCAGCCTGGAGCGTGTGTGGCCCAAGACTTTGAGGACAGAAGTCTGAAAACACAAACTCAGCTTAGGTTTGGGGACATAGGTATGGCAGGCCCTATCTACAAACCATGAGAAGAACTCTTCAGGATATGAAGAAAGTGCGAGTCTGAGGCGCTTGCTCAGGCTTTTGTCTCTGGATTTTGTATCAGCGATGGCCGTGGAATGTCGGGGAGGCCTCATGGGCCGTGGACAAATCTTCCTCTCTGAGGATTTGGCCCGATTCGCAATTGATTTTCGTCAATCTGTGGGATGGGATGACTCATTTCAGTTTTGTTACCTCAGGTGTCCCACCAAAAGAGGAATTCCAAAGCTAAGCCGTGGGGAAGACTGAAGGGACAACCCGAACTATGGTTAAAAATTGGGGCCTAGTGGCATGGCAAGCCCAATATGCTGTCTCTTCATCCAGCCACTTAGTGGCCTTGCTTGAGGACTGGGCTCAGCCGGAGGGTCACAATGTGTGTTTGTGACCAATGTGGCCCGCGAGCATGGGCGGGGCCTCATGGGCCACACTGGTTTCAACTACACTGAACGTTGGACAACATGCCAACCACAAGGTTTCTTGCCATGGGGAAGGAGTTCTGATTTCAGCATCACCTTCAACCCCGGGCAGTGAATGGAGATAAGGTCTAGGTTCTGAAACCTGAAAACCGAGTTTGGGAAGAGATGACGACCTAAGGCCATGGCGGCTTGATGTGCTCAGTGTGCGGCCAGCTGTGGGAGGGGCCAGGGGGTCCAGGCTCAGGCTGTGTCAGAAAGGGCATTATTGCCCTGGTCAGCCTATGTATTTGGGGTACAGCCAAGGTCGGTGCAGGTTGATCCTCATTTGGGGTTACTGGATAGCCCCAGAGGACAAAGTTTTTCTTCTGGCGGGCAGGCAGAGGGCGGCATTGTAGTTCTGGATTGCCAAACTGGAGGGCTTGTGGGCCAGTAGTCTGACGACAAAAGTCAGAGAACACAAGCTAGGCTTAGGTTTCTGGGTGAGGCCATGGCAGGCACAATCTACAGACCTGAATCGAGATCTAGTGCATCTGATTTCAGGGCGAGGATCAGACGATCGCTCAGGTTGGAGTTTCTGTCCCTGATGGCCCCTTCTTGAATGGGGGGGCTTCACGGGGCCATGAGGGTTTTCCCACGATGGGAGTTGTGAGAAGCTCCAAACTGCAGAGAGTCTTCTGCAGGACAATTGAGACCTGTTGTTTGGCTCCAGGCCAATGATTCTGAGCAGGGTTCTAAGGATGGATGGCTGGGTAGCCCACCTCGCATTCCTATTGTCTCCTAGCAACAAGACAGGTTAGATCTCCTGGATCTGTGGGGAGCAACCGAGGTTGCTGCATTGAAATGGACACCCCTGGGGATGGGTCCTAATGTGCCCTTTTGTCTAAGGAGACCTTGGAATGAAGGGGTGGCACTTGGGCCCTAAAGAGTTCTACTAAACAGAGGCTTTGACACAGCTCCAACGTGTAAGTTTCCCATGTGTAGATGAGAAGTTTTTTGAAGGGTGAGTCAAGAAACAGCTATATGCTGCTTTTGAAATCCAGGCCTCTGAGGAGAGATTCCTGGAAACGAAAGCAATGGATCTGATTAGTGCCTAGGGGCCTGTTCTTTCCTTTTTACCTCTGGGGACATCTGTCTATGGGTCTGAGTGCAGGTAGGTGCTCTGTAGGGCTCAGATTGCCCCTGTTTTTCCTGGGAAGCCACCACTATTGAGATGGATCAGGGACTTTGGAGGTTTATCCTATTAGAAGGGTTGTGGCCATTGGAATGGGCACACACAATTCCCTTCGAGAGGGCAAGTACAGTCCTCAGGTTTGGCTCCAGTGGCCTGAGCCTGTAGGTTGTGTAGGCCAGGGCTGTTTGGACAATTGTCTGAAAACACAAACTCGGCTTATGTTTCGGGTCATAGGTAAGGCAGGACTGATCTACAGACCATGAGGAGAACTCTTCGGGGTTTGAAAGAAGGGTGAGTGTGAGGCTCCTGCTCATGTTTTTGTCTCCTGATATCGTATCACTCATGGTCGTGGAATTTCTGGGTGACTTCATGGGAAATGGACGAGTCTTACTCTCTGTTGGTTTCGCCCCGTCCAAAGAGTTTGGGGTCATTCTGTGGGCTGGAAGAAGTCCGTTTTTTTTTTTTTTTTTGTTGTTGTTGTTGTTTTCTTTTTTAACCTCAGGTGTCCCACCAAATGAGGGATTCCAGAATAGAGCCCTGGGGAGGGGCGACTGGACAATCAGAAATCTGGTTAAAAATTGTGGCCTAGGGACCTGTCAAGCCCATTATGACATCTAATGGTCCAGCCTAGGAGAGGACTTACTAGAGGACAGGACTCAAGCTGAGGGTCACAATGCGTGTGTATGCCCTCGTCGCACTCAAGAATGGGCGGGGCCTCAGGGTGAATGCTGGTTTCTCCTACACTGAACGTTGGACAACGTGCCAACCACAAGGGTTCTTGCCATGGGTAAGGAGGAGTTCTCATTTCTCCATCACACTCACCCCTGGGCAGTGAATGGAGATAAGGTCTCGGTTCTGAAGCCTGAAAACTGAGGTAGGGAAGAGATCATGACCTAAGGCCATGGCGGGTTTTATGTGCTCAGTGTGCGGTCAGCTTTCTGGGTGTTGGTCAGGAGGTCCGGGCTCAGGTTGTGTTCGACAGTGCATTAGTGCCCAGGTTAGACTATATAATTTGGGTAAAGTCGAGTGCGGTGTAGGTTTATCCTCATTTAAGGTGCCTGGGCAGCTCATGAGGCAATAATTTTTTTTCTAGAGGGCAGGCAGGGTGCTGCATCGTGGGTCCGGAATTGCCAAACTTGAGGGCTTCGGAGCCAGGAGTGTGAGGACGGAAGTCTGAGAAGACAAGCTAGACTTGGGTAGGGCGAGGGCACGGCAGGTACCCCCTGCAGATCTGAACCAATATCTCATGCATCTGAAGTCAGGGCGAGGATCAGACGTTGGCTCAGGTTGGAGTTTCTGTGCATGACGGCCGCTTCATGAAGGGAGCGGAATCTCGAGGCCATTGAGGTTTTCCCACGTTGGGAGTTGTGGGATGCCCCCTTCAAGGATTCCTACTGCGGGACAATTGAGACCTGTTGGACAGCTCCAGGACATCCCATATGGAATGACTCCAGAGCACCGTTCGCGGATGGATGCCTGGGAAGCCCGCCTCGCATTCCAATTGTCTCCTAGCAACATGACAGTTTAGATCTGATGGCTCTGCCGGAGCAACCGGGGTGGCTGAGATGAAATGGACTTTCCTGAGGATGGGTCCTAATGTGTTTTTGTGTCCATGAGGGCCTTGGAATGGGGCGGTGGCACCGGGACCCTCAAGTACTCTCCTAAGCTTTGGACATGGCTCCCATGCACAGGTTTTTTTGTGGAGACGAGATGAGTTCTGATGGGTGCCTCAGGAAAACCCCTATGCTCGTATTGGAATCAGGCTTTTGAGGACACATGCCTGTAACCCAAAGCAATGGATCCTATTATGGCCTAGGGTCCTGTCTGGTTCAATCTTCTTCTCTTGGGACATCCATCTATGGTATGAGTGGAGGTCGATTATCAGCTGGTGTCAGACAGCCCTTGTTTGTTCCGGGCGACCTACACTATTGGGATGGCCTCAGGGACTTTGGAGGTTTCTCCTAATTTGTACGATTTTGGACCATGGAATGGGAAGAATTCCCATGGATTGGTAGGCACAGTCCTAATGTGTGGCTCCAGGGGCCCAGCCTGGAGGGTATGTGGCCCAAGACTTTGAGGACAGAAGTCTGAAAACACAAACTCAGCTTTGGTTTGGGGACGTAGGTATGGCAGGCCCGATCTACAATCCATGAGAAGAACTCTTCAGGATATGAAGAAAGTGCGAGTCTGAGGCGCTTGCTCAGGCTTTTGTCTCTGGATTTTGTATCAGCGATGGCCGTGGAATGTCGGGGAGGCCTCATGGGCCGTGGACGAATCTTCCTCTCTGAGGATTTGGCCCGATTCGCAATTGCTTTTCGTCAATCTGTGGGATGGAATGACTCATTTCAGTTTTGTTACCTCAGGTGTCCCACCAAAAGAGGAATTCCAAAGCTAAGCCGTGGGGAAGACTGAAGGGACAACCCGAACTATGGTTAAAAATTGGGGCCTAGGGGCATGGCAAGCCCAATACGCTGTCTCTTCATCCAGCCACTGAGTGGCCTTACTTGAGGACTGGGCTCAGCCTGAGGGTCACAATGTGTGTTTGTGACCAATGTGGCCCGCGAGCATGGGCGGGGCCTCATGGGCCACACTGGTTTCAACGACACTGAACGTTGGACAACATGCCAACCACAAGGTATCTTGCCATGGGGAAGGAGTTCTGATTTCAGCATCACCTTCAACCCCGGGCATTGATTGGAGATAAGGTCTAGGTTCTGAAACCTGAAAACCGAGGTTGGGAAGAGATGACGACCTAAGGCCATGGCGGCTCGATATGCTCAGTGTGCGGCCAGCTGTCTGGGAGGGGCCAGGGGGTCCAGGCTCAGGCTGTGTCAGAAAGGGCATTAGTGCCCTGGTCAGCCTATGTATTTGGGGTACAGCCAAGGTCGGTGCAGGTTGATCCTCATTTGGGGTTACTGGATAGCCCCAGAGGACAATGTTTTTCTTCTGGCGGGCAGGCAGAGTGCGGCATTGTAGTTCTGGATTGCCAAACTGGAGGGCTTGTGGGCCAGTAGTCTGACGACAAAAGTCAGAGAACACAAGCTAAGCTTAGGTTTCTGGGTGAGGCCATGGCAGGCACAATCTACAGACCTGAATCGAGATCTCGTGCATCTGAAGTCGGGGCGAGGATCAGACGATCGCTCAGGTTGGAGTTTCTGTCCCTGATGGCCCCTTCATGAATGGGGGGGCATCACGAGGCCATGGGGGTTTTCCCACGATGGGAGTTGTGAGAAGCTCCAAACTTCAGAGAGTCTTCTGCAGGACAATTGAGACCTGTTGTTTGGCTCCAGGCCAATGATTCTGAGCAGGGTTCTAAGGATGGATGGCTGGGTAGCCCAACTCGCATTCCATTTATCTCCTAGCAACAAGACAGGTTAGATCTCCTGGATCTGTGGGGAGCAACCGAGGACGCTGCATTGAAATGGACACCCCTGGGGATGGGTCCTAATGTGCCTTTGTGTCTAAGGAGACCTTGGAATGAAGCGGTGGCACTTGGGCCCTAAAGAGTTCTACTAAACAGAGGCTTTGACACAGCTCCAACGTGCAAGTTTCCCATGAGTAGATGAGATGTTTTCTGATGGGTGAGTCAAGAAACAGCTATATGCTGCTTTTGAAATCCAGGCCTCTGAGGAGAGATTCCTGGAAACGAAAGCAATGGATCTGATTAGTGCCTAGGGGCCTGTTCTTTCCTTTTTACCTCTGGGGACATCTGTTTATGGGTCTGAGTGCAGGTAGGTGTTCTGTAGGGCTCAGATTGCCCCTGTTTTTCCTGGGAAGCCACCACTATTGAGATGGATCAGGGACTTTGGAGGTTTATCCTATTAGAAGGGTTGTGGCCATTGGAATGGGCACACACAATTCCCTTCGAGAGGGCAAGTACAGTCCTCAGGTTTGGCTCCAGGGGCCTTAGCCTGTAGGTTGTGTAGGCCAGGGCTTTTTGGACAATTGTCTGAAAACACAAACTCGGCTTATGTTTCGGGTCATAGGTATGGCAGGACTGATCTACAGACCATGAGGAGAACTCTTCGGGATTTGAAAGAAGGGCGAGTGTGAGGCTCCTGCTCAAGTTTTTGTCTCTGGATATAGTGTCACTCATGGTCGTGGAATTTCTGGGTGACTTCATGGGAAATGGACGAGTCTTACTCTCTGTTGGTTTCGCCCCGTCCAAAGAGTTTGGCGTCATTCTGTGGGCTGGAAGAAGTCCGTTTTTGTTGTTGTTGTTGTTGTTGTTGTTGTTTTCTTTTTTAACCTCAGTTGTCCCACCAAATGAGGGATTCCAGAGTAGAGCCCTGGGGAGGGGCGACTGGACAATCAGAAATCTGGTTAAAAATTGTGGCCTAGGGACCTGTCAAGCCCATTATGACATCTAATGGTCCAGCCACTAAGAGGACTTACTAGAGGACAGGACTCATGCTGAGGGTCACAATGCGTGTGTATGCCCTCGTCGCAATCAAGAATGGGCGGGGCCTCAGGGTGAATGCTGGTTTCTCCTACACTGAACGTTGGACAACGTGCCAACAACAAGGGTTCTTGCCATGGGTAAGGAGGAGTTCTGATTTCTCCATCACACTCATCCCTGGGCAGTGATTGGAGATAAGATCTCGGTTCTGAAGCCTGAAAACTGAGGTAGGGAAGAGATCATGACCTAAGGCCATGGCGGGTTTTATGTGCTCAGTGTGCGGTCAGCTTTAAGGGTGTTGGTCAGGAGGTCCGGGCTCAGGTTGTGTTCGACAGTGCATTAGTGCCCAGGTTAGACTATATAATTTGGGTAAAGTCGAGTGCGGTGTAGGTTTATCCTCATTTAAGGTGCCTGGGCAGCTCATGAGGCAATAATTTTTTTTCTAGAGGGCAGGCAGGGTGCTGCATTGTGGGTCCGGAATTGCCAAACTTGAAGGCTTCGGGGCCAGGAGTGTGAGGACGGAAGTCTGAGAAGACAAGCTAGACTTGGGTTTCAGGGCGAGGGCACGGCAGGTACGCCCTGCAGATCTGAACCAATATCTCATGCATCTGAAGTCAGGGCGAGGATCAGACGTTGGCTCAGTTTGGAGTTTCTGTGCATGACGGCGCTTCATGAAGGGAGCGGAATCTCGAGGCCATTGAGGTTTTCCCACGTTGGGAGTTGTGGGATGCCCCCTACAAGGATTCCTACTGCGGGACAATTGAGACCTGTTGGACAGCTCCAGGACATCCCATATGGAATGACTCCAGAGCACCGTTCGTGGATGGATGCCTGGGAAGCCCACCTCGCATTCCAATTGTCTCCTAGCAACAAGACAGTTTAGATCTGATGGCTCTGCCGGAGCAACCGGGGTGGCTGAGATGAAATGGACTTTCATGAGGATGGGTCCCAATGTGTTTTTGTGTCCATGAGGGCCTTGGAATGGGGCGGTGGCACCGGGACCCTCAAGTACTCTCCTAAGCTTTGGACATGGCTCCCATGCACAGGTTTTTTTGTGGAGACGAGATGAGTTCTGATGGGTGCCTCAGGAAAACCCCTATGCTCGTATTGGAATCAGGCTTTTGAGGACACATGCCTGTAACCCAAAGCAATGGATCCTATTATGGCCTAGGGTCCTCTCTGGTTCAATCTTCTTCTCTTGGGACATCCATCTATGGTATGAGTGGAGGTCGATTATCAGCTGGTGTCAGACAGCCCTTGTTTGTTCCGGGCAACCTACACTATTGGGATGGCCTCAGGGACTTTGGAGGTTTCTCCTAATTTGTACGGTTCTGGACCATGGAATGGGCAGAATTCCCATGGATTGGTAGGCACAGTCCTAATGTGTGGCTCCAGGGGCCCAGCCTGGAGCGTGTGTGGCCCAAGACTTTGAGGACAGAAGTCTGAAAACACAAACTCAGCTTAGTTTTGGGGACATAGGTATGGCAGGCCCTATCTACAAACCATGAGAAGAACTCTTCAGGATATGAAGAAAGTGCGAGTCTGAGGCGCTTGCTCAGGCTTTTGTCTCTGGATTTTGTATCAGCGATGGCCGTGGAATGTCGGGGAGGCCTCATGGGCCGTGGACGAATCTTCCTCTCTGAGGATTTGACCCGATTCGCAATTGCTTTTCGTCAATCTGTGGGATGGGATGACTCATTTCAGTTTTGTTACCTCAGGTGTCCCACCAAAAGAGGAATTCCAAAGCTAAGCCGTGGGGAAGACTGAAGGGACAACCCGAACTATAGTTAAAAATTGGGGCCTAGGGGCATGGCAAGCCCAATACGCTGTCTCTTCATCCAGCCGCTGAGTGGCCTTACTTGAGGACTGGGCTCAGCCTGAGGGTCACAATGTGTGTTTGTGACCAATGTGGCCCGCGAGAATGGGCGGGGCCTCATGGGCCACACTGGTTTCAACGACACTGAACGTTGGACAACATGCCAACCACAAGGTATCTTGCCATGGGGAAGGAGTTCTGATTTCAGCATCACCTTCAACCCCGGGCAGTGATTGGAGATAAGGTCTAGGTTCTGAAACCTGAAAAACGAGGTTGGGAAGAGATGACGACATAAGGCCTTGGAAGCTAGATGTGCTCAGTGTGTGGCCAGCTGTCTGGGAGGGGCCAGGGGGTCCAGGCTCAGGCTGTGTCAGAAAGGGCATTAGTGCCCTGGTCAGCCTATGTATTTGGGGTACAGCCAAGGTCGGTGCAGGTTGATCCTCATTTGGGGTTACTGGATAGCCCCAGAGGACAATGTTTTTCTTCTGGCGGGCAGGCAGAGTGCGGCATTGTAGTTCTGGATTGCCAAACTGGAGGGCTTGTGGGCCAGTAGTCTGACGACAAAAGTCTGAGAACACAAGCTAGGCTTAGGTTTCTGGGTGAGGCCATGGCAGGCACAATCTACAGACCTGAATCGAGATCTCGTGCATCTGAAGTCAGGGCGAGGATCAGACGATCGCTCAGGTTGGAGTTTCTGTCCCTGATGGCCCCTTCATGAATGGGGGGGCATCACGAGGCCATGGGGGTTTTCCCACGATGGGAGTTGTGAGAAGCTCCAAACTGCAGAGAGTCTTCTGCAGGACAATTGAGACCTGTTGTTTGGCTCCAGGCCAATGATTCTGAGCAGGGTTCTAAGGATGGATGGCTGGGTAGCCCAACTCGCATTCCATTTATCTCCTAGCAACAAGACAGGTTAGATCTCCTGGATCTGTGGGGAGCAACCGAGGACGCTGCATTGAAATGGACACCCCTGGGGATGGGTCCTAATGTGCCTTTGTGTCTAAGGAGACCTTGGAATGAAGCGGTGGCACTTGGGCCCTAAAGAGTTCTACAAAACAGAGGCTTTGACACAGCTCCAACGTGCAAGTTTCCCATGTGTAGATGAGATGTTTTCTGATGGGTGAGTCAAGAAACTGCTATATGCTGCTTTTGAAATCCAGGCCTCTGAGGAGAGATTCCTGGAAACGAAAGCAATGGATCTGATTAGTGCCTAGGGGCCTGTTCTTTCCTTTTTACCTCTGGGGACATCTGTTTATGGGTCTGAGTGCAGGTAGGTGTTCTGTAGGGCTCAGATTGCCCCTGTTTTTCCTGGGAAGCCACCACTATTGAGATGGATCAGGGACTTTGGAGGTTTATCCTATTAGAAGGGTTGTGGCCATTGGAATGGGCACACACAATTCCCTTCGAGAGGGCAAGTACAGTCCTCAGGTTTGGCTCCAGGGGCCTTAGCCTGTAGGTTGTGTAGGCCAGGGCTGTTTGGACAATTGTCTGAAAACACAAACTCGGCTTATGTTTCGGGTCATAGGTATGGCAGGACTGATCTACAGACCATGAGGAGAACTCTCGGGATTTGAAAGAAGGGCGAGTGTGAGGCTCCTGCTCAAGTTTTTGTCTCTGGATATCGTGTCACTCATGGTCGTGGAATTTCTGGGTGACTTCATGGGAAATGGAGGAGTCTTACTCTCTGTTGGTTTCGCCCCGTCCAAAGAGTTTGTCGTCATTCTGTGGGCTGGAAGAAGTCCGTTTTTGTTGTTGTTGTTGTTGTTGTTGTTGTTTTCTTTTTTAACCTCAGGTGTCCCACCAAATGAGGGATTCCAGAGTAGAGCCCTGGGGAGGGGCGACTGGACAATCAGAAATCTGGTTAAAAATTGTGGCCTAGGGACCTGTCAAGCCCATTATGACATCTAATGGTCCAGCCTAGGAGAGGACTTACTAGAGGACAGGACTCATGCTGAGGGTCACAATGCGTGTGTATGCCCTCGTCGCACTCAATAATGGGCGGGGCCTCAGGGTGAATGCTGGTTTCTCCTACACTGAACGTTGGACAACGTGCCAACAACAAGGGTTCTTGCCATGGGTAAGGAGGAGTTCTGATTTCTCCATCACACTCACCCCTGGGCAGTTATTGGAGATAAGGTCTCGGTTCTGAAGCCTGAAAACTGAGGTAGGGAAGAGATCATGACCTAAGGCCATGGCGGGTTTTATGTGCTCAGTGTGCGGTCAGCTTTCTGGGTGTTGGTCAGGAGGTCCGGGCTCAGGTTGTGTTCGACAGTGCATTAGTGCCCAGGTTAGACTATATAATTTGGGTAAATTCGAGTGCGGTGTAGGTTTACCCTAATTTAAGGTGCCTGGGCAGCTCATGAGGCAATAATTTTTTTTCTAGAGGGCAGGCAGGGTGCTGCATTGTGGGTCCGGAATTGCCAAACTTGAGGGCTTCGGGGCCAGGAGTGTGAGGACGGAAGTCTGAGAAGACAAGCTAGACTTGGGTTTCAGGGCGAGGGCACGGCAGGTACGCCCTGCAGATCTGAACCAATATCTCATGCATCTGAAGTCAGGGCGAGGATCAGACGTTGGCTCAAGTTGGAGTTTCTGAGCATGACGGCCGCTTCATGAAGGGAGCGGAATCTCGAGGCCATTGAGGTTTTCCCACGTTGGGAGTTGTGGGATGCCCCCTTCAAGGATTCCTACTGCGGGACAATTGAGACCTGTTGGACAGCTCCAGGACATCCCATATGGAATGACTCCAGAGCACCGTTCGCGGATGGATGCCTGGGAAGCCCGCCTCGCATTCCAATTGTCTCCTAGCAACAAGACAGTTTAGATCTGATGGCTCTGCCGGAGCAACCGGGGTGGCTGAGATGAAATGGACTTTCCTGAGGATGGGTCCTAATGTGTTTTTGTGTCCATGAGGGCCTTGGAATGGGGCGGTGGCACCGGGACCCTCAAGTACTCTACTAAGCTTTGGACATGGCTTCCATGCACAGGTTTTTTTGTGGAGACGAGATGAGATCTGATGGGCGCCTCAGGAAAACCCCTATGCTCATATTGGAATCAGGCTTTTGAGGACACATGCCTGTAACCCAAAGCAATGGATCCTATTATGGCCTAGGGTCCTGTCTGGTTCAATCTTCTTCTCTTGGGACATCCATCTATGGTATGAGTGGAGGTCGATTATCAGCTGGTGTCAGACAGCCCTTGTTTGTTCCGTGCGACCTACACTATTGGGATGGCCTCAGGGACTTTGGAGGTTTCTCCTAATTTGTACGATTTTGGACCATGGAATGGGCAGAATTCCCATGGATTGGTAGGCACAGTCCTAATGTGTGGCTCCAGCGGCCCAGCCTGGAGGGTGTGTTGCCCAAGACTTTGAGGACAGAAGTCTGAAAACGCAAACTCAGCTTAGGTTTGGGGACGTAGATATGGCAGGCCCGATCTACAAACCATGTGGAAAAACTCTTCAGGATATGAAGAAAGTGCGAGTCTGAGGCGCTTGCTCAGGCTTTTGTCTCTGGATTTTGTATCAGCGATGGCCGTGGAATGTCGGGGAGGCCTCATGGGCCGTGGACGAATCTTCCTCTCTGAGGATTTGGCCCGATTCGCAATTGCTTTTCGTCAATCTGTGGGATGGGAGACTCATTTCAGTTTTGTTACCTCAGGTGTCCCACCGAAAGAGGAATTCCAAAGCTAAGCCGTGGGGAAGACTGAAGGGACAACCCGAACTATGGTTAAAAATTGGGGCCTAGGGGCATGGCAAGCCCAATACGCTGTCTCTTCATCCAGCCACTGAGTGGCCTTACTTGAGGACTGGGCTCAGCCTGAGGGTCACAATGTGTGTTTGTGACCAATGTGGCCCGCGAGCATGGGCGGGGCCTCATGGGCCACACTGGTTTCAACGACACTGAAGGTTGGACAACATGCCAACCACAAGGTATCTTGCCATGGGGAAGGAGTTCTGATTTCAGCATCACCTTCAACCCCGGGCAGTTATTGGAGATAAGGTCTAGGTTCTGAAACCTGAAAACCGAGTTTGGGAAGAGATGACGACCTAAGGCCATGGCGGCTCGATATGCTCAGTGTGCGGCCAGCTGTCTGGGAGGGTCCAGGGGGTCCAGGCTCAGGCTGTGTCAGAAAGGGCATTAGTGCCCTGGTCAGCCTATGTATTTGGGGTACAGCCAAGGTCGGTGCAGGTTGATCCTCATTTGGGGTTACTGGATAGCCCCAGAGGACAATGTTTTTCTTCTGGCGGGCAGGCAGAGTGCGGCATTGTAGTTCTGGATTGCCAAACTGGAGGGCTTGTGGGCCAGTAGTCTGACGACAAAAGTCTGAGAACACAAGCTAGGCTTAGGTTTCTGGGTGAGGCCATGGCAGGCACAATCTACAGACCTGAATCGAGATCTCATGCATCTGAAGTCAGGGCGAGGATTAGACGATCGCTCAGGTTGGAGTTTCTGTCCCTGATGGCCCCTTCATGAATGGGGGGGCATCACGAGGCCATGGGGGTTTTCCCACGATGGGAGTTGTGAGAAGCTCCAAACTGCAGAGAGTCTTCTGCAGGACAATTGAGACCTGTTGTTTGGCTCCAGGCCAATGATTCTGAGCAGGGTTCTAAGGATGGATGGCTGGGTAGCCCACCTCGCATTCCATTTATCTGCTAGCAACAAGACAGGTTAGATCTCCTGGATATGTGGGGAGCAACCGAGGACGCTATATTGAAATGGACACCCCTGGGGATGGGTCCTAATGTGCCTTTGTGTCTAAGGAGACCTTGGAATGAAGCGGTGGCACTTGGGCCCTAAAGAGTTCTACTAAACAGAGGCTTTGACACAGCTCCAACGTGCAAGTTTCCCATGTGTAGATGAGATGTTTTCTGATGGGTGAGTCAAGAAACAGCTATATGCTGCTTTTGAAATCCAGGCCTCTGAGGAGAGATTCCTGGAAACGAAAGCAATGGATCTGATTAGTGCCTAGGGGCCTGTTCTTTCCTTTTTACCACTGCGGACATCTGTCTCTTGGTCTGAGTGCAGGTAGGTGCTCTGTAGGGCTCAGATTGCCCCTGTTTTTCCTGGGAAGCCACCACTATTGAGATGGATCACGGACTTTGGAGGTTTATCCTATTAGAAGGGTTGTGGCCATTGGAATGGGCACACACAATTCCCTTGGAGAGGGCAAGTACAGTCCTCAGGTTTGGATCCAGGGGCCTAGCCTGTAGGTTGTGTAGGCCAGGGCTGTTTGGACAGTTGTCTGAAAACACAAACTCGGCTTATGTTTCGGGTCATAGGTATGGCAGGGCTGATCTACAGACCATGAGGAGAACTCTTCGGGATTTGAAAGAAGGGCGAGTGTGAGGCTCCTGCTCAAGTTTTTGTCTCTGGATATCGTGTCACTCATGGTCGTGGAATTTCTGGGTGACTTCATGGGAAATGGACGAGTCTTACTCTCTGTTGGTTTCGCCCCGTCCAAAGAGTTTGGGGTCATTCTGTGGGCTGGAAGAAGTCAGTTTTGTTGTTGTTGTTGTTGTTGTTGTTGTTGTTTTCTTTTTTAACCTCAGGTGTCCCACCAAATGAGGGATTCCTGAGTAGAGCCCTGGGGAGGGGCGACTGGACAATCAGAAATCTGGTTAAAAATTGGGGCCTACGGACTTGTCAAGCCCATTATGACATGTAATGGTCCAGCCAAGGAGAGGACTTACTAGAGGACAGGACTCATCCTGAGGGTCACAATGCGTGTGTATGCCCTCGTCGCACTCAAGAATGGGCGGTTCCTCAGGGTGAATGCTGGTTTCTCCTACACTGAATGTTGGACAACGTGCCAACCACAAGGGTTATTGCCATGGGTAAGGAGGAGTTTTGATTTCTGCATCACACTCACCCCTGGGCAGTGATTGGAGATAAGGTCTCGGTTCTGAAGCCTGAAAACTGAGGTAGGGAAGAGATCATGACCTAAGGCCATGGCGGGTTTTATGTGCTCAGTGTGCGGTCAGCTTTCTGGGTGTTGGTCAGGAGGTCCGGGCTCAGGTTGTGTTCAACAGTGCATTTTTGCCCAGGTTAGACTATATAATTTGGGTAAAGTCGAGTGCTGTGTAGGTTTATCCTCATTTAAGGTGCCTGGGCAGCTCATGAGGCAATAATTTTTTTTCTAGAGGGCATGCAGGGTGCTGCATTGTGGGTCCGGAATTGCCAAACTTGAGGGCTTCGGGGCCAGGAGTGTGAGGACGGAAGTCTGAGAAGACAAGCTAGACTTGGGTTTTAGTGCGATGGCACGGCAGGTACCCCCTGCATATCTGAACCAATATCTCATGCATCTGAATCAGGGCATAGATCAGACGTTGGCTCAGGTTGGAGTTTCTGTGCATGACGGCCGCTTCATGAAGGGAGCGGAATCTCGAGGCCATTGAGGTTTTCCCACGTTGGGAGTTTTGGGATGCCCCCTTCAAGGATTCCTTCTGCGGGACAATTGAGACCTGTTGGACAGCTCCAGGACATCCCATATGGAATGACTCCAGAGCACCGTTCGCGGATGGATGCCTGGGAAGCCCGCCTCGCATTCCAATTGTCTCCTAGCAACAAGACAGTTTAGATCTGCTGGCTCTATTGATGCCCCCCACCATCATGAAGGGGCCATCCTGAACAGAAACTTCAACCTGAGCCTACGTCTCATCCTCGCCCTGACTTCAGATGCATGAGATTTAGATTTAGCTCTACAGTGTGTGCCTGCCATGATCTTGACCCAAAACCTAAGCCTAGCTTGTGTTCTCACACTTCCCTCCTCACAATTCTGGCCCACAAGCCCTCCAGTGTGAGAATTCCGTCGCCACAATGCAGCACTCTTCCTTCCCTCCAGAAGAAAAACGTTGCCCCTGGGGCTACCCAGAAACGCCAAATGAGGATCAATCTGCATGCCATCAACTTTACTCCAATTATACAGTCTAAGCTTGGCTCTAATGCCCTGTCTGACACAGCCTGAGCCTGGACATCCTGGATGACACCCAGAAAGGTGGTGTCACACCTAAGGACTGTGCCAGTGCTCTCCAAGGGAACTCTGCCCGTTTCATTTGCCACAACCTTACAGATTAGGAGAAACCTCTAATTCCCAAGACCAGCCCAATAGTGTTGGCCTCCCCCAACAAACATGGGTGATCTGACACAAGCGGAGCAGTGACCTCCATTCTGAATCTTAGACAGAGACACTCAGAGGAGAATATTGAAAAGGACAGGCCCCTAGACCGTAATCAGATCCATTGCTTTGGATTCCAGGCATTGTTCCCCAGATGCTTGGTTTCCAATACCAGGTTGTGGGGGTTTCAGAACAAATCTCGTCTCTACATGGGAAACTTGCTCTTTGGAGCTGCATCAAAACCTCAGGTTAGGAGAATTCTTCAGGGAAACAGAGCCACTGCCCCATTCCAAGGGATCCATGGACACAAATCCACATCATGACTGATCCTCATGAGAGTGCATTTCAATTCAGCCCCCTCGATTGTTCCCCCAGTGACAGCAGATCAAATCCTCCTTTTCACTAGGACACAACTGGAATGCAAGTTGGACTGCCCAGGCATCCATCATTAGAACTGTGCTTTGGAGCATTTCTTATGGGACGTCCTTGATCCATCCAAAAGGTCGTGACTGTCCCGCTGACGGAATCCTTGTGGTTTGGAGCATCACACACTCACAAAGTTGGAAATCTTCCATGGTTTCCTGATGCCCCCCCCACCTTCATGAAGGGGACATCATGTACAGAAACTCCAACCTAAGCCAACATCTGATCCTCGCCCTGACTTCAGATGCACGAGATCTCATTTCAGGTCTGTAGAGTGTGCCTGCCATGTCACCGCTGCGAATTCAAAGCTGAACTTGTGTTCTCAGACTTCTGTCCTAAAACACCTGGCCCACAAGCCCTGAAGTTGGCAATTCTGGAGCCAGAATGCAGCACTCTGCCTGCCCTGCAGAAGAAAATCTTTGCCCTATGGGGCCAACCAGAAACCCCAAATGAGGACCAACCTTCACATCACTCGACTGTACCCCAATTATACAGTCTAGCCTGGGGACTAATGCCCTGCCTGACACAGCCTGAGCCCAGACCTCATGATGGACACAGACATCTGGCCGCACACTAAGTGCATCGGACCCACCATGGCCTTAGGTCGTCATCTCTTACCAACCTCGGTTTTCAGGCTTCAGAATCTAGACCTTATCTCTACTCACTGCCATGCCGTGTACGTGATGCAGAAATCAGAACTCCTCCTTCCCCATGACCAGAAACCCTGTGGTTGGCATGTTGTCCAACGTGCAGTGTAGGAGAAACCAGCATGGCCCATGAGGCCTCAGACATGCTTGAGGGCTGCAATGGGCACAAACACACATTAGGACCCTAAGCATGAACCCTGGCCTCAAGTAAAGCCTCTCCGGGGATGGACCAAGAGCCCACATATGGAGATTACCATGCCCCTACTCCCCAAACCTTAACCAGTGCTTGAGAAGTCTAGTCACCCCTACTCAGATCTCTTCTCTAGAATCCCTCCTTGGTGGGACACATGAGGTTAAAAAAAAAAATAGAGAAAGGACTTCTACCGTCCAAAGAATGACCGCAAACACTTGGAATTGGGCCAAATTCACAGAGAGAAATACTCGTCCATGGCTGATGAGGCCATCCTGACATTCCACGGCCACCATTGACACAAAATCCGGAGACAAAAGCCTGAAAAAGCGCCACACACTCGCCCTTTGTTCAAAGCCTGAAAAATTCTCACGGTCTGTAGATCGGGCCTGCCATACCTATGTCCCCAAACCTAAGCCAAGTTTCTGTTTTCAGACTTCTGTCTCCATTGTCCTGGCCCACACACCCTCAAGGCTTGGCCCCATGGAGCCACACCTCAGGACTGTGCCTGCCCTCTCCATGGGAATTCTGCTCATTCCTTTGGCACAACCTGACAGATTAGGAGAAACATCCGAAGTCCCCGAGGCCACCCCAATATTGTAGGATGTCCGGGACAAACAGGGACCATCTGCCACAAGCTGAGCCACTACCTCCAATCAGACCTGTAGATAGATATCCATAGAAAAGAAGATTGAACAGGACAGGCACCTAGGCCCTAAACGGATCCATTGCTTTTGTTTTCACGAATCTCTCCTCAGAGGCCTGGATTCCAATACCAGCACATGAGGGTTTCTGGAGCTACCAATCAGAACAAATCGCATGCCACATGGGAATCATGCTATATGGAACTGTGTCTAAATCTCCAGTTAGGAGAAAATTTCACGTCACTGGAGCCACCGCCCCATTCCAATGTCTCAATGGACACAATCCCACATTATGACCCATCCTCAGGAGAGTCCATTTCAACTGAAACCTGGCGGTTGCTCACCCAGTGCCAGCAGATCAAACCTGCTTTGTCACTAGGAGACAATTGGAATGCGAGTTTGTTGCCCAGGTATCCGTTGTTAGAACTCTGCTCTGGAGAAATTCCTAATGGGGTGTCCTTGATCCATTCAACAGGTCTCAACTGTCCTGCAGAAGGAATCCTTGTAGTTTGCAGCATCACACACTCGCACCGTGGGAAAACCTCCATGGCCTCGTGATGCCTCCACCTTCAGGTAGAGGACATCATGGACAGAAACTCCCGTCTGATTCGCCCTGACTTCAGATGCATGAGATCTCAATTCAGCTCTGCAGAGTGTTCCTGCCTTGCCCTTGCCCCAAAACCTAAGCCAGCTCGCGTTCTCAGACTTCTGTCCTCACACTCCTGGCCCACAAGCCTTCCACTTTGGGAATTCTGGAGACAAAATGCAGCACTCTGCCTGCCCTCCAGAAAAGAGACTTTCCCCTAGGGGTCTACCCAGAAACATCAAATGAGGATCAACCTGCAATTCTCTAGACTGTACCCCAATTATACAGTCTAGCCTGGGCACTAATGCCCTGTCTGACACAGCCTGACCCCAGACCTCGTGACCGACACCCAGACACCTGGCCTCACACTGAACACATCGAACATGCCATGGCCTTAGGTCATCATCTCTTCCCAACCTTGGTCTTCAGGCTTCAGAACCTAGACATTATCTCCACTCACAACTAAGTGATGTACGTGATGCAGAAATCAGAACTTCACCTTCCCCATGACCAGAAACCTTGTGGTTGGCATGTTGTCCAACGTTCATTATATGAGAACCCAGCATGGCCCATGAGGCCTCAGACATGCTTGAGGGCCGCGATGGGCATAAACACACATTAGGACCCTAAGCATGAACCCTGGCCTCAAGTAAGCCTCTCCGGGGCTGGACCAAGAGCCTGCATATGGGACTTGCCATGCCCCTACTCCCCCAATCCTAGCCAGAGCTTGAGAAGTCTAGTCAACCTTATTCAGAGCTCTTTTCTGGAATCCCTCTTTGGTGGTACACATAAGGTAAAAAAAAAAAAAAAAACCAAGATAAAGAAAAAAAAAAAAGTAAGGACTCCTACCATCCAAAGAATGACCCCAAACACTTGGAATTTGGCCAAATCCACAGAGAGAAATACTCGTCCATGGTCGATGAGGCCAGCCTGACATTCCACGGCCACCATTGACACAAAATCTGGAGACAAAAACCTGAATAAGCGCCACACACTTGCCCTTTGTTCAGAGCCCCCAAAATTCTCAAGGTCTGTAGATCGGGCCTGCCATACCTATGTCCCCAAACCTAAGCCGAGTTTGTGTTTTCAGACTTCTGTCTCCATTGTCCTCACCCACACACCCTAAAGGCTGGGCCCCATGGAGCCACACCTCAGGACTGTGCCTGCCCTCTCCAAGGGAATTCTGCTCATTCATTTGGCACAACCTGACAGATTAGGAGAATCATCCAAAATCTCTGAGGCCATCCCAATAGTGTAGGACGTCCTGGACATACAGGGACCCTCTGGCACAAGCTGAGCCACTACCTCCAATCAGAACCTTAGACAGATATCCATAGAAAAGAATATTGAACAAGACAGGCACCTAGGCCCTAATTGGATCCATTGCTTTTGTTTTCAGTCATCTCTCCTCAGTGGCCTGGATTCCAATACCAGCATAAGGGGGTTTCCAGAGATACCTATCAGAAAAAATCTCGTCTCCACATGGGAATCTTGCTCTATGGAGCTGTGTCATAACCTCCAGTTAGGAGAAAACTTCAGGTCACTGGAGCCACTGCCCCATTTGAATATCTCCATGGACACAATCCCAAATTATGACCCATCCTCAGGAGAGTCCATTTCAACTAAACCCCCTCGGTTGCTACCCCAGAGCCAGCAGATTGAACCTGCCTTGTCGCTAGGAGACAATTGAAATGCAAGTTGGGCTCTTCAGGCATCCATCCTTACAACCCTGCTCTTGCGTCATTCCTTATGGGACATCCTTGAGCCATCCAACAGGTCTCGACTGTCCCACAGGAGTCCTTGTGCATGGACCACCTAACAACTCATATCATGGAAAGCTTCCAAGGTCACATGATGCCCCCAATCTTCATGAAGGCAGATCATGGAAAGAAACTCCAACCTGAGCCAACAGCTGATCTTCGCCTTGACTTCAGATGCACGAGATCTTGATTCAGCTCTTCAGAGTGTACCTGCTGTGCCCTCACCCCAAAACCTAAGCGTAGCTAGTGTTCTCCGACTTCCGTCCTCACTCTCCTGGACCACACGTCCTCTATTTTGGGATTTCCGATGACACAGTGCTGCACTCTGCCTGCCCTCTAGAAGAAAAATATTGCCCTATGGGTCTACCCAGAAACCTCAAATGAGGATAAACCTGCACGTCACTCAACTGTACGCCAATTATATAGTCTAGCCTGTGCACTAATGCCCTGTCTGACATAACCTGAGGCCTGAATTCCCAACCGACACCCAGACAGCTTGCAGTACACTGAGAACATCTGAACCGCCATGGCCTTAGGTCGCCATCTCTTTCCAACTTCGGTTTTCAGGCTACAGAATCCTAGACCTTATCTCTACTCACTTCCCATGGGTGAACGTGATGCAGAAATCAGAACTCCTCCTTCCCTCTCGCCAGAATCTTGTGGTTGGCATCTTGTCCAACGTTCAGTGGAGGACCCCTGTAGGGCCTACAGGGGTAGTAGTAGGGCCCCTGAGGGTAGTGTAGGGTCCCTGAGGCCCTGCCTATGCTTAAGAGCTGCGGTGGGCTCAAACACACATTGGGACCCTCAGTTTGAGCCCTGTCTTCAAGTAAAGCCTCTCAGTGGCTGGACCATGAGCCCACATATGGGGCCTGCCATGCCCCAAGTCACCCAATCTTAACCAGAGGTAGAGACATCTAGTCACCCCTACTCAGGGCTCTGCTCTGGAATCCCTCTTTGGTGGGACATTTGAGGTAAATAAACACAGAAAGGACTCCTCCCACTCACAGAATGACCCCAATCACTTGTTATTGGGCCATCCCAAGTGATTGGGGTCCAGAGAGAAAGACTCGTCCATGGCCCATGAGGCCAGCCCGACATTCCACGGCCACTATTGACACAAAATCCAGAGACATAAGCTTCAGCAAGCGTTCACACTCACCCTTAGGTCATAGCCCAAAAAATTCTCCTCATAGTCTGTAGATTTGCCACCATACCTACGTCCCCAAACCTAAGCCGAGTTTGTGTTTTCAGACTTCTATCCTGACATCCCTGTCCCACACACCCTCCACACTGAGGCCCCTGGAGCCACACCTCAGGACTGTGCCTGCCCTCTCCAAGGAAATTCTTCCCATTCCATTGGCCACAACCCTACAGATAAGGAGAAACCTCCAAAGTCCCAGAGGCAATTCCAATAGTGTAGGCCACCCAGGACAAAGAGGGGCGATCTCTCACAAGCTGAGCAACGACGTCAACTCACCCGTAGACAGATAACCCAAGAGAAGAAGATTAAACTGGCCTGGCCCCTAGAATGTAATTGGTTCCATTGCTTTTTTTTCTAAGCATCTCTCCTCAGAGGCCTGTTTTCCAATACCAGCATATGGGGGATTCCAGAGATACCAATTAGAACAAATCTTGTCTTCACATGGGAAACTTATCCTTTGGAGCTCTGTAAAAGCCTCCAGTTAGGAGAAACCTTCAGGTAGCCGAGCAACCGCCCTATTCCAAGGTCTCCATGGACACATACCCGCATTATGACCATTCGGCAGGAGAGTACATTTCAACTCAGCCCTGTCGATTACTCCCCCAGAGGCAGAATATCAAACCTGCCTTGTCGCTAGGAGACAACTGGAATGCAAAGCAGACTCTCTAGGCATCCATCCTTGGAATCCTGCTCTGGCGCCGTTCCATATGGGATGTCCTGGAGCCTTCCAACAGGTCTTGACTGTCCCACAGAAGGAATCCTTGCAGATTGGAGCATTTCACAACTCCTATCGTGGGAAAACCTACATGGCCTCATGAGATGCTCCCCTTTATAAAGGGGCCATCATGGACAGAAACTCCAACCTGAGCCAACTTCTGATGCATTGCTTTGGTTTCTAGGTATCTCTCCTCAGAGGCCTGGTTTCCAATATCAGAATATGGGGGTTTCCTAAGGAAACAATCAGAACAGATCTCATCTCCACATGGGAAACTTGCTCTTTGGAGCTGTGTCAATACCTCAGGTTAGGAGGATCCTTCAGGGCGCTGGCGCCATGGCCCAATCCCAAGGTCCCCAAGGACACAAACTTACATTATGATCCATTCTCAGGAGAGTCCATTTCAAATCAGCCCCCTCGGCTGCTCACCTAGAGGCAGCAGATCAAACCTTCCTTGTCACTAGGAGACAGTTAGAATGGGAGGCGGGCTGCCCAGGCATCCATCCTTAGAACCCTGCTCTGGAGAACTTCTTTATGGGACGTCTTGAATCCAACCAACCTTTCTTGACTGTCTCGCAGAATGTATCTTTGTGGTTTGAAGCATCACACAATAACACTGTGAGAAAACCTCCAAATCCTCATGATGCCCCACACCTTCATAAATGGGCCATCATGGACAGAAACTCCATCCTAAGCCAAAGTCTGATCCTCGCCCTGAATTCAGAAGCATGAGATCTCGATTCAGCACTTGAGAGTGTGCCTGCTGGGCCCTCTCCCCGAAACCTAAGCCAAACTTGTGTTATCAGACTTCCGTCCTCAGAATCCTGGACACACCCCTCCAGTTTGGAAATTCTGGAGACACAATGCAGCACTCTGCCTGGCCTCCAGAAGAAAAATGTTGCCCTATAGGGCTAACCAGAAACGCCAAATGAGTAACAACCTGCATGCCACTCGACCATACCCCAATTATACAGTCTAGCCTGTGCACTAAAGCCCTGTCTGACACAGCCTGAGGGCAGACCTCCAGTCCAACACCAGGACAGGTGGCCGTACACTGAGCATATCATACCCACAATGGCTTTAGGCCATCATCTCTACCCAACCTCAGTTTTCACCTTCAGAACCTAGACCTTATCTCCACTCACTGCTCAGGAGAGAACGTGATGCAAAAATCAGAACTTCTCCTTCGCCATGGCAAGAAACCTTGTGGTTGGCATGTTGTCCAACGTTCATTGTAGGAGAAAGCTGCATGGACTATGAGGCCCCACCTATCCCTGAGGGCCACAATGTGCACAAACACACATTGTGACCCTCAGCGTGAGCCCTATCCTCATGTGAAGCCTCTAGTGACTGGAACAACAGCCCACATATGGGGCTTGCCAAGCCCCTAGTCACCCAACCTCAACCAGATTTTGAGATGTCAAGTCACCCGACTCAGGGCTCTGCTCTGGAATCCCTCTTTGGTGGGACACCTGAGGTAAAAAAAAAAAAAAAAATACAGAAAGGATTTTTCCCATCCACAGAATGATCCCAACCCCTTGGGATCAGGCCAAATCACCAGAGAAAGAATTGTCCATGGCCCTTGAGGACACCCCGACATTCCACAGCCACCGTTGACACAAAATCCAGAGACAAAAGCCTGAGCAAGCGCCACATACTCGCCCTTTGTTCATAGCCCGGAAAATTCTCACGGTCTGTAGATCGAGCCTTCATACATACATCCCCAAACCTAAGCTGAGTTTGTGTTTTCAGACTTCTGTCCCCACAGTCCTGGCCCACACACCATCCAAGTTGGGGCCCCTGGAGCCACACCTCAGGACTGTGGCTTTCCTCTCCAGGGGAATTCTGCCATTTCCATTGGCCACAACCCTATAGATTAGGAGAAACCTCCAAACTCCCCGAGGCCATCAGAATAGTGTTGGCTGCCCAGGACAAACAGGGATGATCTTTCACAAGTTAGGAAACTACCTCCACTCAGACCCAGAGACAGATATCCCCATAGAATAAGATTGAACTGGACAGGCACTTAGGCCCTAATCAGATCCAATGCTTTTGTTTCCAGGCATCTCTCCTCAGAGGCCTGGTTTCCAATACCAGCATAGGGGAATTACTGTGGCACTCATCAGAAAAATCTCGTCTCCACATAGGAAATGTACTCTTTGGAGCTCTATAAAAACCTCTGTTTAGGAGAATCTTTCAGGGCCCCGGATCAAGCGCCCAATTCCAAGGTCTCCATGGACTTAAACCCACATTATGATCTATCCTCGGGAGCGTCCATGTCAACTCAACCCCCTTGGTTTCTCCCCCAGGGCCTGCAGATCAAACCTGCCTTGTTGCTAGGAGACAACTAGAATGGGAGGTGGGCTGCATAGGCATCAATCCTTAGAACCCTACTCTGGAGTCATTCCATATGGGACATCCTAGAGCCATCCAACAGGTCTCAAGTGTCCCACAGAAGGAATATTTGCAGTCTGGATCATCTCACAACTCCCATTGTGGGAAAATCTACATGGCCTCTTGAGACGCTCCACTTTATAAAGTGGCCATCATGGACAGAAACTCCAACCTGAGCAAACGTCTGATATTCGCCCTGACTTCAGGTGCATGAGATCATGATTCAGCTCTGCAGAGTGTGCCTTCTGTGCCCTCACCCCAAAAACTAAGCCTAGCTTGTGTTCTCAGACTACAGTCTCACACCCCTGGCCCAAAAGCCCTACAGTTTGGCAATCCTGGGGCCACAATGCAGCACTCTGCTAGCCCTCCCAGAGAAAAACGTTGCCTAATGGAACTACCTAGAAACCCGAATGAGGATCAATTGAACGCCACTCGACTGCACCCCAAATATACAGTCTACCCTGTCTAATGCCTTGTCTGACACAGCATGAGCCCACACCTCCAGACCTACGCTCAACAGCTGGCCACACACTGAGCTCATTGGACCCAACAGGTCCTTAGGTCTTCATCTCTTCCCAAACTCGGTTTTCGGGTTTCAGAACCTAGACCTAAACTCCAATCACTGTCCAGCGGTGAACGTGATGCAGAAGTCACAACTCTTCCTTCGCCATGGCCAGAAACCTTGTGGTTGGCATATTCTCCAACGTTCAGTGTCGGAGAATCCAACATGGCCCATGAGGCCCTTCCCATGCTTGAGGGCCTTGTTGGCACAAATAGGCATTGTGACCCTCAGCATGAGCCCTGTCCTCAAGGAAGGCCTCTCAGTGTCTGAATCAAGAGCCCACATATTGGATTTGCCATGCCCCTAGGCCCCCAAACTAAAACAGAGGTGAGGTTGTCCAGTTGTCCCTCCCGAGGACTCTGCTCTGGAATCCCTCTTTTATTGGGACACATGAGGTACAAAAAAATAAAATAAAATAAAATAAAAAACAGAAAGGACTCCTCCCATCCCACAGAACGTACCCAAACTCTTGGGATTGGGTCAAATCCTCAGAGAAGGAAAGCCGTCCACAACCCATGAGGCCACGCCAGCATTCCACCCACATTGTTGTCACCAATCCAGAGACAAAATCTGAGCAAGCAACTCAAACTCAAACTTTTTCATATCCTGAAGTGTTGTCATGGTCTGTAGATTGGGCATGCCATAACTATGTCCCCAATCCTAAGCAGAGTTTGTGTTTTCAGATTTTTGTCCCCACAGGCCTGGCCCACACACCCTCAAGGTTGGGGCCCTAGAGCCAAACTCAGAACTTTGCCTGCCCTCTCCAGGGGATTTCTGCCCATTCCATTGGCCACAACCCTATAGATTAGGAGAAACTCCAAAGTCCTGAGGCCATCCCAATATTATAGGCTGCCCAGGACAAACAGGGGCGATCTGACACAAGCTGAGCAACTACATCCCCTCAGATCCTTATACACGTATCCTCAGGAAAGTGATTGAACCGGACAGGCACCTAGGCCCTAATCATCTCGATTGCTTTTGTTTCCAGTCATCTCTCCTCAGAGGCCTGGTTTCCAATACCAGCATATGGGAGATTCCTTAGGCACTCATCAAAACAATTCTCTTCTCTACATAGGAAACATACTCTTTAGAGCTCCATCAAAACCTCCGGTTATGAACATCCTTCAAGGACCCGGATCAAGACCCCATTCCAAGGTCTCCATGGACACAAATGCACATTATGACCCATCCTCAACTCACCCATTTCAACACACCCGATTCAGTTGCTCCCCTAGATCAGGCAGATCGAACTTGCGTTGGCTCTATGAGACACCTGGAATGGGAGGCAGGCTGCCCAGGCATCCATCCTTAGAACCCTGCTCTGGATAACTTCCTTATGGGATGTCCTGGAGCCATCCAACAGGTCTCGACTGTCCCACAGAAGGAATCATTGCGGTTTGGAGCATCTCACAATTCCCATCGTGGGAAAACCTCCATGTCCTCGTGACACCCTCCCCTTCATGAAGGGGCCGTCATGGACAGAAACTCCGACCTAAGCCAACGTCTGATCCTAGCTCTGTCTTCAGGTATACGGGATCTCGAATCATCTCTGCAGAGGGTGCCTGCCGTCCCCTCACCCCGAAATCTAAGTCTGGCTTGTGTTCTCAGAATTTTTTCCTCACACTCCTGGCCCACAAGCCTTCCAGTTTGGGAATTCTGGAGCCACTATTTGACACTGTGTCTTCCCTACAGAAGAAAAACGTTGACCTCTGCGGCTACCCAGTAACCACAAATGAGTACCATCCTGCACGAAACTCGCCTGCACCCCAATGATACAGTCTAGCCAGGGCACTAATTCCCTGTCTGCCACAGCCTGAGCCTGCACCTCCTAACCCACACTCAACAGCTAGCCGAACACTGAGCACATCAGACACACCATGGCCTTAGGTCTTCATCTCTTCCCAACCTCAGTTTTCAGGCTTCAGAACCTAGACCTTAAATCTAATCACAGTCCAGGAGTGAAAGTGTTGCAGAAATTAGAACTCCTTTTTCCCCATGGCCAGAAAACTTTTGGTTGCCATATTGTGCAACGTTCAGTGTAGGAGAAACCAGCATGGTACATTAGGCCACGCCCTGCCTTGAGGGGCTCCTTGGGCACAAAAACACATTGTGAAACTCAGTGTGAGACCTATCCTCAAGGAAGGCCTCTCAGTGTCTGGACCAAGAGCCCAAATATGGGGCTTGCCATGTTCTTAGGTCCCAATGTTAACCAGAGGTCTGGTTGTCCAGTCGCCCCTCCCCAGGACTCTGCTCTGGATCCCTCTGTTGGTGGTACACCTGAGGTAAAAAAAAAAAAAAAAAACACAAAGGCCTCCTCCCTTCCGACACAATGACCCCAAACCCTTGGGATCGGGTCAATCCCCAGAAAGGGAGCCTCATCGATGGCCCATGAGGACACCCCGACATTCCATTGCTATCGGTGACACATTTCCAGAAAAAAAAAAAAAAAAGCATGAGCAAGCACCTCACATTCGCCCTTTGTTCATATCCCGAAGAGTTCTCCTCAGGGTCTATAGATCGGGCCGGCCATACCTACATCCACCAACCTAAGTGGAGTTTGTGTTTTCAGACTTTTGTCGAAATAGCCCTGGACCACACACGCTCCACACTTGGGTCCCTGGAGCCACACCTCAGGACTCTGCTTCCCTTTCAAGGTAATTCTTCCCATTCCATTGGCCACAACCTTGCAAATGTGGAAAAACATCCAAAGTCACTGAGGCCATCCCAATAGTGTAGGCCGCCCAGGACAAACAGGGGTGATCTCAAACCAGCTGAGCAACTACCTCCACTCAGACAACAGATGTCCCCAGAGAAGAATATTGAACCGGACAGGCCCCTAGGCCCTAATCAGATCCATTGCTTTGGTTTCCAGGCATCTCTCCTCAGAGGCCTCGTTTCCAATACCAGCATATGGTGGTTTCCTGAGGCACCAATAAGAACAAATCTCGTCTACCCATGGAAAACTTGCTCATTAGAGCTTTGTCATAACCTCTGGTTAGGAGAATCCTTCAGGGCCCTGGTGCCACTGCCCCATACCAAGGTCTCCATGGACTCAATCCAACATTAAGACCATCCTCAGGAAAGTCCATTTCAACTCACCCCCTCTGTTGCTACCCCAAGCCAGCAGATTAAACGTTTCTTGTTGCTAGGAGACAATTGGAATGTGACGCTGGCTGCCCAGCCATCCATACGTAGAACCCTGTTCTGGAAAAATACCTTATAAGACGTCCTGGAGCCATCCAACAAATCTTAATTGTCCCACAGAAGGAATCCTTGCGGTTTGGAGCATCCCACAACTCCAATAGTGGCAAAACGCCCATGGCCTCATAATCCCCCCTCTTCTTGAAGGGGCCATCATGGACAGAAACTCAAACCTGAGCAAAGTCTGATCCTCGACTGACTTCAGATGCATGAGATCTCAATTCAGCTCTGCAGAGTGTGCCTGCCATGTCCTTGCCCCGAAACCTAAGCCTAGCTTGTGTTCTCAGCCACGTCCTCACTCTCCTGGCCCACAAGCCCTCCAGTTTGGGAATTCCGAAGCCACAATGCAGCATGCTGCCTGCCCTCCAGAAGAAAAACTTTGCCCTATGCTGCTAATAAGAAACCCCAAATGATTTTCTAATGCATGTCACTCGATGGTAAAGCAATTATAGAGTCTACCCTGTATACTAATGCCCTGTCTGGCACAGCCTGAGACATGACATCTCAAACAAAACCCAGACAGCTGGCCCCAACCTGGACACATAGGACCCGCTATTGCTGTAGGTCGTCATCTCTTCCCAACCTCGGTTTTCAGGCTTCAGAACCTAGACCTTATCTCCAATCACTGCCCAGGGGTGAACGTGATGCAGAAATTAGAATTCCTCCTTCCCCATGGCCAGAAACCTTGTGGTTGGCATGTTGTCCAACGTTCAATGTGGGAAAACCTGCATTGTCCGAAAGGCCACGCCAGTGCTTGAGGGCCGCCTAGGGCACAGACATGCATTGTGACCTGCAGTGTGAGTCCCGTATGAAAGTAACGCCTTTCAGTGGCTGGACCAAGATCCTGCATATGGGGCTTGTCATATCCATAGGCCCCCAGGCTTAACCAGAGGGCGAGTATTCCAGTTGTCAGTACCCACTGCTATGCTCTAGAATCCCTCTACTGGGGGGACACATGAAGCAGAAAACAGGACACTTCCCTTCCCACAGAATGACCCCAAACTCTTGGGGGCTGGACAAACTACCAGAGAGGGAGACTTCTACGACCCATGAAGCAACTCCTACATTAAACGGCCATTGTGGACAAAACATCCAGAGACAAAAGCCTGAGCGATTGCCTCCCTCTCACCCTTCTTTCAGATCCAGAAGAGCTCCCCTCGTGGACTGTAGATCAGGCCTGCCGTAACCTCGGCCCCTAACCTGAGCTGAGTTAGGGTTTTTGGATGTCTGTCTGCACAGCCATGGCCCACCCAGCCTCCAGGCTGTGGACTCTGGAGCCACACCACAGTACTGTGCCTGCTCTCTCCTAAGAAACTGCCCATTCCATTGGCCACAACTCTACAAAATAGTAGAAACCTCAAGGTCCCCAAGGACATCCCATTACCGCAAGCCGCACTGGACAAATAGGGGCATTATGACACAAGCTGAGCAACTACTACCTCCATGCAGACACACAGACAGATATCCGCATACAGAAGATTGAACCAGACAGGCCCCTAGGCTCTATTATGAACTCTTGCTTTGGTGTCCAGGTATCACTCCTCAGAGGCCTGGGTTCGAAGACCAGCATACGGGGCTTTCCTGAGGCACCAGACAGAAGACCTCTCATCTCCACATGGGAAGCTTCCTTGTTGGAGTTGTGTCAAGCCCTTCGGGTTGGAGAATCCTGCAGAGTCCCTTAGCTACTGCCACATTCCAAGGTCTCCATGGCCACCAACCCACATTATGACTCATCCTCAGGAGAGTCCATTTTAACTCAGCCTTCTGGGTAGCTAACCCAAGATCCCGCAGATTGAGCGTGCCTTGTCTTGACCAGGCAATGGGAAGGTGAGTTGGCGTTTCTCGGCATCCACGCTTAGGGCCCTGCTCTCGAGTCTTTCTGTATGGGGCATCCTGGAACCATCCAATAGTACTCGACTGTCCTGAAGAAGGAAACTTTGAAGTTTGGAGCAGCTCACAACTCCCAGCGTAGGGAAACCTCCCTGGCCTCATGACGCCCCCACCCCCTTCAGGAAGGGGCCGTCATGGACACAAACTCCAGCTTGAGGCAACATCTGATACTCGCCCTGACCTCACCTGCAGGAGATCTCGATTCAGCCTCTGCAGAGTGGGCCTGCCATGCTCTTGGCCCCAAAACTCGTGCTAGCTTGTGTTTTCAGACTTCCTTTCTCACAATCCTGGACACACCAATCCAGTTAGGCAATTCTGGAGACACAATGCAGCACTCTGCCTGCCCTCCAGAAGAAAAATGTTGCCCTATAAGGCTAACCAGAAACGCCAAATGAGTAACAACCTGCATGCCACTCGACCATACCCCAATTATACAGTCTAGCCTGTGCACTAAAGCCCTGTCTGACACAGCCTGAGGGCAGACCTCCAGTCCAACACCCAAACAGCTGGCCGTACACAGACCATATTACACCCACAATGGCTTTAGGCCATCATCTCTACCCAACCGCATTTTCACCTTCAGAACCTAGACCTTATCTCCACTCACTGCTCAGGAGTGAACGTGATGCAAGAATCAGAACTTCTCTTTCGCCTTGGCAAGAAACCTAGTGGTTGGCATGTTGTCCAATGTTAATTGTAGGAGAAAGCAGCATGGACTATGAGGCCCCACCTATCCCTGAGGGCCACAATGTGCACAAACACACATTGTGACCCTCAGCGTGAGCCCTATCCTCATGTAAAGCCTCTTAGTGACTGGAACAACAGCCCACATATGGGGCTTGCCAGGCCCCTAGTCCCCCAATCTCAACCAGAGTTCGAGATGTCTAGTCACCCCTACTCAGGGCTCTACTCTGGAATCCCTCTTTGGTGGGATACCTGAGGCTAAAAAAAAAAAAAAATACAGAAAGGACTCTTCCCATCCACAGAATGATCCCAACCACTTGGGATCAGGCCAAATCATCAGAGAAAGAATTGTCCATGGCTTTTGAGGACACCCCGACATTCCGCGGCCACCGTTGACACAAAATCTAGAGACAAAAGCCTGAGCAAGCGCCACATACTCGCCCTTTGTTCATAGCCCGGAAAATTCTCACGGTCTGTAGATCGAGCCTTCATACATACATCCCCAAACCTAAGCTGAGTTTGTGTTTTCAGACTTCTGTCCCCACAGTCCTGGCCCACACACCATCCAAGTTGGGGCCCCTGGAGCCACACCTCAGGACTGTGGCTTCCCTCTCCAGGGGAATTCTGCCATTTCCATTGGCCACAACCCTATAGATTAGGAGTATCCTCCCATCTCCCCGAGGCCATCCGAATAGTGTTGGCTGCCCAGGACAAACAGGGATGATCTCTCACAAGTTAGGAAACTACCTCCACTCAGACCCAGAGACAGATATCCCCAGAGAATAAGATTGAACTGGACAGGCACTTAGGCCCTAATCAGATCCATTGCTTTTGATTCCAGTCATCTCTCCTCAGAGGCTTGGTTTCCAATACCAGCATATGGGAGATTCCTTAGGCACTCATCAAAACAATTCTCTTCTCTACATAGGAAACATACTCTTTAGAGCTCCATCAAAACCTCCGGTTATGAACATCCCTCAAGGCCCCGGATCAAGCACCCCATTCCAAGGTCTACATGGACACAAATGCACATTATGACCTATCCTCAACTCACCCATTTCAACACACCCGCCTCGGTTGCTCCCCTAGATCCAGCAGATCGAACTTGCCTTGGCTCTATGAGACACCCGGAATGGGAGGCAGGCTGCACAGGCATCCATCCTTAGAACCCTGCTCTGGATAACTTCCTTATGGGATGTCCTGGAGCCATCCAACAGGTCTCAACTGTCCCACAGAAGGAATCATTGCGGTTTGGAGCATCTCACAATTCCCATCGTGGGAAAACCTCCATGTCCTCGTGACACGCTCCCCTTCATGAAGGGGCCGTCATGGACAGAAACTCCGACCTAAGCCAACTTCTGATCCTAGCTCTGTCTTCAGGTATACGGGATCTCGAATCATCTCTGCAGAGGGTGCCTGCCGTCCCCTCACCCCGAAATATAAGTCTGGCTTGTGTTCTCAGAATTTTTTCCTCACACTTCTGGCCCACAAGCCTTCCAGTTTGGGAATTCTGGAGCCACTATGTGGCACTGTGTCTTCCCTCCAGAAGAAAAACTTTGCTCTTTGGGGCTACCCAGTAACCACAAATGAGTACCATCCTGCACGAAACTCGACTGCACCCCAATGATACAGTGTAGCCTGAACACTAATTCCCTGTCTGCCACAGCCTGAGCCTGCCCCTCCCAACCCACACTCAACAGCTGGCTGAACACTGAGCACATCAGAAACACCATGGCCTTAGGTCTTCATGTCTTCCCAACCTCAGTTTTCAGGCTTCAGAACCTAGACCTTAAATCCAATCACAGTCCAGGAGTGAAAGTGTTGCAGAAAGTAGAACTCCTTCTCCCCCATGGCTAGAAAACTTTTGGTTGCCATATTGTGCAACGTTCAGTGTAGGAGAAACCAGCATGGTACATTAGGCCACGCCCTGCCTTGAGGGGCTCCTTGGGCACAAAAACACATTGTGAAACTCAGTGCGAGACCTATCCTCAAGGAAGGCCTCTCAGTGCCTGGACCGAGAACCCACATATGGGGCTTGCCATGTTCTTAGGTCCCAATGTTAACCAGAGGTCTGGTTGTCCAGTTGCCCCCACCCACGACTCTGCTCTGGAATCCCTCTTTTGGTGGTCCACATGAGGTAAAAAAAAAAAAAAAAACAAAAAACAAAAAAAAAAAAAAAAAAAAAGAAGGCCTCCTCCCTTCCGTCAGAATGACCCACAACTCTTGGGAACGGGTCAAATCCCCAGAAAGGGAGCCTCATCGATGGCCCATGAGGACACCCCGACATTCCATGGCAATCGGTGACACATTTACAGAAAAAAACAAAAAAGCATGAGCAAGCACCTCACATTCGCCCTTTGTTCATATGCCGAAGAGTTCTCCTCACGTTCTATAGATCGGGCCGGCCATAACTACATCCCCCAACCTAAGTGGAGTTTGTGTTTTCAGACTTTTGACCAAATAGCCCTGGACCACACAAGCTCCACACTTGGGTCCCTGGAGCCACACTTCAGGACTGTGCTTCCCTTTCAAGGGAATTCTTCCCATTCCATTGGCCACAACCTTGCAAATGTGGAAAAACCTCCAAAGTCACCGAGGCCATCCCAATAGTGTAGGCCGCCCAGGACAAACAGGGGTGATCTCAAACCAGCTGAACAACTACCTCCACTCAGACAACAGATGTCCCCAGAGAAGAATATTGAACCGGACAGGACCCTAGGCCCTAATCAGATCCATTGCTTTGGTTTCCAGGCATCTCTCCTCAGAGGCCTCGTTTCCAATACCAGCATATGGTGGTTTCCTTAGGCACCAATAAGAACAAATCTCGTCTCCCCATGGAAAACTTGCTCATTGGAGCTTTGTCATAACCTCTGGTTAGGAGAATCCTTCAGGGCCCTGGTGCCACTGCCCCATACCAAGGTCTCCATGGACTCAATCCAACATTAAGACCATCCTCAGGAAAGTCCATTTCAACTCAGCCCCCTCTGTTGCTACCCCAAGCCAGCAGATCAAACGTTTCTTGTTGCTAGGACACAATTGGAATGTGAGGCTGGCTGCCCAGGCATCCATACTTAGAACGCTGTTCTGGAAAAATACCTTATAAGACGTCCTGGAGCCATCCAACAAATCTTAATTGTCCCACAGAAGGAATCCTTGCGGTTTGGAGCATCTCACAACTCCAATAGTGGCAAAACCCCCATGGCCTCATAATGCCCCCACTTCCTGAAGGGGCCAACATGGACAGAAACTCAAACCTGAGCCAAAGTCTGAACCTCGACCTGACTTCAGACGCATGAGATCTCAATTCAGCTCTGCAGAGTGTGCCTGCCATGTCCTTGCCCCGAAACCTAAGCCTAGCTTGTGTTCTCAGACTTCTGTCCTCACTCTCCTGGCCCATAAGCCCTCCAGTTTGGGAATTCCGAAGCCATAATGCAGCATGCTGCCTGCCCTCCAGAAGAAAAACTTTGCCCTATGCTGCTAATAAGAAACCCCAAATGATTTTCTAATGCATGCCACTCGATTGTAAAGCAATTATACAGCCCACCCTGTACACTAATGCCCTGTCTGGCAGAGCCTGAGACAAGACATCCCAAACGACACCCAGACAGCTGGCCCCAACCTGGACACATAGGACCCGCTATGGCTGTAGGTCGTCATCTCTTCCCAACCTCGGTTTTCAGGCTTCAGAACCTAGACCTTATCTCCAATCACTGCCCAGGGGTGAACGTGATGCAGAAATTAGAATTCCTCCTTCCCCATGGCCAGAAACCTTGTGGTTGGCATGTTGTCCAACATTCAATGTGGGAAAACCTGCATTGTCCGAAAGGCCACGCCAGTGCTTGAGGGCCGCCTAGGGCACAGACATGCATTGTAACCTGCAGTGTGAGTCCCGTATGAAAGTAACGCCTTTCAGTGGCTGGACCAAGATCCTGCATATGGGGCTTGTCATATCCATAGGCCCCCAGGCTTAACCAGAGGGCGAGTAGTCCAGTTGTCAGTACCCACTGCAATGCTCTAGATTCCCTCTACTGGGGGGACACATGAAGCAGAAAACAGGACACTTCCCTTCCCACAGAAGGACCCCAAACTCTTGGGGGCTGGACAAACTACCAGAGAGGGAGACTTCTACGACCCATGAGGCAACTCCTACATTAAACGGCCATTGTGGACAAACATCCAGAGACAAAAGCCTGAGCGACTGCCTCCCTCTCACCCTTCTTTCATATCCAGAGGAACTCCCCTCATGGACTGTAGATCAGGCCTGCCGTAACCTCGGCCCTAAAACTGAGCTGAGTTAGGGTTTTTGGATGTCTGTCTGCACAGCCATGGCCCACCCAGCCTCCAGGCTGGGGTCTCTGGAGCCACACCACAGTACTGTGCCTGCTCTCTCCTAAGAAACTGCCCATTCCATTGGCCACAACTCTACAAAATAGTAGAAACCTCAAGGTCCCCAAGGAAATCCCACTACAGCAAGCCGCACTGGACAAATAGGGGCATTATGACACAAGTTGAGCAACTACTACCTCCATGCAGACACAAAGACAGATATCCGCAGAGACAGAAGATTGAACCAGACAGGCCCCTAGACTCTATTATGAACTCTTGCTTTGGTTTCCAGGTATCACTCCTCAGAGGCCTGGGTTCGAAGACCAGCATACGGGGCTTTCCTGAGGCACCAGACAGAAGACCTCTCATCTCCACATGGGAAGCTTCCTTGTTGGGGTTGTGTCAAGCCCTTCGGGTTGGAGAATCCTGCAGAGTCCCTTAGCTACTGCCACATTCCAAGGTCTCCATGGCCACCAACCCACATTATGACTCATCCTCAGGAGAGTCCATTTAAACTCAGCCTTCTGGGTAGCTCACCCAAGAGCCCGCAGATTGAGCGTGCCTTGTCTCGACCAGGCAATGGGAAGGTGAGTTGGCGTTTCTCGGCATCCATGCTTACGGCCCTGCTCTCGAGTCTTTCTGTATGGGGCATCCTGGAACCATCCAATAGTACTCGACTGTCCTGAAGAAGGAAACTTTGAAGTTTGGAGCAGCTCACAACTCCCAGCGTAGGGAAACCTCCCTGGCCTCATGACGCCCCCACCCCCTTCAGGAAGGGGCCGTCATGGACACAAACTCCAGCTTGAGGCAACATCTGATACTCGCCCTGACCTCACCTGCAGGAGATCTCGATTCAGCCTCTGCAGAGTGGGCCTGCCATGCTCTTGGCCCCAAAACTCGTGCTAGCTTGTGTTTTCAGACTTCCTTCCTCACAATCCTGGCCACACACCTCCAGTTTGGCAATTCTGGAGACACAATGCAGCACTCTGCCTGCCCTCCAGAAGAAAAATGTTGCCCTATAGGGCTAACCAGAAACGCCAAATGAGTAACAACCTGCATGCCACTCGACCATACCCCAATTATACAGTCTAGCCTGTGCACTAAAGCCCTGTCTGACACAGCCTGAGGGCAGACCTCCAGTCCAACACCCAAACAGCTGGCCGTACACAGAGCATATCACACCCACAATGGCTTTAGGCCATCATCTTTACCCAACCTCAGTTTTCACCTTCAGAACCTAGACCTTATCTCCACTCACTGCTCAGGAGTGAACGTGATGCAAGAATCAGAACTTCTCCTTCGCTTTGGCAAGAAACCTAGTGGTTGGCATGTTGTCCAACGTTCATTGTAGGAGAAAGCAGCATGGACTAGGAGGCCCCACCTATCCCTGAGGGCCACAATGTGCACAAACACACATTGTGACCCTCAGCGTGAGCCCTATCCTCATGTAAAGCCTCTTAGTGACTGGAACAACAGCCCACATATGGGGCTTGCCAAGCCCCTAGTCCCCCAATCTCAACCAGAGTTCGAGATGTCTAGTCACCCCTACTCAGGGCTCTACTCTGGAATCCCTCTTTGGTGGGACACCTGAGGTAAAAAAAAAAAAAAAATACAGAAAGGACTCTTCCCATTCACAGAATGATCCTAACCACTTGGGATCAGGCCAAATCATCAGAGAAAGAATTGTCCATGGCCCTTGAGGACACCCCGACATTCCGCGGCCACCCTTGACACAAAATCCAGAGACAAAAGCCTGAGCAAGCGCCACATACTCGCCCTTTGTTCATAGCCCGGAAAATTCTCACGGTCTGTAGATCGAGCCTTCATACATACATCCCCAAACCTAAGCTGAGTTTGTGTTTTCAGACTTCTGTCCCCACAGTCCTGGCCCACACACCATCCAAGTTGGGGCCCCTGGAGCCACACCTCAGGACTGTGGCTTTCCTCTCCAGGGGAATTCTGCCATTTCCATTGGCCACAACCCTATAGATTAGGAGTAGCCTCCAATCTCCCCGAGGCCATCCGAATAGTGTTGGCTGCCCAGGGCAAACAGGGATGATCTCTCACAAGTTAGGAAACTACCTCCACTCAGACCCAGAGACAGATATCCCCAGAGAATAAGATTGAACTGGACAGGCACTTAGGCCCTAATGAGATCCATTGCTTTTGATTCCAGTCATCTCTCCTCAGAGGCCTGGTTTCCAATACCAGCATATGGGAGATTCCTTAGGCACTCATCAAAACAATTCTCTTCTCTACATAGGAAACATACTCTTTAGAGCTCCATCAAAACCTCCGGTTATGAACATCCCTCAAGGCCCCGGATCAAGCATCCCATTCTAAGGTCTACATGGACACAAATGCACATTATGACCCATCCTCAACTCACCCATTTCAACAAACCCGCCTCGGTTGCTCTCCTAGATCCAGCAGATCGAACTTGCCTTGGCTCTATGAGACACCTGGAATGGGAGGCAGGCTGCCCAGGCATCCATCCTTAGAACCCTGCTCTGGATAACTTCCTTATGGGATGTCCTGGAGCCATCCAACAGGTCTCGACTGTCCCACAGAAGGAATCATTGCGGTTTGGAGCATCTCACAATTCCCATCGTGGGAAAACCTCCATGTCCTCGTGACACCCTCCCCTTCATGAAGGGGCCATCATGGACAGAAACTCCGACCTAAGCCAACTTCTGATCCTAGCTCTGTCTTCAGGTATACGGGATCTCGAATCATCTCTGCAGAGGGTGCCTGCCGTCCCCTCACCCCGAAATCTAAGTCTGGCTTGTGTTCTCAGAATTTTTTCCTCACACTCCTGGCCCACAAGCCTTCCAGTTTGGGAATTCTGGAGCCACTATGTTGCACTGTGTCTTCCCTCCAGAAGAAAAACGTTGCCCTTTGGGGCTAACCAGTAACCACAAATGAGTCCCATCCTGCACGAAACTCGACTGCACCCCAATGATACAGTCTAGCCTGGGCATTAATTCCCTGTCTGCCACAGCCTGAGCCTGCACCTCCCAACCCACACTCAACAGCTGGCCGAACACTGCGCAATCAGACACACCATGGCCTTAGGTCTTCAACTCTTCCCAACCTCAGTTTTCAGGCTTCAGAACCTAGACCTTAAATCCAATCACAGCCCAGGAGTGAAAGAGTTGTAGAAAATAGAACTCCTTCTTCCCCATGGCCAGAAAACTTTTGGTTGCCATATTGTGCAACGTTCAGTGTAGGAGAAACCAGCATGGTACATTAGGCCACGCCCTGACTTGAGGGGCTCCTTGGGCACAAAAACGCATTGTGAAACTCAGTACGAGACCTATCCTCAAGGAAGGCCTCTCAGTGTCTGGACCAAGAGCCCACATATGGGGCTTGCCATGTTCTTAGGTCCCAATGTTAACCAGAGGTCTCGTTGTCCAGTTGACCCACCCACGACTCTGCTCTGGAATCCCTCTTTTGGTGGTCCACCTGAGGTAAAAAAAAAAAAAATAAATGAATAAAAATAAACAAAAAAAAAAAACCAGAAAGTCCTCCTCCCTTACGACAGAATGACCCCAAACTCTTGGGATCTGGTCAAATCCCCAGAAAGGGAGCCTCATCGATGGCCCATGATGACACCCCGACATTCCATGGCAATCGGTGACACATTTCCAGAAAAAAAAAAAAAAAAAGCATGAGCAAGCACCTCACATTCGCCCTTTGTTCATATGCCGAAGAGTTCTCCTCACGTTCTATAGATCGGGCCGGCCATAACAACATCCCCCAACCTAAGTGGAGTTTGTGTTTTCAGACTTTTGACCAAATAGCCCTGGACCACACACGCTCCACACTTGGGTCCCTGGAGCCACACCTCAGGACTGTGCTTCCCTTTCAAGGGAATTCTTCCCATTCCATTGGCCACAACCTTGCAAATGAGGAAAAACCTCCAAAGTCACCGAGGCCATCCCAATAGTTTAGGCCGCCCAGGACAAACAGGGGTGATCTCAAACCAGCTGAGCAACTACCTCCACTCAGACAACAGATGTCCCCAGAGAAGAATATTGAACCGGACAGGACCCTAGGCCCTAATCAGATCCATTGCTTTGGTTTCCAGGCATCTCTCCTCAGAGGCCTCGTTTCCAATACCAGCATATGGTGGTTTCCTGAGGCACCAATAAGAACAAATCTCGTCTCCCCATGGAAAACTTGCTCATTGGAGCTTTGTCATAACCTCTGGTTAGGAGAATCCTTCAGGGCCCTGGTGCCACTGCCCCATACCAAGGTCTCCATGGACTCAATCCAACATTAAGACCATCCTCAGGAAAGTCCATTTCAACTCAGCCCCCTCTGTTGCTACCCCAAGCCTGCAGATCAAACGTTTCTTGTTGCTAGGACACAATTGGAATGTGAGGCTGGCTGCCCAGGCATCCATACTTAGAACCCTGTTCTGGAAAAATACCTTATAAGACGTCCTGGAGCCATCCAACAAATCTTAATTGTCCCACAGAAGGAATCCTTGCGGTTTGGAGCATCTCACAACTCCAATAGTGCGAAAACCCCCATGGCCTCATAATGCCCCCCCTTCCTGAAGGGGCCAACATGGACAGAAACTCAAACCTGAGCCAAAGTCTGAACCTCGACCTGACTTCAGACGCATGAGATCTCAATTCAGCTCTGCAAAGTGTGCCTGCCATGTCCTTGCCCCGAAACCTAAGCCTAGCTTGTGTTCTCAGACTTCCGTCCTCACTCTCCTGGCCCATAAGCCCTCCAGTTTGGGAATTCCGAAGCCACAATGCAGCATGCTGCCTGCCCTCCAGAAGAAAAACTTTGCCCTATGCTGCTAATAAGAAACCCCAAATGATTTTCTAATGCATGCCACTCGATTGTAAAGCAATTATACAGCCCACCCTGTATACTAATGCCCTGTCTGGCACAGCCTGAGACAAGACATCCCAAACGACACCCAGACAGCTGGCCCCAACCTGGACACTTAGGACCCGCTATGGCTGTAGGTCGTCATCTCTTCCCAACCTCGGTTTTCAGGCTTCAGAACCTAGACCTTATCTCCAATCACTGCCCAGGGGTGAACGTGATGCAGAAATTAGAATTCCTCCTTCCCCATGGCCAGAAACCTTGTGGTTGGCATGTTGTCCAACGTTCAATGTGGGAAAACCTGCATTGTCCGAAAGGCCACGCCAGTGCTTGAGGGCCGCCTAGGGCACAGACAGGCATTGTGACCTGCAGCGTGAGTCCCGTATTAAAGTAACGCCTTTCAGTGGCTGGACCAAGATCCTGCATATGGGGCTTGTCATATCCATAGGCCCCCAGGCTTAACCAGAGTGTGAGTATTCCAGTTGTCAGTACCCACTGCTATGCTCTAGAATCCCTCTACTGGTGGGACACATGAAGCAGAAAACAGGACACTTCCCTTCCCACAGAAGGACCCCAAACTCTAGGGGGCTGGACAAACTACCAGAGAGGGAGACATCTACAACCCATGAGGCAACTCCTACATTAAACGGCCATTGTGGACAAAACATGCAGAGACAAAAGCCTGAGCGACTGCCTCCCTCTCACCCTTCTTTCAGATCCAGAAGAGCTCCCCTCATGGCCTGTAGATCAGGCCTGCCGTAACCTCGGCCCCAAACCTGAGCTGAGTTAGGGTTTTTGGATGTCTGTCTGCACAGCCATGGCCCAACAGCCTCCAGGCTGGGGTCTCTGGAGCCACACCACAGTACTGTGCCTGCTCTCTCCTAAGAAACTGCCCATTCCATTGGCCACAACTCTACAAAATAGTAGAAACCTCAAGGTCCCCAAGGACATCCCACTACCGCAAGCCGCACTGGACAAATAGGGGCATTATGACACATGCTGAGCAACTACTACCTCCACGCAGACACACAGACAGATATCCGCAGAGACAGAAGATTGAACCAGACAGGCCCCTAGGCCCTATTATGAACTCTTGCTTTGGTGTCCAGGTATCACTCCTCAGAGGCCTGGGTTCGAAGACCAGCATACGGCGCTTTCCTGAGGCACCAGACAATAGACCTCTCATCTCCACATGGGAAGCTTCCTTGTTGGGGTTGTGTCAAGCCCTTCGGGTTGGAGAATCCTGCAGAGTCCCTTAGCTACTGCCACATTCCAAGGTCTCCATGGCCACAAACCCACATTATGACTCATCCTCAGGAGAGTCCATTTAAACTCAGCCTTCTGGGTAGCTCACCCAAAAGCCCGCAGATTGAGCGTGCCTTGTCTCGACCAGGCAATGGGAAGGTGAGTTGGCGTTTCTCGGCATCCATGCTTACGGCCCTGCTCTCGAGTCTTTCTGTATGGGGCATCCTGAACCATCCAATAGTACTCGACTGTCCTGAAGAAGGAAACTTTGAAGTTTGGAGCAGCTCACAACTCCCAGCGTAGGGAAACCTCCCTGGCCTCATGACGCCCCCACCCCCTTCAGGAAGGGGCCGTCATGGACACAAACTGCAGCTTGAGGCAACATATGATACTCGCCCCGACCTCACCTGCAGGAGATCTCGATTCAGCCTCTGCAGAGTGGGCCTGCCATGCTCTTGGCCCCAAAACTCGTGCTAGCTTGTGTTTTCAGACTTCCTTCCTCACAATCCTGGCCACACCCCTCCAGTTTGGCAATTCTGGAGACACAATGCAGCACTCTGCCTGCCCTCCAGAAGAAAAATGTTGCCCTATAGGGCTAACCAGAAACGCCAAATGAGTAACAACCTGCATGCCACTCGCCCATACCCCAATTATACAGTCTAGCCTGTGCACTAAAGCGCTGTCTGACACAGCCTGAGGGCAGACCTCCAGTCCAACACCCAGACAGCTGGCCGTACACAGAGCATATCACACCCACAATGGCTTTAGGCCATCATCTCTACCCAACCTCAGTTTTCACCTTCAGAACCTAGACCTTATCTCCACTCACTGCTCAGGAGTGAACGTGATGCAAGAATCAGAACTTCTCCTTCGCTTTGGCAAGAAACCTAGTGGTTGGCATGTTGTCCCATGTTCATTGTAGGAGAAAGCAGCATGGACTATGAGGTCCCACCTATCCCTGAGGGCCACAATGTGCACAAACACACATTGTGACCCTCAGCGTGAGCCCTATGCTCATGTAAAGCCTCTTAGTGACTGGAACAACAGCCCACATATGGGGCTTACCAGGCCCCTTGTCCCCCAATCTCAACCAGAGTTCGAGATGTCTAGTCACCCCTACTCAGGGCTCTACTCTGGAATCCCTCTTTGGTGGGACACCTGAGGTAAAAAAAAAAAACATACAGAAAGGACTCTTCCGATCCACAGAATGATCCCAACCACTTGGAATCAGGCCAAATCATCAGAGAAAGAATTGTCCATGGCCCTTGAGGACACCCCGACATTCCGCGGCCACCCTTGACACAAAATCCAGAGACAAAAGCCTGAGCAAGCGCCACATACTCGCCCTTTGTTCATAGCCCGGAAAATTCTCACGGTCTGTAGATCGAGCCTTCATACATACATCCCCAAACCTAAGCTGAGTTTGTGTTTTCAGACTTCTGTCCCCACAGTCCTGGCCCACACACCATCCAAATTGGGGCCCCTGAAGCCACACCTCAGGACTGTGGCTTCCCTCTCCAGGGGAATTCTTCCATTTCCATTGGCCACAACCCTATAGATTAGGAGTAGCCTCCAATCTCCCGGAGGCCATCCGAATAGTGTTGGCTGCCCAGGACAAACAGGGATGATCTCTCACAAGTTAGGAAACTACCTCCACTCAGACCCAGAGACAGATATCCCCAGAGAATAAGATTGAACTGGAAAGGCACTTAGGCCCTAATCAGATCCATTGCTTTTGATTCCAGTCATCTCTCCTCAGAGGCCTGGTTTCCAATACCAGCATATGGGAGATTCCTTAGGCACTCATCAAAACAATTCTCTTCTCTACATAGGAAACATACTCTTTAGAGCTCCATCAAAACTTCCGGTTATGAACATCCCTCAAGGCCCCAGATCAAGCATCCCATTCCAAGGTCTACATGGACAAAAATGCACATTATGACCCATCCTCAACTCACCCATTTCAACACACCCGCCTCGGTTGCTCCCCTAGATCCAGCAGATCGAACTTGCCTTGGCTCTATGAGACACCTGGAATGGGAGGCAGGCTGCCCAGGCATCCATCCTTAGAACCCTGCTCTGAATAACTTCCTTATGAGATGTCCTGGAGCCATCCAACAGGTCTCGACTGTCCCACAGAAGGAATCATTGCGGTTTGGAGCATATCACAATTCCCATCGTGGGAAAACCTCCATGTCCTCGTGACACCCTCCCCTTCATGAAGGGGCCGTCATGGACAGAAACTCCGACCTAAGCCAACTTCTGATCCTAGCTCTGTCTTCAGGTATACGGGATCTCGAATCATCTCTGCAGAGGGTGCCTGCCGTCCCCTCACCCCGAAATCTAAGTCTGGCTTGTGTTCTCAGAATTTTTTCCTCACACTCCTGGCCCACAAGCCTTCCAGTTTGGGAATTCTGGAGCCACTATGTGGCACTGTGTCTTCCCTCCAGAAGAAAAACGTTGCCCTTTGGGGCTACCCAGTAACCACAAATGAGTACCATCCTGCATGAAACTCGACTGCACCCCAATGATACAGTCTAGCCTGGGCATTAATTCCCTGTCTGCCACAGCCTGAGCCTGCACCTCCCAACCCACACTCAACAGCTGGCCGAACACTGAGCACATCAGACACACCATGGCCTTAGGTCTTCATCTCTTCCCAACCTCAGTTTTCAGGCTTCAGAACCTAGACCTTAAATCCAATCACAGTCCAGGAGTGAAAGAGTTGCAGAAAATAGAACTCCTTCTTCCCCATGGCCAGAAAACTTTTGGTTGCCATATTGTGCAACGTTCAGTGTAGGAGAAACCAGCATGGTACATTAGGCCACGCCCTGACTTGAGGGGCTCCTTGGGCACAAAAACGCATTGTGAAACTCAGTGCGAGACCTATCCTCAAGGAAGGCCTCTCAGTGTCTGGACCAAGAGCCCACATATGGGGCTTGCCATGTTCTTAGGTCCCAATGTTAACCAGAGATCTGGTTGTCCAGTTGCCCCCACCCACGACTCTGCTCTGGAATCCCTCTTTTGGTGGTCCACCTGAGGTAAAAAAATAAATAAATAAATAAATGAATAAAAATAAACAAAAAAAAACAGAAAGGCCTCCTCCCTTACGACAAAATGACCCCAAACTCTTGGGATCTGGTCAAATCCCCAGAAAGGGAGCCTCATCGATGGCCCATGAGGACACCCCGTCATTCCATGGCAATCGGTGACACATTTCCAGAAAAAAAAAAAAAAAAAAAGCATGAGCAAGCACCTCACATTCGCCCTTTGTTCATATGCCGAAGAGTTCTCCTCACGTTCTATAGATCGGGCCGGCCATACCTACATCCCCCAACCTAAGTGGAGTTTGTGTTTTCAGACTTTTGACCAAATAGCCCTGGACCACACACGCTCCACACTTGGGTCCCTGGAGCCACACCTCAGGCCTGTGCTTCCCTTTCAAGGGAATTCTTCCCATTCCATTGGCCACAACCTTGCAAATGAGGAAAAACCTCCAAAGTCACCGAGGCCATCCCAATAGTGTAGGCCGCCCAGGACAAACAGGGGTAATCTCAAACCAGCTGAGCAACTACCTCCACTCAGACAACAGATGTCCCCAGGGAAGAATATTGAACCGGACAGGACCCTAGGCCCAAATCAGATCCATTGCTTTGGTTTCCAGGCATCTCTCCTCAGAGGCCTCGTTTCCAATACCAGCATATGGTGGTTTCCTGAGGCACCAATAAGAACAAATCTCGTCTCCCCATGGAAAACTTGCTCATTGGAGCTTTGTCATAACCTCTGGTTAGGAGAATCCTTCAGGGCCCTGGTGCCACTGCCCCATACCAAGGTCTCCATGGCTCAATCCAACATTAAGACCATCCTCAGGAAAGTCCATTTCAACTCAGCCCCCTCTGTTGCTACCCCAAGCCAGCAGATCAAACGTTTCTTGTTGCTAGGAGACAATTAGAATGTGAGGCTGGCTGCCCAGGCATCCATACTTAGAACGCTGTTCTGGAAAAATACCTTATAAGACGTCCTGGAGCCATCCAACAAATCTTAATTGTCCCACAGAAGGAATCCTTGCGGTTTGGAGCATCTCACAACTCCAATAGTGCGAAAACCCCCATGGCCTCATAATGCCCCCCCTTCCTGAAGGGGCCAACATGGACAGAAACTCAAACCTGAGCCAAAGTCTGAACCTCGACCTGACTTCAGACGCATGAGATCTCAATTCAGCTCTGCAAAGTGTGCCTGCCATGTCCTTGCCCCGAAACCTAAGCCTAGCTTGTGTTCTCACACTTCCGTCCTCACTCTCCTGGCCCATAAGCCCTCCAGTTTGGGAATTCCGAAGCCACAATGCAGCATGCTGCCTGCCCTCCAGAAGAAAAACTTTGCCCTATGCTGCTAATAAGAAACCCCAAATGATTTTCTAATGCATGCCACTCGATTGTAAAGCAATTATACAGCCCACCCTGTATACTAATGCCCTGTCTGGCACAGCCTGAGACAAGACATCCCAAACGACACCCAGACAGCTGGCCCCAACCTGGACACATAGGACCCGCTATGGCTGTAGGTCGTCATCTCTTCCCAACCTCGGTTTTCAGGCTTCAGAACCTAGACCTTATCTCCAATCACTGCCCAGGGGTGAACGTGATGCAGAAATTAGAATTCCTCCTTCCCCATGGCCAGAAACCTTGTGGTTGGCATGTTGTCCAACGTTCAATGTGGGAAAACCTGCATTGTCCGAAAGGCCACGCCAGTGCTTGAGGGCCGCCTAGAGCACAGACATGCATTGTGACCTGCAGCGTGAGTCCCGTATTAAAGTAACGCCTCTCAGTGGCTGGACCAAGATCCTGCATATGGGGCTTGTCATATCCATAGGCCCCCAGGCTTAACCAGAGGGCGAGTATTCCAGTTGTCAGTACCCACTGCTATGCTCTAGAATCCCTCTACTGGGGGGACACTTGAAGCAGAAAACAGGACACTTCCCTTCCCACAGAATGACCCCAAACTCTTGGGGGCTGGACAAACTACCAGAGAGGGAGACATCTACGACCCATGAGGCAACTCCTACATTAAACGGCCATTGTGGACAAAACATCCAGAGACAAAAGCCGGAGCGACTGCCTCCCTCTCACCCTTCTTTCATATCCAGAGGAACTCCACTCATGGACTGTAGATCAGGCCTGCCGTAACCTCGGCTCCAAACCTGAGCTGAGTTAGGGTTTTTGGATGTCTGTCTGCACAGCCATGGCCCACACAGCCTCCAGGCTGGGGTCTCTGGAGCCACACCACAGTACTGTGCCTGCTCTCTCCAAAGAAACTGCCCATTCCATTGGCCACAACTCTACAAAATAGTAGAAACCTCAAGGTCCCCAAAGACATCCCACTACCGCAAGCCGCACTGGACAAATAGGGGCATTATGACACAAGCTGAGCAACTACTACCTCCATGCAGACACACAGACAGATATCCGCAGAGACAGAAGATTGAACCAGACAGGCCCCAAGGCCCTATTATGAACTCTTGCTTTGGTGTCCAGGTATCACTCCTCAGAGGCCTGGGTTCGAAGACCAGCATACGGGGCTTTCCTGAGGCACCAGACAGAAGACCTCTCATCTCACCATGGGAAGCTTCCTTGTTGGGGTTGTGTCAAGCCCTTCGGGTTGGAGAATCCTGCAGAGTCCCTTAGCTACTGCCACATTCCAAGGTCTCCATGGCCACCAACCCACATTATGACTCATCCTCAGGAGAGTCCATTTAAACTCAGCCTTCTGGGTAGCTCACCCAAGAGCCCGCAGATTGAGCGTGCCTTGTCTCGACCAGGCAATGGGAAGGTGAGTTGGCGTTTCTCGGCATCCATGCTTACGGCCCTGCTCTCGAGTCTTTCTGTATGGGGCATCCTGGAACCATCCAATAGTACTCGACTGTCCTGAAGAAGGAAACTTTGAAGTTTGGAGCAGCTCACAACTCCCAGCGTAGGGAAACCTCCCTGGCCTCATGACGCCCCCACCCCCTTCAGGAAGGGGCCGTCATGGACACAAACTGCAGCTTGAGGCAACATATGATACTCGCCCCGACCTCACCTGCAGGAGATCTCGATTCAGCCTCTGCAGAGTGGGCCTGCCATGCTCTTGGCCCCAAAACTCGTGCTAGCTTGTGTTTTCAGACTTCCTTCCTCACAATCCTGGCCACACCCCTCCAGTTTGGCAATTCTGGAGACACAATGCAGCACTCTGCCTGCCCTCCAGAAGAAAAATGTTGCCCTATAGGGCTAACCAGAAACGCCAAATGAGTAACAACCTGCATGCCACTCGACCATACCCCAATTATACAGTCTAGCCTGTGCACTAAAGCGCTGTCTGACACAGCCTGAGGGCAGACCTCCAGTCCAACACCCAGACAGCTGGCCGTACACAGAGCATATCACACCCACAATGGCTTTAGGCCATCATCTCTACCCAACCTCAGTTTTCACCTTCAGAACCTAGACCTTATCTCCACTCACTGCTCAGGAGTGAACGTGATGCAAGAATCAGAACTTCTCCTTCGCTTTGGCAAGAAACCTAGTGGTTGGCATGTTGTCCCATGTTCATTGTAGGAGAAAGCAGCATGGACTATGAGGTCCCACCTATCCCTGAGGGCCACAATGTGCACAAACACACATTGTGACCATCAGCGTGAGCCCTATGCTCATGTAAAGCCTCTTAGTGACTGGAACAACAGCCCACATATGGGGCTTACCAGGCCCCTTGTCCCCCAATCTCAACCAGAGTTCGAGATGTCTAGTCACCCCTACTCAGGGCTCTACTCTGGAATCCCTCTTTGGTGGGACACCTGAGGTAAAAAAAAAAAAAAATACAGAAAGGACTCTTCCGATCCACAGAATGATCCCAACCACTTGGAATCAGGCCAAATCATCAGAGAAAGAATTGTCCATGGCCCTTGAGGACACCCCGACATTCCGCGGCCACCCTTGACACAAAATCCAGAGACAAAAGCCTGAGCAAGCGCCACATACTCGCCCTTTGTTCATAGCCCGGAAAATTCTCACGGTCTGTAGATCGAGCCTTCATACATACATCCCCAAACCTAAGCTGAGTTTGTGTTTTCAGACTTCTGTCCCCACAGTCCTGGCCCACACACCATCCAAATTGGGGCCCCTGAAGCCACACCTCAGGACTGTGGCTTCCCTCTCCAGGGGAATTCTGCCATTTCCATTGGCCACAACCCTATAGATTAGGAGTAGCCTCCAATCTCCCCGAGGCCATCCGAATAGTGTTGCCTGCCCAGGACAAACAGGGATGATCTCTCACAAGTTAGGAAACTACCTCCACTCAGACCCAGAGACAGATATCCCCAGAGAATAAGATTGAACTGGAAAGGCACTTAGGCCCTAATCAGATCCATTGCTTTTGATTCCAGTCATCTCTCCTCAGAGGCCTGGTTTCCAATACCAGCATATGGGAGATTCCTTAGGCACTCATCAAAACAATTCTCTTCTCTACATAGGAAACATACTCTTTAGAGCTCCATCAAAACTTCCGGTTATGAACATCCCTCAAGGCCCCAGATCAAGCATCCCATTCCAAGGTCTACATGGACAAAAATGCACATTATGACCCATCCTCAACTCACCCATTTCAACACACCCGCCTCGGTTGCTCCCCTAGATCCAGCAGATCGAACTTGCCTTGGCTCTATGAGACACCTGGAATGGGAGGCAGGCTGCCCAGGCATCCATCCTTAGAACCCTGCTCTGGATAACTTCCTTATGAGATGTCCTGGAGCCATCCAACAGGTCTCGACTGTCCCACAGAAGGAATCATTGCGGTTTGGAGCATATCACAATTCCCATCGTGGGAAAACCTCCATGTCCTCGTGACACCCTCCCCTTCATGAAGGGGCCGTCATGGACAGAAACTCCGACCTAAGCCAACTTCTGATCCTAGCTCTGTCTTCAGGTATACGGGATCTCGAATCATCTCTGCAGAGGGTGCCTGCCGTCCCCTCACCCCGAAATCTAAGTCTGGCTTGTGTTCTCAGAATTTTTTCCTCACACTCCTGGCCCACAAGCCTTCCAGTTTGGGAATTCTGGAGCCACTATGTGGCACTGTGTCTTCCCTCCAGAAGAAAAACGTTGCCCTTTGGGGCTACCCAGTAACCACAAATGAGTACCATCCTGCATGAAACTCGACTGCACCCCAATGATACAGTCTAGCCTGGGCATTAATTCCCTGTCTGCCACAGCCTGAGCCTGCACCTCCCAACCCACACTCAACAGCTGGCCGAACACTGAGCACATCAGACACACCATGGCCTTAGGTCTTCATCTCTTCCCAACCTCAGTTTTCAGGCTTCAGAACCTAGACCTTAAATCCAATCACAGTCCAGGAGTGAAATAGTTGCAGAAAATAGAACTCCTTCTTCCCCATGGCCAGAAAACTTTTGGTTGCCATATTGTGCATCGTTCAGTGTAGGAGAAACCAGCATGGTACATTAGGCCACGCCCTGACTTGAGGGGCTCCTTGGGCACAAAAACGCATTGTGAAACTCAGTGCGAGACCTATCCTCAAGGAAGGCCTCTCAGTGTCTGGACCAAAAGCCCACATATGGGGCTTGCCATGTTCTTAGGTCCCAATGTTAACCAGAGATCTGGTTGTCCAGTTGCCCCCACCCACGACTCTGCTCTGGAATCCCTCTTTTGGTGGTCCACCTGAGGTAAAAAAAAATAAATAAATAAATGAATAAAAATAAACAAAAAAAAACAGAAAGGCCTCCTCCCTTACGACAGAATGACCCCAAACTCTTGGGATCTGGTCAAATCCCCAGAAAGGGAGCCTCATCGATGGCCCATGAGGACACCCCGTCATTCCATGGCAATCGGTGACACATTTCCAGAAAAAAAAAAAAAAAAAAAAGCATGAGCAAGCACCTCACATTCGCCCTTTGTTCATATGCCGAAGAGTTCTCCTCACGTTCTATAGATCGGGCCGGCCATACCTACATCCCCCAACCTAAGTGGAGTTTGTGTTTTCAGACTTTTGACCAAATAGCCCTGGACCACACACGCTCCACACTTGGGTCCCTGGAGCCACACCTCAGGCCTGTGCTTCCCTTTCAAGGGAATTCTTCCCATTCCATTGGCCACAACCTTGCAAATGAGGAAAAACCTCCAAAGTCACCGAGGCCATCCCAATAGTTTAGGCCGCCCAGGACAAACAGGGGTGATCTCAAACCAGCTGAGCAACTACCTCCACTCAGGCAACAGATGTCCCCAGAGAAGAATATTGAACCGGACAGGACCCTAGGCCCAAATCAGATCCATTGCTTTGGTTTCCAGGCATCTCTCCTCAGAGGCCTCGTTTCCAATACCAGCATATGGTGGTTTCCTGAGGCACCAATAAGAACAAATCTCGTCTCCCCATGGAAAACTTGCTCATTGGAGCTTTGTCATAACCTCTGGTTAGGAGAATCCTTCAGGGCCCTGGTGCCACTGCCCCATACCAAGGTCTCCATGGCTCAATCCAACATTAAGACCATCCTCAGGAAAGTCCATTTCAACTCAGCCCCCTCTGTTGCTACCCCAAGCCAGCAGATCAAACGTTTCTTGTTGCTAGGAGACAATTGGAATGTGAGGCTGGCTGCCCAGGCATCCATACTTAGAACGCTGTTCTGGAAAAATACCTTATAAGACGTCCTGGAGCCATCCAACAAATCTTAATTGTCCCACAGAAGGAATCCTTGCGGTTTGGAGCATCTCACAACTCCAATAGTGCGAAAACCCCCACGGCCTCATAATGCCCCCCCTTCCTGAAGGGGCCAACATGGACAGAAACTCAAACCTGAGCCAAAGTCTGAACCTCGACCTGACTTCAGACGCATGAGATCTCAATTCAGCTCTGCAAAGTGTGCCTGCCATGTCCTTGCCCCGAAACCTAAGCCTAGCTTGTGTTCTCAGACTTCCGTCCTCACTCTCCTGGCCCATAAGCCCTCCAGTTTGGGAATTCCGAAGCCACAATGCAGCATGCTGCCTGCCCTCCAGAAGAAAAACTTTGCCCTATGCTGCTAATAAGAAACCCCAAATGATTTTCTAATGCATGCCACTCGATTGTAAAGCAATTATACAGCCCACCCTGTATACTAATGCCCTGTCTGGCACAGCCTGAGACAAGACATCCCAAACGACATCCAGACAGCTGGCCCCAACCTGGACACATAGGACCCGCTATGGCTGTAGGTCGTCATCTCTTCCCAACCTCGGTTTTCAGGCTTCAGAACCTAGACCTTATCTCCAATCACTGCCCAGGGGTGAACGTGATGCAGAAATTAGAATTCCTCCTTCCCCATGGCCAGAAACCTTGTGGTTGGCATGTTGTCCAACATTCAATGTGGGAAAACCTGCATTGTCCGAAAGGCCACGCCAGTGCTTGAGGGCCGCCTAGAGCACAGACATGCATTGTGACCTGCAGCGTGAGTCCCGTATTAAAGTAACGCCTCTCAGTGGCTGGACCAAGATCCTGCATATGGGGCTTGTCATATCCATAGGCCCCCAGGCTTAACCAGAGGGCGAGTATTCCAGTTGTCAGTACCCACTGCTATGCTCTAGAATCCCTCTACTGGGGGGACACTTGAAGCAGAAAACAGGACACTTCCCTTCCCACAGAATGACCCCAAACTCTTGGGGGCTGGACAAACTACCAGAGAGGGAGACATCTACGACCCATGAGGCAACTCCTACATTAAACGGCCATTGTGGACAAAACATCCAGAGACAAAAGCCGGAGCGACTGCCTCCCTCTCACCCTTCTTTCATATCCAGAGGAACTCCACTCATGGACTGTAGATCAGGCCTGCCGTAACCTCGGCTCCAAACCTGAGCTGAGTTAGGGTTTTTGGATGTCTGTCTGCACAGCCATGGCCCACACAGCCTCCAGGCTGGGGTCTCTGGAGCCACACCACAGTACTGTGCCTGCTCTCTCCAAAGAAACTGCCCATTCCATTGGCCACAACTCTACAAAATAGTAGAAACCTCAAGGTCCCCAAAGACATCCCACTACCGCAAGCCGCACTGGACAAATAGGGGCATTATGACACAAGCTGAGCAACTACTACCTCCATGCAGACACACAGACAGATATCCGCAGAGACAGAAGATTGAACCAGACAGGCCCCAAGGCCCTATTATGAACTCTTGCTTTGGTGTCCAGGTATCACTCCTCAGAGGCCTGGGTTCGAAGACCAGCATACGGGGCTTTCCTGAGGCACCAGACAGAAGACCTCTCATCTCACCATGGGAAGCTTCCTTGTTGGGGTTGTGTCAAGCCCTTCGGGTTGGAGAATCCTGCAGAGTCCCTTAGGTACTGCCACATTCCAAGGTCTCCATGGCCACCAACCCACATTATGACTCATCCTCAGGAGAGTCCATTTAAACTCAGCCTTCTGGGTAGCTCACCCAAGAGCCCGCAGATTGAGCGTGCCTTGTCTCGACCAGGCAATGGGAAGGTGAGTTGGCGTTTCTCGGCATCCATGCTTACGGCCCTGCTCTCGAGTCTTTCTGTATGGGGCATCCTGGAACCATCCAATAGTACTCGACTGTCCTGAAGAAGGAAACTTTGAAGTTTGGAGCAGCTCACAACTCCCAGCGTAGGGAAACCTCCCTGGCCTCATGACGCCCCCACCCCCTTCAGGAAGGGGCCGTCATGGACACAAACTGCAGCTTGAGGCAACATATGATACTCGCCCCGACCTCACCTGCAGGAGATCTCGATTCAGCCTCTGCAGAGTGGGCCTGCCATGCTCTTGGCCCCAAAACTCGTGCTAGCTTGTGTTTTCAGACTTCCTTCCTCACAATCCTGGCCACACCCCTCCAGTTTGGCAATTCTGGAGACACAATGCAGCACTCTGCCTGCCCTCCAGAAGAAAAATGTTGCCCTATAGGGCTAACCAGAAACGCCAAATGAGTAACAACCTGCATGCCACTCGACCATACCCCAATTATACAGTCTAGCCTGTGCACTAAAGCGCTGTCTGACACAGCCTGAGGGCAGACCTCCAGTCCAACACCCAGACAGCTGGCCGTACACAGAGCATATCACACCCACAATGGCTTTAGGCCATCATCTCTACCCAACCTCAGTTTTCACCTTCAGAACCTAGACCTTATCTCCACTCACTGCTCAGGAGTGAACGTGATGCAAGAATCAGAACTTCTCCTTCGCTTTGGCAAGAAACCTAGTGGTTGGCATGTTGTCCCATGTTCATTGTAGGAGAAAGCAGCATGGACTATGAGGTCCCACCTATCCCTGAGGGCCACAATGTGCACAAACACACATTGTGACCATCAGCGTGAGCCCTATGCTCATGTAAAGCCTCTTAGTGACTGGAACAACAGCCCACATATGGGGCTTACCAGGCCCCTTGTCCCCCAATCTCAACCAGAGTTCGAGATGTCTAGTCACCCCTACTCAGGGCTCTACTCTGGAATCCCTCTTTGGTGGGACACCTGAGGTAAAAAAAAAAAAAAATACAGAAAGGACTCTTCCGATCCACAGAATGATCCCAACCACTTGGAATCAGGCCAAATCATCAGAGAAAGAATTGTCCATGGCCCTTGAGGACACCCCGACATTCCGCGGCCACCCTTGACACAAAATCCAGAGACAAAAGCCTGAGCAAGCGCCACATACTCGCCCTTTGTTCATAGCCCGGAAAATTCTCACGGTCTGTAGATCGAGCCTTCATACATACATCCCCAAACCTAAGCTGAGTTTGTGTTTTCAGACTTCTGTCCCCACAGTCCTGGCCCACACACCATCCAAATTGGGGCCCCTGAAGCCACACCTCAGGACTGTGGCTTCCCTCTCCAGGGGAATTCTGCCATTTCCATTGGCCACAACCCTATAGATTAGGAGTAGCCTCCAATCTCCCCGAGGCCATCCGAATAGTGTTGCCTGCCCAGGACAAACAGGGATGATCTCTCACAAGTTAGGAAACTACCTCCACTCAGACCCAGAGACAGATATCCCCAGAGAATAAGATTGAACTGGAAAGGCACTTAGGCCCTAATCAGATCCATTGCTTTTGATTCCAGTCATCTCTCCTCAGAGGCCTGGTTTCCAATACCAGCATATGGGAGATTCCTTAGGCACTCATCAAAACAATTCTCTTCTCTACATAGGAAACATACTCTTTAGAGCTCCATCAAAACTTCCGGTTATGAACATCCCTCAAGGCCCCAGATCAAGCATCCCATTCCAAGGTCTACATGGACAAAAATGCACATTATGACCCATCCTCAACTCACCCATTTCAACACACCCGCCTCGGTTGCTCCCCTAGATCCAGCAGATCGAACTTGCCTTGGCTCTATGAGACACCTGGAATGGGAGGCAGGCTGCCCAGGCATCCATCCTTAGAACCCTGCTCTGGATAACTTCCTTATGAGATGTCCTGGAGCCATCCAACAGGTCTCGACTGTCCCACAGAAGGAATCATTGCGGTTTGGAGCATATCACAATTCCCATCGTGGGAAAACCTCCATGTCCTCGTGACACCCTCCCCTTCATGAAGGGGCCGTCATGGACAGAAACTCCGACCTAAGCCAACTTCTGATCCTAGCTCTGTCTTCAGGTATACGGGATCTCGAATCATCTCTGCAGAGGGTGCCTGCCGTCCCCTCACCCCGAAATCTAAGTCTGGCTTGTGTTCTCAGAATTTTTTCCTCACACTCCTGGCCCACAAGCCTTCCAGTTTGGGAATTCTGGAGCCACTATGTGGCACTGTGTCTTCCCTCCAGAAGAAAAACGTTGCCCTTTGGGGCTACCCAGTAACCACAAATGAGTACCATCCTGCATGAAACTCGACTGCACCCCAATGATACAGTCTAGCCTGGGCATTAATTCCCTGTCTGCCACAGCCTGAGCCTGCACCTCCCAACCCACACTCAACAGCTGGCCGAACACTGAGCACATCAGACACACCATGGCCTTAGGTCTTCATCTCTTCCCAACCTCAGTTTTCAGGCTTCAGAACCTAGACCTTAAATCCAATCACAGTCCAGGAGTGAAAGAGTTGCAGAAAATAGAACTCCTTCTTCCCCATGGCCAGAAAACTTTTGGTTGCCATATTGTGCATCGTTCAGTGTAGGAGAAACCAGCATGGTACATTAGGCCACGCCCTGACTTGAGGGGCTCCTTGGGCACAAAAACGCATTGTGAAACTCAGTGCGAGACCTATCCTCAAGGAAGGCCTCTCAGTGTCTGGACCAAAAGCCCACATATGGGGCTTGCCATGTTCTTAGGTCCCAATGTTAACCAGAGATCTGGTTGTCCAGTTGCCCCCACCCACGACTCTGCTCTGGAATCCCTCTTTTGGTGGTCCACCTGAGGTAAAAAAAAATAAATAAATAAATGAATAAAAATAAACAAAAAAAAACAGAAAGGCCTCCTCCCTTACGACAGAATGACCCCAAACTCTTGGGATCTGGTCAAATCCCCAGAAAGGGAGCCTCATCGATGGCCCATGAGGACACCCCGTCATTCCATGGCAATCGGTGACACATTTCCAGAAAAAAAAAAAAAAAAAAGCATGAGCAAGCACCTCACATTCGCCCTTTGTTCATATGCCGAACAGTTCTCCTCACGTTCTATAGATCGGGCCGGCCATACCTACATCCCCCAACCTAAGTGGAGTTTGTGTTTTCAGACTTTTGACCAAATAGCCCTGGACCACACACGCTCCACACTTGGGTCCCTGGAGCCACACCTCAGGCCTGTGCTTCCCTTTCAAGGGAATTCTTCCCATTCCATTGGCCACAACCTTGCAAATGAGGAAAAACCTCCAAAGTCACCGAGGCCATCCCAATAGTGTAGGCCGCCCAGGACAAACAGGGGTGATCTCAAACCAGCTGAGCAACTACCTCCACTCAGGCAACAGATGTCCCCAGAGAATAATATTGAACCGGACAGGACCCTATGCCCAAATCAGATCCATTGCTTTGGTTTCCAGGCATCTCTCCTCAGAGGCCTCGTTTCCAATACCAGCATATGGTGGTTTCCTGAGGCACCAATAAGAACAAATCTCGTCTCCCCATGGAAAACTTGCTCATTGGAGCTTTGTCATAACCTCTGGTTAGGAGAATCCTTCAGGGCCCTGGTGCCACTGCCCCATACCAAGGTCTCCATGGCTCAATCCAACATTAAGACCATCCTCAGGAAAGTCCATTTCAACTCAGCCCCCTCTGTTGCTACCCCAAGCCAGCAGATCAAACGTTTCTTGTTGCTAGGAGACAATTGGAATGTGAGGCTGGCTGCCCAGGCATCCATACTTAGAACGCTGTTCTGGAAAAATACCTTATAAGACGTCCTGGAGCCATCCAACAAATCTTAATTGTCCCACAGAAGGAATCCTTGCGGTTTGGAGCATCTCACAACTCCAATAGTGCGAAAACCCCCACGGCCTCATAATGCCCCCCCTTCCTGAAGGGGCCAACATGGACAGAAACTCAAACCTGAGCCAAAGTCTGAACCTCGACCTGACTTCAGACGCATGAGATCTCAATTCAGCTCTGCAAAGTGTGCCTGCCATGTCCTTGCCCCGAAACCTAAGCCTAGCTTGTGTTCTCAGACTTCCGTCCTCACTCTCCTGGCCCATAAGCCCTCCAGTTTGGGAATTCCGAAGCCACAATGCAGCCTGCTGCCTGCCCTCCAGAAGAAAAACTTTGCCCTATGCTGCTAATAAGAAACCCCAAATGATTTTCTAATGCATGCCACTCGATTGTAAAGCAATTATACAGCCCACCCTGTATACTAATGCCCTGTCTGGCACAGCCTGAGACAAGACATCCCAAACGACATCCAGACAGCTGGCCCCAACCTGGACACATAGGACCCGCTATGGCTGTAGGTCGTCATCTCTTCCCAACCTCGGTTTTCAGGCTTCAGAACCTAGACCTTATCTCCAATCACTGCCCAGGGGTGAACGTGATGCAGAAATTAGAATTCCTCCTTCCCCATGGCCAGAAACTTTGTGGTTGGCATGTTGTCCAACGTTCAATGTGGGAAAACCTGCATTGTCCGAAAGGCCACGCCAGTGCTTGAGGGCCGCCTAGAGCACAGACATGCATTGTGACCTGCAGCGTGAGTCCCGTATTAAAGTAACGCCTCTCAGTGGCTGGACCAAGATCCTGCATATGGGGCTTGTCATATCCATAGGCCCCCAGGCTTAACCAGAGGGCGAGTATTCCAGTTGTCAGTACCCACTGCTATGCTCTAGAATCCCTCTACTGGGGGGACACATGAAGCAGAAAACAGGACACTTCCCTTCCCACAGAATGACCCCAAACTCTTGGGGGCTGGACAAACTACCAGAGAGGGAGACATCTACGACCCATGAGGCAACTCCTACATTAAACGGCCATTGTGGACAAAACATCCAGAGACAAAAGCCGGAGCGACTGCCTCCCTCTCACCCTTCTTTCATATCCAGAGGAACTCCACTCATGGACTGTAGATCAGGCCTGCCGTAACCTCGGCCCCAAACCTGAGCTGAGTTAGGGTTTTTGGATGTCTGTCTGCACAGCCATGGCCCACACAGCCTCCAGGCTGGGGTCTCTGGAGCCACACCACAGTACTGTGCCTGCTCTCTCCTAAGAAACTGCCCATTCCATTGGCCACAACTCTACAAAATAGTAGAAACCTCAAAGTCCCCAAAGACATCCCACTACCGCAAGCCGCACTGGACAAATAGGGGCATTATGACACAAGCTGAGCAACTACTACCTCCATGCAGACACACAGACAGATATCCGCAGAAAGAAGATTGAACCAGACAGGTCCCAAGGCCCTATTATGAACTCTTGCTTTGGTGTCCAGGTATCACTCCTCAGAGGCCTGGGTTCGAAGACCAGCATACGGGGCTTTCCTGAGGCACCAGACAGAAGACCTCTCATCTCACCATGGGAAGCTTCCTTGTTGGGGTTGTGTCAAGCCCTTCGGGTTGGAGAATCCTGCAGAGTCCCTTAGCTACTGCCACATTCCAAGGTCTCCATGGCCACCAACCCACATTATGACTCATCCTCAGGAGAGTCCATTTAAACTCAGCCTTCTGGGTAGCTCACCCAAGAGCCCGCAGATTGAGCGTGCCTTGTCTCGACCAGGCAATGGGAAGGTGAGTTGGCGTTTCTCGGCATCCATGCTTACGGCCCTGCTCTCGAGTCTTTCTGTATGGGGCATCCTGGAACCATCCAATAGTACTCGACTGTCCTGAAGAAGGAAACTTTGAAGTTTGGAGCAGCTCACAACTCCCAGCGTAGGGAAACCTCCCTGGCCTCATGACGCCCCCACCCCCTTCAGGAAGGGGCCGTCATGGACACAAACTCCAGCTTGAGGCAACATCTGATACTCGCCCTGACCTCACCTGCAGGAGATCTCGATTCAGCCTCTGCAGAGTGGGCCTGCCATGCTCTTGGCCCCAAAACTCGTGCTAGCTTGTGTATTCAGACTTCCTTCCTCACAATCCTGGCCACACACCTCCAGTTAGGCAATTCTGGAGACACAATGCAGCACTCTGCCTGCCCTCCAGAAGAAAAATGTTGCCCTATAGGGCTAACCAGAAACGCCAAATGAGTAACAACCTGCATGCCACTCGACCATACCCCAATTATACAGTCTAGCCTGTGCACTAAAGCGCTGTCTGACACAGCCTGAGGGCAGACCTCCAGTCCAACACCCAGACAGCTGGCCGTACACAGAGCATATCACACCCACAATGGCTTTAGGCCATCATCTCTACCCAACCTCAGTTTTCACCTTCAGAACCTAGACCTTATCTCCACTCACTGCTCAGGAGTGAACGTGATGCAAGAATCAGAACTTCTCCTTCGCTTTGGCAAGAAACCTAGTGGTTGGCATGTTGTCCCATGTTCATTGTAGGAGAAAGCAGCAGGGACTATGAGGTCCCACCTATCCCTGAGGGCCACAATGTGCACAAACACACATTGTGACCCTCAGCGTGAGCCCTATGCTCATGTAAAGCCTCTTAGTGACTGGAACAACAGCCCACATATGGGGCTTACCAGGCCCCTTGTCCCCCAATCTCAACCAGAGTTCGAGATGTCTAGTCACCCCTACTCAGGGCTCTACTCTGGAATCCCTCTTTGGTGGGACACCTGAGGTAAAAAAAAAAAAAAATACAGAAAGGACTCTTCCGATCCACAGAATGATCCCAACCTTTGGAATCAGGCCAAATCATCAGAGAAAGAATTGTCCATGGCCCTTGAGGACACCCCGACATTCCGCGGCCACCCTTGACACAAAATCCAGAGACAAAAGCCTGAGCAAGCGCCACATACTCGCCCTTTGTTCATAGCCCGGAAAATTCTCACGGTCTGTAGATCGAGCCTTCATACATACATCCCCAAACCTAAGCTGAGTTTGTGTTTTCAGACTTCTGTCCCCACAGTCCTGGCCCACACACCATCCAAATTGGGGCCCCTGAAGCCACACCTCAGGACTGTGGCTTCCCTCTCCAGGGGAATTCTGCCATTTCCATTGGCCACAACCCTATAGATTAGGAGTAGCCTCCAATCTCCCCGAGGCCATCCGAATAGTGTTGGCTGCCCAGGACAAACAGGGATGATCTCTCACAAGTTAGGAAACTACCTCCACTCAGACCCAGAGACAGATATCCCCAGAGAATAAGATTGAACTGGAAAGGCACTTAGGCCCTAATCAGATCCATTGCTTTTGATTCCAGTCATCTCTCCTCAGAGGCCTGGTTTCCAATACCAGCATATGGGAGATTCCTTAGGCACTCATCAAAACAATTCTCTTCTCTACATAGGAAACATACTCTTTAGAGCTCCATCAAAACCTCCGGTTATGAACATCCCTCAAGGCCCCGGATCAAGCATCCCATTCCAAGGTCTACATGGACAAAAATGCACATTATGACCCATCCTCAACTCACCCATTTCAACACACCCGCCTCGGTTGCTCCCCTAGATCCAGCAGATCGAACTTGCCTTGGCTCTATGAGACACCTGGAATGGGAGGCAGGCTGCCCAGGCATCCATCCTTAGAACCCTGCTCTGGATAACTTCCTTATGAGATGTCCTGGAGCCATCCAACAGGTCTCGACTGTCCCACAGAAGGAATCATTGCGGTTTGGAGCATATCACAATTCCCATCGTGGGAAAACCTCCATGTCCTCGTGACACTCTCCCCTTCATGAAGGGGCCGTCATGGACAGAAACTCCGACCTAAGCCAACTTCTGATCCTAGCTCTGTCTTCAGGTATACGGGATCTCGAATCATCTCTGCAGAGGGTGCCTGCCGTCCCCTCACCCCGAAATCTAAGTCTGGCTTGTGTTCTCAGAATTTTTTCCTCACACTCCTTGCCCACAAGCCTTCCAGTTTGGGAATTCTGGTGCCACTATGTGGCACTGTGTCTTCCCTCCAGAAGAAAAACGTTGCCCTTTGGGGCTACCCAGTAACCACAAATGAGTACCATCCTGCATGGAACTCGACTGCACCCCAATGATACAGTCTAGCCTGGGCATTAATTCCCTGTCTGCCACTGCCTGAGCCTGCACCTCCCAACCCACACTCAACAGCTGGCCGAACACTGAGCACATCAGACACACCATGGCCTTAGGTCTTCATCTCTTCCCAACCTCAGTTTTCAGGCTTCAGAACCTAGACCTTAAATCCAATCACAGTCCAGGAGTGAAAGAGTTGCAGAAAATAGAACTCCTTCTTCCCCATGGCCAGAAAACTTTTGGTTGCCATATTGTGCAACGTTCAGTGTAGGAGAAACCAGCATGGTACATTAGGCCACGCCCTGACTTGAGGGGCTCATTGGGCACAAAAACGCATTGTTAAACTCAGTGCGAGACCTATCCTCAAGGAAGGCCTCTCAGTGTCTGGACCAAGAGCCCACATATGGGGCTTGCCATGTTCTTAGGTCCCAATGTTAACCAGAGATCTGGTTGTCCAGTTGCCCCCACCCACGACTCTGCTCTGGAATCCCTCTTTTGGTGGTCCACCTGAGGTAAAAAAAAAAAAAATAAATAAATGAATAAAAATAAACAAAAAAAAACAGAAAGGCCTCCTCCCTTACGACAGAATGACACCAAACTCTTGGGATCTGGTCAAATCCCCAGAAAGGGAGCCTCATCGATGGCCCATGAGGACACCCCGTCATTCCATGGCAATCGGTGACACATTTCCAGAAAAAAAAAAAAAAAAAAAAGCATGAGCAAGCACCTCACATTCGCCCTTTGTTCATATGCCGAAGAGTTCTCCTCACGTTCTATAGATCGGGCCGGCCATACCTACATCCCCCAACCTAAGTGGAGTTTGTGTTTTCAGACTTTTGACCAAATAGCCCTGGACCACACACGCTCCACACTTGGGTCCCTGGAGCCACACCTCAGGCCTGTGCTTCCCTTTCAAGGGAATTCTTCCCATTCCATTGGCCACAACCTTGCAAATGAGGAAAAACCTCCAAAGTCACCGAGGCCATCCCAATAGTGTAGGCCGCCCAGGACAAACAGAGGTGATCTCAAACCAGCTGAGCAACTACCTCCACTCAGGCAACAGATGTCCCCAGAGAAGAATATTGAACCGGACAGGACCCTAGGCCCAAATCAGATCCATTGCTTTGGTTTCCAGGCATCTCTCCTCAGAGGCCTCGTTTCCAATACCAGCATATGGTGGTTTCCTGAGGCACCAATAAGAACAAATCTCGTCTCCCCATGGAAAACTTGCTCATTGGAGCTTTGTCATAACCTCTGGTTAGGAGAATCCTTCAGGGCCCTGGTGCCACTGCCCCATACCAAGGTCTCCATGGGACAATCCAACATTAAGACCATCCTCAGGAAAGTCCATTTCAACTCAGCCCCCTCTGTTGCTACCCCAAGCAACCAGATCAAACGTTTCTTGTTGCTAGGAGACAATTGGAATGTGAGGCTGGCTGCCCAGGCATCCATACTTAGAACGCTGTTCTGGAAAAGTACCTTATAAGACGTCCTGGAGCCATCCAACAAATCTTAATTGTCCCACAGAAGGAATCCTTGTGGTTTGGAGCTTCTCACAACTCCAATAGTGCGAAAACCCCCATGGCCTCATAATGCCCCCCCTTCCTGAAGGGGCCAACATGGACAGAAACTCAAACCTGAGCCAAAGTCTGAACCTCGACCTGACTTCAGACGCATGAGATCTCAATTCAGCTCTGCAAAGTGTGCCTGCCATGTCCTTGCCCCGAAACCTAAGCCTAGCTTGTGTTCTCAGACTTCCGTCCTCACTCTCCTGGCCCATAAGCCCTCCAGTTTGGGAATTTTTGTTTCTGTTTTTGTTTTTACCTCAGGTGGACCACCAAAAGAGGGATTCCAGAGCAGAGTCGTGGGTTGGGGCAACTGGACAACCAGACCTCTGGGTAACATTGGGACCTAAGAACATGGCAAGCCCCATATGTGGGCTCTTGGTCCAGACACTGAGAGGCCTTCCTTGAGGATAGGTCTCACAATGAGTTTCACAATGTGTTTTTGTGCCCAAGGAGCCCCTCAAGGCAGGGCGTGGCCTAATGTACCATGCTGGGTTCTCCTACACTGAACGTTGCATAATATGGTAACCACAAGTTTTCTGGCCATGGGGAAGATGGAGTTCTAATTTCTGCAACACTTTCACTCCTGGACTGTGATTGGATTTAAGGTCTAGGTTCTGAAGCCTGAAAACTGAGGTTGGGAAGAGATGAAGACCTAAGGCCATGGTGTGTCTGATGTGCTCAGTGTTCGGCCAGCTGTTGAGTGTGGGTTAGGAGGTGCAGGCTCAGGCTGTGGCAGACAGGGAATTAATGCCCAGCTAGACTGTATTATTGGGGTGCAGTCGAGTTTCGTGCAGGATGGTACTCATTTGTGGTTACTGGGTAGCCCCAGAGGGCAACGTTTTTCTTTGGAGGGAAGACACAGTGCCACATAGTGGCTCCAGAATTCCCAAACTGGAAGGCTTGTGGGCCAGGAGTGTGAGGAAAAAATTCTGAGAACACAAGCCAGACTTAGATTTTGGGGTGAGGGGACGGAAGGCACCCTCTGCAGAGATGATTCGAGGTCCTGTATACCTGAAGACAGAGCTAGGATCAGACGTTGGCTTAGGTCGGAGTTTCTGTCCATGACGGCCCCTTCATGAAGGGGAGGGTGTCACGAGGACATGGAGGTTTTCCCACGATGGGAATTGTGAGATGGTCCAAACCGCAATGATTCCTTCTGTGGGACAGGTGAGACCTGTTGGATGGCTCCCGGACATCCCATAAGGAAGTTATCCAGAGCAGGGTTCTAAGGATGGATGCCTGGGCAGCCTGCCTCCCATTCCAGGTGTCTCATAGAGCCAGGGCATGTTCGATCTGCTGGATCCAGGGTAGCAACCGAGGCGGGTGTGTTGAACGGGTGAGTTGAGGATGGGTCATAATGTGTATTTGTGTCCATGTAGACATTGGAATGGGGTGTTTGATTCGGGCCTTGAGGGATGTTCATAACGGAGGTTTAGATGGAGCTCTAAAGAGTATGTTTCCTATGTAGAGAAGAGAATTGTTTTGATGAGTGCCTAAGGAATCTCCCATATGCTGGTATTGGAAACCAGGCCTCTGAGGAGAGATGACTGGAATCAAAAGCAATGGATCTGATTAGGGCCTAAGTGCCTTTCCAGTTCAATCTTATTTTCTGGGGATATCTGTCTCTGGGTCTGAGTGGAGGTAGTTTCCTAACTTGTGAGAGATCATCCCTGTTTGTCCTGGGCAGCCAACACTATTCGGATGGCCTCGGGGAGATTGGAGGATACTCCTAATCTATAGGGTTGTGGCCAATGGAAATGGCAGAATTCCCCTGGAGAGGGAAGCCACAGTCCTGAGGTGTGGCTCCAGGGGCCCCAACTTGGATGTTGTGTGGGCCAGGACTGTGGGGACAGAAGTCTGAAAACACAAACTCAGCTTAGGTTTGGAGATGTATGTATGAAGGCTCGATCTACAGACCGTGAGAATTTTCCGGGCTATGAACAAAGGGCGAGTATGTGGCGCTTGCTCAGGCTTTTGTCTCTGGATTTTGTGTCAATGGTGGCCGTGGAATGTCGGGGTGTCCTCAATGGCCATGGACAATTCTTTCTCTGGTGATTTGGCCTGATCCCAAGTGGTTGGGACCATTCTGTGGATGGGAAGAGTCCTTTATGTATTTTTTTTTTTACCTCAGTTGTCCCACCAAAGAGGGATTCCAGAGTAGAGCCCTGAGTAGGGGTGACTAAACATCTCGAACTCTGGTTGAGATTGGGGGACTACGAGCTTGGCAAGCCCCATATGTGGGCTGTTGTTCCAGTCACTAAGAGGCTTTACATGAGGATAGGGCTCACGCTGAGGGTCACAATGTGTGTTTGTGCACATTGTGGCCCTCAGGGATAGGTGGGGCCTCATAGTCCATGCTGCTTTCTCCTACAATGAACATTGGACAACATGCCAACCACTAGGTTTCTTGCCAAGGCGAAGGAGAAGTACTGATTCTTGCATCACGTTCACCTCTGAGCAGTGAGTGGAGATAAGGTCTAGGTTCTGAAGGTGAAAACTGAGCTTGGGTAGAGATGATGGCCTAAAGCCATTGTGGGTGTGATATGCTCTGTGTACGGCCAGCTGTCTGGGTGTTGGACTGGAGGTCTGCCCTCAGGCTGTGTCAGACAGGGCTTTAGTGCACAGGCTAGACTGTATAATTGGGGTATGGTCGAGTGGCATGCAGGTTGTTACTCATTTGGTGTTTCCAGTTAGCCCTATAGGGCAACATTTTTCTTCTGGAGGGCAGGCAGAGTGCTGCATTGTGTCTCCAGAATTGCCAAACTGGAGGGGTGTGGCCAGGATTGTGAGGAAGGAAGTCTGAAAACACAAGCTAGCACGAGTTTTGGGGCCAAGAGCATGGCAGGCCCACTGTGCAGAGGCTGAATCGAATCTCCTGCAGGTGAGGTCAGGGCGAGTATCAGATGTTGCCTCAAGCTGGAGTTTGTGTCCATGAAGGCCCCTTCCTGAAGGGGGTGGGGGCGTCATGAGGCCAGGGAGGTTTCCCTACGCTGGGAGTTGTGAGCTGCTCCAAACTTCAAAGTTTCCTTCTTCAGGACAGTCGAGTACTATTGGATGGTTCCAGGATGCCCCATACAGAAAGACTCGAGAGCAGGGGCCTAAGCATGGATGCCGAGAAACGCCAACTCACCTTCCCATTGCCTGGTTCAGACAAGGCACGCTCAATCTGCGGGCTCTTGGGTGAGCTACCCAGAAGGCTGAGTTTAAATGGACTCTCCTGAGGATGAGTCATAATTGGGTTGGTGGCCATGGAGACCTTGGAATGTGGCAGTAGCTAAGGGACTCTGCAGGATTCTCCAACCCGAAAAGCTTGACACAACCCCAACAAGGAAGCTTCCCATGTGGAGATGAGAGGTCTTCTGTCTGGTGCCTCAGGAAAGCCCCGTATGCTGGTCTTCGAACCCAGGCCTCTGAGGAGTGATACCTGGACACCAAAGCAAGAGTTCATAATAGAGTCTAGGGGCCTGTCTGGTTCAATCTTATGTCTCTGCGGATATCTGTCTGTGAGTCTGCATGGAGGTAGTAGTTGCTCAGCTTGTGTCATAATGCCCCTATTTGTCCAGTGCGGCTTGCGGTAGTGGGATGTCCTTGGGGACCTTGAGGTTTCTACTATTTTGTAGAGTTGTGGCCAATGGAATGGGCAGTTTCTTAGGAGAGAGCAGGCACAGTACTGTGGTGTGGCTCCAAAGACCCCAGCCTGGAGGCTGTGTGGGCCATGGCTGTGCAGACAGACATCCAAAAACCCTAACTCAGCTCAGGTTTGGGTCCGAGGTTACGGCAGGCCTGATCTACAGTCCATGAGGGGAGCTCCTCTGGATATGAAAGAAGGGTGAGAGGGAGGCAGTCGCTCAGGCTTTTGTCTCTGGATGTTTTGTCCACAATGGCCGTTTAATGTAGGAGTTGCCTCATGGGTCGTAGAAGTCTCCCTCTCTGGTAGTTTGTCCAGCCCCCAAGAGTTTGGGGTCATTCTGTGGGAAGGGAAGTGTCCTGTTTTCTGCTTCATGTGTCCCCCCAGTAGAGGGATTCTAGAGCATAGCAGTGGGTACTGACAACTGGAATACTCGCCCTCTGGTTAAGCCTGGGGGCCTATGGATATGACAAGCCCCATATGCAGGATCTTGGTCCAGCCACTGAGAGGCGTTACTTTAATACGGGACTCACGCTGCAGGTCACAATGCATATCTGTGCCCTAGGCGGCCCTCAAGCACTCGCATGGCCTTTCGGACAATGCAGGTTTTCCCAATTGAACGTTGGACAACATGCCAACCACAAGGTTTCTGGCCATGGGGAAGGAGGAATTCTAATTTCTGCATCACGTTCACCCCTGGGCAGTGATTGTAGATAAGGTCTAGGTTCTAAAGACTGAAAACCGAGGTTGGGAAGAGATGACGACCTACAGCAGTAGCGAATCCAATGTGTCCAGGTTGGGGCCAGCTCTCTGGGTGTCGTTTGGGATGTCTTGTCTCAGGCTGTGCCAGACAGGGCATTAGTATACAGGGTGGGCTGTATAATTGCTTTACAATCGAGTGGCATGCATTAGAAAATCATTTGGTGTTTCTTTTAGCATCATAGGGCAAAGTTTTTTTCTGGAGGGCAGGCAGAGTGCTGCATTGTGGCTTCAGAATTCCCAAACTGGAGGGCTTGTGGGCCAGGAGAGTGAGGACGGAAGCTGAGAACACAAGCTAGGCTTAGGTTTCGGGGCAAGGACATGGCAGGCACACTCTGCAGAGCTGAATTGAGATCTCATGCGGGTGAAGTCAGGTCGAGGTTCAGACTTACCTCAGGGTTGAGTTTCTGTCCATGTGGCCCCTTCAAGAAGAGGGGGGATTATGAGGCCATGGGGGTTTTGCCACTATTGGAGTTGTGAGATGCTCCAAACCGCAAGGATTCCTTCTGTGGGACAATTAAGATTTGTTGGATGGCTCCAGGACGTCTTATAAGGTATTTTTCCAGAACAGCGTTCTAAGTATGGATGCCTGTGCAGCCAGCCTCACATTCCAATTGTCTCCTAGCAACAAGAAACGTTTGATCTGCTGTCCTGGGGTAGCAACAGAGCGGGCTGAGTTGAAATGGATCTTCCTGAGGATGGACTTAATGTTGGTTTGAGTCCATGGAGACCTTGGTTATTTGGCAGTGGCACCAGGGCCCTGAAGGATTCTCCTAACCAGCTGTTATGACAAAGCTCCAATGAGCAAGTTTTCCATGGGGAGACGAGATTTGTTCTTATTGGTGCCTAAGGAAACCACCATATGCTGGTATTGGAAACGAGGCCTCTGAGCAGAGATGACTGGAAACCAAAGCAATGGATCTGATTAGGGCCTAGGGGCCTGTCCGGTTCAATATTTTTCTCTGGGGACATCTCTTGTCTGAGTGCAGGTAGTTGCTCAGCTGGTTTTAGATCACCCCTGTTTGTCCTGGGCGGCCTACACTATTGGGATGGCCTCGGTGACTTTGGAGGTTTTTCCTAATTTGCAAGGTTGTGGCCAATGGAATGGGAAGAATTCCCTTGAACTGGAAGCACAGTCCTGAGGTGTGGCTCCAGGGACCCAAGTGTGGAGCGTGTGTGGTCCAGGGCTATTTGGACAAAAGTCTGAAAACACAAATTCCACTTAGGTTGGGGGATGTAGGTATGGCCGGCCCGATCTATAGACCGTGAGGAGAACTCTTCGGCATATGAACAAAGGGCGAATGTGAGGTGTTTGCTCATGGTTTTTTTTTTTTTTTTTCTGGAAATGTGTCACCGATTGCCATGAAATGTCGGGGTGTCCTCATGGGCCATCGATGAGGCTCCTTTCTGGGGATTTAACCCGATCCCAAGGGTTTGGGGTCATTCTGTCGGAAGGGAGGAGGCCTTTCTGGATTTTTTGTTTATTTTTATTTATTTTTTTTTTTTTTTTACCTCAGGTGGACCACCAAAAGAGGGATTCCAGAGCAGAGTCGTGGGTGGGGGCAACTGGACAACCAGACCTCTGGTTAACATTGGGACCTAAGAACATGGCAAGCCCCATATGTGGGCTTTTGGTCCAGACACTGAGAGGCCTTCCTTGAGGATAGGTCTCACACTGAGTTTCACAATGTGTTTTTGAGCCCAAGGAGCCCCTCAAGGAAGGGCGTGGCCTAATGTACCATGCTGGTTTCTCCTACACTGAACATTGCACAATATGGCAACCACAAGTTTTCTGGCCATGGGGAAGAAGGAGTTCTAATTTCTGCAACACTTTCACTCCTGGACTATGATTGGATTTAAGGTCTAGGTTCTGAAGCCTGAAAACCGAGGTTGGGAAGAGATGACGACCTACAGCAAAAGCGGGTCCTATGTGTCCAGGTTGGGGCCAGCTGTCTGGGTGTCGTTTGGGATGTCTTGTCTCAGGCTGTGCCAGACAGGGCATTAGTATACAGGGTAGGCTGTATAATTGCTTTACCATCGAGTGACATGCATTAGAAAATCATTTGGGGTTTCTTATTAGCAGCATAGGGCAAAGTTTTTCTTCTTGAGGGCAGGCAGAGTGCTGCATTGTGGCTTCGGAATTCCCACCTGGAGGGCTTTTGGGCCAGGAGAGTGAGGACGGAAGCTGAGAACACAAGCTAGGCTTAGGTTTCGGGGCAAGGGTATGGCAGGCACACTCTGCAGAGCTGAATTGAGATCTCATGCATCTGAAGTTAGCTCGAGGATCAGACTTTGGCTCAGGTTTGAGTTTCTTTCCATTTTGGCCCCTTCAAGAAGAGGGGGGATTATGAGGCCATGGGGGTTTTGCCACTATTGGAGTTGTGAGATGCTCCAAACCGCAAGGATTCCTTCTGTGGGACAATTAAGATTTGTTGAATGGCTCCAGGACGTCTTATAAGGTATTTTTCCAGAACAGGGTTCTACGTATGGATGCCTGGGCAGCAGCCTCACATTCCAATTGTCTCCTAGCAACAAGAAACGTTTTATCTGCTGGCTTGGGGTAGCAACAGAGGGGGCTGAGTTGAATGGACTTTCCTGAGGATGGTCTTAATGTTGGATTGAGCCATGGAGACCTTGGTATGGGGCAGTGGCACCAGGGCCCTGAAGGATTCTCCTAACCAGAGGTTATGACAAAGCTCCAATGAGCAAGTTTTCCATGGGGAGACGAGATTTGTTCTTATTGGTGCCTCAGGAAACCACCATATGCTGGAATTGGAAACGAGGCCTCTGAGGAGAGATGCCTGGAAACCAAAGCAATGGATCTGATTTGGGCCTAGGGTCCTGTCCGGTTCAATATTCTTCTCTGGGGACATCTGTTGTCTGAGTGGAGGTAGTTGCTCAGGTGGTTTGAGATCACCCCTGTTTGTCCTGGTCGGCCTAAACTATTGGGATGGCCTCGGTGACTTTGGAGGTTTTTCCTAATTTGCAAGGTTGTGGCCAATTGAATGGGAAGAATTCCCTTGAAAGGGAAGCACAGTCCTGAGATGTCGCTCCAGGGACCCAAGTGTGGAGCGTGTGTGGTCCAGGGCTATTTGGAATAAAAGTCTGAAAACACAAACTCCACTCAGGTTGGAGGATGTAGGTATGGCTGGCCCGATCTATAGACCATGAGGAGAACTCTTCGGGATATGAACAAAGGGCGAATGTGAGGTGCTTGCTCATGCTTTTTTTTTTTTTTTCTGGAAAGGTGTCACCGATTGCCATGGAATGTCGGGGGGTCTTCATGGGCCATCGATGAGGCTCCCTTTCTGGGGATTTGACCCAATCCCAAGAGTTTGGGGTCATTCTGTCAGAAGGGAGGAGGTCTTTCTGTTGTTGTTGTTGTTTTTTTTTTTTTTTTTTTTTTTTTTTTTACCTCAGGTGGACCACCAAACAGGCATTCCAGAGCAGAGTCCTGGGGAGGGGCGACTGGACAACCAGACCTCTGGTTAACATTGGGACCTAAGAACATGGCAAGCCCCATATGTGGGCTCTTGGTCCAGACACTGAGAGGCCTTCCTTGAGGATAGGTCTCACACTGAGTTTCACAATGTGTTTTTGTGCTCAAGGAGCCCCTCAAGTCAGGGCGTGGCCTAATGTACCATGCTGGTTTCTCCTACACTGAACGTTGCACAATGGCAACCACAAGTTCTCTGGCCATGGGGAAGAAGGAGTTCTAATTTCTGCAACACTTTCACTCCTGGACTATGATTGGATTTAAGGTCTAGGTTCTGAAGCCTGAAAACTGAGGTTGGGAAGAGATGAAGACCTAAGGCCATGGTGTGTCTGATGTGCTCAGTGTTCGGCCAGCTGTTGAGTGTGGGTTGGGAGGTGCAGGCTCAGGCTGTGGCAGACAGGGAATTAGTGCCAGGCTAGACTGTATCATTGGGGTGCAGTCGAGTTTCGTGCAGGATGGTACTCATTTGTGGTTACTGGGTAGCCCCAGAGGGCAACGTTTTTCTTCTGGAGGGAAGACACAGTGCCACATAGTGGCTCCAGAATTCCCAAACTGGAAGGCTTGTGGGCCAGGAGTGTGAGGAAAAAATTCTGAGAACACAAGCCAGACTTAGATTTCGGGGTGAAGGGACGGCAGGCACCCTCTGCAGAGATGATTCGAGATCCCGTATACCTGAAGACAGAGCTAGGATCAGACGTTGGCTTAGTTCAGATTTTCTGTCCATAACGGCCCCTTCATGAAGAAGAGGGTGTCACGAGGACATGGAGGTTTTCCCACGATTTGAATTGTGAGATGCTCCAAACCGCAATGATTCCTTCTTTGGGACAGGTGAGACCGGTGGATGGCTCCAGGACATCCCATAAGGAAGTTATCCAGAGCAGGGTTCTAAGGATGGATGCCTGGGCAGCCTGCCTCCCATTCCAGGTGTCTCATAGAGCCAAGGCAAGTTCGATCTGCCTGATCTAGTGGAGCAACCGAATCGGGTGTGTTGAAATGGGTGAGTTGAGGATGGGTCATAATGTGCATTTGTGTCCATGGAGACCTTGGAATGGGGTCTGATCCGGGTCCTTGAGGGATGTTCATAACCGGAGGTTTTGATGGAGCTCTAAAGTGTATGTTTCCTATGTAGAGAAGAGAATTGTTTTGATGAGTGCCTAAGGAATCTCCCATATGCTGGTATTGGAAAACAGGCCTCTGAGGAGAGATGACTGGAAACAAAAGCAATGGATATGATTAGAGCCTAGGTGCCTGTCCGGTTCAATCTCTTTGCTGGGGATACGTGTCTAAGTATCTGAGGTGAGGTAGTTGCTCAGATTGTGTCAGATCGCCCCTGTTTGTCCTGGGCGACCTATAATATTGGAATGGCCTCGGGACTTTTGAGTTTCTCCTAATCTATAGGGTTGTGGTCAATGGAATGGGCAGAAATCCCCTGGAGAGGGCAGGCAAAGTTCTGAGTTTGGCTCTAGGGGCCCAACCTTGAGGGTGTGTGGGCCAGGCCTGTGGAGCAAAAATCTGAAAATCACAAACTCCGCTTAGGATTGGGGACATAGTTATGGCACGCCCAATCTACAGACCGTGATAACACTTCAGGATATGAAAAAGTGTGAGTTTGAGGTGCTTGCTCAGATTTTGTCTCTGGATTTGTGTCAACAATGTGGGTGGAATGCTGGCGTGGCCTCATGGGTTGTGGACGGCTTTCCTTCTCTGAGGATTTGACCCATACCAAGAGTTTGTGTATGTTCTGTTGGATGGGAGGAGTCCTTTCTGTTTTTTATTTTATTTTATTTTATTTTTTGTACCTCATGTGTCCCAATAAAGGAGGGATTCCAGAGCAGAGTCCTCGGGAGGGATAACTGGACAACCTCACCTCTGTTTTAGTTTGGGGGCCTAGGGGCATGGCAAGTCCAATATGTGGGCTCTTGATTCAGACACTGAGAGGCCTTCCTTGAGGACAGGGCTCATGCTGAGGGTCACAATGCCTATTTGTGCCAACAAGGCCCTCAAGCATGGGAAGGGCCTCATGGGCCACGCTGGATTCTCCGACACTGAACGTTGGAGAATATGCCAACCACAAAGTTTCTGGCCATGGCGAAGGAAGAGTTTTGACTTCTGCATCACGTTAACCCCTGGACAGTGATTGGAGTTTAGGTCTAGGTTCTGAAACCCGAAAACCGAGGTTGTGTAGAGATGAAGACCTAAGGACCTGTTGGGTCCAATGAGCTCAGTGTGCGGCCAGCTGTTGAGCGTAGGTCTGGAGGTGTGGGCTCATGCTGTGTCAGACAAGGCATTAGACAGGGTAGACTGAATATTTGGGGTGCAGTCGAGTGGCGTTCAATTGATCCTCATTCGGGTCTCTAGGTAGTTCCATAAGGCAATGTTTTTTCTCTGAAAGGGCAGGCAGAGTGCTGCATTGTGGCCCCAGTATTGCCAAACTGTAGGGCTTTTGGTCCAGCGGTGTGAGGACTGTAGTCTGAGAATACAAGCTAGGCTAAGTTTTTGGGGTGAGGGCACAGAAGGCACACTCTGCAGAGCTGAATCATGATCTCATGCACCTGAAGTCAGGGCGAATATCAGACGTTTGCTCAGGTTGGAGCTTAGGTTTGGGGACATAGGTATGGCAGGCCCGATCTACAGACCTTGAGAATTTTGGGGGCTCTGAACAAAGGGCAAGTGTGTGGCGCTTTTTCAGGTTTTTGTCTCCAGATTTTGTGTCAATGGTGGCCGTGGAATGTCAGGCTGGCCTCATCGACCATGGACCAGTATTTCTCTCTGTGGATTTGGCCAAATTCCAAGTGTTTGGGGTCATTCTTTGGATGGTAGGAGTCCTTACTTTTTTTTTTTCTTTATCTTGTTTTTTTTTTTTTTTTTTTACCTTATGTGTCCCACCAAAGAGGGATTCCAGAAAAGAGCTCTGAATAAGGTTGACTAGACTTCTCAAGCTCTGGCTAGGATTGGGGGAGTAGGGGCATGGCAAGTCCCATATGCAGGCTCTTGGTCCAGCCCCGGAGAGGCTTTACTTGAGGCCAGGGTTCATGCTTAGGGTCCTAATGTGTGTTTTTGCCCATCGCGGCCCTCAAGCATGTCTGAGGCCTCATGGGCCATGCTGGGTTCTCATATACTGAACGTTGGACAACATGCCAACCACAAGGTTTCTGGTCATGGGGAAGGTGAAGTTCTGATTTCTGCATCACGTACATCACTTAGTTGTGAGTGGAGATAATGTCTAGGTTCTGAAGCCTGAAGACCAAGGTTGGGAAGAGATGATGACCAAAGGCCATGGCATGTTCGATGTGTTCAGTGTGAGGCCAGGTGTCTGGGTGTCGGTCACGAGGTCTGGGATCAGGCTGTGTCAGACAGGGCATTAGTGCCCAGGCTAGACTGTATAATTGGGGTACAGTCTAGAGAATTGCAGGTTGATCCTCATTTGATGTTTCTGGGTAGACCCCTAGGGCAAAGTCTCTCTTCTGGAGGGCAGGCAGAGTGCTGCATTTTGTCTCCAGAATTCCCAAAGTGGAAGGCTTGTGGGCCAGGAGTGTGAGGACGGAAGTCTGAGAACGTGCGCTGGCTTAGGTTTTGGGGGGAGGGCAAGGCAGGCACACTCTGCAGAGCTGAATTGAGATCTCATGCATCTGAAGTCAGGGCGAGGATCAGACGGGAGTTTCTGTCCATGATGTCCTCTACATGAAGGTGGAGGCATCATGAGGCCATGGAGGTTTTCCCACGGTGCGAGTGTGTGATGCTGCAAACCACAAGGATTCCTTCTGCAGGACAGTTGAGACCTGTTGAATGGATCAAGGACACCCCATTAGGAATTTCTCCAGAGCAGAGTTCTAACAACGGATACCTGGGCAACGAACTCGCATTCCAATTGTCTCCTAGTGACAAAGCAGGTTTGATCTGCTGGCACTGGGTGAGCAACCGCCAGGTTTGAGTTGAAATGGACTCTCCTGAGGATGGGTCATAATGTGGGATTGTGTCCATTGAGACATTGGAATGGGGCGGTGGCTCCAGTGACGTGAAATTTTCTCCTAACTGGAGGTTTTGACACAGTTCCATATAGCATGATTCCCATGTGGCATGCGGTTTGTTCTGATTGGTAGCTCCAGAAACCCCCATGTGCTGGTATTGGAATCCAGGCCTCTGAGGAGAGATACGTGAAAACAAAAGCAATGGATCCGTTTAGGGCCTAGGTGCCTGTCCTGTTCAATCTTCTTTTCTATGGATATCTATCTACAGGTCTGATTGGAGGTAGTGGCTCAGCTTGTGGCAGATGGTCCCTGTTTGTCCCGGACATCCTACAATATTGGGGTGGCCTCGGGGACTTCGGATGTTTCTCCTAATCTGTCAGGTTGTGCCAAAGGAATGAGCAGAATTCCCATGGAGAGGGCAGGCACAGTCCTGAGGTGTGGCTCCATGGGGCCAAGCCTTGAGGGTGTGTGGGCCAGGACAATGGAGACAGAAGTATGAAAACACAAACGTGGCTTAGGTTTGGGGACATAGGTATGGCAGGCCCGATCTACAGACCGTGAGAATTTTTCAGGCTTTGAACAAAGGGCGAGTGTGTGGCGCTTTTTCAGGCTTTTGTCTCCGGATTTTGTGTCAATGGTGGCCGTGGAATGTCAGGATGGCCTCATCAGCCATGGACGAGTATTTCTCTCTGTGAATTTGGCCCAATTCCAAGTGTTTGCGGTCATTCTTTGGACGGTAGGAGTCCTTTCTCTATTTTTTTTTTAACCTCATGTGTCCCACCAAGGAGTGATTCTAGAGAAGAGATCTGAGTAGGGGTGACTAGACTTCTCAAGCATTGGTTAAGGCTTGGGGAGTAGGGACATGGTAATCTCCATATGTGGGCTCTTGGTCCATCCCCGGAGAGGCTTTACTTGAGGCCAGGGATCATGCTTAGGATCCTAATGTGTGTTTGTGCCCATCGCAGCCCTCAAGCATGTCTGGGGCCTCATGGGCCATGCTGGTTTCTCCTACACTGCACGTTGGACAACATGCCAACCACAGGGTTTCTGGTCATGGGGAAGGAGGAGTTCTGATTTCTGCATCACGTACACGGCATGGCAGTGAGTAGAGATAAGGCCTAGATTCTGAAGCCTGATAACCGAGGTTGGTAAGAGATGACGACCTAAGGCCATGGTGGGTCCGATGCACTTAGTGTGCGGCCAGATGTCTGTGTCCATCATGAGGTCTGGGCTCAGGCTGTGTCAGGCAGGGCATTAGTCCCCAGGCTAGACTGTATAATTGGGGTACAGTCGAGTGATGTGAAGGTTGGTCCTCATTTGGGGTTTCTGGTTGGCCCCATAGGGCAAAGATTTTCTTCTGGAGGGCAGGCAGAGTGCTGCATTCTGGCTCCAGAATTGCCAACTTCAGGGCTTGTGGGCCAGGTGTTTTAGGACAGAAGTCTGAGAACACAAGTTCAGCTTTGAATTCGCAGCGGTGACATGGCAGGCACACTCTACAGACCTGAAATGAGATCTCGCGCATCTGAAGTCAGGGCGAGGATCAGATGTTAGCTTAGGTTGGAGTTTCTGTACATGATGTCCCCTTCATGAAGATGGGGGGGGCATCAGGAAACCATGGAAGATTTCCAACATTTTGAGTGTGTGATGCTCCAATCCACAAGGATTCCGTCAGCGGGACAGTCACGACCTTTTGGATGGATCAAGGACGTCCCATAAGAAATGCTCCAAAGCACAGTTCTAATGATGGATGCCTGGGCAGTCCAACTTGCATTCCAGTTGTGTCCTAGTGAAAAGGAGGATTTGATCTGCTGTCACTGGGGGAACAACCGAGGGGGCTGAATTGAAATGGAATCTCATGAGGATCAGTCGATGTGGATTTGTGTCCATGGATCCCTTGGAATGGTGCAGTGGCTCTGTTGCCCTGAAGAATTCTCCTAACCTGAGGTTTTGATGCAGCTCCAAAGAGCAAGTTTCCCATGTAGAGACGAGATTTGTTCTGAAACCCCCACAACCTGGTATTGGAAACCAAGCATCTGGGGAACAATGCCTGGAATCCAAAGCAATGGATCTGATTACGGTCTAGGGGCCTGTCCTTTTCAATATTCTCCTCTGAGTGTCTCTGTCTAAGATTCAGAATGGAGGTCACTGCTCCGCTTGTGTCAGATCACCCATGTTTGTTGGGGGAGGCCAACACTATTGGGCTGGTCTTGGGAATTGGAGGTTTCTCCTAATCTGTAAGGTTGTGGCAAATGAAACGGGCAGAGTTCCCTTGGAGAGCACTGGCACAGTCCTTAGGTGTGACACCACCTTTCTGGGTGTCATCCAGGAGGTCCAGGCTCAGGCTGTGTCAGACAGGGCATTAGTGCCAAGCTTAGACTGTATAATTGGAGTAAAGTTGAGTGGCATGCAGGTTGATCCTCATTTGGCGTTTCTGGGTAGCCCCAGGGGCAACGTTTTTCTTCTGGAGGGAAGGAAGAGTGCTGCATTGTGGCGACGGAATTCTCACACTGGAGGGCTTGTGGGCCAGAATTGTGAGGAAGGAAGTGAGAGAACACAAGCTAGGCTTAGGTTTTGGGTCAAGATCATGGCAGGCACACTCTGTAGAGCTAAATCTAAATCTCATGCATCTGAAGTCAGGGCGAGGATCAGACGTAGGCTCAGGTTGAAGTCTCTGTTCAGGATGGCCCCTTCATGATGGTGGGGGGCATCATGGGGCTATGGAGACTTTCCCACGATTGGCATTGTAAGTTGCTCCAATCGGCAAGGATTCCTTCTACGGGACAGTCGAGACCGGTCAGATTGCTCCAGGACGTCCCATGCGGAACCACGGCAGTGCAGGGTTCTAAGGATGGATTCCTGGAGTGCCCGCCTCACATTCCTATTGTCTCCTAGTGACAAGGCAGGTTCGATCTGCTTCTTTTGGGGAGCAACCAAAGGGGATGTGTTGAAATGGACTCGCCTGCGGATGGGTCATAATGCGGGTTTGTGTCCATGGAGACCTTTGAATGGGGTGTTGGCTGCTGGGACCTGAAGGTTTCCCTTAACTGGAGGTTGTGACACAGCTCCAAAATGCATGTTTCCCATGTGGAAATGAGATTTGTTCAGACTGGTACCTCTTGAAGAACACATATGCTGGTATTGGAAACCAGGCCTCTGAGGAGAGATGCCTGGAATCAAAAGCAATGGATCTGATTAGGGCCTAGGTGCCTGTCCGGTTCAATCTTCTTCTCTGGGGTTATCTGTCTATGGATCTGAGTTGAGGTAGTTGCTCATCTTGGGACAGATCACCCTGTTTGCCCTGAGTGGCCAACACTATTGGGAAGGCCTCAGGGACGTTGGAGTGTTCTCCTAATCTTTAGGGTTGTGGCCAATGGAATGGGCAGAATTTGCTTGGAGAAGGCAGGCACAGTCCTGAGGCATGGCTCCAGGGGCCCCAGCCTGGAGGGTGTGTGGGCCAGGACAGTGGGGACAGAAACCTGAAAACCCAAACTCAGCTTAGATTTGGGGACGTAGGTATGACATGCCTGATCTATAGACCGTGAGAAGAATTTATCAGGCTATGAACAAAGGGCAAGTGTGAGGCATATCTCCAGGCTTTTGTCTCTAGATTTTGTGTCAATGGTGGCCATGGAATGACGGGATGGCCTCTTTGGCCATGGATGATTCTTTCTCTTTTAAGATTTGGTCAGATCCCAAGTTTTGGGGCTCATTCAGGGGATGGAGGAGACCCTTCAATATTTTTTTTTTCCTCAGGGGTTCCAGAGCAGAGACCTGAATAGGGGTGATTAGAACTCTCAACCTCTCATTAATATTGGGGGACTAGGGATGGCAATGCGGGTTCTTGGTCCAGCCACTGAGAGGCTTTACTTGAGGACAGGGATCACACTGAGGGTCCCAATGTGTTTGTGCCCCAAGCATGGGCGGGGACTCATGGGCTACACTGGATTCTCCTACACTGAACGTTGGAAAACATGCCAACCACAAGGTTTCTTGCCTTGAGGAAGAAGGAGTTTCATTTCTGCATCACGTTCACCCCTGGGTAGTGAGTATATATAAGGTCTAGGTTCTGAAACCTGAAAACCAAGGTTGGGAAGAGATGATGACCTAAAGCCATGGAGGGTCTGATGTGCTCAGTGTACAGCCAGCTGTCTGGGTGTCGGTTGGGAATTCAGACCTCAGGCTGTGCAAGACAGGGCATTAACGCCGAAGCGAAACTGTATAATTGGGGTAGAGTCAAGTGGCATGCAGGTTGATCCTCATTTTGTGTTTCTGGTTAGCCCCATAGGACAACGTTTCTCTTCTGGAGGGCAGTCAGAGTGCTGCATTGTGTCTCTCCAGAATTCCCTAACTGGAGGGCTGGTGGGCTCGGAGTGTGAGGACGAAGTCTGAGAACAATAGCTAGGTTTTGCTTCGGGGCGGGGTTTCGGCAGGCACACTCTGCAGAGTTGAATCAAGATTTCGTGCATCTGAAGTCAGGGCGAGGATTAGACGTTGGCTCAGGTTGGAGTTTCTGTCCAAGATGGCTCTTTCATGAAGGGGACGGTGCACCACGAGGCCACAGAGCTTTTCCCATGATGGGAGTTGTGAGGTGCTCCAAAGCGCAAGGATTCCGTCTGCAGGACAGCTGTGACCTGTTGGATGGCTCCAGGACGTCCCATATGGAATTACTTCAGAGTAGTTTTCTACAGATGGATGCATAGCCAGCCCGCCTCACATTCCAATTGTCTCCTAGTGACAAGATAGGTTCGATCTGCTGGCTCTAGGGGAGCACCCAAGTGCACTGAGTTGAAATAGACTCTCCTGCAGATGGGTCCTAATGTGGGATTGTGTCCATGGAGACCTTGGAATGAGGTGGTGGCACCGGGGCCCTGAAGGATTTTCCTAGTCGGAGGTTATGACACAGCTTGTAAGAGCACGTTTCCCATGTGGAGAAGACATTTGTTCTGACTGATGACTCAGGAAACCCCCATATGGTGGTATTGAAAACCAGGCCTCTGAGGTTCTGACATAGCTCCACGAGCAAGTTTCCAATGTTCAGACAAGACTTGCTCTGAAGGGGCCTCTGGAAACCCCATAGGCTGGTATTGGAAACCAGGCCTCTGAGAAGAGATGCCTGGAAACCAAAGCAATGGATCTGATTAGGGCCTAGGGGCCTGTCCAGTTCAATGTTCTTCTCTGGGGACATCTGTCTCCGAGTTGGTGTGGAGCTAGTTGCTCAGCTAGTGTCAGATCACCCCTGTTTGTTCCAAGCGGCCTACAATATTGGTATGGTCCCAGGGACATTGGAGATTTCTCCTGATTTATATGGTTGTGGCCAATGGAATATGAAGAATTCCCTTTGAGAGGGAAGGAACAATCCTGAGGTGTGGTTCCAGGGGCCCTAGCCTGGAGGGTGTGTGTTTTCAGACAACTGTCCAAACAGCCCAGGCCTACACAACCTACAGGCTCAGGCCCCTGGAGCCAAAACTGAGGACTGTACTTACCCTCTCCAAGGGAATTGTGTGTGCCCATTCCAATGGCCACAACCCTTCTAATAGGATAAACCTCGAAAGTCCCTGATCCATCTCAATAGTGGTGACTTCCCAGAAAAAACAGGGGCAATCTGAGCCCAACTGAGCATCTACCTGCACTCAGACCCATAGACAGATGTCCCCAGAGGTAAAAACGAAAGAACAGGCAACTAGGCACTAATCAGATCCATTGCTTTGGTTTCCAGGCATCTCTGCTCAGAGGCCTGGATTTCAAAAGCAGCATATAGCTGTTTCTTGACCCACACATCAGAAAACATCTCATCTACACATGGGAAACTTGCACGTTGGGGCTGTGTCAAAGCCTCTGTTAAGGAGAACCCTTTAGGGCCCCAGTGCCTCCGCTTCATTCCAAGGTCTCCATAGACACAAAAGCACATTAGGACCCATCCCCAGGGGTGTCCATTTCAACTCAGCGTCCTCGGTTGCTCCCCACAGATCCAGGAGATCTAACCTGTCTTGTTGCTAGGAGACAATTGGAATGCGAGGTGGGCTACCCAGCCATCCATCCTTAGAACCCTGCTCAGAATCATTGGCCTGGATCCAAACGACAGGTCTCAATTGTCCTGCAGAAGACTCTCTGCAGTTTGGAGCTTCTCACAACTCCCATCGTGGGAAAACCCCCATGGCCTCGTGATGCCCCCCCATTTATGAAGGGGCCATCAGGGACAGAAACTCCAACCTGAGCGATCGTCTGATCCTCGCCCTGACTTCAGATGCACGAGATCTAGATTCAGGTCTGTAGATTGTGCCTGCCATGGCCTCACCCAGAAACCTAAGCCTAGCTTGTGTTCTCAAACTTTTGTCTTCAGACTACTGGCCCACAAGCCCTCCAGTTTGGCAATCCAGAACTACAATGCAGCACTCTGCCGGCCCTCCAGAAGAAAAACATTGTCCGCTGGGGCTACCCAGTAACCCCAAATGAGGATCAAACTGCACCGACCTTGGCTGTACCCCAAATACATAGGCTGACCAGGGCACTAATGCCCTTTCTGAGACAGCCTGAGCATGGACCCCCTGGTCCCTCCCAGACAGCTGGGCGCACACTGAGCACATCGAGCCGCCATGGCCTTAGGTCGTCATCTCTTCCCACCCTCGGTTTTCAGGTTTCAGAACCTAGACCTTATCTCCAATCACTGCCCAGGGTTGAAGGTGATGCAGAAATCAGAACTCCTTCCCCATGGCAAGAAACCTTGTGGTTGGCATGGTGTCCAACGTTCAGTGTAGTTGAAACCAGTGTGGCCCATGAGGCCCCGCCCATGCTTGCGGGCCACATTGGTCACAAACACACATTGTGACCCTCAGGCCAAGCTCAATCCTCAAGTAAGGCCACTCAGTGGCTGGATGAAGAGATAGCATATTGGGCTTGCCATGCCCCTAGGCCCCAATTTTTAACCATAGTTCGGGTTGTCACTTCAGTCTTCCCCACGGCTTTGCTTTGGAATTCCTCGTTTGGTGGGACACCTGAGGTAACAAAATTGAAATGAGTCCTCCCATCCCACAGATTGACGAAAAGCAATTGGGAATCGGGCCAAATCCTCAGAGAGGAAGATTCGTCCATGGCCATGAGGCCGCCCCGACATTCCACGGCCATCGCTGATACAAAATCCAGAGACAAAAGCCTGAGCAAGTGCCTTAGACTCACACTTCCTTCATATCCTGAAGAGTTCTTCTCATGGTTTGTAGATCGGGCCTGCCATACCTACGTCCCCAATCCTAAGCTGAGTTTCTGTTTTCAGACTTCTGTCCTCAAAGTCTTGGGCCACACACCCTCCAGGCTGGGACCCTGGAGCCACACATTAGGTCTGTGCATACCAATCCATGGGAATTCTGCCCATTCCATGGTCCAAAATCGTACAAATTATGAGAAACCTCCAAAGTTCCTGAGGCCATCCCAATAGTGTAGGTCGCCCGGAACAAACAAGGGGTGTCTGACACCAGCTAATAATCTACCTCCACTCATACCATAGATCGATATACCCAGAGAAGAAGATTGAACCAGACAGGACCCTAGGCCATAATAGGATCCATTGCTTTGGGTTACAGGCATGTGTCCTCAAAAGCCTGATTCCAATACGAGCATAGGGGTTTTCCTGAGGCACCCATCAGAACTCATCTCGTCTCCACAAGGAAACCTCTGCATGGGAGCCATGTCCAAAGCTTAGGAGAGTACTTCAGGGTCCCGGTGCCACCGCCCAATTCCAAGGCCCTCATGGACACAAAAAGACATTAGGACCCATCCTCAGGAAAGTCCATTTCAACTCAGCCACCCCGGTTGCTCCCGCAGAGCCATCAGATCTAAACTGTCTTGTTGCTAGGAGACAATTGGAATGCGAGGCGGGCTTCCCAGGCATGCATCCGCGAACGGTGCTCTGGAGTCATTCCATATGGGATGTCCTGGAGCTGTCCAACAGGTCTCAATTGTCCCGCAGAAGGAATCCATGAAGGGGGCATCCCACAACTCCCAACGTGGGAAAACCTCAATGGCCTCGAGATTCCGCTCCCTTCATGAAGCGGCCGTCATGCTCAGAAACTCCAACCTGAGCCAACGTCTGATCCTCGCCCTGACTTCAGATGCATGAGATATTGGTTCAGATCTGCAGGGGGTACCTGCCGTGCCCTCGCCCTGAAACCCAAGTCTAGCCTGTTTTCTCAGACTTCCGTCCTCACACTCCTGGCCCCGAAGCCCTCAAGTTTGACAATTCCGGACCCACAATGCAGCACTCTGCCTGCCCTCTAGAAAAAAAATTATTGCCTCATGAGCTGCCCAGGCACCTTAAATGAGGGTAAACCTACACAGCACTCGACTTTACCCAAATTATATAGTCTAACCTGGGCACTAATGCACTGTCGAACACAACCTGAGCCCGGACCTCCTGACCAACACCCAGAAAGCTGACCGCACACTGAGCACATAAAACCCGCCATGGCCTTAGGTCATCATCTCTTCCCTCCCTCAGTTTTCAGGCTTCAGAACCGAGACCTTATCTCCAATCACTGCCCAGGGGTGAGTGTGATGCAGAAATCAGAACTCCTCCTTACCCATGGCAAGAACCCTGTGGTTGGCACATTGTCCAACGTTCAGTGTAGGAGAAACCAGCATTCACCCTGAGGCCCCGCCCATTCTTGAGTGCGACGAGGGCATACACACGCATTGTGACCCTCAGCATGAGTCCTGTCCTCTAGTAAGTCCTCCTAGTTGCTGGACCATTAGATGTCATAATGGGCTTGACATGTCCCTAGGCCCCAATTTTTAACCAAATTTCTGATGGTCCAGTCGCCCCTCCCCAGGGCTCTACTCTGGAATCCCTCATTTGGTGGGACACCTGAGGATAAAAAAGAAAAAAACAAGAATAATAAAAAAAACGGACTTCTTCCAGCCCACAGAATGACCCCAAACTCTTTGGACGGGGCCAAACCACCAGAGAGTAAGACTCGTCCATTTCCCATGAAGTCACCCAGAAATTCCACGACCATGAGTGACACGATATCCAGAGACAAAAACTTGAGCAGGAGCCTCACACTCGCCCTTCTTTCAAATCCCGAAGAGTTCTCCTCATGGCCTGTAGATCAGTCCTGCCATACATATGACCCGACACATAAGCCGAGTTTGTGTTTTCAGAGAACTGACCAAACAGCCCTGGCCTACACAACCTACAGGCCCCTGGAGCCAAACCTGAGGACTGTACTTGCCCTCTCCAAGGGAATTGTGTGTGCCCATTCCAATGTCCACAACCCTTCTAATAGGATAAACCTCCAAAGTCCCTGATCCATCTCAATAGTGGTGACTTCCCAGAAAAAACAGGGGCAATCTGAGCCCAACTGAGCACCTACCTGCACTCCGACCCATAGACAGATGTCCCCAGAGGTAAAAAGGAAAGAACAGGCCCCTAGGCACTAATCAGATCCATTGCTTTGGTTTCCAGGCATCTCTCCTCAGAGGCCTGGATTTCAAAAGCAGCATATAGCTGTTTCTTGACTCACCCATCTGAAAACATCTCATCTACACATGGGAAACTTGCACGTTGGAGCTGTGTCAAAGCCTCTGTTTATGAGAACCCTTTAGGGCCCCAGTGCCACCGCTTCATTCCAAGGTCTCCATAGACACAAAAGCACGTTAGGACCCATCCCCAGGGGTGTCCATTTCAACTCAGCGTCCTCGGTTGCTCCCCACAGATCCAGGAGATCTAACCTGTCTTGTTGCTAGGAGACAATTGGAATGCGAGGTGGGCTACCCAGCCATCCATCCTTAGAACCCTGCTCAGAATCATTGGCCTGGAGCCAAACAACTGGTCTCAATTGTCCGGCAGAAGACTCTCTGCAGTTTGGAGCTTCTCACAACTCCCATCGTGGGAAAACACCCATGGCCTCGTGATGCCCCCCCCCCATTCATGAAGGAGCCATCAGGGACAGAAACTCCAACCTGAGCGATCGTCTGATCCTCACGCTGACTTCAGATGCACGAGACCTCGATTCAGGTCTGTAGATTGTGCGTGCCATGGCCTCACCCAGAAACCTAAGCTTAGCTTGTGTTCTCAGACTTTTGTCGTCAGACAACTGGCCTACAAGCCCTCCAGTTTGGCAATCCAGAACTGCAATGCAGCGCTCTGCCGGCTCTGCAGAATAAAAACATTGTCTTCTGGGGCTACCCAGTAACCCCAAATGAGGATCAACCTGCACCGACCTTGGCTGTACCCCAAATACATAGGCTGACCAGGGCACTAATGCCCTTTCTGACACAGCCTGAGCCTGGACCCCCTGGCCCTTCCCAGACAGCTGGCCGCACACTGAGCACATCGAGCCGCCATGGCCTTAGGTCGTCATTTCTTCCCCACCTCGGTTTTCAGGTTTCAGATCCTAGACCTTATCTCCAATCACTGCCCAGGGTTGAAGGTGATGCAGAAATCAGAACTCCTTCCCCATGGCAAGAAACCTTGTGGTTGGCATGTTGTCCAACATTCAGTGTAGTTGAAACCAGTGTGGCCCATGAGGCCCCGCCCATGCTCGCGGGCCACATTGGTCACAAACACACATTGTGATGCTCAGGCTGAGCCCAGTCCTCAAGTAAGGCCACTCAGTGGCTGGATGAAGAGATAGCATATTGGGCTTGCCATGCCCGTAGGCCCCCACTTTTAACCATAGTTCGAGTTGTCCCTTCAGTCTTCCCCACGGCTTTGCTTTGGAATTCCTCTTTTGGTGGGACACCTGAGGTAACAAACCTGAAATGAGTCCTCCCATCCCACAGATTGACGAAAAGCAATTGCGAATCGGGCCAAATCCTCAGAGAGGAAGATTCGTCCATGGCCCATGAGGCCTCCCCGACATTCCACGGCCATCACTGATACAAAATCCAGAGACAAAAGTTTGAGCAAGCACCTCAGACTCGCACTTTCTTCATATCCTGAAGAGTTCTTCTCATGGTTTGTAGATCGGGCCTGCCATACCTACGTCACCAAACCTAAGCTGAGTTTGTGTTTTCAGACTTCTGTCCTCAAAGTCTTGGGCCACACACCCTCCAGGCTGGGCGCCTGGAGCCACACATTAGGACTGTGCCTACCAATCCATGGGAATTCTGCCCATTCCATGGTCCAAAATCGTACAAATTATGAGAAACCTCCAAATTCCCTGAGGCCATCCCAATAGTGTAGGTCGCCCGGAACAAACAAGGGCTGTCTGACACCAGCTGATAATCGACCTCCACTCATAACATAGATGGATGTCCCCGGAGAAGAAGATTGAACCAGACAGGACCCTAGGCCATAATAGGATCCATTGCTTTGTGTTACAGGCATGTGTCCTCAAAAGTCTGATTCCAATACGAGCATAGGTGTTTTCCTGTGGCACCCATCAGAACTCATCTCGTCTCCACAAGGAAACCTGTGCATGGGAGCCATGTCCAAAGCTTAGGAGAGTACTTGAGGGTCCCGGTGCCACCGCCCCATTCCAAGGCCCTCATGGACACAAAAACACATTAGGACCCATCCTCAGGAAAGTCCATTTCAACTCAGCCACCCCGGTTGCTCCCGCAGAGCCATCAGATCTAAACTGTCTTGTTGCTAGGAGACAATTGGAATGCGAGGCGGGCTTCCCAGGCATGCATCCGCGAACGGTGCTCTGGAGTCATTCCATATGGGATGTCCTGGAGCTGTCCAACAGGTCTCAATTGTCCCGCAGAAGGAATCCATGAAGGGGGCATCCCACAACTCCCAACGTGGGAAAACCTCAATGGCCTCGAGATTCCGCTCCCTTCATGAAGCGGCCGTCATGCTCAGAAACTCCAACCTGAGCCAACGTCTGATCCTCGCCCTGACTTCAGATGCATGAGATATTGGTTCAGATCTGCAGGGGGTACCTGCCGTGCCCTCGACCTGAAACCCAAGTCTAGCTTGTCTTTTCAGACTTCCGTCCTCACACTCCTGGTCCCGAAGCTTTCAAGTTTGGCAATTCCGGACCCAGAATGCAGCACTCTGCCTGCCCTCTAGAAAAAAAATTATCCTCATGAGCTGCCCAGGCACCTTAAATGAGGGTAAACCTACACAGCACTCGACTTTACTCAAATTATATAGTCTAACCTGGGCACTAATGCACTGTCGAACACAGCCTGAGCCCGGACCTCCTGAACAACACCCATAAAGCTGACCGCACACTGAGCACATAAAACCCGCCATGGCCTTAGGTCATCATCTCTTCCCTCCCTCAGTTTTCAGGCTTCAGAACCGAGACCTTATCTCCAATCACTGCCCAGGGGTGAGTGTGATGCAGAAATCAGAACTCCTCCTTACCCATGGCAAGAACCCTTGTGGTTGGCACATTGTCCAACGTTCAGTGATAGGAGAAACCAGCATTCACCCTGAGGCCCCGCCCATTCTTCAGTGCGACGACGACATACACACGCATTGTGACCATGAGCACAAGTCCTGTCCTCTATTAAGTCCTCTCATTGGCTGGACCATTAGATGTCATAATGGGCTTGACATGTCCCTAGGCCCCAATTTTTAACCAGATTTCTGATAGTCCAGTCGCCCCTCCCCAGGGCTCTACTCTGGAATCCCTCATTTGGTGGGACACCTGAGGTTAAAAAAGAAAAAAAACAACAACAACAAAAAAAAATGAACTTCTTGCAGCCCACAGAATGACCCCAAACTCTTTAGACGGGGCCAAACCACCAGAGAGTAAGACTCGTCCATTTCCCATGAAGTCACCCAGAAATTCCACGACCATGAGTGACACGATATCCAGAGACAAAAACTTGAGCAGGAGCCTCACACTCGCCCTTCTTTCAAATCCCGAAGAGTTCTCCTCATGGCCTGTAGATCAGTCCTGCCATACCTATGACCCGAAACATAAGCCGAGTTTGTGTTTTCAGACAACTGTCCAAATAGCCCTGGCCTACACAACCTACAGGCTAAGGCCCCTGGAGCCAAACCTGAGGACTGTACTTGCCCTCTCCAAGGGAATTGTGTGTGCCCATTCCAATGGCCACAACCCTTCTAATAGGATAAACCACCAATGTCCCTGATCCATCTCAATAGTGGTGGCTTCCCAGGAAAAACAGGGGCAATCTGAGCCCAACTGAGCACCTACCTGCACTCAGACCCATAGACAGATGTCCCCAGAGGTAAAAAGGAAAGAACAGGCCCCTAGGCACTAATCAGATCCATTGCTTTTGTTTCCAGGCATCTCTCCTCAGAGGCCTGGATTTCAAAAACAGCATATAGCTGTTTCTTGACTCACCCATCAGAAAACATCTCAGCTACACATGGGAAACTTGCACGTTGGAGCTGTGTCAAAGCCTCTGTTTAGGAGAACCCTTTAGGGCCCCAGTGCCACCGCTTCATTCCAAGGTCTCCATAGACACAAAAGCACGTTAGGACCCATCGCCAGGGGTGTCCATTTCAACTCAGCGTCCTCGGTTGCTCCCCACAGATCCAGGAGATCTAACCTGTCTGGTTGCTAGGAGACAATTGGAATGCGAGGTGTGCTACCCAGCCATCCATCCTTAGAACCCTGCTCAGAATCATTGGCCTGGAGCCAAACAACAGGTCTCAATTGTCCTGCAGAAGACTCTCTGCAGTTTGGAGCTTCTCACAACTCCCATCGTGGGAAAACACCCATGGCCTCGTGATGCCCCCCCCATTCATGAAGGGGCCATCAGGGACAGAAACTCCAACCTGAGCGATCGTCTGATCCTCGCCCTGACTTCAGATGCACGAGATCTCGATTCAGGTCTGTAGATTGTGCCTGCCATGGCCTCACCCAGAAACCTAAGCCTAGCTTGTGTTCTCAGACTTTTGTCGTCAGACTACTGGCCCACAAGCCCTCCAGTTTGGCAATCCAGAACTACAATGCAGCACTCTGCCGACCCTCCAGAAGAAAAACATTGTCCTCTGGGGCTACCCAGTAACCCCAAATGAGGATCAACCTGCACCGACCATGGCTGTACCCCAAATACATAGGCTGACCAGGGCACTAATGCCCTTTCTGACACAGCGTGAGCCTGGACCCCCTGGACCCTCCCAGACAGCTGGCCGCAGACTGAGCACATCGAGCCGCCATGGCCTTAGGTCGTCATCTCTTCCCAACCTCGGTTTTCAGGTTTCAGAACCTAGACCTTATCTCCAATCACTGCCCAGGGTTGAAGGTGATGCAGAAATCAGAACTCCTTCCCCATGGCAAGAAACCTTGTGGTTGGCATGTTGTCCAACGTTCAGTGTCGTTGAAACCAGTGTGGCCCATGAGGCCCCGCCCATGCTCGCGGGCCACATTGTTCACAAACACACATTGTGACCCTCAGAATGAGCCCAGTCCTCAAGTAAGGCCACTCAGTGGCTGGATGAAGAGATAGCATATTGGGCTTGCCATGCCCGTAGGCCCCAATTTTTAACCATAGTTCGAGTTGTCCCTTCAGTCTTCCCCACGGCTTTGCTTTGGAATTCCTCTTTTGGTGGGACACCTGAGGTAACAAACCTGAAAGGAGACTTCCCATCCCACAGATTGACGAAAAGCAATTGGGAATCGGGCCAAATCCTCAGAGAGGAAGATTCGTCCATGGCCCATGAGGCCTCCCTGACATTCCACGGCAGTTGCTGATACAAAATCCAGAGACAAAAGCCTGAGCAAACGCCTCAGACTCGCACTTTCTTCATATCCTGAAGAGTTCTTCTCATGGTTTGTAGATCGGGCCTGCCATACCTACGTGCCCAAACCTAAGGTGAGTTTGTGTTTTCAGACTTCTGTCCTCAAAGTCTTGGGCCACACACCCTCCAGGCTGGGCGCCTGGAGCCACACATTAGGACTGTGCCTACCAATCCATGGGAATTCTGCCCATTCCATGGTCCAAAATCGTACAAATTAGGAGAAACCTCCAAATTCACTGAGGCCATCCCAATAGTGTAGGTCGCCCGGAAGAAACAAGGGCTGTCTGACACCAGCTGATAATCGACCTCCACTCATACCATAGATGGGTGTTCCCAGAGAAGAAGATTGAACCAGACAGGACCCTAGGCCATAATAGGATCCATTGCTTTGGTTTACAGGCATGTGTCCTCAAAAGCCTGATTCCAATACGAGGATAGGGGTTTTCCTGAGGCACCCATCAGAACTCATCTCGTCTCCACAAGGAAACCTGTGCATGGGAGCTATGTCAAAAGCTTTGGAGAGTACTTCAGGGTCCCGGTGCCACCGCCCCATTCCAAGGCCCTCATGGACATAAAAACCCATTAGGACACATCCTCAGGAAAGTCCATTTCAACTCAGCCACCACGGTTGCTCCCGCAGAGCCATCAGATCTAAACTGTCTTGTTGCTAGGAGACAATTGGAATGCGAGGCGGGCTTCCCAGGCATCCATCCGCGAACGGTGCTCTGGAGTCATTCCATATGGGATGTCCTGGAGCTGTCCAACAGGTCTCAATTGTTCCGCAGAAGGAATCCTTGAAGGGGGCATCCCACAACTCCCAACGTGGGAAAACCTCAATGGCCTCGAGATTCCGCTCCCTTCATGAAGCGGCCGTCATGCACAGAAACTTCAACCTGAGCCAACGTCTGATCCTCGCCTGACTTCAGATGGATGAGATATTGGTTCAGATCTGCAGGGGGTACCTGCCGTGCCCTCGCCCTGAAACCCAAGTCTAGCTTGTCTTCTCAGACTTCCGTCCTCACACCCCAGGCCCCGAAGCCCTCAAGTTTGGCAATTCCGGACCCATAGTGCAGCACTCTGCCTGCCCTGTAGAAAAAATTATTGCTTCATGAGCTGCCCAGGCATCTTAAATGAGAATAAACCTACACAGCACTCGACTCTACCCAAATTATATAGTTTAACGTGGGCACTAAACCACTGTCGGACACAACCTGAGCCCGGACCTCAGACCAACCCCCAGAAAGCTGACAGCACACTGAGCACATAAGACCCGCCATGGCCTTAGGTCATCATCTCTTCCCTACTTCAGTTTTCAGGCTTCAGAACCGAGACCTTATCGCCAATCACTGCCCATGTTTGAGTGTGATGCAGAAATCAGAACTCCTCCTTACCCATGGCAAGAAACCTTGTGGTTGGCACATTGTCAATGGTCAGAGTTGAAGAAACCAGCATTCACCCCGAGGCCCCGCCCATTCTTGAGTGCGATGGGGTCATAAACACGCATTGTGACCCTCAGCATGAGTCTTCTCCTCTAGTAAGTCCTCTCAGTGGCTGGACCATTAGATGTCATAATGGGCTTGACATGTCCCTAGGCCCTAATTTTTAACCAGATTTCTGATTGTCCAGTCGCCCCTCCCCAGGGCTCTACTCTGGAATCCCTCATTTTGTGGGACACCTGAGGTTAAAAAAGAAAACAACAACAACAACAAAACGGACGTCTTCCATCCCACAGAATGACCCCAAACTCTTTGGACGGGGCCAAACAACCAGAGAGTAAGACTCATCCATTTCCCATGAAGTCACCCAGAAATTTCACCACCGTGAGTTGCACGATATCCAGAGACAAAAACTTGAGCAAGAGCCTCACACTCGCTCTTTTTTCAAATCCCGAAGAGTTCTCCTCATGGTCTGTAGATCAGTCCTGCCATAACTATGACCGGAAACATAAGCCGAGGTTGTGTTTTCAGACAACTGTCCAAACATCCCTGGCCTACACAACCTACAGGATCAGGCCCCTGGAGCCAAGCCTGAGGACTGTACTTGCCCTCTGTAAGGGAAATGTGTTTGCCATTTCCAATGGCCACAGCCCTTCTAATAGAATAAACACCCAATACCTGATCCATCTCACTAGGGCTGGCTTCCCAGGAAAAACAGGGGCAATCTGAGCCCATCTGTGCACCTACCTGCACTCAGACCCATAGACAGATGTCCCCAGAGGTAAAAAGGAAAGAACAGGCCCCTAGGCACTAATCAGATCCATTGCTTTGGTTTCCAGGATCTCTCCTCAGACGCCTGGATTTCAAAACCAGCAATGGCTTTTTCTTGATGCACCCATCAGAAAAAAATCTCATATACACATGGGAAACTAGCACGTTGGAGCTCTGTCAAAGCCTCAATTTGGAGAACCCGTCAGGGCCCCAGTGCCACTGCTTCATTCCAAGGTCTCGATACACACAAAAGCACGCTAGGACCCAACCCCAGGAGAGTCCATTTCAACTCAGCCTCCTCGGTTGCTCCCCCAGATCCAGCAGATCTAACCTGTCTTGTTGCTAGGAGACAATTGGAATGCGAGGTGGGCTACTCAGCCATCCATCCTTAGAACCCTGCTCAGAATCATTGGCCTGGAGCCAAACAACAGGTCTCAATTGTCCTGCAGAAGACACTTTGCAGTTTGGAGCTTCTCACAAATCCCATCGTGGGACAACCCCCATGGCCTTGTGATGCTCCCCCTTCATGAAGGGGCCATAAGGGACAGAAACTCCAACCTGAGCGATCGTCTGATCCTCACCCTGACTTCAGATGCACGAGATCTCGATTCCGGTCTGTAGATTCTGCCTGCCATGTCCTCCACCAGAAACCTAAGCCGAGCTTGTGTTCTCAGACTTCTGTCCTCAGACTACTGGCCCACAAGCCCTCCAGTTTGACAATCCAGAACTACAATGCAGCACTCTGCCTGCCCTCCAGAAGAAAAACATTGCCCTCTGGCGCTACCCAGTAACCCCAAGTGAGGATCAACCTGCACCTACCTTGGCTGTACCCTGAACATATAGGCTGACCAGGGCACTAATGCCCTTTCTGACACGGCCTGAGCCTGGACTTCCTGGCCCCAACCAGACAGCTTGCCGCACACTGAGCACATCGAGCCGCCATGGCCTTAGGTTGTCATCTCTTCCCAACCTCGGTTTTCAGGCTTTAGATTCTAGACCTTATCTCCAATCACTGCCCAGGTTTGAAGGTGATGCAGAAATCAGAACTCCTTCCCCATGTCAAGAAACCTTGTGGTTGGCATGTTGTCCAACTTTCAGTGTAGTTGAATCCAGTGTTGCCCATGAGGCCCCTCCATGCTCGCAGGCTACATTGGTCACAAACACACATTGTGACCCTCAGCCTTACCAAAGTCTTCAAGTAAGGCCTCTCAGTGGCTGGATGAAGAGATAGCATATTGGTATTGCCATGCCCCTAGGCCCCAATTTTTAACCATAGTTCAGGTGGTCCCTTCAGTCTTCCCCACGGCTTTGCTTTGGAATTCCTCTTTTCGTGGGACACCTGAGGTAACATAACTGAAAGGATGCTTCCCATCCCATAGATTGACGAAAAATAATTGGGAATCAGGCGAAATCATTATAGAGGTAGATTCGTCCATGGCCCAAGAGGCATCCCCGACATTCCACATGGGAAGCTTCCTTGTTGGAGCTGTGTCAAACACCTCAGTTTGGAAAACCCTGCAGAGTCCCTGAGCCACCTCCACATTCCAAGGTCTCCCAGGCCACAAAGCCACAGTAGAACTCATCTTCAGGAGAGTCCATTTCAACTCTCCCCTCTAAATAGCTCACCCAGGAGCCTGCAGATTGAGCCTGATTTGTCCTGACTAAACAGTGGGAATATGAGGTGGCGTTCCCAGGCATCCATGCTTAGACACCTGCTCTCGAGTCTTTCCATATGGGGCCTCTTGGAACCATCCAATAGGACTCGACTGTGGTGCAGAAGGTAATCTTCAGTTTTGGAGCAGTTCACAAATCCCATCATAGGCAAAATTTTCTGGCCTCATGAAGCCCCCACACCCTTCAGGAAGAGGCCATGCTGGACAAGAACTCTAGCCTGAGGCACGTCTCATAGTTGACATGACCTCAGTGCAGGAGATCTCGATACAGCCTCTGCAGGGTGGGCCTGCCGTGCCCTCGGTCACAAACCTCACGCTAGCTTGTGTTTTCAGACTTCCTTCCTCACACTCCTGGCAAAAAAACCCTCCGGACTAGGAACTCTGGAACCAAAACCCAGCCCAGAGTCTGCCCAACGGAAGAAAAACGTTTCCCTGTGGGGCTCTCCATAAAACCCAGATGAGGATCAACCTGCTCGGGTCGACGGTACCCGAACTGGATAGGCTGCTCTGGGCACTCATGCTCTGCCTGACACAGCCTGAAGCCAGACGTCCAGACAGACAAGGAGACAGCTGGCCGCACACCCAGCACTTCGGACACGCCATGGTCTTATGCCGTCACCTCATCCTAACCTTGGTTTTCAGATATTTGAACCTAGACATTATATCAATTCTCCACACAGCTGGGTATAGCAAGCACAAAACAGAACTCCTCCTTCCCCATGGCTGTCAAGCTTGCTCTTGGCATGGAGTCACACCTTCAGGGTGGGAGAAACCTTCATGGCCCCTGATGCCACACCCAAACTTGAGTGCTGCGTGGGCACAAATTCACACTGTGACCCTCAGCATGAGCCCCATGTCAAAGAAAGGCCTGTCAGGGCCTGGACCAAGAGCCCACATATGGGGCTTGCCAAGCCCCTATGCACCCAATCCTCACCACGGTTTGAATTTTCCAGTCGCCCCGCCCGTACCTGGAGCTCTGCTCTGGAATCCCTTTCTTGGAGAGACCTATGAGCCAGACAACACGACTCCACCCTTCCCACAAAATGACCCCAAACTCTTGGGAGCTGGGACAAATCCCCAGAGAGGGATACTCGTCCACAGTACCTGAGGCCACCGCTCCAATCCACGGCTATCCCGGACACAACATCCAGAGACAAAAGCCTGAAGGAACGCCTCCCACTCGCCCTTGTTTCAGAGGCCCAGGAGCTCCCTCTCGGGCTGTACATCCGGCCTGCCATACCCTAAACGCCACTCATAAACTGAGTTTTTGTATTCAGACTTCTGTGCCCACAGCCTGGACCCACACAACTTCCAGGCTAGGGCCTCTGGACCAAACAGCGAAAGATTGTGCCTGCCCTCTCCAAGGAAAGTGTGCCCAATCCATTGACCACAACCCTACAGGTTAGGGAAAAGCTCCAAGGTCCCTGAGGCCATCAATAGTATAGGCCACCCTGGACCAAGAGGGGCTCTCTGACACCAGCGGAGCAACTATCTCCACTTAGACTCTCAGACAGTGTCCCCAGAGACAGAAGGTTGAAATGGACAGGCCCCCAGGCCCTAATCTGAACCTTAGCTTTGGTTTCCATGTTTCCTTTCTCAGAGGACTGTTTTCGTAGACCAGCACATGGGGTTTTTCTGAGGCACCAAACCAAACCTCTCTCATCTCCACATGGGCAGCTTTCTTACTGGGATGGATCAAACACTTCAGGTAGGAGAGTTCCGCAGGGCCACTGAACAACCAGCACATTCCAAGGTCTCCATGGACCCAAACGCACATTATGACGCATCCTCAGGAGAGGCCATTTCAACTCAGCCCCCTGGGTCGCGTGTTCCAGAGGCAGCAGATCAAACATATCTTGTCGCTAATAGCCAATGGGAATGCGAGGCATGCTGTACAGGGATCCATCCTTCGAACCCTGCTCTCCAGTCCTTCCATATGGTATGTCCTGGAGCCATGCAACAGGGCTCGAATGTTCCGCAGAAAGAAACCTTGTGGTTTGGGGCAACCTACAAACTCAGCGTGGGAAAACTTCCTTGGCCTCATGAGGCCCCCACTTCATGAAGGTGCCATCATGGACACATACTCCAGCCTCAGCCAACGTCTGATCCTCAGCCTGACTTCAGATGCAGGAGATTTTGATTCAGCCTCTGCAGAGTGGGCCTGCTCTGCCCTTGGCTCCAATCCTCACACTAGCTTGTGTTTTCAGACTTCCGTCCTCACACTCCTGGCCCACAAACCCTCCCTACTGGGAATTCTGGGGCCACAATGAAGCACTGTGCCTGCCTCCCAGGAGAAAAATATTGTCTATGGCGCTGCCCAGAAACCCCAAATGAGGATCAAACTGCTTGGCCCTCGGCAACACCCCAATTGCATAGGCTACCTTAAACAGTGATGCTCTGTCGCAAATAGCCTGAGCCCAGACCTTCCAACAGACACGGACACAGCTGGCTGCACACCCAGCACATTGGACCCGCCACTGCCTTAGGCCACCATCCATTCCCAACCTGGGTTTTCAGTCATCGGAACCTAGACCTTATCTCCAATCCCTGCACAGGGGGGAACCTGATGCACAAGTCAGAACCCCTCCTTCCCCATGGCAAGAAACCTTGCTGCTGGCAGTGAGTCAAACCTTCAGTGTAGGAGAAAACGGCATGGCCCATGAGGCCACGCCCAAGCGTGAGGGCCGCCTTGGGCACAAACACACATTGTGACCCTAGCGTGAGTACATTATTCAAGTAACGCCTCTCAGTGACTGGACCAAGAGCCCGCATATGTGGCTTGCCATGCCCATAGGCACCCAGGACTAACTAGATGGTGTGTATTCCAGTTGAGGGAACCCACTGCTGTGCTCTAGAGTCCCTCTCCTGGGGGGTCCCCTGTGGCAGAAAACAGTACTCTTCATTCCCACAGAATGAACACAAACACTTGGGAGCTTGGACAATCCCCAGAAAGGAAGGCTCTTCCTCGACCTCAAAGACAACCCCTACCCTGACCGGACACTGTAAACGCAACACCCAGAGACAAAATCCTGAGTGACTGCCTCCCACTTGCCCTACTTTGATTTCCAGAGGATCTCCCCTCACGGACTAGAGATCAGGCCAGCCATTACATTGGCCCCTAGCTGAGCCAAGTTTGCTTTTTCAGACATCTGTCCCCACAGCCCTGGCAAACACAGCCTCTAGGCTGGGTCCTTTGGAGCCATACCACAGGACCGTGCCTGCTCTCTCCTGGGAAACTGTGTCCATTCCTTTGGCCACACACCTCCAGAATATGAGAAACCTCAAGGCCTCCGAGGACATCCCACTACTGGGAGCCTCACTGGACTCACAGGGGCATTCGGACACAAGCTGAGCAGCTACATCCATGAATGCATGCACACAGATGTCAACAGAGATTGAAGGTTGAGCCGGACAGGCCTTTAGGCCGTAGTCTCAACTCTTGCTTTGGTTTCCAGGTGTCACTCCTCAGAGGCTTTGGTTTGAAGAACAGGGTATGGGGCTTTCCTGAGGCACGGAACAGAACTCCTCTCGTCTCCACATGGGAAGTTTCCTTATTGGAGCCGTGTCAAACACCTCATGTTGGAGAATCCTGCAGAGTCCCTGAGCTACCTCCACATTCCAAGGTCTCCAGGCCACCAAGCCACAGTAGGACTCATCTTCAGGAGAGACCATTTCAACTCTCCCCTCCGGGTAGCTCACCCAGGAGCCCGCAGATTGAGCCTGCCTTGTCCTGACTAAAGAGTGGGAATATGAGGTGGCGTTCCCAGGCATCCATGCTTAGACACCTGCTCTCGAGTCTTTCCATATGGGGCCTCTTGGAACCATCCAATAGGACTCGACTGTCGTGCAGAAGGTAACCTTCAGTTTTGGAGCAGTTCACAAATCCCATCGTAGGCAAAACTTTCTGGCCTCATGAAGCCCCCACACCCTTCAGGAAGAGGCCATGCTGGACAAAAACTCTAGCCTGAGGCACGTCTCATAGTTGACATGACCTCAGTGCAGGAGATCTCGATTCAGCCTCTGCAGAGTGGGCCTGCCGTGCCCTCGGTCCCAAACCTCACGCTAGCTTGTGTTTTCAGACTTCCTTCCTCACACTCCTGGCAAACAAGCCCTCCGGACTAGGAACTCCGGAACCAAAACCCAGCCCAGTGTCTGCCCAACGGAAGAAAAACGTTTCCCTGTGGGGCTCTCCATAAAACCCAGGTGAGGATCAACCTGCTCGGGTCGACGGTACCCGAACTGGATAGGCTGCTCTGGGCACTCATGCTCTGCCTGACAGAGCCTGAAGCCAGACGTCCAGACAGACAAGGAGACAGATGGCCGCACACCCAGCACTTCGGACACGCCATGGTCTTATGCCGTCACCTCATCCTAACCTTGGTTTTCAGATATTTGAACCTAGACATTATATCAATTCTCCACACAGCTGGGTATAGCAAGCACAAAACAGAACTCCTCCTTCCCCATGGCTGTCAAGCTTGCTCTTGGCATGGAGTCACACCTTCAGGGTGGTGAAATCTTCATGGCCCCTGATGCCACGCCCAAACTTGAGTGCTGCTTGGGCACAAATTCACACTGTGACCCTTAGGATGAGCCCCATGTCAAAGAAAGGCCTGTCAGGGCCTGGACCAAGAGCCCACATATGGGGCTTGCCAAGCCCCTATGCACCCAATCCTCACCACGGTTTGAATTTTCCAGTCGCCCCGCCCGTACCTGGAGCTCTGCTCTGGAATCCCTTTCTTGGAGAGACCTATGAGCCAGACAACACGACTCCACCCTTCCCACAAAATGACCCCAAACTCTTGGGAGCTGGGACAAATCCCCAGAGAGGGATACTCGTCCACAGTACCTGAGGCACCGCTCCAATCCACGGCTATCCCGGACACAACATCCAGAGACAAAAGCCTGAAGGAACGCCTCCCACTCGCCCTTGTTTCAGAGGCCCAGGAGCTCCCTCTCGGGCTGTACATCCGGCCTGCCATACCCTAAACGCCACTCATAAGCTGAGTTTTTGTATTCAGACTTCTGTGCCCACAGCCTGGACCCACACAACTTCCAGGCTAGGGCCTCTGGACCAAACAGCGAAAGATTGTGCCTGCCCTCTCCAAGGAAAGTGTGCCCAATCCATTGACCACAACCCTACAGGTTAGGGAAAAGCTCCAAGGTCCCCGAGGCCATCAATAGTATAGGCCTCCCTGGACTAAGAGGGGCTCTCTGACACCAGCGGAGCAACTATCTCCACTTAGACTCTCAGACAGTGTCCCCAGAGACAGAAGGTTGAAATGGACAGGCCCCCAGGCCCTAATCTGAACCTTAGCTTTGGTTTCCATGTTTCCTTTCTCAGAGGACTGTTTTCGTAGACCAGCACATGGGGCTTTTCTGAGGCACCAAACCAAACCTCTCTCATCTCCACATGGGCAGCATTCTTACTGGGATGTATCAAACACTTCAGGTAGGAGAGTTCCGCAGGGCCACTGAACAACCAGCACATTCCAAGGTCTCCATGGACCCAAACGCACATTATGACGCATCCTCAGGAGAGGCCATTTCAACTCAGCCCCCTGGTTCGCGTGTTCCAGAGGCATCAGATCAAACATATCTTGTCGCTAATAGCCAATGGGAATGCGAGGCATGCTGTACAGGGATCCATCCTTCGAACCCTGCTCTCCAGTCCTTCCATATGGTATGTCCTGGAGCCATGCAACAGGACTCGAATGTCCCGCAGAAGGAAACCTTGGGGTTTGGGGCAACCTCCAAACAGCGTGGGAAAACTTCCTTGGCCTCATGAGGCCCCCACTTCATGAAGGTGCCATCATGGACACATACTCCAGCCTCAGCCAACGTCTGATCCTCAGCCTGACTTCAGATGCAGGAGATTTTGATTCAGCCTCTGCAGAGTGGGCCTGCTCTGCCCTTGGCTCCAATCCTCACACTAGCTTGTGTTTTCAGACTTCCGTCCTCACACTCCTGGCCCACAAACCCTCCCTACTGGGAATTCTGGGGCCACAATGAAGCACTGTGCCTGCCTCCCAGGAGGAAAATATTGTCTATGGCGCTGCCCAGAAACCCCAAATGAGGATCAAACTGCTTGGCCCTCGGCAACACCCCAATTCCATAGGCTACCTTAAACAGTGATGCTCTGTCGAAAATAGCCTGAGCCCAGACCTTCCAACAGACACGGACACAGCTGGCTGCACACCCAGCACATTGGACCCGCCACTGCCTTAGGCCACCATCCATTCCCAACCTGGGTTTTCAGTCATCGGAACCTAGACCTTATCTCCAATCCCTGCACAGGGGGGAACCTGATGCACAAGTCAGAACCCCTCCTTCCCCATGGCAAGAAACCTTGCTGCTGGCAGTGAGGCAAACCTTCAGTGTAGGAGAAAACGGCATGGCCCATGAGGCCACGCCCAAGCGTGAGGGCCGCCTTGGGCACAAACACACATTGTGACCCTAGCGTGAGTACCTTATTCAAGTAACGCCTCTCAGTGACTGGACCAAGAGCCCGCATATGTGGCTTGCCATGCCCATAGGCACCCAGGACTAACTAGATGGTGTGTATTCCAGTTGAGGGAACCCACTGCTGTGCTCTAGAGTCCCTCTCCTGGGGGGTCCCCTGTGGCAGAAAACAGTACTCTTCATTACCACAGAATGAACATAAACACTTCGGAGCTTGGACAATCCCCCGAGAGGAAGGCTCTTCCTCGGCCTCTGAGACAACCCCTACCCTGACCGGACACTGTAAACGCAACACCCAGAGACAAAATCCTGAGTGACTGCCTCCCACTTGCCCTACTTTGATTTCCAGAGGATCTCCCCTCACGGACTAGAGATCAGGCCAGCCATTACATTGGCCCCTAGCTGAGCCAAGTTTGCTTTTTCAGACATCTGTCCCCACAGCCCTGGCAAACACAGCCTCTAGGCTGGGTCCTTTGGAGCCATACCACAGGACCGTGCCTGCTCTCTCCTGGGAAACTGTGTCCATTTTTTTGGCCACACACCTCCAGAATATGAAAACCTCAAGGCCTCCGAGGACATCCCACTACTGGGAGCCTCACTGGACTCACAGGGGCATTCGGACACAAGCTGAGCAGCTACATCCATGAATGCATGCACACAGATGTCAACAGAGATAGAAGGTTGAGCCGGACAGGCCTTTAGGCCGTAGTCTCAACTCTTGCTTTGGTTTCCAGGTGTCACTCCTCAGAGGCTTTGGTTCGAAGAACAGAGTATGGGGCTTTCCTGAGGCACGGAACAGAACTCCTCTCATCTCCACATGGGAAGTTTCCTTGTTGGAGCCGTGTCAAACACCTCATGTTGGAGAATCCTGCAGAGTCCCTGAGCCACCTCCACATTCCAAGGTCTCCAGGCCACCAAGCCACAGTAGGACTCATCTTCAGGAGAGACCATTTCAACTCTCCCCCCGGGTAGCTCACCCAGGAGCCCGCAGATTGAGCCTGCCTTGTCCTGACTAAAGAGTGGGAATATGAGGTGGCGTTCCCAGGCATCCATGCTTAGACACCTGCTCTCGAGTCTTTCCATATGGGGCCTCTTGGAACCATCCACTAGGACTCGACTGTCGTGCAGAAGGTAACCTTCAGTTTTGGAGCAGTTCACAAATCCCATCGTAGGCAAAACTTTCTGGCCTCATGAAGCCCCCACACCCTTCAGGAAGAGGCCATGCTGGACAAAAACTCTAGCCTGAGGCACGTCTCATAGTTGACATGACCTCAGTGCAGGAGATCTCGATTCAGCCTCTGCAGAGTGGGCCTGCCGTGCCCTCGGTCCCAAACCTCACGCTAGCTTGTGTTTTCAGACTTCCTTCCTCACACTCCTGGCAAACAAGCCCTCCGGACTAGGAACTCCGGAACCAAAACCCAGCCCAGTGTCTGCCCAACGGAAGAAAAACGTTTCCCTGTGGGGCTCTCCATAAAACCCAGGTGAGGATCAACCTGCTCGGGTCGACGGTACCCGAACTGGATAGGCTGCTCTGGGCACTCATGCTCTGCCTGACAGAGCCTGAAGCCAGACGTCCAGACAGACAAGGAGACAGATGGCCGCACACCCAGCACTTCGGACACGCCATGGTCTTATGCCGTCACCTCATCCTAACCTTGGTTTTCAGATATTTGAACCTAGACATTATATCAATTCTCCACACAGCTGGGTATAGCAAGCACAAAACAGAACTCCTCCTTCCCCATGGCTGTCAAGCTTGCTCTTGGCATGGAGTCACACCTTCAGGGTGGTGAAATCTTCATGGCCCCTGATGCCACGCCCAAACTTGAGTGCTGCTTGGGCACAAATTCACACTGTGACCCTTAGGATGAGCCCCATGTCAAAGAAAGGCCTGTCAGGGCCTGGACCAAGAGCCCACATATGGGGCTTGCCAAGCCCCTATGCACCCAATCCTCACTACGGTTTGAATTTTCCAGTCGCCCCGCCCGTACCTGGAGCTCTGCTCTGGAATCCCTTTCTTGGAGAGACCTATGAGCCAGACAACACGACTCCACCCTTCCCACAAAATGACCCCAAACTCTTGGGAGCTGGGACAAATCCCCAGAGAGGGATACTCGTCCACAGTACCTGAGGCCACCGCTCCAATCCACGGCTATCCCGGACACAACATCCAGAGACAAAAGCCTGAAGGAACGCCTCCCACTCGCCCTTGTTTCAGAGGCCCAGGAGCTCCCTCTCGGGCTGTACATCCGGCCTGCCATACCCTAAACGCCACTCATAAGCTGAGTTTTTGTATTCAGACTTCTGTGCCCACAGCCTGGACCCACACAACTTCCAGGCTAGGGCCTCTGGACCAAACAGCGAAAGATTGTGCCTGCCCTCTCCAAGGAAAGTGTGCCCAATCCATTGACCACAACCCTACAGGTTAGGGAAAAGCTCCAAGGTCCCTGAGGCCATCAATAATATAGGCCACCCTGGACCAAGAGGGGCTCTCTGACACCAGCGGAGCAACTATCTCCACTTAGACTCTCAGACAGTGTCCCCAGAGACAGAAGGTTGAAATGGACAGGCCCCCAGGCCCTAATCTGAACCTTAGCTTTGGTTTCCATGTTTCCTTTCTCAGAGGACTGTTTTCGTAGACCAGCACATGGGGTTTTTCTGAGGCACCAAACCAAACCTCTCTCATCTCCACATGGGCAGCTTTCTTACTGGGATGTATCAAACACTTCAGGTAGGAGAGTTCCGCAGGGCCACTGAACAACCAGCACATTCCAAGGTCTCCATGGACCCAAACGCACATTATGACGCATCCTCAGGAGAGGCCATTTCAACTCACCCCCTGGGTCGCGTGTTCCAGAGGCAGCAGATCAAACATATCTTGTCGCTAATAGCCAATGGGAATGCGAGGCATGCTGTACAGGGATCCATCCTTCGAACCCTGCTCTCCAGTCCTTCCATATGGTATGTCCTGGAGCCATGCAACAGGACTCGAATGTCCCGCAGAAGGAAACCTTGTGGTTTGGGGCAACCTCCAAACAGCGTGGGAAAACTTCCTTGGCCTCATGAGGCCCCCACTTCATGAAGGTGCCATCATGGACACATACTCCAGCCTCAGCCAACGTCTGATCCTCAGCCTGACTTCAGATGCAGGAGATTTTGATTCAGCCTCTGCAGAGTGGGCCTGCTCTGCCCTTGGCTCCAATCCTCACACTAGCTTGTGTTTTCAGACTTCCGTCCTCACACTCCTGGCCCACAAACCCTCCCTACTGGGAATTCTGGGGCCACAATGAAGCACTGTGCCTGCCTCCCAGAGAAAAATATTGTCTATGGCGCTGCCCAGAAACCCCAAATGAGGATCAAACTGCTTGGCCCTTGGCAACACCCCAATTGCATAGGCTACCTTAAACAGTGATGCTCTGTCGCAAATAGCCTGAGCCCAGACCTTCCAACAGACACGGACACAGCTGGCTGCACACCCAGCACATTGGACCCGCCACTGCCTTAGGCCACCATCCATTCCCAACCTGGGTTTTCAGTCATCGGAACCTAGACCTTATCTCCAATCCCTGCACAGGGGGGAACCTGATGCACAAGTCAGAACCCCTCCTTCCCCATGGCAAGAAACCTTGCTGCTGGCAGTGAGGCAAACCTTCAGTGTAGGAGAAAACGGCATGGCCCATGAGGCCACGCCCAAGCGTGAGGGCCGCCTTGGGCACAAACACACATTGTGACCCTAGCGTGAGTACTTTATTCAAGTAACGCCTCTCAGTGACTGGACCAAGAGCCCGCATATGTGGCTTGCCATGCCCATAGGCACCCAGGACTAACTAGATAGTGTGTATTCCAGTTGAGGGAACCCACTACTGTGCTCTAGAGTCCCTCTCCTGGGGGGTCCCCTGTGGCAGAAAACAGTACTCTTCATTCCCACAGAATGAACACAAACACTTGGGAGCTTGGACAATCCCCATAAAGGAAGGCTCTTCCTCGGCCTCAAAGACAACCCCTACCCTGACCGGACACTGTAAACGCAACACCCAGAGACAAAATCCTGAGTGACTGCCTCCCACTTGCCCTACTTTGATTTCCAGAGGATCTCCCCTCACGGACTAGAGATCAGGCCAGCCATTACATTGGCCCCTAGCTGAGCCAAGTTTGCTTTTTCAGACATCTGTCCCCACAGCCCTGGCAAACACAGCCTCTAGGCTGGGTCCTTTGGAGCCATACCACAGGACCGTGCCTGCTCTCTCCTGGGAAACTGTGTCCATTTTTTTGGCCACACACCTCCAGAATATGAGAAACCTCAAGGCCTCCGAGGACATCCCACTACTGGGAGCCTCACTGGACTCACAGGGGCATTCGGACACAAGCTGAGCAGCTACATCCATGAATGCATGCACACAGATGTCAATAGAGATAGAAGGTTGAGCCGGACAGGCCTTTAGGCCGTAGTCTCAACTCTTGCTTTGGTTTCCAGGTGTCACTCCTCAGAGGCTTTGGTTCGAAGAACAGGGTATGGGGCTTTCCTGAGGCACGGAACAGAACTCCTCTCGTCTCCACATGGGAAGTTTCCTTGTTGGAGCGGTGTCAAACACCTCATGTTGGAGAATCCTGCAGAGTCCCTGAGCCACCTCCACATTCCAAGGTCTCCCAGGCCACCAAGCCACAGTAGGACTCATCTTCAGGAGAGACCATTTCAACTCTCCCCTCCGGGTAGCTCACCCAGGAGCCCGCAGATTGAGCCTGCCTTGTCCTGATTAAAGAGTGGGAATATGAGGTGGCGTTTCCAGGCATCCATGCTTAGACACCTGCTCTCAAGTCTTTCCATATGGGGCCTCTTGGAACCATCCAATAGGATTCGACTGTCGTGCAGAAGGTAACCTTCAGTTTTGGAGCAGTTCACAAATCCCATCGTAGGCAAAACTTTCTGGCCTCATGAAGCCCCCACACCCTTCAGGAAGAGGCCATGCTGGACAAAAACTCTAGCCTGAGGCACGTCTCATAGTTGACATGACCTCAGTGCAGGAGATCTCGATTCAGCCTCTGCAGAGTGGGCCTGCCGTGCCCTCGGTCCCAAACCTCACGCTAGCTTGTGTTTTCAGAATTCCTTCCTCACACTCCTGGCAAACAAGCCCTCCGGACTAGGAACTCCGGAACCAAAACCCAGCCCAGTGTCTGCCCAACGGAAGAAAAACGTTTCCCTGTGGGGCTCTCCATAAAACCCAGATGAGGATCAACCTGCTCGGGTCGACGGTACCCGAACTGGATAGGCTGCTCTGGGCACTCATGCTCTGCCTGACAGAGCCTGAAGCCAGACGTCCAGACAGACAAGGAGACAGATGGCCGCACACCCAGCACTTCGGACACGCCATGGTCTTATGCCGTCACCTCATCCTAACCTTGGTTTTCAGATATTTGAACCTAGACATTATATCAATTCTCCACACAGCTGGGTATAGCAAGCACAAAACAGAACTCCTCCTTCCCCATGGCTGTCAAGCTTGCTCTTGGCATGGAGTCACACCTTCAGGGTGGGAGAAACCTTCATGGCTTCTGATGCCACGCCCAAACTTGAGTGCTGCTTGGGCACAAATTCACACTGTGACCCTCAGCATGAGCCCCATGTCAAAGAAAGGCCTGTCAGGGCCTGGACCAAGAGCCCACATATGGGGCTTGCCAAGCCCCTATGCACCCAATCCTCACCACGGTTTGAATTTTCCAGTCGCCCCGCCCATACCTGGAGATCTGCTCTGGAATCCCTTTCTTGGAGAGACCCATGAGCCAGACAACACGACTCCACCCTTCCCACAAAATGACCCCAAACTCTTGGGAGCTGGGACAAATCCCCAGAGAGGGATACTCGTCCACAGTACCTGAGGCCACCGCTCCAATCCACGGCTATCCCGGACACAACATCCAGAGACAAAAGCCTGAAGGAACGCCTCCCACTCTTCCTTGTATCAGAGGCCCAGGAGCTCCCTCTCGGGCTGTACATCCGGCCTGCCATACCCTAGACGCCACTCATAAGCTGAGTTTGTGTATTCAGACTTCTGTGCCCACAGCCTGGACCCACACCACATCCAGGCTAGGGCCTCTGGACCAAACAGCGAAAGATTGTGCCTGCCCTCTCCAAGGAAAGTGTGCCCAATCCATTGACCACAACCCTACAGGTTAGGGAAAAGCTCCAAGGTCCCCGAGGCCATCAATAGTATAGGCCTCCCTGGACTAAGAGGGGCTCTCTGACACCAGCGGAGCAACTATCTCCACTTAGACTCTCAGACAGTGTCCCCAGAGACAGAAGGTTGAAATGGACAGGCCCCCAGGCCCTAATCTGAACCTTAGCTTTGGTTTCCATGTTTCCTTTCTCAGAGGACTGTTTTCGTAGACCAGCACATGGGGCTTTTCTGAGGCACCAAACCAAACATCTCTCATCTCCACATGGGCAGCTTTCTTACTGGGATGTATCAAACACTTCAGGTAGGAGAGTTCCGCAGGGCCACTGAACAACCAGCACATTCCAAGGTCTCCATGGACCCAAACGCACATTATGACGCATCCTCAGGAGAGGCCATTTCAACTCAGCCCCCTGGGTCGCGTGTTCCAGAGGCAGCAGATCAAACATATCTTGTCGCTAATAGCCAATGGGAATGCGAGGCATGCTGTACAGGGATCCATCCTTCGAACCCTGCTCTCCAGTCCTTCCATATGGTATGTCCTGGAGCCATGCAACAGGGCTCGAATGTCCCGCAGAAGGAAACCTTGGGGTTTGGGGCAACCTCCAAACAGCGTGGGAAAACTTCCTTGGCCTCATGAGGCCCCCACTTCATGAAGGTGCCATCATGGACACATACTCCAGCCTCAGCCAACGTCTGATCCTCAGCCTGACTTCAGATGCAGGAGATTTGATTCAGACTCTGCAGAGTGGGCCTGCTCTGCCCTTGGCTCCAATCCTCACACTAGCTTGTGTTTTCAGACTTCCGTCCTCACACTCCTGGCCCACAAACCCTCCCTACTGGGAATTCTGGGGCCACAATGAAGCACTGTGCCTGCCTCCAGGAGAAAAATATTGTCTATGACGCTGCCCAGAAACCCAAAATGAGGATCAAACTGCTTGGCCCTCGGCAACACCCCAATTCCATAGGCTACCTTAAACAGTGATGCTCTGTCGAAAATAGCCTGAGCCCAGACCTTCCAACAGACACCGACACAGCTGGCTACACACCCAGCACATTGGACCCGCCACTGCCTTAGGCCACCATCCATTCCCAACCTGGGTTTTCAGTCATCGGAACCTAGACCTTATCTCCAATCCCTGCACAGGGGGGAACCTGATGCACAAGTCAGAACCCCTCCTTCCCCATGGCAAGAAACCTTGCTGCTGGCAGTGAGGCAAACCTTCAGTGTAGGAGAAAACGGCATGGCCCATGAGGCCACGCCCAAGCGTGAGGGCCGCCTTGGGCACAAACACACATTGTGACCCTAGCGTGAGTACCTTATTCAAGTAACGCCTCTCAGTGACTGGACCAAGAGCCCGCATATGTGGCTTGCCATGCCCATAGGCACCCAGGACTAACTAGATGGTGTGTATTCCAGTTGAGGGAACCCACTGCTGTGCTCTAGAGTCCCTCTCCTGGGGGGTCCCCTGTGGCAGAAAACAGTACTCTTCATTACCACAGAATGAACACAAACACTTCGGAGCTTGGACAATCCCCCGAGAGGAAGGCTCTTCCTCGGCCTCTGAGACAACCCCTACCCTGACCGGACACTGTAAACGCAACACCCAGAGACAAAATCCTGAGTGACTGCCTCCCACTTGCCCTACTTTGATTTCCAGAGGATCTCCCCTCACGGACTAGAGATCAGGCCAGCCATTACATTGGCCCCTAGATGAGCCAAGTTTGCTTTTTCAGACATCTGTCCCCACAGCCCTGGCAAACACAGCCTCTAGGCTGGGTCCTTTGGAGCCATACCACAGGACCGTGCCTGCTCTCTCCTGGGAAACTGTGTCCATTCCTTTGGCCACACACCTCCAGAATATGAGAAACCTCAAGGCCTCCGAGGACATCCCACTACTGGGAGCCTCACTGGACTCACAGGGGCATTCGGACACAAGCTGAGCAGCTACATCCATGAATGCATGCACACAGATGTCAACAGAGATAGAAGGTTGAGCCGGACAGGCCTTTAGGCCGTAGTCTCAACTCTTGCTTTGGTTTCCAGGTGTCACTCCTCAGAGGCTTTGGTTCGAAGAACAGGGTATGGGGCTTTCCTGAGGCACGGAACAGAACTCCTCTCGTCTCCACATGGGAAGTTTCCTATTGGAGCCGTGTCAAACACCTCATGTTGGAGAATCCTGCAGAGTCCCTGAGCCACCTCCACATTCCAAGGTCTCCAGGCCACCAAGTCACAGTAGGACTCATCTTCAGGAGAGACCATTTCATTCTCCCCCCGGGTAGCTCACCCAGGAGCCCGCAGATTGAGCCTGCCTTGTCCTGACTAAAGAGTGGGAATATGAGGTGGCGTTCCCAGGCATCCATGCTTAGACACCTGCTCTCGAGTCTTTCCATATGGGGCCTCTTGGAACCATCCAATAGGACTCGACTGTCGTGCAGATGGTAACCTTCAGTTTTGGAGCAGTTCACAAATCCCATCGTAGGCAAAACTTTCTGGCCTCATGAAGCCCCCACACCCTTCAGGAAGAGGCCATGCTGGACAAAAACTCTAGCCTGAGGCACGTCTCATAGTTGACATGACCTCAGTGCAGGAGATCTCGATTCAGCCTCTGCAGAGTGGGCCTGCCGTGCCCTCGGTCCCAAACCTCACGCTAGCTTGTGTTTTCAGACTTCCTTCCTCACACTCCTGGCAAACAAGCCCTCCGGACTAGGAACTCCAGAACCAAAACCCAGCCCAGTGTCTGCCCAACGGAAGAAAAACGTTTCCCTGTGGGGCTCTCCATAAAACCCAGATGAGGATCAACCTGCTCGGGTCGACGGTACCCGAACTGGATAGGCTGCTCTGGGCACTCATGCTCTGCCTGACACAGCCTGAAGCCAGACGTCCAGACAGACAAGGAGACAGATGGCCGCACACCCAGCACTTCGGACACGCCATGGTCTTATGCCGTCACCTCATCCTAACCTTGGTTTTCAGATATTTGAACCTAGACATTATATCAATTCTCCTCACAGCTGGGTATAGCAAGCACAAAACAGAACTCCTCCTTCCCCATGGCTGTCAAGCTTGCTCTTGGCATGGAGTCACACCTTCAGGGTGGGTGAAATCTTCATGGCCCCTGATGCCACGCCCAAACTTGAGTGCTGCTTGGGCACAAATTCACACTGTGACCCTCAGGATGAGCCCCATGTCAAAGAAAGGCCTGTCAGGGCCTGGACCAAGAGCCCACATATGGGGCTTGCCAAGCCCCTATGCACCCAATCCTCACCACGGTTTGAATTTTCCAGTCGCCCTGCCCGTACCTGGAGCTCTGCTCTGGAATCCCTTTCTTGGAGAGACCTATGAGCCAGACAACACGACTCCACCCTTCCCACAAAATGACCCCAAACTCTTGGGAGCTGGGACAAATCCCCAGAGAGGGATACTCGTCCACAGTACCTGAGGCCACCGCTCCAATCCACGGCTATCCCGGACACAACATCCAGAGACAAAAGCCTGAAGGAACGCCTCCCACTCGCCCTTGTTTCAGAGGCCCAGGAGCTCCCTCTCGGGCTGTACATCCGGCCTGCCGTACCCTAAACGCCACTCATAAGCTGAGTTTTTGTATTCAGACTTCTGTGCCCACAGCCTGGACCCACACAACTTCCAGGCTAGGGCCTCTGGACCAAACAGCGAAAGATTGTGCCTGCCCTCTCCAAGGAAAGTGTGCCCAATCCATTGACCACAACCCTACAGGTTAGGGAAAAGCTCCAAGGTCCCTGAGGCCATCAATAGTATAGGCCACCCTGGACCAAGAGGGGCTCTCTGACACCAGCGGAGCAACTATCTCCACTTAGACTCTCAGACAGTGTCCCCAGAGACAGAAGGTTGAAATGGACAGGCCCCCAGGCCCTAATCTGAACCTTAGCTTTGGTTTCCATGTTTCCTTTCTCAGAGGACTGTTTTCGTAGACCAGCACATGGGGTTTTTCTGAGGCACCAAACCAAACCTCTCTCATCTCCACATGGGCAGCTTTCTTACTGGGATGGATCAAACACTTCAGGTAGGAGAGTTCCGCAGGGCCACTGAACAACCAGCACATTCCAAGGTCTCCATGGACCCAAACGCACATTATGACGCATCCTCAGGAGAGGCCATTTCAACTCAGCCCCCTGGTTCGCGTGTTCCAGAGGCATCAGATCAAACATATCTTGTCGCTAATAGCCAATGGGAATGCGAGGCATGCTGTACAGAGATCCATCCTTCGAACCCTGCTCTCCAGTCCTTCCATATGGTATGTCCTGGAGCCATGCAACAGGACTCGAATGTCCCGCAGAAGGAAACCTTGGGGTTTGGGGCAACCTCCAAACAGCGTGGGAAAACTTCCTTGGCCTCATGAGGCCCCCACTTCATGAAGGTGCCATCATGGACACATACTCCAGCCTCAGCCAACGTCTGATCCTCAGCCTGACTTCAGATGCAGGAGATTTTGATTCAGCCTCTGCAGAGTGGGCCTGCTCTGCCCTTGGCTCCAATCCTCACACTAGCTTGTGTTTTCAGACTTCCGTCCTCACACTCCTGGCCCACAAACCCTCCCTACTGGGAATTCTGGGGCCACAATGAAGCACTGTGCCTGCCTCCCAGGAGGAAAATATTGTCTATGGCGCTGCCCAGAAACCCCAAATGAGGATCAAACTGCTTGGCCCTCGGCAACACCCCAATTGCATAGGCTACCTTAAACAGTGATGCTCTGTCGCAAATAGCCTGAGCCCAGACCTTCCAACAGACACGGACACAGCTGGCTGCACACCCAGCACATTGGACCCGCCACTGCCTTAGGCCACCATCCATTCCCAACCTGGGTTTTCAGTCATCGGAACCTAGACCTTATCTCCAATCCCTGCACAGGGGGGAACCTGATGCACAAGTCAGAACCCCTCCTTCCCCATGGCAAGAAACCTTGCTGCTGGCAGTGAGTCAAACCTTCAGTGTAGGAGAAAACGGCATGGCCCATGAGGCCACGCCCAAGCGTGAGGGCCGCCTTGGGCACAAACACACATTGTGACCCTCAGCGTGAGTACCTTATTCAAGTAACGCCTCTCAGTGACTGGACCAAGAGCCCGCATATGTGGCTTGCCATGCCCATAGGCACCCAGGACTAACTAGATGGTGTGTATTCCAGTTGAGGGAACCCACTGCTGTGCTCTAGAGTCCCTCTCCTGGGGGGTCCCCTGTGGCAGAAAACAGTACTCTTCATTCCCACAGAATGAACACAAACACTTGGGAGCTTGGACAATCCCCCGAGAGGAAGGCTCTTCCTCGGCCTCAAAGACAACCCCTACCCTGACCGGACACTGTAAACGCAACACCCAGAGACAAAATCCTGAGTGACTGCCTCCCACTTGCCCTACTTTGATTTCCAGAGGATCTCCCCTCACGGACTAGAGATCAGGCCAGCCATTACATTGGCCCCTAGCTGAGCCAAGTTTGCTTTTTCAGACATCTGTCCCCACAGCCCTGGAAAACACAGCCTCTAGGCTGGGTCCTTTGGAGCCATACCACAGGACCGTGCCTGCTCTCTCCTGGGAAACTGTGTCCATTCCTTTGGCCACACACCCCCAGAATATGAGAAACCTCAAGGCCTCCGAGGACATCCCACTACTGGGAGCCTCACTGGACTCACAGGGGCATTCGGACACAAGCTGAGCAACTACATCCATGAATGCATGCACACAGATGTTAACAGAGATAGAAGGTTGAGCCGGACAGGCCTTTAGGCCGTAGTCTCAACTCTTGCTTTGGTTTCCAGGTGTCACTCCTCAGAGGCTTTGGTTCGAAGAACAGGGTATGGGGCTTTCCTGAGGCACGGAACAGAACTCCTCTCGTCTCCACATGGGAAGTTTCCTTGTTGGAGCCGTGTCAAACACCTCATGTTGGAGAATCCTGCAGAGTCCCTGAGCCACCTCCACATTCCAAGGTCTCCAGGCCACCAAGCCACAGTAGGACTCATCTTCAGGAGAGACCATTTCAACTCTCCCCCCGGGTAGCTCACCCAGGAGCCCGCAGATTGAGCCTGCCTTGTCCTGACTAAAGAGTGGGAATATGAGGTGGCGTTCCCAGGCATCCATGCTTAGACACCTGCTCTCGAGTCTTTCCATATGGGGCCTCTTGGAACCATCCTATAGGACTCCACTGTCGTGCAGAAGGTAAACTTCTGTTTTGGAGCAGTTCACAAATCCCATCGTAGGCAAAACTTTCTGGCCTCATGAAGCCCCCACACCCTTCAGGAAGAGGCCATGCTGGACAAAAACTCTAGCCTGAGGCACGTCTCATAGTTGACATGACCTCAGTGCAGGAGATCACGATTCAGCCTCTGCAGAGTGGGCCTGCCGTGCCCTCGGTCCCAAACCTCACGCTAGCTTGTGTTTTCAGACTTCCTTCCTCACACACCTGGCAAACAAGCCCTCCGGACTAGGAACTCCGGAACCAAAACCCAGCCCAGTGTCTGCCCAACGGAAGAAAAACGTTTCCCTGTGGGGCTCTCCATAAAACCCAGATGAGGATCAACCTGCTCGGGTCGACGGTACCCGAACTGGATAGGCTGCTCTGGGCACTCATGCTCTGCCTGACAGAGCCTGAAGCCAGACGTCCAGACAGACAAGGAGACAGATGGCCGCACACCCAGCACTTCGGACACGCCATGGTCTTATGCCGTCACCTCATCCTAACCTTGGTTTTCAGATATTTGAACCTAGACATTATATCAATTCTCCACACAGCTGGGTATAGCAAGCACAAAACAGAACTCCTCCTTCCCCATGGCTGTCAAGCTTGCTCTTGGCATGGAGTCACACCTTCAGGGTGGGTGAAATCTTCATGGCCCCTGATGCCACGCCCAAACTTGAGTGCTGCTTGGGCACAAATTCACACTGTGACCCTCAGGATGAGCCCCATGTCAAAGAAAGGCCTGTCAGGGCCTGGACCAAGAGCCCACATATGGGGATTGCCAAGCCCCTATGCACCCAATCCTCACCACGGTTTGAATTTTCCAGTCGCCCCGCCCGTACCTGGAGCTCTGCTCTGGAATCCCTTTCTTGGAGAGACCTATGAGCCAGACAACACGACTCCACCCTTCCCACAAAATGACCCCAAACTCTTGGGAGCTGGGACAAATCCCCAGAGAGGGATACTCGTCCACAGTACCTGAGGCCACCGCTCCAATCCACGGCTATCCCGGACACAACATCCAGAGACAAAAGCCTGAAGGAACGCCTCCCACTCGCCCTTGTTTCAGAGGCCCAGGAGCTCCCTCTCGGGCTGTACATCCGGCCTGCCATACCCTAAACGCCACTCATAAGCTGAGTTTTTGTATTCAGACTTCTGTGCCCACAGCCTGGACCCACACAACTTCCAGGCTAGGGCCTCTGGACCAAACAGCGAAAGATTGTGCCTGCCCTCTCCAAGGAAAGTGTGCCCAATCCATTGACCACAACCCTACAGGTTAGGGAAAAGCTCCAAGGTCCCTGAGGCCATCAATAGTATAGGCCACCCTGGACCAAGAGGGGCTCTCTGACACCAGCGGAGCAACTATCTCCACTTAGACTCTCAGACAGTGTCCCCAAGACAGAAGGTTGAAATGGACAGGCCCCCACCCTAATCTGAACCTTAGCTTTGGTTTCCATGTTTCCTTTCTCAGAGGACTGTTTTCGTAGACCAGCACATGGGGTTTTTCTGAGGCACCAAACCAAACCTCTCTCATCTCCACATGGGCAGCTTTCTTACTGGGATGTATCAAACACTTCAGGTAGGAGAGTTCCGCAGGGCCACTGAACAACCAGCACATTCCAAGGTCTCCATGGACCCAAACGCACATTATGACGCATCCTCAGGAGAGGCCATTTCAACTCAGCCCCCTGGGTTGCGTGTTCCAGAGGCATCAGATCAAACATATCTTGTCGCTAATAGCCAATGGGAATGCGAGGCATGCTGTACAGGGATCCATCCTTCGAACCCTGCTCTCCAGTCCTTCCATATGGTATGTCCTGGAGCCATGCAACAGGACTCGAATGTCCCGCAGAAGGAAACCTTGGGGTTTGGGGCAACCTCCAAACAGCGTGGGAAAACTTCCTTGGCCTCATGAGGCCCCCACTTCATGAAGGTGCCATCATGGACACATACTCCAGCCTCAGCCAACGTCTGATCCTCAGCCTGACTTCAGATGCAGGAGATTTTGATTCAGCCTCTGCAGAGTGGGCCTGCTCTGCCCTTGGCTCCAATCCTCACACTAGCTTGTGTTTTCAGACTTTTGTCCTCACACTCCTGGCCCACAAACCCTCCCTACTGGGAATTCTGGGGCCACAATGAAGCACTGTGCCTGCCTCCCAGGAGGAAAATATTGTCTATGGCGCTGCCCAGAACCCCAAATGAGGATCAAACTGCTTGGCCCTCGGCAACACCCCAATTGCATAGGCTACCTTAAACAGTGATGCTCTGTCGCAAATAGCCTGAGCCCAGACCTTCCAACAGACACGGACACAGCTGGCTGCACACCCAGCACATTGGACCCGCCACTGCCTTAGGCCACCATCCATTCCCAACCTGGGTTTTCAGTCATCGGAACCTAGACCTTATCTCCAATCCCTGCACAGGGGGGAACCTGATGCACAAGTCAGAACCCCTCCTTCCCCTTGGCAAGAAACCTGCTGCTAGCAGTGAGTCAAACCTTCAGTGTAGGAGAAAACGGCATGGCCCATGAGGCCACGCCCAAGCGTGAGGGCCGCCTTGGGCACAAACACACATTGTGACCCTCAGCGTGAGTACCTTATTCAAGTAACGCCTCTCAGTGACTGGACCAAGAGCCCGCATATGTGGCTTGCCATGCCCATAGGCACCCAGGACTAACTAGATGGTGTGTATTCCAGTTGAGGGAACCCACTGCTGTGCTCTAGAGTCCCTCTCCTGGGGGGTCCCCTGTGGCAGAAAACAGTACTCTTCATTCCCACAGAATGAACACAAACACTTGGGAGCTTGGACAATCCCCATAAAGGAAGGCTCTTCCTCGGCCTCAAAGACAACCCCTACCCTGACCGGACACTGTAAACGCAACACCCAGAGACAAAATCCTGAGTGACTGCCTCCCACTTGCCCTACTTTGATTTCCAGAGGATCTCCCCTCACGGACTAGAGATCAGGCCAGCCATTACATTGGCCCCTAGATGAGCCAAGTTTGCTTTTTCAGACATCTGTCCCCACAGCCCTGGCAAACACAGCCTCTAGGCTGGGTCCTTTGGAGCCATACCACAGGACCGTGCCTGCTCTCTCCTGGGAAACTGTGTCCATTCCTTTGGCCACACACCTCCAGAATATGAGAAACCTCAAGGCCTCCGAGGACATCCCACTACTGGGAGCCTCACTGGACTCACAGGGGCATTCGGACACAAGCTGAGCAGCTACATCCATGAATGCATGCACACAGATGTCAACAGAGATAGAAGGTTGAGCCGGACAGGCCTTTAGGCCGTAGTCTCAACTCTTGCTTTGGTTTCCAGGTGTCACTCCTCAGAGGCTTTGGTTCGAAGAACAGGGTATGGGGCTTTCCTGAGGCACGGAACAGAACTCCTCTCGTCTCCACATGGGAAGTTTCCTATTGGAGCCGTGTCAAACACCTCATGTTGGAGAATCCTGCAGAGTCCCTGAGCCACCTCCACATTCCAAGGTCTCCAGGCCACCAAGTCACAGTAGGACTCATCTTCAGGAGAGACCATTTCATTCTCCCCCCGGGTAGCTCACCCAGGAGCCCGCAGATTGAGCCTGCCTTGTCCTGACTAAAGAGTGGGAATATGAGGTGGCGTTCCCAGGCATCCATGCTTAGACACCTGCTCTCGAGTCTTTCCATATGGGGCCTCTTGGAACCATCCAATAGGACTCGACTGTCGTGCAGATGGTAACCTTCAGTTTTGGAGCAGTTCACAAATCCCATCGTAGGCAAAACTTTCTGGCCTCATGAAGCCCCCACACCCTTCAGGAAGAGGCCATGCTGGACAAAAACTCTAGCCTGAGGCACGTCTCATAGTTGACATGACCTCAGTGCAGGAGATCTCGATTCAGCCTCTGCAGAGTGGGCCTGCCGTGCCCTCGGTCCCAAACCTCACGCTAGCTTGTGTTTTCAGACTTCCTTCCTCACACTCCTGGCAAACAAGCCCTCCGGACTAGGAACTCCGGAACCAAAACCCAGCCCAGTGTCTGCCCAACGGAAGAAAAACGTTTCCCTGTGGGGCTCTCCATAAAACCCAGATGAGGATCAACCTGCTCGGGTCGACGGTACCCGAACTGGATAGGCTGCTCTGGGCACTCATGCTCTGCCTGACACAGCCTGAAGCCAGACGTCCAGACAGACAAGGAGACAGATGGCCGCACACCCAGCACTTCGGACACGCCATGGTCTTATGCCGTCACCTCATCCTAACCTTGGTTTTCAGATATTTGAACCTAGACATTATATCAATTCTCCTCACAGCTGGGTATAGCAAGCACAAAACAGAACTCCTCCTTTCCCATGGCTGTCAAGCTTGCTCTTGGCATGGAGTCACACCTTCAGGGTGGGTGAAATCTTCATGGCCCCTGATGCCACGCCCAAACTTGAGTGCTGCTTGGGCACAAATTCACACTGTGACCCTCAGGATGAGCCCCATGTCAAAGAAAGGCCTGTCAGGGCCTGGACCAAGAGCCCACATATGGGGCTTGCCAAGCCCCTATGCACCCAATCCTCACCACGGTTTGAATTTTCCAGTCGCCCTGCCCGTACCTGGAGCTCTGCTCTGGAATCCCTTTCTTGGAGAGACCTATGAGCCAGACAACACGACTCCACCCTTCCCACAAAATGACCCCAAACTCTTGGGAGCTGGGACAAATCCCCAGAGAGGGATACTCGTCCACAGTACCTGAGGCCACCGCTCCAATCCACGGCTATCCCGGACACAACATCCAGAGACAAAAGCCTGAAGGAACGCCTCCCACTCGCCCTTGTTTCAGAGGCCCAGGAGCTCCCTCTCGGGCTGTACATCCGGCCTGCCGTACCCTAAACGCCACTCATAAGCTGAGTTTTTGTATTCAGACTTCTGTGCCCACAGCCTGGACCCACACAACTTCCAGGCTAGGGCCTCTGGACCAAACAGCGAAAGATTGTGCCTGCCCTCTCCAAGGAAAGTGTGCCCAATCCATTGACCACAACCCTACAGGTTAGGGAAAAGCTCCAAGGTCCCTGAGGCCATCAATAGTATAGGCCACCCTGGACCAAGAGGGGCTCTCTGACACCAGCGGAGCAACTATCTCCACTTAGACTCTCAGACAGTGTCCCCAGAGACAGAAGGTTGAAATGGACAGGCCCCCAGGCCCTAATCTGAACCTTAGCTTTGGTTTCCATGTTTCCTTTCTCAGAGGACTGTTTTCGTAGACCAGCACATGGGGTTTTTCTGAGGCACCAAACCAAATCTCTCTCATCTCCACATGGGCAGCTTTCTTACTGGGATGTATCAAACACTTCAGGTAGGAGAGTTCCGCAGGGCCACTGAACAACCAGCACATTCCAAGGTCTCCATGGACCCAAACGCACATTATGACGCATCCTCAGGAGAGGCCATTTCAACTCACCCCCTGGGTCGCGTGTTCCAGAGGCAGCAGATCAAACATATCTTGTCGCTAATAGCCAATGGGAATGCGAGGCATGCTGTACAGGGATCCATCCTTCGAACCCTGCTCTCCAGTCCTTCCATATGGTATGTCCTGGAGCCATGCAACAGGACTCGAATGTCCCGCAGAAGGAAACCTTGTGGTTTGGGGCAACCTCCAAACAGCGTGGGAAAACTTCCTTGGCCTCATGAGGCCCCCACTTCATGAAGGTGCCATCATGGACACATACTCCAGCCTCAGCCAACGTCTGATCCTCAGCCTGACTTCAGATGCAGGAGATTTTGATTCAGCCTCTGCAGAGTGGGCCTGCTCTGCCCTTGGCTCCAATCCTCACACTAGCTTGTGTTTTCAGACTTCCGTCCTCACACTCCTGGCCCACAAACCCTCCCTACTGGGAATTCTGGGGCCACAATGAAGCACTGTGCCTGCCTCCCAGGAGAAAAATATTGTCTATGGCGTTGCCCAGAAACCCCAAATGAGGATCAAACTGCTTGGCCCTTGGCAACACCCCAATTGCATAGGCTACCTTAAACAGTGATGCTCTGTCGCAAATAGCCTGAGCCCAGACCTTCCAACAGACACGGACACAGCTGGCTGCACACCCAGCACATTGGACCCGCCACTGCCTTAGGCCACCATCCATTCCCAACCTGGGTTTTCAGTCATCGGAACCTAGACCTTATCTCCAATCCCTGCACAGGGGGGAACCTGATGCACAAGTCAGAACCCCTCCTTCCCCATGGCAAGAAACCTTGCTGCTGGCAGTGAGGCAAACCTTCAGTGTAGGAGAAAACGGCATGGCCCATGAGGCCACGCCCAAGCGTGAGGGCCGCCTTGGGCACAAACACACATTGTGACCCTAGCGTGAGTACTTTATTCAAGTAACGCCTCTCAGTGACTGGACCAAGAGCCCGCATATGTGGCTTGCCATGCCCATAGGCACCCAGGACTAACTAGATAGTGTGTATTCCAGTTGAGGGAACCCACTGCTGTGCTCTAGAGTCCCTCTCCTGGGGGGTCCCCTGTGGCAGAAAACAGTACTCTTCATTCCCACAGAATGAACACAAACACTTGGGAGCTTGGACAATCCCCCGAGAGGAAGGCTCTTCCTCGGCCTCAAAGACAACCCCTACCCTGACCGGACACTGTAAACGCAACACCCAGAGACAAAATCCTGAGTGACTGCCTCCCACTTGCCCTACTTTGATTTCCAGAGGATCTCCCCTCACGGACTAGAGATCAGGCCAGCCATTACATTGGCCCCTAGCTGAGCCAAGTTTGCTTTTTCAGACATCTGTCCCCACAGCCCTGGCAAACACAGCCTCTAGGCTGGGTCCTTTGGAGCCATACCACAGGACCGTGCCTGCTCTCTCCTGGGAAACTGTGTCCATTTTTTTGGCCACACACCTCCAGAATATGAGAAACCTCAAGGCCTCCGAGGACATCCCACTACTGGGAGCCTCACTGGACTCACAGGGGCATTCGGACACAAGCTGAGCAGCTACATCCATGAATGCATGCACACAGATGTCAATAGAGATAGAAGTTTGAGCCGGACAGGCCTTTAGGCCGTAGTCTCAACTCTTGCTTTGGTTTCCAGGTGTCACTCCTCAGAGGCTTTGGTTCGAAGAACAGGGTATGGGGCTTTCCTGAGGCACGGAACAGAACTCCTCTCGTCTCCACATGGGAAGTTTCCTTGTTGGAGCGGTGTCAAACACCTCATGTTGGAGAATCCTGCAGAGTCCCTGAGCCACCTCCACATTCCAAGGTCTCCCAGGCCACCAAGCCACAGTAGGACTCATCTTCAGGAGAGACCATTTCAACTCTCCCCTCCGGGTAGCTCACCCAGGAGCCCGCAGATTGAGCCTGCCTTGTCCTGACTAAAGAGTGGGAATATGAGGTGGCGTTTCCAGGCATCCATGCTTAGACACCTGCTCTCGAGTCTTTCCATATGGGGCCTCTTGGAACCATCCAATAGGATTCGACTGTCGTGCAGAAGGTAACCTTCAGTTTTGGAGCAGTTCACAAATCCCATCGTAGGCAAAACTTTCTGGCCTCATGAAGCCCCCACACCCTTCAGGAAGAGGCCATGCTGGACAAAAACTCTAGCCTGAGGCACGTCTCATAGTTGACATGACCTCAGTGCAGGAGATCTCGATTCAGCCTCTGCAGAGTGGGCCTGCCGTGCCCTCGGTCCCAAACCTCACGCTAGCTTGTGTTTTCAGACTTCCTTCCTCACACTCCTGGCAAACAAGCCCTCCGGACTAGGAACTCCGGAACCAAAACCCAGCCCAGTGTCTGCCCAACGGAAGAAAAACGTTTCCCTGTGGGGCTCTCCATAAAACCCAGATGAGGATCAACCTGCTCGGGTCGACGGTACCCGAACTGGATAGGCTGCTCTGGGCACTCATGCTCTGCCTGACAGAGCCTGAAGCCAGACGTCCAGACAGACAAGGAGACAGATGGCCGCACACCCAGCACTTCGGACACGCCATGGTCTTATGCCGTCACCTCATCCTAACCTTGGTTTTCAGATATTTGAACCTAGACATTATATCAATTCTCCACACAGCTGGGTATAGCAAGCACAAAACAGAACTCCTCCTTCCCCATGGCTGTCAAGCTTGCTCTTGGCATGGAGTCACACCTTCAGGGTGGGAGAAACCTTCATGGCTTCTGATGCCACGCCCAAACTTGAGTGCTGCTTGGGCACAAATTCACACTGTGACCCTCAGCATGAGCCCCATGTCAAAGAAAGGCCTGTCAGGGCCTGGACCAAGAGCCCACATATGGGGCTTGCCAAGCCCCTATGCACCCAATCCTCACCACGGTTTGAATTTTCCAGTCGCCCCGCCCGTACCTGGAGCTCTGCTCTGGAATCCCTTTCTTGGAGAGACCCATGAGCCAGACAACACGACTCCACCCTTCCCACAAAATGACCCCAAACTCTTGGGAGCTGGGACAAATCCCCAGAGAGGGATACTCGTCCACAGTACCTGAGGCCACCGCTCCAATCCACGGCTATCCCGGACACAACATCCAGAGACAAAAGCCTGAAGGAACGCCTCCCACTCTTCCTTGTATCAGAGGCCCAGGAGCTCCCTCTCGGGCTGTACATCCGGCCTGCCATACCCTAGACGCCACTCATAAGCTGAGTTTGTGTATTCAGACTTCTGTGCCCACAGCCTGGACCCACACCACATCCAGGCTAGGGCCTCTGGACCAAACAGCGAAAGATTGTGCCTGCCCTCTCCAAGGAAAGTGTGCCCAATCCATTGACCACAACCCTACAGGTTAGGGAAAAGCTCCAAGGTCCCCGAGGCCATCAATAGTATAGGCCACCCTGGACTAAGAGGGGCTCTCTGACACCAGCGGAGCAACTATCTCCACTTAGACTCTCAGACAGTGTCCCCAAGACAGAAGGTTGAAATGGACAGGCCCCCAGGCCCTAATCTGAACCTTAGCTTTGGTTTCCATGTTTCCTTTCTCAGAGGACTGTTTTCGTAGACCAGCACATGGGGCTTTTCTGAGGCACCAAACCAAACATCTCTCATCTCCACATGGGCAGCTTTCTTACTGGGATGTATCAAACACTTCAGGTAGGAGAGTTCCGAAGGGCCACTGAACAACCAGCACATTCCAAGGTCTCCATGGACCCAAACGCACATTATGACGCATCCTCAGGAGAGGCCATTTCAACTCAGCCCCCTGGGTCGCGTGTTCCAGAGGCAGCAGATCAAACATATCTTGTCGCTAATAGCCAATGGGAATGCGAGGCATGCTGTACAGGGATCCATCCTTCGAACCCTGCTCTCCAGTCCTTCCATATGGTATGTCCTGGAGCCATGCAACAGGGCTCGAATGTCCCGCAGAAGGAAACCTTGTGGTTTGGGGCAACCTCCAAACTCAGCGTGGGAAAACTTCCTTGGCCTCATGAGGCCCCCACTTCATGAAGGTGCCATCATAGACACATACTCCAGCCTCAGCCAACGTCTGATCCTCAGCCTTACTTCAGATGCAGGAGATTTTGATTCAGCCTCTGCAGAGTGGGCCTGCTCTGCCCTTGGCTCCAATCCTCACACTAGCTTGTGTTTTCAGACTTCCGTCATCACACTCCTGGCCCACACACCCTCCCTACTGGGAATTCTGGGGCCACAGTGAAGCACTGTGCCTGCCTCCCAGGAGAAAAACATTGTCTATGGCGCTGCCCAGAAACCCCAAATGAGGATCAAACTGCTTGGCCCTCGGCAACACCCCAATTGCATAGGCTACCTTAAACAGTGATGCTCTGTCGCAAATAGCCTGAGCCCAGACCTTCCAATAGACACGGACACAGCTGGCTGCACACCCAGCACATTGGACCCGCCACTGCCTTAGGCCACCATCCATTCCCAACCTGGTTTTTCAGTCATCGGAACCTAGACCTTATCTCCAATCCCTGCAGAGGGGGAACCTGATGCACAAGTCAGAACCCCTCCTTCCCCATGTCAAGAAACCTTGCTGCTGGCAGTGAGTCAAACCTTCAGTGTAGGAGAAAACGGCATGGCCCATGAGGCCACGCCCAAGCGTGAGGGCCACCTTGGGCACAAACACACATTGTGACCCTCAGAGTGAGTACCTTATTCAAGTAACGCCTCTCAGTGACTGGACCAAGAGCCCGCATATGTGGCTTGCCATGCCCATAGGCACCCAGGACTAACTAGATGGTGTGTATTCCAGTTGAGGGAACCCACTGCTGTGCTCTAGAGTCCCTCTCCTGGGGGGTCCCCTGTGGCAGAAAACAGTACTCTTCATTCCCACAGAATGAACACAAACACTTGGGAGCTTGGACAATCCCCCGAGAGGAAGGCTCTTCCTCGGCCTCTGAGACAACCCCTACCCTGACCAAACACTGTAAACGCAACACCCAGAAACAAAATCCTGAGTGACTGCCTCCCACTTGCCCTACTTTGATTTCCAGAGGATCTCCCCTCACGGACTAGAGATCAGGCCTGCCATTACATTGGCCCCTAGCTGAGCCAAGTTTGCTTTTTCAGACATCTGTCCCCACAGCCCTGGCAAACACAGCCTCTAGGCTGGGTCCTCTGGAGCCATACCACAGGACCGTGCCTGCTCTCTCCTGGGAAACTGTGTCCATTCCTTTGGCCACACACCTCCAGAATATGAGAAACCTCAAGGCCTCCGAGGACATCCCACTACTGGGAGCCTCACTGGACTCACAGGGGCATTCGGACACAAGCTGAGCAGCTACATCCATGAATACATGCACACAGATGTCAACAGAGATAGAAGGTTGAGCTGGACAGGCCTTTGGGCCGTAGTCTCAACTCTTGCTTTGGTTTCCAGGTGTCACTCCTCAGAGGCTTTGGTTCGAAGAACAGTGTATGGGGCTTTCCTGAGGCACGGAACAGAACTCCTCTCGTCTCCACATGGGAAGTTTCCTTGTTGGAGCGGTGTCAAACACCTCATGTTGGAGAATCCTGCAGAGTCCCTGAGCCACCTCCACATTCCAAGGTCTCCCAGGCCACCAAGCCACAGTAGGACTCATCTTCAGGAGAGACCATTTCAACTCTCCCCTCTGGGTTGCTCACCCAGGAGCCCGCAGATTGAGCCTGCCTTGTCCTGACTAAAGAGTGGGAATATGAGGTGGAGTTCCCAGGCATCCATGCTTAGACACCTGCTCTCGAGTCTTTCCATATGGGGCCTCTTGGAACCATCCAATAGGACTCGACTGTCGTGCAGAAGGTAACCTTCAGTTTTGGAGCAGTTCACAAATCCCATCGTAGGCAAAACTTTCTGGCCTCATGAAGCCCCCATACCCTTCAGGAAGAGGCCATGCTGGACAAGAACTCTAGCCTGAGGCACGTCTCATAGTTGACATGACCTCAGTGCAGGAGATCTCGATTCAGCCTCTGCAGAGTGGGCCTGCCGTGCCCTCGGTCCCAAACCTCACGCTAGCTTGTGTTTTCAGACTTCCTTCCTCACACTCCTGGCAAACAAGCCCTCCGGACTAGGAACTCCGGAACCAAAACCCAGCCCAGTGTCTGCCCAACGGAAAAAAAACGTTTCCCTGTGGGGCTCTCCAGAAAACCCAGATGAGGATCAACCTGCTCGGGCCTCGACGGTACCCGAACTGGATAGTCTGCTCTGGGCACTCATGCTCTGCCTGACACAGCCTGAACCCAGACGTCCAGACAGACAAGGAGACAGCTGGCCGCACACCCAGCACTTCGGACACGCCATGGTCTTATGCCGTCACCTCATCCTAACCTTGGTTTTCAGATATCTGAACCTAGACATTATATCAATTCTCCACACAGCTGGGTATAGCAAGCACAATACAGAACTCCTCCTTCCCCATGGCTGTCAAGCTTGCTCTTGGCATGGAGTCACACCTTCAGGGTGGGAGAAACCTTCATGGCTTCTGATGCCACGCCCAAACTTGAGTGCTGCTTGGGCACAAATTCACACTGTGACCCTCAGCATGAGCCCCATGTCAAAGAAAGGCCTGTCAGGGCCTGGACCAAGAGCCCACATATGGGGCTTGCCAAGCCCCTATGCACCCTATCCTCACCACGGTTTGAATTTTCCAGTCGCCCCGCCCATACCTGGAGCTCTGATCTGGAATCCCTTTCTTGGAGAGACCCATGAGCCAGACAACACGACTCTACCCTTCCCAAAAAATGACTCCAAACTCTGGGGAGCTGGGACAGATCCCCAGAGAGGGATACTCGTCCACAGTACCTGAGGCCACCGCTCCAATCCACGGCTATCCGGGACACAACATCCAGAGACAAAAGCCTGAAAGAACGTCTCCCACTCGCCCTTGTTTCAGAGGCCCAGGAGCTCCCTCTCGGGCTGTACATCCGGCCTGCCATACCCTAGGCGCCACTCATAAGCTGAGTTTGTGTATTCAGAATTCTGTGCCCACAGCCTGGACCCACACAACATCCAGGCTAGGGCCTCTGGACCAAACAGCGAAAGATTGTGCCTGCCCTCTCCAAGGAAAGTGTGCCCAATCCATTGACCAAAACCCTACAGGTTAGGGAAAAGCTCCTAGGTCCCTGAGGCCATTAATAGTATAGGCCTCCCTGGACTAAGAGGGGCTCTCTGACACCAGCGGAGCAACTATCTCCACTTAGACTCTCAGACAGTGTCCCCAGAGACAGAAGGTTGAAATGGACAGGCCCCCAGGCCCTAATCTGAACCTTAGCTTTGGTTTCCATGTTTCCTTTCTCAGAGGACTGTTTTCGTAGACCAGCACATGGGGCTTTTCTGAGGCACCAAACCAAACATCTCTCATCTCCACATGGGCAGCTTTCTTACTGGGATGTATCAAACACTTCAGGTAGGAGAGTTCCGCAGGGCCACTGAACAACCAGCACATTCCAAGGTCTCCATGGACCCAAACGCACATTATGACGCATCCTCAGTAGAGGCCATTTCAACTCAGCCCCCTGGGTCGCGTGTTCCAGAGGCAGCAGATCAAACATATCTTGTCGCTAATAGCCAATGGGAATGCGAGGCATGCTGTACAGGGATCCATCCTTCGAACCCTGCTCTCCAGTCCTTCCATATGGTATGTCCTGGAGCCATGCAACAGGGCTCGAATGTCCCGCAGAAGGAAACCTTGGGGTTTGGGGCAACCTCCAAACAGCGTGGGAAAACTTCCTTGGCCTCATGAGGCCCCCACTTCATGAAGGTGCCATCATGGACACATACTCCAGCCTCAGCCAACGTCTGATCCTCAGCCTGACTTCAGATGCAGGAGATTTTGATTCAGACTCTGCAGAGTGGGCCTGCTCTGCCCTTGGCTCCAATATTCACACTAGCTTGTGTTTTCAGACTTCCGTCCTCACACTCCTGGCCCACAAACCCTCCCTACTGGGAATTCTGGGGCCACAATGAAGCACTGTGCCTGCCTCCAGGAGAAAAATATTGTCTATGACGCTGCCCAGAAACCCAAAATGAGGATCAAACTGCTTGGCCCTCGGCAACACCCCAATTCCATAGGCTACCTTAAACAGTGATGCTCTGTCGAAAATAGCCTGAGCCCAGACCTTCCAACAGACACCGACACAGCTGGCTACACACCCAGCACATTGGACCCGCCACTGCCTTAGGCCACCATCCATTCCCAACCTGGGTTATTAGTCATCGGAACCTAGACCTTATCTCCAATCCCTGCACAGGGGGGAACCTGATGCACAAGTCAGAACCCCTCCTTCCCCATGGCAAGAAACCTTGCTGCTGGCAGTGAGTCAAACCTTCAGTGTAGGAGAAAACGGCATGGCCCATGAGGCCACGCCCAAGCGTGAGGGCCGCCTTGGGCACAAACACACATTGTGACCCTAGCGTGAGTACCTTATTCAAGTAACGCCTCTCAGTGACTGGACCAAGAGCCCGCATATGTGGCTTGCCATGCCCATAGGCACCCAGGACTAACTAGATGGTGTGTATTCCAGTTGAGGGAACCCACTGCTGTGCTCTAGAGTCCCTCTCCTGGGGGGTCCCCTGTGGCAGAAAACAGTACTCTTCATTACCACAGAATGAACACAAACACTTAGGAGCTTGGACAATCCCCCGAGAGGAAGGCTCTTCCTCGGCCTCTGAGACAACCCCTACCCTGACCGGACACTGTAAACGCAACACCCAGAGACAAAATCCTGAGTGACTGCCTCCCACTTGCCCTACTTTGATTTCCAGAGGATCTCCCCTCACGGACTAGAGATCAGGCCTGCCATTACATTGGCCCCTAGCTGAGCCAAGTTTGCTTTTTCAGACATCTGTCCCCACAGCCCTGGCAAACACAGCCTCTAGGCTGGGTCCTCTGGAGCCATACCACAGGACCGTGCCTGCTCTCTCCTGGGAAACTGTGTCCATTCCTTTGGCCACACACCTCCAGAATATGAGAAACCTCAAGGCCTCCGAGGACATCCCACTACTGGGAGCCTCACTGGACTCACAGGGGCATTCGGACACAAGCTGAGCAGCTACATCCATGAATGCATGCACACAGATGTCAATAGAGATAGAAGGTTGAGCCGGACAGGCCTTTAGGCCGTAGTCTCAACTCTTGCTTTGGTTTCCAGGTGTCACTCCTCAGAGGCTTTGGTTCGAAGAACAGGGTATGGGGCTTTCCTGAGGCACGGAACAGAACTCCTCTCGTCTCCACATGGGAAGTTTCCTTGTTGGAGCCGTGTCAAACACCTCATGTTGGAGAATCCTGCAGAGTCCCTGAGCCACCTCCACATTCCAAGGTCTCCCAGGCCACCAAGCCACAGTAGGACTCATTTCAGGAGAGACCATTTCAACTCTCCCCTCTGGGTCGCTCACCCAGGAGCCCGCAGATTGAGCCTGCCTTGTCCTGACTAAAGAGTGGGAATATGAGGTGGCGTTCCCAGGCATCCATGCTTAGACACCTGCTCTCGAGTCTTTCCATATGGGGCCTCTTGGAACCATCCAATAGGACTCGACTGTCGTGCAGAAGGTAACCTTCAGTTTTGGAGCAGTTCACAAATCCCATCGTAGGCAAAACTTTCTGGCATCATGAAGCCCCCACACCCTTCAGGAAGAGGCCATGCTGGACAAGAACTCTAGCCTGAGGCACGTCTCATAGTTGACATGACCTCAGTGCAGGAGATCTCGATTCAGCCTCTGCAGAGTGGGCCTGCCGTGCCCTCGGTCCCAAACCTCACGCTAGCTTGTGTTTTCAGACTTCCTTCCTCACACTCCTGGCAAACAAGCCCTCCGGACTAGGAACTCCGGCCCAAAACCCAGCCCAGTGTCTGCCCAACGGAAAAAAAACGTTTCCCTGTGGGGCTCTCCAGAAAACCCAGATGAGGATCAACCTGCTCGGGCCTCGACGGTACCCGAACTGGATAGGCTGCTCTGGGCACTCATGCTCTGCCTGACACAGCCTGAAGCCAGACGTCCAGACAGACAAGGAGACAGCTGGCCGCACACCCAGCACTTCGGACACGCCATGGTCTTATGCCGTCACCTCATCCTAACCTTGGTTTTCAGATATCTGAACCTAGACATTATATCAATTCTCCACACAGCTGGGTATAGCAAGCACAAAACAGAACTCCTCCTTCCCCATGGCTGTCAAGCTTGCTCTTGGCATGGAGTCATACCTTCAGGGTGGGAGAAACCTTCATGGCTTCTGATGCCACGCCCAAACTTGAGTGCTGCTTGGGCACAAATTCACACTGTGACCCTCAGCATGAGCCCCATGTCAAAGAAAGGCCTGTCAGGGCCTGGACCAAGAGCCCACATATGGGGCTTGCCAAGCCCCTATGCACCCAATCCTCACCACGGTTTGAATTTTCCAGTCACCCCGCCCATACCTGGAGCTCTGCTCTGGAATCCCTTTCTTGGAGAGACCCATGAGCCAGACAACACGACTCCACCCTTCCCACAAAATGACCCCAAACTCTTGGGAGCTGGGACAAATCCCCAGAGAGGGATACTCGTCCACAGTACCTGAGGCCACCGCTCCAATCCAAGGCTATCCCGGACACAACATCCAGAGACAAAAGCCTGAAGGAACGCCTCCCACTCTTCCTTGTATCAGAGGCCCAGGAGCTCCCTCTCGTGCTGTACATCGGCCGGCCATACCCTAGGCGCCACTCATAAGCTGAGTTTGTGTATTCAGACTTCTGTGCCCACAGCCTGGACCCACACAACATCCAGGCTAGGGCCTCTGGACCAAACAGCGAAAGATTGTGCCTGCCCTCTCCAAGGAAAGTGTGCCCAATCCATTGACCACAACCCTACAGGTTAGGGAAAAGCTCCAAGGTCCCTGAGGCCATCAATAGTATAGGCCACCCTGGACTAAGAGGGGCTCTCTGACACCAGCGGAGCAACTATCTCCACTTAGACTCTCAGACAGTGTCCCCAGAGACAGAAGGTTGAAATGGACAGGCCCCCAGCCCCTAATCTGAACCTTAGCTTTGGTTTCCATGTTTCCTTTCTCAGAGGACTGTTTTCGTAGACCAGCACATGGGGTTTTTCTGAGGCACCAAACCAAACCTCTCTCATCTCCACATGGGCAGCTTTCTTACTGGGATGTATCAAACACTTCAGGTAGGAGAGTTCCGCTGGGCCACTGAACAACCAGCACATTCCAAGGTCTCCATGGACCCAAACGCACATTATGACGCATCCTCAGGAGAAGCCATTTCAACTCAGCCCCCTGGGTCGCGTGTTCATGAGGCAGCAGATCAAACATATCTTGTCGCTAATAGCCAATGGGAATGCGAGGCATGCTGTACAGGGATCCATCCTTCGAACCCTGCTCTCCAGTCCTTCCATATGGTATGTCCTGGAGCCATGCAACAGGGCTCGAATGTCCCGCAGAAGGAAACCTTGGGGTTTGGGGCAACCTCCAAACTCAGCGTGGGAAAACTTCCTTGGCCTCATGAGGCCCCCACTTCATGAAGGTGCCATCATGGACACATACTCCAGCCTCAGCCAACGTCTGATCCTCAGCCTGACTTCAGATGCAGGAGATTTTGATTCAGGCTCTGCAGAGTGGGCCTGCTCGGCCCTTGGCTCCAATCCTCACACTAGCTTGTGTTTTCAGACTTCCGTCCTCACACTCCTGCCCCACAAACCCTCCCTACTGGGAATTCTGGGGCCACAATGAAGCACTGTGCCTGCCTCCCAGGAGAAAAACATTGTCTATGGCGCTGCCCAGAGACCCCAAAATAGGATCAATCTGCTTGGCCCTCGGCAACACCCCAATTGCATAGGCTACCTTAAACAGTGATGCTCTGTCGCAAATAGCCTGAGCCCAGACCTTCCAACAGACACCGACACAGCTGGCTGCACACCCAGCACATTGGACCCGCCACTGCCTTAGGCCACCATCCATTCCCAACCTGGGTTTTCAGTCATCGGAACCTAGACCTTATCTCCAATCCCTGCACAGGGGGGAACCTGATGCACAAGTCAGAACCCCTCCTTCCCCATGGCAAGAAACCTTGCTGATGGCAGTGAGTCAAACCTTCAGTGTAGGAGAAAACGGCATGGCCCATGAGGCCACGCCCAAGCGTGAGGGCCGCCTTGGTCACAAACACACATTGTGACCCTCAGCGTGAGTACCTTATTCAAGTAACGCCTCTCAGTGACTGGACCAAGAGCCTGCATATGTGGCTTGCCATGCCCATAGGCACCCAGGACTAACTAGATGGTGTGTATTCCAGTTGAGGGAACCCACTGCTGTGCTCTAGAGTCCCTCTCCTGGGGGGTCCCCTGTGGCAGAAAACAGTACTCTTCATTCCCACAGAATGAACACAAACACTTGGGAGCTTGGACAATCCCCCGAGAGGAAGGCTCTTCCTCGGCCTCTGAGACAACCCCTACCCTGACCGGACACTGTAAACGCAACACCCAGAGACAAAATCCTGAGTGACTGCCTCCCACTTGCCCTACTTTGATTTCCAGAGGATCTCCCCTCACGGACTAGAGATCAGGCCTGCCATTACATTGGCCCCTAGCTGAGCCAAGTTTGCTTTTTCAGACATCTGTCCCCACAGCCCTGGCCAACACAGCCTCTAGGCTGGGTCCTCTGGAGCCATAACACAGGACCGTGCCTGCTCTCTCCTGGGAAACTGTGTCCATTCCTTTGGCCACGCACCTCCAGAATATGAGAAACCTCAAGGCCTCCGAGGACATCCCACTACTGGGAGCCTCACTGGACTCACAGGGGCATTCGGACACAAGCTGAGCAGCTACATCCATGAATGCATGCACACAGATGTCAACAGAGATAGAAGGTTGAGCCGGACAGGCCTTTAGGCCGTAGTCTCAACTCTTGCTTTGGTTTCCAGGTGTCACTCCTCAGAGGCTTTGGTTCGAAGAACAGGGTATGGGGCTTTCCTGAGGCACGGAACAGAACTCCTCTCGTCTCCACATGGGAAGTTTCCTTGTTGGAGCCGTGTCAAACACCTCATGTTGGAGAATCCTGCAGAGTCCCTGAGCCACCTCCACATTCCAAGGTCTCCCAGGCCACCAAGCCACAGTAGGACTCATCTTCAGGAGAGACCATTTCAAATCTCCCCTCTGGGTAGCTCACCCAGGAGCCCGCAGTTTGAGCCTGCCTTGTCCTGACTAAAGAGTGGGAATATGAAATGGCGTTCCCAGGCATCCATGCTTAGACACCTGCTCTCGAGTCTTTCCATATGGGGCCTCTTGGAACCATCCAAGAGGACTCGACTGTCGTGCAGAAGGTAACCTTCAGTTTTGGAGCAGTTCACAAATCCCATCGTAGGCAAAACTTTCTGGCATCATGAAGCCCCCACACCCTTCAGGAAGAGGCCATGCTGGACAAGAACTCTAGCCTGAGGCACGTCTCATAGTTGACATGACCTCAGTGCAGGAGATCTCGATTCAGCCTCTGCAGAGTGGGCCTGCCGTGCCCTCGGTCCCAAACCTCACGCTAGCTTGTGTTTTCAGACTTCCTTCCTCACACTCCTGGCAAACAATCCCTCCGGACTAGGAACTCCGGAACCAACCCAGCCCAGTGTCTGCACAACGGAAGAAAAACGTTTCCCTGTGGGGCTCTCCAGAAAACCCAGATGAGGATCAACCTGCTCGGGCCTCGACGGTACCCGAACTGGATAGGCTGCTCTGGGCACTCATGCTCTGCCTGACACAGCCTGAAGCCAGACGTCCAGACAGACAAGGAGACAGCTGGCCGCACACCCAGCACTTCGGACACGCCATGGTCTTATGCCATCACCTCATCCTAACCTTGGTTTTCAGATATCTGAACCTAGACATTATATCAATTCTCCACACAGCTGGGTATAGCAAGCACAAAACAGAACTCCTCCTTCCCCATGGCTGTCAAGCTTGCTCTTGGCATGGAGTCACACCTTCAGGGTGGGAGAAACCTTCATGGCTTAAGACGCCACGCCCAAACTTGAGTTCTGCTTGGGCACAAATTCACACTGTGACCCTCAGCATGAGCCCCATGTCAAAGAAAGGCCTGTCAGGGCCTGGACCAAGAGCCCACATATGGGGCTTGCCAAACCCCTATGCACCCAATCCGCACCACGGTTTGAATTTTCCAGTCGCCCCGCCCATACCTGGAGCTCTGCTCTGGAATCCCTTTCTTGGAGAGACCCATGAGCCAGACAACACGACACCACCCTTCTCAAAAAATGACCCCAAACTCTGGGGAGCTGGGACAGATCCCCAGAGAGGGATACTCGTCCACAGTACCTGAGGCCACCGCTCCAATCCACGGCTATGCCGGACACAACATCCAGAGACAAAAGCCTGAGGAACGTCTCCCACTCGCCCTTGTTTCAGAGGCCCAGGAGCTCCCTCTCGGGCTGTACATCCGGCCTGCCATACCCTAGGCGCCACTCATAAGCTGAGTTTGTGTATTCAGAATTCTGTGCCCACATCCTGGACCCACACATCATCCAGGCTAGGGCCTCTGGACCAAACAGCGAAAGATTGTGCCTGCCCTCTCCAAGGAAAGTGTGCCCAATCCATTGACCACAACCCTACAGGTTAGGGAAAAGCTCCAAGGTCCCTGAGGCCATCAATAGTATAGGCCACCCTGGACTAAGAGGGGCTCTCTGACACCAGCGGAGCAACTATCTCCACTTAGACTCTCAGACAGTGTCCCCAGAGACAGAAGGTTGAAATGGACAGGCCCCCAGGCCCTAATCTGAACCTTAGCTTTGGTTTCCATGTTTCCTTTCTCAGAGGACTGTTTTCGTAGACCAGCACATGGGGCTTTTCTGAGGCACCAAACCAAACCTCTCTCATCTCCACATGGGCAGCTTTCTTACTGGGATGTATCAAACACTTCAGGTAGGAGAGTTCCGCAGGGCCACTGAACAACCAGCACATTCCAAGGTCTCCATGGACCCAAACGCACATTATGACGCATCCTCAGGAGAGGCCATTTCAACTCACCCCCTGGGTCGCGTGTTCCAGAGGCAGCAGATCAAACATATCTTGTCGCTAATAGCCAATGGGAATGCGAGGCATGCTGTACAGGGATCCATCCTTCGAACCCTGCTCTCCAGTCCTTCCATATGGTATGTCCTGGAGCCATGCAACAGGGCTCGAATGTCCCGCAGAAGGAAACCTTGTGGTTTGGGGCAACCTCCAAACTCAGCTTGGGAAAACTTCCTTGGCCTCATGAGGCCCCCACTTCATGAAGGTGCCATTATGGACACATACTCCAGCCTCAGCCAACGTCTGATCCTCAGCCTGACTTCAGATGCAGGAGATTTTGATTCAGCCTCTGCAGAGTGGGCCTGCTCTGCCCTTGGCTCCAATCCTCACACTAGCTTGTGTTTTCAGACTTCCCTCCTCACACTCCTGGCCCACAAACCCTCCCTACTGGGAATTCTGGGGCCACAATGAAGCACTGTGCCTGCCTCCCAGGAGAAAAACATTGTCTATGGCGCTGCCCAGAAACCCCAAATGAGGATCAAACTGCTTGGCCCTCGGCAACACCCCAATTGCATAGGCTACCTTAAACAGTGATGCTCTGTCGAAAATAGCCTGAGCCCAGAACTTCCAACAGACACCGACACAGCTGGATACACCCAGCACATTGGACCCGCCAATGCCTTAGGCCACCATCCATTCCCAACCTGGGTTATTACTCATCGGAACCTAGACCTTATCTCCAATCCCTGCACAGGGGGGAACCTGATGCACAAGTCAGAACCCCTCCTTCCCCATGGCAAGAAACCTTGCTGCTGGCAGTGAGTCAAACCTTCAGTGTAGGAGAAAACGGCATGGCCCATGAGGCCACGCCCAAGCGTGAGGGCCGCCTTGGGCACAAACACACATTGTGACCCTCAGCGTGAGTACCTTATTCAAGTAACGCCTCTCAGTGACTGGACCAAGAGCCCGCATATGTGGCTTGCCATGCCCATAGGCACCCAGGACTAACTAGATGGTGTGTATTCCAGTTGAGGGAACCCACTGCTGTGCTCTAGAGTCCCTCTCCTGGGGGGTCGCCTGTGGCAGAAAACAGTACTCTTCATTCCCACAGAATGAACACAAACACTTGGGAGCTTGGACAATCCCCCGAGAGGAAGGCTCTTCCTCGGCCTCTGAGACAACCCCTACCCTGACCGGACACTGTAAACGCAACACCCAGAGACAAAATCCTGAGTGACTGCCTCCCACTTGCCCTACTTTGATTTCCAGAGGATCTCCCCTCACGGACTAGAGATCAGGCCTGCCATTACATTGGCCCCTAGCTGAGCCAAGTTTGCTTTTTCAGACATCTGTCCCCACAGCCCTGGCCAACACAGCCTCTAGGCTGGGTCCTCTGGAGCCATACCACAGGACCGTGCCTGCTCTCTCCTGGGAAACTGTGTCCATTCCTTTGGCCACACACCTCCAGAATATTAGAAACCTCAAGGCCTCCGAGGACATCCCACTACTGGGAGCCTCACTGGACTCACAGGGGCATTCGGACACAAGCTGAGCAGCTACATCCATGAATGCATGCACACAGATGTCAACAGAGATAGAAGGTTGAGCCGGACAGGCCTTTAGGCCGTAGTCTCAACTCTTGCTTTGGTTTCCAGGTGTCACTCCTCAGAGGCTTTGGTTCGAAGAACAGGGTATGGGGCTTTCCTGAGGCACGGAACAGAACTCCTCTCGTCTCCACATGGGAAGTTTCCTTGTTGGAGCCGTGTCAAACACCTCATGTTGGAGAATCCTGCAGAGTCCCTGAGCCACCTCCACATTCCAAGGTCTCCCAGGCCACCAAGCCACAGTAGGACTCATCTTCAGGAGAGACCATTTCAACTCTCCCCTCCGGGTAGCTCACCTAGGAGCCCGCAGATTGAGCCTGCCTTGTCCTGACTAAAGAGTGGGAATATGAGGTGGCGTTCCCAGGCATCCATGCTTAGACACCTGCTCTCGAGTCTTTCCATATGGGGCCTCTTGGAACCATCCAAGAGGACTCGACTGTCGTGCAGAAGGTAACCTTCAGTTTTGGAGCAGTTCACAAATCCCATCGTAGGCAAAACTTTCTGGCCTCATGAAGCCCCCACACCCTTCAGGAAGAGGCCATGCTGGACAAGAACTCTAGCCTGAGGCACGTCTCATAGTTGACATGACCTCAGTGCAGGAGATCTCGATTCAGCCTCTGCAGAGTGGGCCTGCCGTGCCCTCGGTCCCAAACCTCACACTAGCTTGTGTTTTCAGAATACCTTCCTCACACTCCTGGCAAACAAGCCCTCCGGACTAGGAACTCCAAAAACAAAACCCAGCCCAGTGTCTGCCCAACGGAAGAAAAACGTTTCCCTGTGGGGCTCTCCATAAAACCCAGATGAGGATCAACCTGCTCGGGCCTCGACGGTACCCGAACTGGATAGGCTGCTCTGGGCACTCATGCTCTGCCTGACACAGCCTGAAGCCAGACGTCCAGACAGACAAGGAGACAGCTGGCCGCACACCCAGCACTTCGGACACGCCATGGTCTTATGCCGTCACCTCATCCTAACCTTGGTTTTCAGATATCTGAACCTAGACATTATATCAATTCTCCACACAGCTGGGTATAGCAAGCACAAAACAGAACTCCTCCTTCCCCATGGCTGTCAAGCTTGCTCTTGGCATGGAGTCACACCTTCAGGGTGGGAGAAACCTTCATGGCTTCTGTTGCCACGCCCAAACTCGAGTGCTACTTGGGCACAAATTCACACTGTGACCCTCAGCATGAGCCCCATGTCAAAGAAAGGCCTGTCAGGGCCTGGACCAAGAGCCCACATATGGGGCTTGCCAAGCCCCTATGCACCCAATCCTCACCACGGTTTGAATTTTCCAGTCGCCCCGCCCATACCTGGAGCTCTGCTCTGGAATCCCTTTCTTGGAGAGACCCATGAGCCAGACAACACGACTCCACCCTTCCCACAAAATGACCCCAAACTCTTGGGAGCTGGGACAAATCCCCAGAGAGGGATACTCGTCCACAGTACCTGAGGCCACTGCTCCAATCCACGGCTATCCCGGACACAACATCCAGAGACAAAAGCCTGAAGGAACGCCTCCCACTCGCCCTTGTTTCAGAGGCCCAGGAGCTCCCTCTCGGGCTGTACATCCGGCCTGCCATACCCTAGGCGCCACTCATAAGCTGAGTTTGTGTATTCAGAATTCTTTGCCCACAGCCTGGACCCACACAACATCCAGGCTAGGGCCTCTGGACCAAACAGCGAAAGATTGTGCCTGCCCTCTCCAAGGAAAGTGTGCCCAATCCATTGACCACAACCGTACAGGTTACGGAAAAGCTCCAAGGTCCCTGAGGCCATCAATAGTATAGACCACCCTGGACTAAGAGGGGCTTTCTGTCACCAGCGGAGCAACTATCTCCACTTAGACTCTCAGACAGTGTCCCCAGAGACAGAAGGTTGAAATGGACAGGCACCCAGGCCCTAATCTGAACCTTAGCTTTGGTTTCCATGTTTCCGTTCTCAGAGGACTGTTTTCGTAGACCAGCACATGGGCTTTTCTGAGGCACCAAACCAAACCTCTCTCATCTCCCACATGGGCAGCTTTCTTACTGGGATGTATCAAACACTTCAGGTAGGAGAGTTCCGCTGGGCCACTGAACAACCAGCACATTCCAAGGTCTCCATGGACCCAAACGCACATTATGACGCATCCTCAGGAGAGGCCATTTCAACACAGCCCCCTGGGTCGCGTGATCCAGAGGCAGCAGATCAAACATATCTTGTCGCTAATAGCCAATGGGAATGCGAGGCATGCAGTACAGGGATCCATCCTCGAACCCTGCTCTCCAGTCCTTCCATATGGTATGTCCTGGAGCCATGCAACAGGACTCAAATGTCCCGCAGAAGGAAACCTTGTGGTTTGGGGCAACCTCCAAACTCAGCGTGGGAAAACTTCCTTGGCCTCATGAGGCCCCCACTTCATGAAGGTGCCATCATGGACACATACTCCAGCCTCAGCCAACGTCTGATCCTCAGCCTGACTTCAGATGCAGGAGATTTTGATTCAGCCTCTGCAGAGTGGGCCTGCTCTGCCCTTGGCTCCAATCCTCACACTAGCTTGTGTTTTCAGACTTCCGTCCTCACACTCCTGGCCCACAAACCCTCCCTACTGGGAATTCTGGGGCCACAATGAAGCACTGTGCCTGCCTCCCAGGAGAAAAACATTGTCTATGGCGCTGCCCAGTAACCCCAAATGAGGATCAAACTGCTTGGCCCTCGGCAACACCCCAATTGCATAGGCTACCTTAAACAGTGATGCTCTGTCGCAAATAGGCTGAGCCCAGACCTTCCAACAGACACCGACACAGCTGGCTGCACACCCAGCACATTGGACCCGCCACTGCCTTAGGCCACCATCCATTCCCAACCTGGGTTTTCAGTCATCGGAACCTAGACCTTATCTCCAATCCCTGCACAGGGGGGAACCTGATGCACAAGTCAGAACCCCTCCTTCCCCTTGGCAAGAAACCTGCTGCTAGCAGTGAGTCAAACCTTCAGTGTAGGAGAAAACGGCATGGCCCATGAGGCCACGCCCAAGCGTGAGGGCCGCCTTGGGCACAAACACACATTGTGCCCCTCAGCGTGAGTACCTTTTTCAAGTAACGCCTCTCAGGGACTGGACCAAGAGCCCGCATATGTGGCTTGCCATGCCCATAGGCACCCAGGACTAACTAGATGGTGTGTATTCCAGTTGAGGGAACCCACTGCTTTGCTCTAGAGTCCCTCTCCTGGGGGGGTCCCTGTGGCAGAAAACAGTACTCTTCATTCCCACAGAATGAACACAAACACTTGGGAGCTTGGACAATCCCCCGAGAGGAAGGCTCTTCCTCGGCCTCTGAGACAACCCCTACCGTGACCGGACACTGTAAACGCAACACCCAGAGACAAAAGCCTGAGTGACTGCCTCCCACTTGCCCTACTTTGATTTCCAGAGGATCTCCCCTCACGGACAAGAGATCAGACCTGCCATTACATTGGCCCCTAGCTGAGCCAAGTTTGCTTTTTCAGACATCTGTCCCCAGAGCCCTGGCAAACACAGCCTCTAGGCTGGGTCCTCTGGAGCCATACCACAGGACCGTGCCTGCTCTCTCCTGGGAAACTGTGTCCATTCCTTTGGCCACACACCTCCAGAATATTAGAAACCTCAAGGCCTCCGAAAACATCCCACTACTGGGAGCCTCACTGGACTCACAGGGGCATTCGGACACAAGCTGAGCAGTTACATCGATGAATGCATGCACACAGATGTCAACAGAGATAGAAGGTTGAGCCGGACAGGCCTTTAGGCCGTAGTCTCAACTCTTGCTTTGGTTTCCAGGTGTCACTCCTCAGAGGCTTTGGTTCGAAGAACAGGGTATGGGGCTTTCCTGAGGCACGGAACAGAACTCCTCTCGTCTCCACATGGGAAGTTTCCTTGTTGGAGCCGTGTCAAACACCTCATGTTGGAGAATCCTGCAGAGTCCCTGAGCCACCTCCACATTCCAAATTCTCCCAGGCCACCAAGCCACAGTAGGACTCATCTTCAGGAGAGACCATTTCAACTCTCCCCTCTGGGTAGCTCACCCAGGAGCCCGCAGATTGAGCCTGCCTTGTCCTGAATAAAGAGTGGGAATATGAGGTGGCGTTCCCAGGCATCCATGCTTAGACACCTGCTCTCGAGTCTTTCCATATGGGGCCTCTTGGAACCATCCAATAGGACTCGACTGTCGTGCAGAAGGTAACCTTCAGTTTTGGAGCAGTTCACATATCCCATCGTAGGCAAAACTTCCTGGCCTCATGAAGCCCCCACACCCTTCAGGAAGAGGCCATGCTGGACAAGAACTCTAGCCTGAGGCACGACTCATAGTTGACATGACTTCAGTGCAAGAGATCTCGATTCAGCCTCTGCAGAGTGGGCCTGCCGTGCCCTCGGTCCCAAACCTCACGCTAGCTTGTGTTTTCAGACTTCCTTCCTCACACTCCTGGCAAACAAGCCCTCCGGCCTAGGAACTCCGGAACCAAAACCCAGCCCAGTGTCTGGCCAACGGAAGAAAAACGTTTCCCTGTGGGGCTCTCCAGAAAACCCAGATGAGGATCAACCTGCTCGGGCCTCGACGGTACCCGAACTGGATAGGCTGCTCTGGGCACTCATGCTCTGCCTGACACAGCCTGAAGCCAGACGTCCAGACAGACAAGGAGACAGCTGGCCGCACACCCAGCACGTCGGACACGCCATGGTCTTATGCCGTCACCTCATCCTAACCTTGGTTTTCAGATATCTGAACCAAGACATTATATCAATTCTCCACACAGCTGGGTATAGCAAGCACAAAACAGAACTCCTCCTTCCCCATGGCTGTCAAGCTTGCTCTTGGCATGGAATCACACCTTCAGGGTGGGAGAAACCTTCATGGCTTCTGATGCCACGCCCAATCTTGAGTGCTGCTTGGGCACAAATTCACACTGTGACCCTCAGCATGAGCCCCATGTCAAAGAAAGGCCTGTCAGGGCCTGGACCAAGAGCCCACATATGGCGCTTGCCAATCCCCTATGCACCCAATCCTCACCACGGTTTGAATTTTCCAGTCGCCCCGCCCGTACCTGGAGCTCTGATCTGGAATCCCTTTCTTGGAGAGACCCATGAGCCAGACAACACGACTCCACCCTTCCCACAAAATGACCCCAAACTCTTGGGAGCTGGGACAAATCCCCAGAGAGGGATACTCGTCCACAGTACCTGAGGCCACCGCTCCAATCCACGGCTATCCCGGACACAACATCCAGACACAAAAGCCTGAAGGAACGTCTCCCACTCGCCCTTGTTTCAGAGGCCCAGGAGCTCCCTCTCGGGCTGTACATCCGGCCTGCCATACCCTAGGCGCCACTCCTAAGCTGAGTTTGTGTATTCAGACTTCTGTGCTCACAGCCTGGACCCAGACACCTCCAGGCTAGGGCCTCTAGGGCCACAGCGAAAGATTGTGCCTGCCCTCTCCAAGGAAAGTGTGCCCAATCCATTGACCACAACCGTACAGGTTACGGAAAAGCTCCAAGGTCCCTGAGGCCATCAATAGTATAGACCACCCTGGACTAAGAGGGGCTTTCTGTCACCAGCGGAGCAACTATCTCCACTTAGACTCTCAGACAGTGTCCCCAGAGACAGAAGGTTGAAATGGACAGGCCCCCAGGTTCTAATCTGAACCTTAGCTTTGGTTTCCATGTTTCCGTTCTCAGAGGACTGTTTTCGTAGACCAGCACATGGGGCTTTTCTGAGGCACCAAACCAAACCTCTCTCATCTCCACATGGGCAGCTTTCTTACTGGGATGTATCAAACACTTCAGGTAGGAGAGTTCCGCTGGGCCACTGAACAACCAGCACATTCCAAGATCTCCATGGACCCAAACGCACATTATGACGCATCCTCAGGAGAGGCCATTTCAACTCAGCCCCCTGGGTCGCGTGTTCCAGAGGCAGCAGATCAAACATATCTTGTCGCTAATAGCCAATGGGAATGCGAGGCATGCTGTACAGGGATCCATCCTTCGAACCCTGCTCTCCAGTCCTTCCATATGGTATGTCCTGGAGCCATGCAACAGGACTCGAATGTCCCGCAGAAGGAAACCTTGTGGTTTGGGGCAACCTCCAAACTCAGCGTGGGAAAACTTCCTTGGCCTCATGAGGCCCCCACTTCATGAAGGTGCCATCATGGACACATACTCCAACCTCAGCCAACGTCTGATCCTCAGCCTGACTTCAGATGCAGGAGATTGATTCAGCCTCTGCAGAGTGGGCCTGCTCTGCCCTTGGCTCCAATCCTCACACTAGCTTGTGTTTTCAGACTTCCGTCCTCACACTCCTGGCCCACAAACCCACCCTACTGGGAATTCTGGGGCCACAATGAAGCACTGTGCCTGCCTCCCAGGAGAAAAACATTGTCTATGGCGCTGCCCAGAAACCCCAAATGAGGATCAAACAGCTTGGCCCTCGGCAACACCCCAATTGCATAGGCTACCTTAAACAGTGATGCTCTGTCGCAAATAGCCTGAGCCCAGACCTTCCAACGGACACCGACACAGCTGGCTGCACACCCAGCACATTGGACCCGCCACTGCCTTAGGCCACCATCCATTCCCAACCTGGGTTTTCAGTCATCGGAACCTAGACCTTATCTCCAATCCCTGCACAGGGGGGAACCTGATGCACAAGTCAGAACCCCTCCTTCACCCTGGCAAGAAAACTTCCTGCAGGCAGTGAGCCAAACCTTCAGTGTAGGAGAAAACGGCATGGCCCATGAGGCCACGCCCAAGCGTGAGGGCCGCCTTGGGCACAAACACACATTGTGACCCTCAGCGTGAGTACCTTATTCAAGTAACGCCTCTCAGTGACTGGACCAAGAGCCCGCATATGTGGCTTGCCATGCCCATAGGCACCCAGGACTAACTAGATGGTGTGTATTCCAGTTGAGGGAACCCACTGCTGTGCTCTAGAGTCCCTCTCCTGGGGGGTCGCCTGTGGCAGAAAACAGTACTCTTCATTCCCACAGAATGAACACAAACACTTGGGAGCTTGGACAATCCCCCGAGAGGAAGGCTCTTCCTCGGCCTCTGAGACAACCCCTACCCTGACCGGACACTGTAAACGCAACGCCCAGAGACAAAATCCTGAGTGACTGCCTCCCACTTGCCCTACTTTGATTTCCAGAGGATCTCCCCTCACGGACTAGAGATCAGGCCTGCCATTACATTGGCCCCTAGCTGAGCCAAGTTTGCTTTTTCAGACATCTGTCCCCACAGCCCTGGCAAACACAGCCTATAGGCTGGGTCCTCTGGAGCCATACCACAGGACCGTGCCTGCTCTCTCCTGGGAAACTGTGTCCATTCCTTTGGCCACACACCTCCAGAATATTAGAAACCTCAAGGCCTCCGAGGACATCCCACTACTGGGAGCCTCACTGGACTCACAGGGGCATTCGGACACAAGCTGAGCAGCTACATCCATGAATGCATGCACACAGATGTCAACAGAGATAGAAGGTTGAGCCGGACAGGCCTTTAGGCCGTAGTCTCAACTCTTGCTTTGGTTTCCAGGTGTCACTCCTCAGAGGCTTTGGTTCGAAGAACAGGGTATGGGGCTTTCCTGAGGCACGGAACAGAACTCCTCTCGTCTCCACATGGGAAGTTTCCTTGTTGGAGCCGTGTCAAACACCTCATGTTGGAGAATCCTGCAGAGTCCCTGAGCCACCTCCACATTCCAAGGTCTCCCAGGCCACCAAGCCACAGTAGGACTCATCTTCAGGAGAGACCATTTCAACTCTCCCCTCCGGGTAGCTCACCTAGGAGCCCGCAGATTGAGCCTGCCTTGTCCTGACTAAAGAGTGGGAATATGAGGTGGCGTTCCCAGGCATCCATGCTTAGACACCTGCTCTCGAGTCTTTCCATATGGGGCCTCTTGGAACCATCCAAGAGGACTCGACTGTCGTGCAGAAGGTAACCTTCAGTTTTGGAGCAGTTCACAAATCCCATCGTAGGCAAAACTTTCTGGCCTCATGAAGCCCCCACACCCTTCAGGAAGAGGCCATGCTGGACAAGAACTCTAGCCTGAGGCACGTCTCATAGTTGACATGACCTCAGTGCAGGAGATCTCGATTCAGCCTCTGCAGAGTGGGCCTGCCGTGCCCTCGGTCCCAAACCTCACACTAGCTTGTGTTTTCAGAATACCTTCCTCACACTCCTGGCAAACAAGCCCTCCGGACTAGGAACTCCGGATCCAAAACCCAGCCCAGTGTCTGCCCACGGAAGAAAAATGTTTCCCTGTGGGGCTCTCCATAAAACCCAGATGAGGATCAACCTGCTCGGGCCTCGACGGTACCCGAACTGGATAGGCTGCTCTGGGCACTCATGCTCTGCCTGACACAGCCTGAAGCCAGACGTCCAGACAGACAAGGAGACAGCTGGCCGCACACCCAGCACTTCGGACACGCCATGGTCTTATGCCGTCACCTCATCCTAACCTTGGTTTTCAGATATCTGAACCTAGACATTATATCAATTCTCCACACAGCTGGGTATAGCAAGCACAAAACAGAACTCCTCCTTCCCCATGGCTGTCAAGCTTGCTCTTGGCATGGAGTCACACCTTCAGGGTGGGAGAAACCTTCATGGCTTCTGATGCCACGCCCAAACTTGAGTGCTACTTGGGCACAAATTCACACTGTGACCCTCAGCATGAGCCCCATGTCAAAGAAAGGCCTGTCAGGGCCTGGACCAAGAGCCCACATATGGGGCTTGCCAAGCCCCTATGCACCCAATCCTCACCACGGTTTGAATTTTCCAGTCGCCCCGCCCATACCTGGAGCTCTGCTCTGGAATCCCTTTCTTGGAGAGACCCATGAGCCAGACAACACGACTCCACCCTTCCCACAAAATGACCCCAAACTCTTGGGAGCTGGGACAAATCCCCAGAGAGGGATACTCGTCCACAGTACCTGAGGCCACTGCTCCAATCCACGGCTATCCCGGACACAACATCCAGAGACAAAAGCCTGAAGGAACGCCTCCCACTCGCCCTTGTTTCAGAGGCCCAGGAGCTCCCTCTCGGGCTGTACATCCGGCCTGCCATACCCTAGGCGCCACTCATAAGCTGAGTTTGTGTATTCAGAATTCTTTGCCCACAGCCTGGACCCACACAACATCCAGGCTAGGGCCTCTGGACCAAACAGCGAAAGATTGTGCCTGCCCTCTCCAAGGAAAGTGTGCCCAATCCATTGACCACAACCGTACAGGTTACGGAAAAGCTCCAAGGTCCCTGAGGCCATCAATAGTATAGACCACCCTGGACTAAGAGGGGCTTTCTGTCACCAGCGGAGCAACTATCTCCACTTAGACTCTCAGACAGTGTCCCCAGAGACAGAAGGTTGAAATGGACAGGCCCCCAGGCCCTAATCTGAACCTTAGCTTTGGTTTCCATGTTTCCGTTCTCAGAGGACTGTTTTCGTAGACCAGCACATGGGGCTTTTCTGAGGCACCAAACCAAACCTCTCTCATCTCCACATGGGCAGCTTTCTTACTGGGATGTATCAAACACTTCAGGTAGGAGAGTTCCGCTGGGCCACTGAACAACCAGCACATTCCAAGGTCTCCATGGACCCAAACGCACATTATGACGCATCCTCAGGAGAGGCCATTTCAACTCAGCCCCCTGGGTCGCGTGATCCAGAGGCAGCAGATCAAACATATCTTGTCGCTAATAGCCAATGGGAATGCGAGGCATGCAGTACAGGGATCCATCCTCGAACCCTGCTCTCCAGTCCTTCCATATGGTATGTCCTGGAGCCATGCAACAGGACTCAAATGTCCCGCAGAAGGAAACCTTGTGGTTTGGGGCAACCTCCAAACTCAGCGTGGGAAAACTTCCTTGGCCTCATGAGGCCCCCACTTCATGAAGGTGCCATCATGGACACATACTCCAGCCTCAGCCAACGTCTGATCCTCAGCCTGACTTCAGATGCAGGAGATTTTGATTCAGCCTCTGCAGAGTGGGCCTGCTCTGCCCTTGGCTCCAATCCTCACACTAGCTTGTGTTTTCAGACTTCCGTCCTCACACTCCTGGCCCACAAACCCTCCCTACTGGGAATTCTGGGGCCACAATGAAGCACTGTGCCTGCCTCCCAGGAGAAAAACATTGTCTATGGCGCTGCCCAGTAACCCCAAATGAGGATCAAACTGCTTGGCCCTCGGCAACACCCCAATTGCATAGGCTACCTTAAACAGTGATGCTCTGTCGCAAATAGGCTAAGCCCAGACCTTCCAACAGACACCGACACAGCTGGCTGCACACCCAGCACATTGGACCCGCCACTGCCTTAGGCCACCATCCATTCCCAACCTGGGATTTCAGTCATCGGAACCTAGACCTTATCTCCAATCCCTGCACAGGGGGGAACCTGATGCACAAGTCAGAACCCCTCCTTCCCCTTGGCAAGAAACCTGCTGCTAGCAGTGAGTCAAACCTTCAGTGTAGGAGAAAACGGCATGGCCCATGAGGCCACGCCCAAGCGTGAGGGCCACCTTGGGCACAAACACACATTGTGCCCCTCAGCGTGAGTACCTTTTTCAAGTAACGCCTCTCAGGGACTGGACCAAGAGCCCGCATATGTGGCTTGCCATGCCCATAGGCACCCAGGACTAACTAGATGGTGTGTATTCCAGTTGAGGGAACCCACTGCTTTGCTCTAGAGTCCCTCTCCTGGGGGGGTCCCTGTGGCAGAAAACAGTACTCTTCATTCCCACAGAATGAACACAAACACTTGGGAGCTTGGACAATCCCCCGAGAGGAAGGCTCTTCCTCGGCCTCTGAGACAACCCCTACCCTGACCGGACACTGTAAACGCAACACCCAGAGACAAAAGCCTGAGTGACTGCCTCCCACTTGCCCTACTTTGATTTCCAGAGGATCTCCCCTCACGGACAAGAGATCAGACCTGCCATTACATTGGCCCCTAGCTGAGCCAAGTTTGCTTTTTCAGACATCTGTCCCCAGAGCCCTGGCAAACACAGCCTCTAGGCTGGGTCCTCTGGAGCCATACCACAGGACCGTGCCTGCTCTCTCCTGGGAAACTGTGTCCATTCCTTTGGCCACACACCTCCAGAATATTAGAAACCTCAAGGCCTCCGAAAACATCCCACTACTGGGAGCCTCACTGGACTCACAGGGGCATTCGGACACAAGCTGAGCAGTTACATCGATGAATGCATGCACACAGATGTCAACAGAGATAGAAGGTTGAGCCGGACAGGCCTTTAGGCCGTAGTCTCAACTCTTGCTTTGGTTTCCAGGTGTCACTCCTCAGAGGCTTTGGTTTGAAGAACAGGGTATGGGGCTTTCATGAGGCACGGAACAGAACTCCTCTCGTCTCCACATGGGAAGTTTCCTTGTTGGAGCCGTGTCAAACACCTCATGTTGGAGAATCCTGCAGAGTCCCTGAGCCACCTCCACATTCCAAATTCTCCCAGGCCACCAAGCCACAGTAGGACTCATCTTCAGGAGAGACCATTTCAACTCTCCCCTCTGGGTAGCTCACCCAGGAGCCCGCAGATTGAGCCTGCCTTGTCCTGAATAAAGAGTGGGAATATGAGGTGGCGTTCCCAGGCATCCATGCTTAGACACCTGCTCTCGAGTCTTTCCATATGGGGCCTCTTGGAACCATCCAATAGGACTCGACGGTCGTGCAGAAGGTAACCTTCAGTTTTGGAGCAGTTCACAAATCCCATCGTAGCCAAAACTTCCTGGCCTCATGAAGCCCCCACACCCTTCAGGAAGAGGCCATGCTGGACAAGATCTCTAGCCTGAGGCACGACTCATAGTTGACATGACTTCAGTGCAAGAGATCTCGATTCAGCCTCTGCAGAGTGGGCCTGCCGTGCCCTCGGTCCCAAACCTCACGCTAGCTTGTGTTTTCAGACTTCCTTCCTCACACTCCTGGCAAACAAGCCCTCCGGCCTAGGAACTCCGGAACCAAAACCCAGCCCAGTGTCTGCCCAACGGAAGAAAAACGTTTCCCTGTGGGGCTCTCCAGAAAACCCAGATGAGGATCAACCTGCTCGGGCCTCGACGGTACCCGAACTGGATAGGCTGCTCTGGGCACTCATGCTCTGCCTGACACAGCCTGAAGCCAGACGTCCAGACAGACAAGGAGACAGCTGGCCGCACACCCAGCACTTCGGACACGCCATGGTCTTATGCCGTCACCTCATCCTAACCTTGGTTTTCAGATATCTGAACCAAGACATTATATCAATTCTCCACACAGCTGGGTATAGCAAGCACAAAACAGAACTCCTCCTTCCCCATGGCTGTCAAGCTTGCTCTTGGCATGGAATCACACCTTCAGGGTGGGAGAAACCTTCATGGCTTCTGATGCCACGCCCAATCTTGAGTGCTGCTTGTGCACAAATTCACACTGTGACCCTCAGCATGAGCCCCATGTCAAAGAAAGGCCTGTCAGCGCCTGGACCAAGAGCCCACATATGGCGCTTGCCAATCCCCTATGCACCCAATCCTCACCACGGTTTGAATTTTCCAGTCGCCCCACCCGTACCTGGAGCTCTGATCTGGAATCCCTTTCTTGGAGAGACCCATGAGCCAGACAACACGACTCCACCCTTCCCACAAAATGACCCCAAACTCTTGGGAGCTGGGACAAATCCCCAGAGAGGGATACTCGTCCACAGTACCTGAGGCCACCGCTCCAATCCACGGCTATCCCGGACACAACATCCAGACACAAAAGCCTGAAGGAACGCCTCCCACTCGCCCTTGTTTCAGAGGCCCAGGAGCTCCCTCTCGGGCTGTACATCCGGCCTGCCATACCCTAGGCGCCACTCCTAAGCTGAGTTTGAGTATTCAGACTTCTGTGCTCACAGCCTGGACCCACACACCTCCAGGCTAGGGCCTCTAGGGCCACAGCGAAAGATTGTGCCTGCCCTCTCCAAGGAAAGTGTGCCCAATCCATTGACCACAACCGTACAGGTTACGGAAAAGCTCCAAGGTCCCTGAGGCCATCAATAGTATAGACCACCCTGGACTAAGGGGGGCTTTCTGTCACCAGCGGAGCAACTATCTCCACTTAGACTCTCAGACAGTGTCCCCAGAGACAGAAGGTTGAAATGGACAGGCCCCCAGGTTCTAATCTGAACCTTAGCTTTGGTTTCCATGTTTCCGTTCTCAGAGGACTGTTTTCGTAGACCAGCACATGGGACTTTTCTGAGGCACCAAACCAAACCTCTCTCATCTCCACATGGGCAGCTTTCTTACTGGGATGTATCAAACACTTCAGGTAGGAGAGTTCCGCTGGGCCACTGAACAACCAGCACATTCCAAGATCTCCATGGACCCAAACGCACATTATGACGCATCCTCAGGAGAGGCCATTTCAACTCAGCCCCCTGGGTCGCGTGATCCAGAGGCAGCAGATCAAACATATCTTGTCGCTAATAGCCAATGGGAATGCGAGGCATGCTGTACAGGGATCCATCCTTCGAACCCTGCTCTCCAGTCCTTCCATATGGTATGTCCTGGAGCCATGCAACAGGACTCGAATGTCCCGCAGAAGGAAACCTTGTGGTTTGGGGCAACCTCCAAACTCAGCGTGGGAAAACTTCCTTGGCCTCATGAGGCCCCCACTTCATGAAGGTGCCATCATGGACACATACTCCAACCTCAGCCAACGTCTGATCCTCAGCCTGACTTCAGATGCAGGAGATTTTGATTCAGCCTCTGCAGAGTGGGCCTGCTCTGCCCTTGGCTCCAATCCTCACACTAGCTTGTGTTTTCAGACTTCCGTCCTCACACTCCTGGCCCACAAACCCTCCCTACTGGGAATTCTGGGGCCACAATGAAGCACTGTGCCTGCCTCCCAGGAGAAAAACATTGTCTATGGCGCTGCCCAGTAACCCCAAATGAGGATCAAACTGCTTGGCCCTCGGCAACACCCCAATTGCATAGGCTACCTTAAACAGTGATGCTCTGTCGCAAAAAGGCTGAGCCCAGACCTTCCAACAGACACCGACACAGCTGGCTGCACACCCAGCACATTGGACCCGCCACTGCCTTAGGCCACCATCCATTCCCAACCTGGGTTTTCAGTCTTCGGAACCTAGACCTTATCTCCAATCCCTGCACAGGGGGGAACCTGATGCACAAGTCAGAACCCCTCCTTCCCCTTGGCAAGAAACCTTGCTGCTGGCAGTGAGTCAAACCTTCAGTGTAGGAGAAAACGGCATGGCCCATGAGGCCACGCCCAAGCGTGAGGGCCGCCTTGGGCACAAACACACATTGTGACCATCAGCGTGAGTACCTTATTCAAGTAACGCCTCTCAGTGACTGGACCAAGAGCCCGCATATGTGGCTTGCCATGCCCATAGGCACCCAGGACTAACTAGATGGTGTGTATTCCAGTTGAGGGAACCCACTGCTTTGCTCTAGAGTCCCTCTCCTGGGGGGGTCCCCTGTGGCAGAAAACAGTACTCTTCATTCCCACAGAATGAACACAAACACTTGGGAGCTTGGACAATCCCCCGAGAGGAAGGCTCTTCCTCGGCCTCTGAGACAACCCCTACCCTGACCGGACACTGTAAACGCAACACCCAGAGACAAAAGCCTGAGTGACTGCCTCCCACTTGCCCTACTTTGATTTCCAGAGGATCTCCCCTCACGGACTAGAGATCAGGCCTGCCATTACATTGGCCCCTAGCTGAGCCAAGTTTGCTTTTTCAGACATCTGTCCCCACAGCCCTGGCAAACACAGCCTCTAGGCTGGGTCCTCTGGAGCCATACCACAGGACCGTGCCTGCTCTCTCCTGGGAAACTGTGTCCATTCCTTTGGCCACACACCTCCAGAATATTAGAAACCTCAAGGCCTCCGAGGACATCCCACTACTGGGAGCCTCACTGGACTCACAGGGGCATTCGGACACAAGCTGAGCAGCTACATCCATGAATGCATGCACACAGATGTCAACAGAGATAGAAGGTTGAGCCGGACAGGCCTTTAGGCCGTAGTCTCAACTCTTGCTTTGGTTTCCAGGTGTCACTCCTCAGAGGCTTTGGTTTGAAGAACAGGGTATGGGGCTTTCCTGAGGCACGGAACAGAACTCCTCTCGTCTCCACATGGGAAGTTGCCTTGTTGGAGCCGTGTCAAACACCTCATGTTGGAGAATCCTGCAGAGTCCCTGAGCCACCTCCACATACCAAGGTCTCCCAGGCCACCAAGCCACAGTAGGACTCATCTTCAGGAGAGACCATTTCAACTCTCCCCTCTGGGTAGCTCACCCAGGAGCCCGCAGATTGAGCCTGCCTTGTCCTGAATAAAGAGTGGGAATATGAGGTGGCGTTCCCAGGCATCCATGCTTACACACCTGCTCTCGAGTCTTTCCATATGGGGCCTCTTGGAACCATCCAATAGGACTCGACTGTCGTGCAGAAGGTAACCTTCAGTTTTGGAGCAGTTCACAAATCCCATCGTAGCCAAAACTTTCTGGCCTCATGAAGCCCCCACACCCTTCAGGAAGAGGCCATGCTGGACAAGAACTCTAGCCTGAGGCACGTCTCATAGTTGACATGACCTCAGTGCAGGAGATCTCGATTCAGCCTCTGCAGAGTGGGCCTGCCGTGCCCTCGGTCCCAAACCTCACGCTAGCTTGTGTTTTCAGACTTCCTTCCTCACACTCCTGGCAAACAAGCCCTCCGGCCTAGGAACTCCGGAACCAAAACCCAGCCCAGTGTCTGCCCAACGGAAGAAAAACGTTTCCCTGTGGGGCTCTCCAGAAAACCCAGATGAGGATCAACCTGCTCGGGCCTCGACGGTACCCGAACTGGATAGGCTGCTCTGGGCACTCATGCTCTGCCTGACACAGCCTGAAGCCAGACGTCCAGACAGACAAGGAGACAGCTGGCCGCACACCCAGCACTTCGGACACGCCATGGTCTTATGCCGTCACCTCATCCTAACCTTGGTTTTCAGATATCTGAACCTAGACATTATATCAATTCTCCACACAGCTGGGTATAGCAAGCACAAAACAGAACTCCTCCTTCCCCATGGCTGTCAAGCTTGCTCTTGGCATGGAGTCACACCTTCAGGGTGGGAGAAACCTTCATGGCTTCTGATGCCACGCCCAAACTTGAGTGCTACTTGGGCACAAATTCACACTGTGACCCTCAGCATGAGCCCCATGTCAAAGAAAGGCCTGTCAGGGCCTGGACCAGCCCACATATGGGGCTTGCCAAGCCCCTATGCACCCAATCCTCACCACGGTTTGAATTTTCCAGTCGCCCCGCCCGTACCTGGAGCTCTGATCTGGAATCCCTTTCTTGGAGAGACCCATGAGCCAGACAACACGACTCCACCCTTCCCACAAAATGACCCCAAACTCTTGGGAGCTGGGACAAATCCCCAGAGAGGGATACTCGTCCACAGTACCTGAGGCCACCGCTCCAATCCACGGCTATCCCGGACACAACATCCAGAGACAAAAGCCTGAAGGAACGCCTCCCACTCGCCCTTGTTTCAGAGGCCCAGGAGCTCCCTCTCGGGCTGTACATCCGGCTTGCCATACCCTAGGCGCCACTCATAAGCTGAGTTTGTGTATTCAGAATTCTTTGCCCACAGCCTGGACCCACACAACATCCAGGCTAGGGCCTCTGGGCCAAACAGCGAAAGATTGTGCCTGCCCTCTCCAAGGAAAGTGTGCCCAATCCATTGACCACAACCGTACAGGTTACGGAAAAGCTCCAAGGTCCCTGAGGCCATCAATAGTATAGACCACCCTGGACTAAGAGGGGCTTTCTGTCACCAGCGGAGCAACTATCTCCACTTAGACTCTCAGACAGTGTCCCCAGAGACAGAAGGTTGAAATGGACAGGCCCCCAGGTTCTAATCTGAACCTTAGCTTTGGTTTCCATGTTTCCGTTCTCAGAGGACTGTTTTCGTAGACCAGCACATGGGGCTTTTCTGAGGCACCAAACCAAACCTCTCTCATCTCCACATGGGCAGCTTTCTTACTGGGATGTATCAAACACTTCAGGTAGGAGAGTTCCGCAGGGCCACTGAACAACCAGCACATTCCAAGGTCTCCATGGACCCAAACGCACATTATGACGCATCCTCAGGAGAGGCCATTTCAACTCAGCCCCCTGGGTCGCGTGTTCCAGAGGCAGCAGATCAAACATATCTTGTCGCTAATAGCCAATGGGAATGCGAGGCATGCTGTACAGGGATCCATCCTTCGAACCCTGCTCTCCAGTCCTTCCATATGGTATGTCCTGGAGCCATGCAACAGGACTCGAATGTCCCGCAGAAGGAAACCTTGTGGTTTGGGGCAACCTCCAAACTCAGCGTGGGAAAACTTCCTTGGCCTCATGAGGCCCCCACTTCATGAAGGTGCCATCATGGACACATACTCCAGCCTCAGCCAACGTCTGATCCTCAGCCTGACTTCAGATGCAGGAGATTTTGATTCAGCCTCTGCAGAGTGGGCCTGCTCTGCCCTTGGCTCCAATCCTCACACTAGCTTGTGTTTTCAGACTTCCGTCCTCACACTCCTGGCCCACAAACCCTCCCTACTGGGAATTCTGGGGCCACAATGAAGCACTGTGCCTGCCTCCCAGGAGGAAAACATTGTCTATGGCGCTGCCCAGTAACCCCAAATGAGGATCAAACTGCTTGGCCCTCGGCAACACCCCAATTGCATAGGCTACCTTAAACAGTGATGCTCTGTCGCAAATAGGCTGAGCCCAGACCTTCCAACAGACACCGACACAGCTGGCTGCACACCCAGCACATTGGACCCGCCACTGCCTTAGGCCACCATCCATTCCCAACCTGGGTTTTCAGTCATCGGAACCTAGACCTTATCTCCAATCCCTGCACAGGGGGGAACCTGATGCACAAGTCAGAACCCATCCTTCCCCTTGGCAAGGAACCTGCTGCTGGCAGTGAGTCAAACCTTCAGTGTAGGAGAAAACGGCATGGCCCATGAGGCCACGCCCAAGCGTGAGGGCCGCCTTGGGCACAAACACACATTGTGCCCCTCAGCGTGAGTACCTTTTTCAAGTAACGCCTCTCAGTGACTGGACCAAGAGCCCGCATATGTGGCTTGCCATGCCCATAGGCACCCAGGACTAACTAGATGGTGTGTATTCCAGTTGAGGGAACCCACTGCTTTGCTCTAGAGTCCCTCTCCTGGGGGGGTCCCCTGTGGCAGAAAACAGTACTCTTCATTCCCACAGAATGAACACAAACACTTGGGAGCTTGGACAATCCCACGAGAGGAAGGCTCTTCCTCGGCCTCTGAGACAACCCCTACCCTGACCGGACACTGTAAACGCAACACCCAGAGACAAAAGCCTGAGTGACTGCCTCCCACTTGCCCTACTTTGATTTCCAGAGGATCTCCCCTCACGGACTAGAGATCAGGCCTGCCATTACATTGGCCCCTAGCTGAGCCAAGTTTGCTTTTTCAGACATCTGTCCCCACAGCCCTGGCAAACACAGCCTCTAGGCTGGGTCCTCTGGAGCCATACCACAGGACCGTGCCTGTTCTCTCCTGGGAAACTGTGTCCATTCCTTTGGCCACACACCTCCAGAATATTAGAAAACTCAAGGCCTCCGAAAACATCCCACTACTGGGAGCCTCACTGGACTCACAGGGGCATTCGGACACAAGCTGAGCAGCTACATCGATGAATGCATGCACACAGATGTCAACAGAGATAGAAGGTTGAGCCGGACAGGCCTTTAGGCCGTAGTCTCAACTCTTGCTTTGGTTTCCAGGTGTCACTCCTCAGAGGCTTTGGTTCGAAGAACAGGGTATGGGGCTTTCCTGAGGCACGGAACAGAACTCCTCTCGTCTCCACATGGGAAGTTTCCTTGTTGGAGCCGTGTCAAACACCTCATGTTGGAGAATCCTGCAGAGTCCCTGAGCCACCTCCACATTCCAAAGTCTCCCAGGCCACCAAGCCACAGTAGGACTCATCTTCAGGAGAGACCATTTCAACTCTCCCCTCTGGGTAGCTCACCCAGGAGCCCGCAGATTGAGCCTGCCTTGTCCTGAATAAAGAGTGGGAATATGAGGTGGCGTTCCCAGGCATCCACGCTTAGACACCTGCTCTCGAGTCTTTCCATATGGGGCCTCTTGGAACCATCCAATAGGACTCGACTGTCGTGCAGAAGGTAACCTTCAGTTTTGGAGCAGTTCACAAATCCCATCGTAGCCAAAACTTTCTGGCCTCATGAAGCCCCCACACCCTTCAGGAAGAGGCCATGCTGGACAAGAACTCTAGCCTGAGGCACGTCTCATAGTTGACATGACCTCAGTGCAGGAGATCTCGATTCAGCCTCTGCAGAGTGGGCCTGCCGTGCCCTCGGTCCCAAACCTCACGCTAGCTTGTGTTTTCAGACTTCCTTCCTCACACTCCTGGCAAACAAGCCCTCCGGACTAGGAACTCCGGAACCAAAACCCAGCCCAGTGTCTGCCCAACGGAAGAAAAACGTTTCCCTGTGGGGCTCTCCAGAAAACCCAGATGAGGATCAACCTGCTCGGGCCTCGACGGTACCCGAACTGGATAGGCTGCTCTGGGCACTCATGCTCTGCCTGACACAGCCTGAAGCCAGACGTCCAGACAGACAAGGAGACAGCTGGCCGCACACCCAGCACTTCGGACACGCCATGGTCTTATGCCGTCACCTCATCCTAACCTTGGTTTTCAGATATCTGAACCTAGACATTATATCAATTCTCCACACAGCTGGGTATAGCAAGCACAAAACAGAACTCCTCCTTCCCCATGGCTGTCAAGCTTGCTCTTGGCATGGAGTCACACCTTCAGGGTGGGAGAAACCTTCATGGCTTCTGATGCCACGCCCAAACTTGAGTGCTACTTGGGCACAAATTCACACTGTGACCCTCAGCATGAGCCCCATGTCAAAGAAAGGCCTGTCAGGGCCTGGACCAGCCCACATATGGGGCTTGCCAAGCCCCTATGCACCCAATCCTCACCACGGTTTGAATTTTCCAGTCGCCCCGCCCGTACCTGGAGCTCTGATCTGGAATCCCTTTCTTGGAGAGACCCATGAGCCAGACAACACGACTCCACCCTTCCCACAAAATGACCCCAAACTCTTGGGAGCTGGGACAAATCCCCAGAGAGGGATACTCGTCCACAGTACCTGAGGCCACCGCTCCAATCCACGGCTATCCCGGACACAACATCCAGAGACAAAAGCCTGAAGGAACGCCTCCCACTCGCCCTTGTTTCAGAGGCCCAGGAGCTCCCTCTCGGGCTGTACATCCGGCTTGCCATACCCTAGGCGCCACTCATAAGCTGAGTTTGTGTATTCAGAATTCTTTGCCCACAGCCTGGACCCACACAACATCCAGGCTAGGGCCTCTGGGCCAAACAGCGAAAGATTGTGCCTGCCCTCTCCAAGGAAAGTGTGCCCAATCCATTGACCACAACCGTACAGGTTACGGAAAAGCTCCAAGGTCCCTGAGGCCATCAATAGTATAGACCACCCTGGACTAAGAGGGGGTTTCTGTCACCAGCGGAGCAACTATCTCCACTTAGACTCTCAGACAGTGTCCCCAGAGACAGAAGGTTGAAATGGACAGGCCCCCAGGTTCTAATCTGAACCTTAGCTTTGGTTTCCATGTTTCCGTTCTCAGAGGACTGTTTTCGTAGACCAGCACATGGGGCTTTTCTGAGGCACCAAACCAAACCTCTCTCATCTCCACATGGGCAGCTTTCTTACTGGGATGTATCAAACACTTCAGGTAGGAGAGTTCCGCAGGGCCACTGAACAACCAGCACATTCCAAGGTCTCCATGGACCCAAACGCACATTATGACGCATCCTCAGGAGAGGCCATTTCAACTCAGCCCCCTGGGTCGCGTGTTCCAGAGGCAGCAGATCAAACATATCTTGTCGCTAATAGCCAATGGGAATGCGAGGCATGCTGTACAGGGATCCATCCTTCGAACCCTGCTCTCCAGTCCTTCCATATGGTATGTCCTGGAGCCATGCAACAGGACTCGAATGTCCCGCAGAAGGAAACCTTGTGGTTTGGGGCAACCTCCAAACTCAGCGTGGGAAAACTTCCTTGGCCTCATGAGGCCCCCACTTCATGAAGGTGCCATCATGGACACATACTCCAGCCTCAGCCAACGTCTGATCCTCAGCCTGACTTCAGATGCAGGAGATTTTGATTCAGCCTCTGCAGAGTGGGCCTGCTCTGCCCTTGGCTCCAATCCTCACACTAGCTTGTGTTTTCAGACTTCCGTCCTCACACTCCTGGCCCACAAACCCTCCCTACTGGGAATTCTGGGGCCACAATGAAGCACTGTGCCTGCCTCCCAGGAGAAAAACATTGTCTATGGCGCTGCCCAGTAACCCCAAATGAGGATCAAACTGCTTGGCCCTCGGCAACACCCCAATTGCATAGGCTACCTTAAACAGTGATGCTCTGTCGCAAATAGGCTGAGCCCAGACCTTCCAACAGACACCGACACAGCTGGCTGCACACCCAGCACATTGGACCCGCCACTGCCTTAGGCCACCATCCATTCCCAACCTGGGTTTTCAGTCATCGGAACCTAGACCTTATCTCCAATCCCTGCACAGGGGGGAACCTGATGCACAAGTCAGAACCCATCCTTCCCCTTGGCAAGGAACCTGCTGCTGGCAGTGAGTCAAACCTTCAGTGTAGGAGAAAACGGCATGGCCCATGAGGCCACGCCCAAGCGTGAGGGCCGCCTTGGGCACAAACACACATTGTGCCCCTCAGCGTGAGTACCTTTTTCAAGTAACGCCTCTCAGTGACTGGACCAAGAGCCCGCATATGTGGCTTGCCATGCCCATAGGCACCCAGGACTAACTAGATGGTGTGTATTCCAGTTGAGGGAACCCACTGCTTTGCTCTAGAGTCCCTCTCCTGGGGGGGTCCCCTGTGGCAGAAAACAGTACTCTTCATTCCCACAGAATGAACACAAACACTTGGGAGCTTGGACAATCCCACGAGAGGAAGGCTCTTCCTCGGCCTCTGAGACAACCCCTACCCTGACCGGACACTGTAAACGCAACACCCAGAGACAAAAGCCTGAGTGACTGCCTCCCACTTGCCCTACTTTGATTTCCAGAGGATCTCCCCTCACGGACTAGAGATCAGGCCTGCCATTACATTGGCCCCTAGCTGAGCCAAGTTTGCTTTTTCAGACATCTGTCCCCACAGCCCTGGCCAACACAGCCTCTAGGCTGGGTCCTCTGGAGCCATACCACAGGACCGTGCCTGTTCTCTCCTGGGAAACTGTGTCCATTCCTTTGGCCACACACCTCCAGAATATTAGAAAACTCAAGGCCTCCGAGGACATCCCACTACTGGGAGCCTCACTGGACTCACAGGGGCATTCGGACACAAGCTGAGCAGCTACATCGATGAATGCATGCACAGAGATGTCAACAGAGATAGAAGGTTGAGCCGGACAGGCCTTTAGGCCGTAGTCTCAACTCTTGCTTTGGTTTCCAGGTGTCACTCCTCAGAGGCTTTGGTTCGAAGAACAGGGTATGGGGCTTTCCTGAGGCACGGAACAGAACTCCTCTCGTCTCCACATGGGAAGTTTCCTTGTTGGAGCCGTGTCAAACACCTCATGTTGGAGAATCCTGCAGAGTCCCTGAGCCACCTCCACATTCCAAAGTCTCCCAGGCCACCAAGCCACAGTAGGACTCATCTTCAGGAGAGACCATTTCAACTCTCCCCTCTGGGTAGCTCACCCAGGAGCCCGCAGATTGAGCCTGCCTTGTCCTGAATAAAGAGTGGGAATATGAGGTGGCATTCCCAGGCATCCATGCTTAGACACCTGCTCTCGAGTCTTTCCATATGGGGCCTCTTGGAACCATCCAATAGGACTCGACTGTCGTGCAGAAGGTAACCTTCAGTTTTGGAGCAGTTCACAAATCCCATCGTAGCCAAAACTTTCTGGCCTCATGAAGCCCCCACACCCTTCAGGAAGAGGCCATGCTGGACAAGAACTCTAGCCTGAGGCACGTCTCATAGTTGACATGACCTCAGTGCAGGAGATCTCGATTCAGCCTCTGCAGAGTGGGCCTGCCGTGCCCTCGGTCCCAAACCTCACGCTAGCTTGTGTTTTCAGACTTCCTTCCTCACACTCCTGGCAAACAAGCCCTCCGGACTAGGAACTCCGGAACCAAAACCCAGCCCAGTGTCTGCCCAACGGAAGAAAAACGTTTCCCTGTGGGGCTCTCCAGAAAACCCAGATGAGGATCAACCTGCTCGGGCCTCGACGGTACCCGAACTGGATAGGCTGCTCTGGGCACTCATGCTCTGCCTGACACAGCCTGAAGCCAGACGTCCAGACAGACAAGGAGACAGCTGGCCGCACACCCAGCACTTCGGACACGCCATGGTCTTATGCCGTCACCTCATCCTAACCTTGGTTTTCAGATATCTGAACCAAGACATTATATCAATTCTCCACACAGCTGGGTATAGCAAGCAC